>NW_026061902.1:0-604476 GCF_023897955.1 Schistocerca gregaria
CACTCAGAGACACAAGGAAACAGAGTTTTGTCATTTAATACTAACATGCCATTCTGAGTCACATGTTTCTTCATTTCAAGTATTTCCAGGTGGATCATCCTTTTGATATTCTTTAAAGAATGTAAAATCTTACAATCAACATAATTTAAGCGATTGGTTTTCTGTTATCATATAATCAGCAAAGGTTTAACCTTTCTTTCTTAATCTGTAGTTTCTCTCATGTTCAGATAACCTAAGTTATCGATCTGCCGCTGTGGTTGCCCCGGTTGCTGCCCGCAGTGGGGCTGAGCCCTCGCCTGTGGTTGATTGGGAGGTCGTTCCAAGGCGTGGCAGGCAGCGAAAGGCGTCCCCGGAGGCTGATCAGAAAGCCTCCCCGGTGCGTCTGACAAACCGGTTTTAGGCACTGTCTCTGGCTGAGCCAGATGTAGCTGCCTGCCCTGTTTCAGAGGATCATTCTCAGCCTTCAAGGTCCGGCAATCGCAGAGGGTGGGCTTACTGGTAGTTGGGAGCTCCAATGTTAGGCGATGTAATGGGGCCCCTTAGGGATACGGCGGCTAAGGAGGGGAAGAAATCCAGTGTGCACTCCGTGTGCATTCCGGGAGGAGTCATTCCTGATGTGGAAAGGTTCCTTCCGGATGCCATGAAGAGCACAGGGTGCAGCCAGCTGCAGGTGGTGGCACATGTCGGCACTAATGACGTGTGTCGCTTTGGATCTGAGGAAATTCTCTCTGGATTCCAGCGGCTATCTGATTTGGTGAAGGCTGCCGGTCTTGCTTACGAGATGAAGGCAGAGCTCACCATCTGTAGCATCGTTAACAGAACCGACTGCGGACCTTTGGTGCAGAGCCGGGTGGAGGGTCTGAATCAGAGGCTCAGACGGTTTTGCGACCGTATTAGCTGCAGATTCCTTGACTTGCGCCATAGGGTGGTGGGGTTTCGGGTTCCGCTGAATAGGTCAGGAGTTCACTACACTCAGCTGGCGGCTACACGGGTAGCGGAGGCTGTGTGGCGTGGACTGGGCGGTTTTTTAGGTTAGAAGGCCTCGGGAAAGTGCGGGATGGGCTGCAATGTCAAAGGGTGCTTGGCAATTACAGGACGTGCTTGGATCAAGGAACAGTCGGAATTATAGTTGTAAATTGTTGTAGTTGCGCTGGAAAAGTCCCTGAGCTTCAAGCGCTAATAAAAAGCACAGAAGCTGATATCGTTATAGGTACAGAAAGCTGGCTAAAGCCTGAAATAAGTTCTGCACAAATTTTTACGAAGTCTCAGACGGTGTTCAGGAAAGATAGATTAGGCAGAATTAGTGGTGGAGTGTTTGTGTCTGTCAGTAGTGGTTTATCTTGTAGTGAAGTCGAAGTAGATACTCCGTGCGAATTGGTGTGGGTGGAGGTTATACTTAACAGCCGAATTAAGTTAATAATTGGCTCCTTCTACCGACCCCCAGACTCCGATGATACAGTTGCGGAACAGTTCAGAGAAAGTTTGAGTCTCCTAACAAATAAATACCCCACTCATACGGTTATAGTTGGTGGGGACTTCAACCTACCCTCGGTATGTTGGCAAAAATACTTGTTCAAAACCGGTGGTAGGCACAAAACGTCTTCCGAGATTGTCCTAAATGCTTTCTCCGAAAATTATTTCGAGCAGTCAGTCCACGAACCCACGCGAATTGTAAATGGTTGCGAAAACACACTTGACCTCTTAACCACAAACAATCCAGGGCTGATAGAGAGCATCATGACTGATACAGGGATTAGTGATCACAAGGTCATTGTAGCTAGGCTCAATACCATTTCTTCCAAATCTATCAGAAACAAACACAAAATAATTTTATTTAAGAAAGCGGATAAAGTGCCACTAGAAGCCTTCCTAACAGACAATTTCCATTCCTTCCGAACTGACTATGCGAATGTAGACGAGATGTGGCTCAAATTCAAAGATATAGTAGCAACAGCAATTGAGATATTTATACCTTATAAATTGGTAAGAGATGGAACGGATCCCCCGTGGTACACAAAAAAGGTCCGAACGCTGTTGCAGAGGCAACGGAAAAAGCATGCGAAGTTCAGAAGAACGCGAAATCCCGAAGATGGGCTAATATTTACAGACGCGCGAAATTTGGCACGTACTTCGATGCGAGATGCCTTTAATAGGTTCCACAACGAAACTTTGTCTCGAAATTTGGTAGAAAATCCGAAGAAATTCTGGTCGATGTAAAGTACACAAGCCGCAAGACGCAGTCAATACCTTCGCTGCGCAGTGCCGATGGTACTGTTATCGACGACTGTGCCGCTAAAGCGGAGTTATTGAACGCAGTTTTCCGAAATTCCTTCACCAAGGAAGACGAATGGGATATTCCAGAATTTGAAACACGAACATCTGCTAGCATGAGTCTCTTAGAAGTAGATACCTCAGGGGTTGCGAAGCAACTCAAATCGCTTGATACGGGCAAGTCTTCAGGTCCAGATTGTATACCGATTAGGTTCCTCTCAGATTACGCTGATACTATAGCTCCCTATTAGCACTCATATACAACCGCTCGCTCACCGATAGATCTGTACCTACAGATTGGAAAATTGCGCAGGTCGCACCAGTGTTCAGGAAGGGTAGTAGGAGTAATCCAGTTAACTACAGACCTATATCATTGACGTCGGTTTGCAGTAGGGTTTTGGAGCATATACTGTATTCAAACATTATGAATCACCTCGAAGGGAACGATCTATTGACACGTAATCAGCATGGCTTCAGAAAACATCGCTCTTGTGCAACGCAGCTAGCTCTTTATTCGCACGAAGTAATGGCCGCTATTGACAGGGGATCTCAAGTTGTTTCCGTATTTCTAGATTTCCGGAAAGCTTTTGACACCGTTCCTCACAAGCGACTTCTAATCAAGCTGCGTAGCTATGGGGTATCGTCTCAGTTGTGCGACTGGATTCGCGATTTCCTGTCAGGAAGGTCGCAGTTCGTAGTAATAGACGGCAAATCATCGAGTAAAACTGAAGTGATATCAGGTGTTCCCCAGGGAAGCGTCCTGGGACCTCTACTGTTCCTGATCTATATAAATGACCTGGGTGACAATCTGAGCAGTTCTCTTAGACTGTTCGCAGATGATGCTGTAATTTACCGTCTAGTAAGGTCATCCGAAGACCAGTATCAGTTGCAAAGCGATTTAGAAAAGATTGCTGTATGGTGTATCAGGTGGCAGTTGACGCTAAATAACGAAAAGTGTGAGATGATCCACATGAGTTCCAAAAGAAATCCGTTGGAATTCGATTACTCGATAAATAGTACAATTCTCAAGGCTGTCAATTCAACTAAGTACCTGGGTGTTAAAATTACGAACAACTTCAGTTGGAAGGACCACATAGATAATATTGTCGTGAAGGCGAGCCAAAGATCCCAATGAATTCTCGGTTCCACAAAACCAATTACAGCAAAATAAGCATCTCCATTTTAAAGACTATGAGACTAGCCGACAGGGATTTTCCAAGCCCTTTATAGCTCCTAGGTCTCCGTGAGACACCCTATTGTAGTGCAGAAATGAAGCAGTTGCTGAAGTGAAGCACATCCTGTTCATCAAAGAGAACTACTGACGGATGTGTTATGGAAAAATGTTCATCTCCCCGTGTCCAGTGAAACTCTGTTGCGATCATGAGTAGCTGCCATCTACGATCACTGTTTGTAGGTAATGTCCAGTAAAGTCATCAGAAGATCGAAATCAGTTGCAAAACAATTTAGTAAAGATGTCTGTATAGTTCGAAAGTTGGCAGTTGGCAATTAGCGCAAAGTTATGAAAAGTGTGGGGTTATCCGCAAGAGTGCTACTAGGAAGCCGTTAAACATCGGCTACACGATAAATCAAATCTAAAAGCCGTAATTTTAAATTAATACCTAAGAATTACAGTTACGAACTACTTAAGTGGAAAGAAGAGAGAGAAAATGATGCGGGGAAGACAAACCAAAGACTGCGTTTATTTGGCGGAACAGTTAAAATATGTAACAGATCTACTGAGGAGTCTAGCTACACTGTGCTTGTCCGTCTCCTTTCGAAGTACTGCTGCGCGGTGTGGGATTGTTACCAGATGGAATTAACGGAGTACATCGAGAAACTTCAAAGAAGCGCTGCTCGTTTTGTATTAATATGGAATAGGGGAGAGAGTGTCACTGCATGATACACAGTTAGGGGAGGACGTCATCAAAACGAAGGCGTTTTTCGTTGCGGCGGAATCTTCTCACGGAATTTCAGTCATTAACTTTCTTCTCCGAACGTGAAAATATTTTGTTAATTCTGACCTACATAGGGAGAAACGATCATCATAGTAAAATAAGGGAAATAAGAGCTCGCACTGACAGATATACGTGTTAGTTATTCCACCACGCTGTTCGAGATTGGAATAATAGAGAACTATTGTGAAGGTGGTTCGATAAACCCTCTGCCAAGCACTTAAGTGTGATTTGCAGTCTACCCATGTACATATAGATGTAGATAGTGGACGCTCATATCATTAAAAGTACCCCGTAACTCAACAGGAGGAAACGCATAAATCACTGCATGAAGGATTATAATTAGTGTGTTCATGATATGTTGAAATGTCTGTGTACAGTCGCTTGATAAGACTGTTGCCCTGTTTGATTCTGTTTGTCTGCAGTTGGTTCTACTAACTCTCGCAGAAGGACTGAGAAGTTTCAGTGATAATCTGACGTTAAGTGCAAGCAACTCGTTCTGCGCATCAGTATGTCAGTACTTTAAGTGATCCATTTATATTCCATGTGTAATCGAGACCCATATTTATAAAGTTCGTCCATTAGCCTATCTTGTGTGACCAGGTCTTTTTATGTGTCTTTTCAGGTTTGTCTTGGGTTTGGTACTTGAGCTGCTTTTCGTCTGCTAGAAGCACAGGATAACCAATTTTGTACCTCTTACGTGTGCAAAGAGTGCTATCGGTGCTGTTCGACAGCTTCGTGGTTGTCAAGTTGGTATTGTCCGTTTCCCGTGTGGGCTTTCCATGCGCTCCGAGCCGAGCGGTGGCTGTCGGTGGATGTATGGCTCTGAGCGCTATGGGACGTAACATCTGAGGTCATCAGTCCCCAAGAACTTAGAATTACTTAAACCTAACTAACCTAAGGACAGCACACACATCCATGCCCAAGGCAGGATTCGAACCTGCAACCGTAGCAGTCGCGCGGTTCCGGACTGAACTCGGTGGATGTATCTGTGCTCTTAAGTGAGCCCTCTCCTGCCAGTGATGAGATAGGTCGTAGCTTCAAACGCGGTCTTCATGCGTGGAGCCGTTCGGAAAACCTCTTGGCCTGAATGAAGTGTTTCGATTACTTCTTGCTTTATATTGCTCTTAATAGGCAATGCTTGAGTCTATGATTTTCTCAGTGTCCGGAGTTTGCTTTGTTCCTTTCTACTATTGTTGTGACAATGCGCTCTACGGGATATGGTTAGCCTGAGTTAATGTGCTTTAAAGCTTTGTGAATATGACAGAACTTGTGTTTTCGTGTATGTGCGATATTTCTTTTTATGTATTGTAGTTTATCGTATGTTCTATTATCTGCTGTGATCTCGAGTTGTCTTTATTCTCTGAGCGTTGCGCTCTATTACTGAATCTCAATAGTTGGCCCGTGTTATTTTAACTGATAAGTGATGGGTGAATATTTGCGTTACTGCATTTCCGTGTTTTGTGGGAACGTGTAGCAGCTGCCTTTGTTTAATGGGGGCCATATGTTTCTCGAATCATTGGGGCCTTCCGCCTTGATGGTTTTATTATGAATTCGGGGTGATTCATGATCTATTCGTTCTTACAGTGGTGTACTCTCATTGATTGTATACATTTAGCGATTTTCACTCACATCTGTTTGAAACAGTTGGATGTGCAACTCAGGTGACTTCTTTTCATGATGCTTGCGTGAATTCTCAGGTGGTGTATTTGCTGTAAGAAGATGTTTCAATCGGTGTAAACCCCTTTGATGTTAGTGCATGCAAGCAATGGAGGTAATGTTCCTCTGAATTTCGTCGTTTTCGTGTGAAGCTTGATTGGATAACTGAAGTCATATGTTTCTGTTCCCTTTCCTCTCTTTTCCCTCACGTATACATAGTTAAATTGCGCTATGTAATTTCTTCTTGCCAGATCAGATTAGTTTATTTCGTGTTCAGGCACAACTTAAGTATATCTACAGAATGTCCACCCATAATTTTTTGTGGCTATTTTTGAATGAATGTGTTTCATGAAAACTCAAATCGTGTGACCTCTAACTACTTCAGAACGCACCAAATAGCTGCCAGACTTGCAACTCGATGCTCTTAACTGCTTCTTTCTTTGAAATATTAGCCTGATTTTCATATGCTGCACAAAAAGACAGTGATAACGAAGTACCCAGAGAGAGGAATGAGTAGAACTAATGTGCCAAATTCACAATCCATTGATTAATTATACAGGTTCATTTAACGATGTTATGTACTATGGTTAGATTTAGTATTGCATTAACTGCATGCAAATTTTTTTTTTCCGCTGTTCTCAAACAACCTCTGTGCCGGTTGGTGAACTCACGAAGGGACTGAAGAGAAATTTAATGAGCCGAGGAAAGTGAATGAAAAGCTATTTGATGACTTAGAAGCTGCGAATCTTAAGCTCGAACGGAACGTGGAAAGTAAAGCGAATGACTTTAGAAGATGCTACGGGATGAAATAGCGATCGACTTAGCGAAAACGTCGAGGGTCGTCGAGAAGCGTCTGTGAAGCTGAAAGCGAGCAGTTGCCGCTAAACAGAGTGCTCGAAGAACAGGAGAACAGGGTTATGGCGACGTTCGTGGCTGTCCCAAAGTGAACGCGTAGAGCTACTGTCCCGAGCTGAGAGAGCGGCTGCCGGGCGTTTGGAAGCCACGAAGGGTCAGGCAGAGCAGAGAATCAGCGCGATACGTACTCTGTCTTTTGCTGCGCCCGAGTTCCTGTTCCTAAGAGCTGCCGAGAGCCGGGAGTTAACGTCGCAGAGACAGCGAGCACCAGTTCGGCCGCAGGCGGTGGCGATAAAGCAACAGACTGCCGGCTACTGTGAGCAACACCCAGGTCTGGTCCAGAGGGGACGATACGTAGCTCGTGACTTGAAGAAACGTGTGGCTCACCTCAAAGCAGGTTGTCCCGAAATTGAAGTGGACAGTTCCTGCGAATTAGTATGCACAGAGGACATTCTTGGCAACCGGAATCAAATAATAACTGTATCCTTTTACCGACCTCCCAATTCAGATGATGTTGTTGTTGTCTTCAGTCCTGAGACTGGTTTGATGCAGCTCTCCATGCTACTCTATCCTGTGCAAGCTGCTTCATCTACCAGTACCTACTGCAACCTACATCCTTCTGAATCTGCTTAGTGTACTTATCTCTCGGTCTCCCTCTACGATTTTTACCCTCCACGCTGCCCTCCAATGCTAAATTTGTGATCCCTTGATGCCTCAAAACACGTCCTACCAACCGATCCCTTCTTCTAGTCAAGTTGTGCCACAAACTTCTCTTCTCCCCAATCCTATTCAATACCTCCTCATTAGTTACGTGATCTATCCACCTTATCTTCAGTATTCTTCTGTAGCACCACATTTCGAAAGCTTCTATTCTCTTCTTGTCCAAACTAGTAATCGTCCATGTTTCACTTCCATACATGGCTACACTCCAAACAAATACTTTCAGAAACGACTTCCTGATACATAAATCTATATTCGATGTTAACAAATTTCTCTTCTTCAGAAACGCTTTCCTTGCCATTGCCAGTCTACATTTTATATCCTCTCTACTTCGACCATAATCAGTTATTTTACTTCCTAAATAGCAAAACTCCTTTACTACTTTAAGTGTCTCATTTCCTAATCTAATTCCCTCAGCATCACCCGATTTAATTTGACTACATTCCATTATCCTCGTTTTGCTTTTGTTAATGTTCATCTTATATCCTCCTTTCAAGACACTGTCCATTCCGTTCAACTGCTCTTCCAAGTCCTTTGCCGTATCTGACAGAATTACAATGTCATCGGCGAACATCAAAGATTTTACTTCGTCTACATGAATTTTAATACCTACTCCAAATTTTTCTTTTGTTTCCTTTACTGCTTGCTCAATATACAGATTGAATAACATCGGGGAGAGGCTACAACCCTGTCTCACTCCTTTCCCAACCACTGCTTCCCTTTCATGCCCCTCGACTCTTATGACTGCCATCTGGTTTCTGTACAAATTATAAATAGCCTTTCGCTCCCTGTATTTTACCCCTGCCACCTTTAGAATTTGAAAAAGAGTATTCCAGTCAACATTGTCAAAAGCTTTCTCTAAGTCTACAAATGCTAGAAACGTAGGTTTGCCTTTTCTTAATCTTTCTTCTAAGATAAGTCGTAAGGTCAGTATTGCCTCACGTGTTCCAACATACAGTAGCTGAAAGGTTGAAAGACGAGTTGAGTTTAATTTCAAACGCGTACCCGACTCATACAAATATAGTTCGTGGTGCCTTTAATCTATCCTCGATATGTTAGTGAAAATACATGTTTAATTCCGGAGGTACGCATAAAACATCATCCGAAATTTTGCTAAACGCTTTCTCCGACAACTATTTCGAGCAGTTACTTCATGAATAGTAAAAGGTTGTGAAAACCGCGCTTTACCTGTTAACACGGAATAATCCTGAACTAGTAACGTGGATTAAAACGGATACTGGTATTATTGAACGTACCCAGACCCCCAAGTCCTCCACAAATAAACGAAATATATACCTGTTCAAAAAAGCACATAAAAATTCACATAACATCTTCCTCCACTCCTTCCACATTAATAATGTCACTGCAGACCAGATGTGACTTGAATGCAAAGAAATAGTATCGGCGGCAATTCAGAGATTTACACCAAATAAATTAACAAACGACGCAGTTCATCCTCATTGGTACGCAAAACGCGTCAAAACACTGTTGCAGAAACAACGAAACAAACATACCAAATTTAAACGGAAACAAAATCTCCAACATTGGCGATCTTTTAAAGAGACTCGAAATTTAGCGCTGACTTCAATGCGACATGCTTATAATAGTTTTCACAACGAAACTTTATCTCCAAACCTGGCAGAAAATTCAGACAGATTCTGTTCGTATGTGAAGTATGCTAGCGGCAAGACACAATCAATGCCTTCTCTGCGCGATAGCAATGGAGATACTATCGAAGATAGTGCTGCCAAAACAGAGCAACTAAACACCGTTATCCGAAATGCCTTCACAAAGGAACACGAAGTAAATATTCAAGAATTCGAAACAAGATCAGGTGCCAACATGAGTAACGTCGAAGTAGATATCCTTGGAGTAGTCAAGCAACTTGAATTACTTAATAAACGCATGTCTTCTGGCCCAGAGTGTATACCAATTAGGTTCCTATCAGAGTTTGGAGGTGCAAGTCATCGAGTAAAACAGAAGTGATTCCTGGCGTTCTCTAGGGTCCTTTGCTGTTCCTCATCTCTATAAACGATTTGGGAGACAATCTGAGCATCCGTCTTTGATTGTTTGCAGATGACCCTGTCGTTTATCGGCTAATAAAGTCATCAGAAGATCAAAACAAATTGCAAAGCCATTTAGAAAAGGTATCTGGATGGTGCGAAAATTGGCAATTGACCCTAAATAACGGAAAGTGTGAGGTCATCCACATGAGTGCTAAACGTAATCCGTTAAACTTCGGTTACACAAAAAATCAGAAACATCTAAAGGTCGTAAATACCTAGGAATTATTATTACGAACAACTTAAATTGTAAGTCACACACAGAGTATGTTCTGGGGAAGGCTAACCCAAGACTGCATTTTACTGGCAGGAGACTTAGGAAGTGTAATACATTTGCTAAGGAGACTGCCTACACTATGCTTGTCCGTTATCTTTTAGAATACTGCTGTGCGGTGTGGGATCCTTACCACATAGGACTGACGGGGTGCATCGAAAAAGTGTATTATCACGATATAGGGGAGAGAGTGTGACTGAAATGTTGGAGGCTTTGGAATGGAGATCATTAAAACAAAGGCGTTTTTCGTTGCAGAGGAAGCTTCCTACGAAATTTCAATCACCAACGTTCTCCTCCGAATGCTAAAATATTCTGCTGACGGAGACCAACATAGGGAGAAACGATCAGCATAATAAAATAAGGGAAACCAGACCTCGCATTGAAAGATATATATGTTCGTTTCTTCTGCGCTCTATACGAGATTGGAATAATAGGGAATTGTGAAGGTTGTTCGATGAAATGGCTCAAATGGCTCTGAGCACTATGGGACTCAACTTCTGAGGTCATCAGTCCCCTAGAACTTAGAACTACTTAAACCTAACTAACCTAAGGACATCGCACACATCCATGCCCGAGGCAGGATTCGAACCTGCAACCGTAACGGTCGAGCGGGGTTCGATGAACCCTCTGCCAGCCACTTAAATATAATTTGCAGAGTATCCATGTAAATGTAGATGTATAGGGGCTGATGGAGTTGGAGCCTCAGGGAATAAAGTGCAAAGAGGGACTCGGAACGCGAGGATAAGTGCGATTACAGGGAAAGCAATGTTGCGGGAGGCTTTCGCGGCGGAGGACAGACCTTCGCGAGAGAAAGGCAAAGTTTCTGTTTTAAGCATTTCCTTTCACTACGTGAGTCTGAGTTGTTCCTGAACTCGGTTAACTGAATTCACCCTATGCCTGGTCGGAACTGTTCGAATTTGTGCTTTCCCCAGTGTGGCCCAGCACACACTACTGGATTCGTGCGTTGTTTCTTAGCAGGGGAACCTGCCATGCCAATGAGGACCAGATCGCGGCGTTGTGCGACAGTAAGGGAATTTCGGCAGGCTTTCCTTTCAGCGCCGGGCGGAGTAGCCATGAGGTTTGAGGCGCATTTCACTGATTGAGAGTCCTTCCTGCCGGAGATTCGAGTCCTGTCTCTTGCATGGGTTGTGTGTTGCTCTTAGTTGGGGTTAGTGTAAGTGATGATCTCTGCAATTTGATACTTTAGGAATTCACTCACACACATTCCTTTCAGCCTACTGGTCGGAGGCTGCACGAGCCCACACATCATTATCGTAATACTCTTCTTTAAATATTCTGGATTTACGAGCGCCGCCCGTTTGCTCGAACACATGGTACAGGCTAATCAATTTTTGTTTTATACGTTCGGAGAAACAGAGCTGATCAGTATTTGCCTGACTATAATGCCAACCCACATGTGTCACATCATCCCAGCTGCCAAATGCAGCCGGCCGGTGTGGCCATGAGGTTCTAGGCGCTTCAGTGTGATGTCATTTGGTTAGTTAGGTTTATGTAGTTCTAAGTTATAGGGGACTGATACCTCATCTTTTTGCAAAATGAAAGGGTGATGTGGAAGCATTTAAAGCGGCGCAATAAGAGTTCGAGTACGATTTGCGGGAGTATGTGTCTAAGTATACGATCTAGTCACGCGGTGCGCAAACGCACGATTCCAGTTGCGGGCGCAGTCGAAAACCTAGACCAGAGTGACTGACCGTACGCGGCCACCCTAGTTCCTTTGGGAACAACTGGGGAATAGAAAAACGTAGTGTAAATCAGTACAGGAATCAAGGGGCACACGTACGCGGTCACGAGAACCCTGGAAGCAGTGGGATCAAAAACCAGTTTTATGCGTTTCTGTCTGTAAAATATCTGGGAGTGTGCGTGCGGAACGATTTGAAGTGGAATAATCATATAAAATTAATTGTTGGTAAGGCGGGCACCAGGTTGAGATTCATTGGGAGAGTCCTTAGAAAATGTAGTGCATCAACAAAGGAGGTGGCTTACAAAACACTCGTTCGACCTATACTTGAGTATTGCTCATCAGTGTGGGATCCGTACCAGATTGGGTTGACGGAGGAGATAGAGAAGATCCGAAGAAGAGCGGCGCGTTTCGTCACAGGGTTATTAAGCGTGATAGCGTTACGGAGATGTTTAGCAAACTCAAGTGGCAGACTCTGCAAGAGAGGCGCTGTGCATCACGGTGTAGCTTGCTGTCCAGGTTTTGAGAGGGTGCGTTTCTGGATGAGGTATCGAATATATTGCTTCCCCCCGCTTATACCTCCCGAGGAGATCACGAATGTAAAATTAGATTCGAGCGCACACGGAGGCTTTCCGGCAGTCTTTCTTCCCGCGAACCGTACGCGACTGGAACAGAAAAGGGAGGTAATGAGAGTGGCACGTAAAGTGCCCTCCGCCACACACCGTTGGGTGGCTTGTGCAGTATAAATGTAGATGTAGTAGCGACAACAACGGGCGGTCGTAGTGAGACCGATTACGGGGCTGGGATCAGCTGAGTGGTGATAGCAATAACGGGTGGCGGTGATTTGGGAACAACTGGGGAATAGAAAAAAATAGGGCAAATCAGTACAGGAATGAAGAGACACGCGAACGCAATCACAAAACCCTGGAAGCAGTGGGATCAGAAACCACTTTAATGCCTTTCTGTCTGTTTTAATTATTCGGGAGCTGACCGTTTGGTTTTAAACTTTGTTTTCTGCGTTTAATTTGATTGGGAAACCGTTGAGATTGAACTTAACATATACATGGATGGACATGAGAAATGAAAGGTGTAAGTAGGCTGTTTAGGTTTTTATGTTGGTAACGCGACATAGCGCTCTGTATGAAAATCACTGATTATGCTGTGTGCAGTCTGTGGCTGGTTGGCATTGTTGAAATATTCGCTAATGTAGTGTTGGGCAGTTGGATGTGAACAGCGCTTAGCGTAGCGCAGTTGGAGGTGAGCCGCCAGCAGTGTTGGATGTGGGGAGAGAGATGACAGAGTTTTGAGAGCGGATGATCTGGACGTGTGTTCATCAGAGTAAATTTGTAGGACTTGATATCTAGTTAGTGCCTTCAATAGTTAGAATCTTTTATGTAGCTGGCAGTACTGGCGCTCGCTATATTGCAGTAGTTCGAGTAAGGAAGATTTTTATGAGGTTAGTGATTCATGAAAGGTATAGGTTATTGTTAGTCGGGGCCATTCTTTTGTAGGGATTTTATAAGTCAGATTGCGTTGCGCTAAAATATTGTGAGTCCGTTTAGTGATGATCAGAGTAAGTAAAGAGAAATGTCTGAGTACGTTGAGTTTTGCTCAGCTGTTTGAAAATCAAATAACGTAAAGGAGATTATCAGCACAATCATTCATAAATTTTTCTAAAGGGAGTTTTCAAAGGTTGCAATAAATTTTTTATCTGTGATTATTACTTTAGGTATGAAATATTCTATTGAAGATTAATAAAAATGAATTTCTTTGAATGTTCCCAAAATAATGATTCAAGTTTAATTTTTATTCAAGGACTACTGCTGTTTGTACAAGAATGAAAATATAATTTTCCATCGAACTTAGCAAAGATTTTCACGTTGCACTGGATTTTTGTTTACTGGATATAGCCCGACTAGCTTTGAAGCATAAGACTATCTTTACTTTATGAATTCTTTTTTATATTTGTAAGCTCTCCTGAAGAATTATCCACTTTTAAATACACTTCACGATATGTTCCTAATTTAGAATGAAAATTTAAAAGAGGTGCAGCTTGTATCCACCTGTGAATGCACAAGATAAAATCTACTATCTCTTTGTATCCTGCGTATGGGATGCTGTGAAAAGAAACACTTTTTTATTTTCGTTCACCTCTACCTGTACCCTTTTTAGGTTGTGGTCGTTATTGCGATGGTATATTTTAATCTGCCGCTGTTCCAGAATGCTCGCTCACGGCGCAGCTCCGTACTGCCAGCGATATCCAATAAAATGCTGGAAATTCTAAAATAAAATGGGTAATGTCCGGTGCGAACTTTGCAGTAATTGTGACAAACAGATTTTACTAGATAAATATATTTTAACAGAAACAATTAAAATCTTTACAGACCGTTTACAATCCCAGCTACAAATGGCGTCGATCATCGACTTATGACAAATGAAGACTACGTAATAGCCTAATGCAACGTTGCGGGTTCCTCTCCCATTTAGTCTGTGCAGAAGGCAAGCGATTCTACTACAATAAATTGCCAATTTATATCTTACCTAATTTTTGTACTGTCTTTGTCGTTTTTGATAACATATCCTTTCTTCTGTAGCGGTTTTCACATCCTCCGCCACAGATAGTATTTAACAGTCTTTGAATAATCATTTATAATAGCAAAATTCATAATTATCTTTTAAATGTCCTTTTGAAATACAATTAACAGAAACACATATAAATTATTTGTTGCAATGAACATTATACATCGAAATGTTCTTTTAACTTTCACTTTGGATGCGTGCTGCCAGAAAACGTTACACCACGAAAGCAGAGACTGCTCATGAGGGGACCGTGAGCAGAATAGGAATGCCTTGGCGGGACCACCACAGTTGGAGAAAATCGAACCCGCTGATCCACAACATAATCCACTTAACGACAATGAGTGGCGGGAACTCTCGCGACAGAATGGTGCGGAACAGGACGGATCTCTGAGCAAGGTAAGTGCGAATGTTCTACACGTGGAAAAATCCAGCACACGGGACGATTTGTGACAGTAGACTGCAGGCAGTAAGGTTTCAGCTTTTATGCCAGATATCACCACCTCTATTAGAATATCAGCACCCAGAACGCACTTGAGCTGCATCTGCCTGTGTTCGATTACAGGTGAGGCAGCGTTTCGTAATTATGTGTGGCTACAGAGGCAGCGTGCAATATTTCTGCAAGGGACTTCTGTCGACTTTTTGAGTACACGCCACACGGAGATGATGCTCTGTACTGGGTGAAACGAGGTCCGACACGATGCTACGACGTGCTCCGTGACTTTTGCCACTTCAGTGTATAAATGTACCGGATGTCTCTCTTAAAAGTCTTCAGGCACATTTCTTCTGGCTTTTCAGTAGATATTTTTAATGTGTAGATGCAGTCAGTCCAAACGTGTACTGGTCATCACGTCGAAGGAAAGCTTCGGTTTGTTTCCGTTACACGCGAAATGCTTTTTGAAGCGGAATTTTACATTCTCATTCGATAGAGCGGCCCGAGATGAGTCCAGCTTGTTATTCGTTTTAGCGATACGTATTAGCAGGAAAACTGGAAAACGGAGAGCGGCGGTAGCAATCAATTTGGGCCAGGGCCTTGTTGTCGCTGTTAGAGTATCGGTTATTCTTAGAGTTTTGCCGCTCCTGTTAATACAAATGGATGAAGCGAAAAACGTTGTAGACTAGTTTGTGGCCCGTCCATCCGAATGGGTACGTGAAATTCCGCTTTGAAAATAAATTAATTTTTTTTTACCGGGAACAAACCGACGCTTTGCGGCGACAGTGGCACATCATGACAGGCGTAATGAACAGTATTAATTTCGACTGACTCCACCTACACATTCCAAACACGAAATTGAAAATATCTGTCGGAACACCAGAGCAAATGCGCCTGAAGACTCTTGGGTGGAATACCTACACAGAATATTGGAGAAATAGTGGCAAATATTTTGATAGGTGATACCAACCACAAGAACAAGAAAAAAAAAATACCTTGAACGTGGGTCTGGAAATGCATACTTTGTGAGATCTCTACACTTGTCCATAGTGGCTGAAGACGTTCGGGTGTGAATATGTCCGCCTGACACGCAAGGTAGATATTAAATAAACAAATGATGTATGGCCACAGGTGCTGTCCCCATGATCCGTGAACCGAGCGAGGTGACGCAGTGGCTTGCACACTGGACTCGCATTCGGGAGGACGACGGTTCAATCCCGCGTCCGTCCATCCTGATTTAGGTTTTCCGTGGTTTCCCTAAATCACTCCAGGCCAATGCCGGGATGGTTCCTTTGAAAGGCCACGGCCGATTTTCTTCCCCGTCCTTCCCTAATCCGATGAGACCGATGACCTCACTGTCAGCTCTCCTTCCCCAAACAACCGAACCCCAACCCATGATCCGTCAATAGCGTTCACTACTGTACGTGCCTTTCCGTATTGACGTACTCCAGTGTACACAAGTCTGAGCACTGGGTAATCTACAGGCAGTTGTGTTGCATGTACTATAGTTTTAGCGTTGTTAGTGTGTGTTATTTTGTAGTAAATTGCTTTTAACAATAAGTATGTATCGCATTTATTTATTCAGAGTATGGCATTTAAGTACATTTCAGAATTGCATCACTTTATTCTACATTACATGTGTTCACAGACAAATATCTAGTCCCTGTAAGTCATATCGCAATGTTTACTGTCACTGTGATATTTGTAATGCACTGTGCACGAATGGGTTGGTAAATTTTCCATTTCTCTTCTGCTTGTTAACAATGGAAGCGTACTACTCCTAAAGTGACATGGCGGATATAATTATCTGCTATGGGTTAGCAGTTGGAAATAGCCCGTAAGCACGTTCCCACTACGCAGAAAAATACCCACGTTGCAGAGTACCATGCGATAAGTTGTTGACCCAAAGTTTTCGGCTTCTTAAGGACACGGATTTTCTAGCTTCTAAAAGACGAATAGTGGACGGAATGAGTCAGTTCACACACCTCAGATGCAGGAGGACATATAAGATTTTCTGGACGAAAGACGTGCAACAGCAGTGTGGGTATTTGGCGATTGACACCAACAGAAGGCATAAGTCATCCTGTTGTCCGGCTGGTACTGCTTGAGCTATTGCTGTATCCGTAACACCTTCAACACATCCAGGCACTAATGCCAGAGGACCACGATAGCCAATCATTGTTGTGTCATTGGCCCATACAGAAGCGTGCTGCAGGTCCACTGTTTTCGACGAAGAATTTATTTCTCTGATCCTGTGCGGTTCACAAAGGGTCGTGCTGTGAACTTCCATACTCAGCACGTGTGGGCTTATGAAAACCCATATGCTGCTGTACAAGGAGTACATCAACCTCATTTCTCCGTCAACTAATGGATAGACATTCTTGGTGATAAGTTACTAGGGCCATACATCCTACTCCAAACATTTAATGGAGCTCATTATCGTCAACTTCTTGTTAACATTTTGCTTACCTTGTCGGAGGAGGTACCACATCAGTAAAGACTACCGATGTGGTTTATGCGTTATGTCACATTTCATCTGCAATGTGTGTGAATATCGGATGCTGACGCTTCATGTCTTTTGGAATGGTTGGGGCGGAGGGGGCACACCTTGGTCCCCTGTTCCCTCGACTTCAGTCCTCTGTAGTTTTGGTTATGGGAACAGTTCAAGGCGTTAGTCTTGCAGTACCACATGTATGTGAAATTAGAAATCGTTACCAGAGTCGGAGATTATTTAGACTCTGACAAATCCCTTTAGATACAGTTTTGATATACATAATACAATGGAAATATGCTACTTGAAATTTGGCCTTACATGAGGTCCTAGGGTGAACAATTTGTATAAAATTACTTAATAACTGTATTTTAAAAACAATTAATAATGCAAATCAAATGAAAGGAACACTAAATTCTTTAAATGAAATTCAAGTAAAAATGAACTGGTGATTTATTGCAAAAAGTCTTCTTAGTACACAAGAAAACCAATAGACTAACTGTCTATCATGTTAGACTAATATTGACAATCAGCAAAATCATAATGTCCAGGGAAGGATAATGTGTTCATGCTGCACATTCCCTCCACGATGTTGAGGCGAAATAAATAAAAAAATTAAATTTATTGGTTTTTTGTAAAGAGGAAAAATTGTGGACATGGAATTGTAACTTCAGAATTTTTGAAAGGCCTTTCTTTTTTTACGGGCTGTATTGACCAGCTTGAATGCGGACAGATTCAGTGCTGCGTGAAATATGCCTGTAATATAATTTACCATTCCGATTAATTACATTTTTGAATTCTACGTCACTGTTGATTTAATCAGAGTTCTCACCTTAGACGTAGAATTAGTCCTTCTGCCACAATATTAATTCATTAGTCGCCCTCGATGTTCTTCTCTTTGTTGACCGTGTGTACCTTCCTAAGTCGGCATCGGTTCACTTCACGTAGACGGTGGAAACCAAGGAAATACAATGCTACGTCACTTTAAAAAATATTGAGAAGTATCGAAGTGTTACGAAAATTATTTATTCACAAGACAATAAGACTTGCTCTGCTCGTCGCACAAATCATGATTACTAACAACATGGCTGCCTTTCCGCACAGTCCGAAATTACGTCCGTCCTCCACAAGGTAACAATCGAAAGTGTCTCTTAGCTCCTTCTTGGAGTATGAAACAAAAGCGAATCCAATATGAACATTACAGAGATTATATTCTACATCCCTCTCAATTTGATCTTTGACGCAGCCTTTAAGGTGTTGTATGTCTCTGCGTCGGAATGTGTCATTACACATTTTACTATGTAGTGGTTCCTTGTCGGGACTAAAATGAAAAGAACCTTTCTTCGTATCTGGAACCATAAAATGGTAAGCTCCCAGACGAATTGGTGCCGCTACAGTGTGCTCACCAATCACTAGCCATCCCGATCTACATCCAAATCTACATCGATACTCTGCTAATTACGTTGAAGTGCCTGGCAGAGGGTTCTTCGGACCACCTTCAAAATTCTCTATTCTCCAAATGTCGTATAGCGCGCGGAAATAACAAACACCTACATCTTTTTCGTACGAGCTCTTCAAATGGTTCAAATGGCTCTAAGCTCTATGGAACTTAACATCTGAGGTCATCAGTCCCCTAGACTTAGAATTACTTAAACATTAACGAACCTAACCACACACACATCCATGCCCACGGCAGAATTCGAACCTGCGACCGTAGCAGAAGCGCCGTTCCACACCGAAGCGCCTAGAACCGGTTGGCCACAGCGACCGGCTGCACGAGCTCTGACTTCCCTTATTTTATCATAGTGATCGTTTCTTCCTATCTAGATCGGCGTCAACAAAATATTTTCAAATTCAGAGGAGAAAGCTGGTGACTGGAATTTCGTGAGAAGATTGCTCCGCAACGAAAAATGCCTGTGTTTTAATGATCTCCATCACAAATCCTCCATCATTTCAGTGACACTCTCCCCCCTATTTCGCGATGATGCAAAACATGCTACCATCTTTGCACTTTTTCGATGTACCTGCTAATAAAACGTAGTGTTGGGTTAGCCTTCCCCACATGATTTTCTGTGTGTTCCTTACAATTTAAGTTGTTCGTAATTGTAATTACTAGGTATTTAGTTGAATGTATGGCCTTTAGATTTGACTGATTTATCGTGTGACGGAAGTTTAACGGATTACTTTTAGCACTCATGTGGATGACCTCACACTTTTCGTTATTTATGGTCGTTGCAATTTGTTTGCCGGCCGGTGTGGCCGTGCAGTTCTAGGCGCTACAGTCTGGAACCACGTGACCGCTACGATCGCAGGTTCGAATCCTGCCTCGGGCATGGATATGTGTGATGTCCGTAAGATAGTTAGGTTTAAGTAGTTCTAAGTTATAGGGGACTGATGACCACAGATGTTAAGTCCCAGAGTGTTCAGAGCCATTTATCTATTTCTTTGCAATGTGTTTTGATCTTCTGATGACTTTATTAGTCGATAACCGACAGCGTCATCTGCAAACAACCTAAGCGACTGCTCAGATTGTCTCGCAAATCGTTTATACGGATAAGGAACAGCAAAGGGCCTGTAACACTAAGATGTGCGTCAACACGAGATCTGCGCCCCCATGGAACTTGTGGACCGAGCTAAGTTGTCGGGACGACTTCCCAGTGCAGAACACTAGAATGATCGCCCCCCCCCCCCCCCCGCCCCCCCTCAGCGATCGAGCACGAGAAGTCTCCTCTACGACGATCGACCCAAGAGTGTTCGATCATCCACATCCAACTCCTCAGTTTGGGCCGTCATGGCAACAAGCATATCACGTAAAACGTTATGTACTTCTGTCCAATGACAGCAGACGAATCAGAGACTTGTATAAACAACTCAGAATTTCCAACAAGCCAAGCAAACGCCGCTGGAACCCCACCAGGTCAGGTTCACACAGCAGCAGGCCGCTCCTCGTCAAGAACTGGTCAGTTCTCTCCAGATGTTACCGGGTAAGACACTGAGCGTCAAATTCTGAGCTTCCTGGGGTCGTGACTCGGGACGTCACTATGTGTGCCACTGGATGTCAGACTCGGAAAAACTTTCTTCTTCAAGGAGTGAAAATGACTGTAATGCGTGAGTTATTGCCGGATTTGTTATGCGCTCTGTATGTGCTTTCATCCTGCTCAGACAGCAGCTGGTATAGATTTTACGCTTGTGAGCGTATATATACGTTGTTATGTGGCTAGCGGAGCTTGTGGACTGGCCCTGTTCGATTTCCTTTACCTACATTTATGTAATTCGAAAATCTGTGCCCAGACATCAGTTTACTAAAACAACGTGACAATTTTAAAAAACTCCAAAATGTTAATTCTAAAAAAGGGAGATATTTTTCCGGCTCAGTTAAATACAAATCTATTCGTAAGTATTTGAGTTTCATATTGAAACAGTCTCGAGGTTAGAACCTCATTTTCAGCAGTTTCTTTAATTGTATTAATATTGTATTATTTTGTCAACTGGAAATACTGAATTATAATATTCTAATGAAAATACGATTTTATTTGAGTCAAATCAAATAAATTAAAATTTGATTCAGACATGTGAAATGACTTGTCTATACTAATAAAGTTCCCAGAAAGAATTTCACTCTGCAGCAGAGAGTGCGCTGCGATGAAACGTCCTCTCAGAACTAGAATAATCTGCCAGAAGGTTCCATCAGTAATACTGGTGCGTTTTATATGTTCGTTTCTCCATGTAATGGAAAAAAAAGAAATACTCGACATTCACAGTGACTAGAGTATGTACAAAAAGGGCAATCAATACACATTTGCAGTTGACCAGCAGATCGTTCTGCAGATACAGTCTATCCTTTTGAATTTTTAAGTACTATAATCTATTTCTGTGAAGGATGCTTATCACGATATTTATTTGCTCTTTCACTTTATTCACATGAACTCTGAGAGTTTTATGTGACTATATTATTTTGTTTCTGCAAACATAATTCGTTCCACCAAAATAGCTGGAAACCCCACAGCAGATCAGTTCCAGTCATTCCACGAGTAAGGAGGTACAAGGCTTGTCTTGTCTGTAATTCTACCATGCCTAGACGGTCAATACCGTATTCTATCGCGTCTGCATTGTTACTTTGTGCCAAGAAGGACTCTCAGCAAGGGAAGGGTTCAGGCATCTCGGAGTGAACCAAAGCTATGTTGTTCGGGTATGGAGGAGATACAGAGAGAGAGAGGAAATGTCGATGACATGCCTCGTTCAGACCGCTCAAGGACTACTACTGCAGTGGATGACCGCATCCTACGGATTATGGCTCGGAGGAACTCTGACAGCAACGCCACCATGTTGAATAATGCTTTTCGTGCAGCCACAGGACGTCTTGTTACGACTCAAACTTTGCGCAATAGGCTGCATAATGCGCAACTTCACTTCCGACGTCCATGGCGAGGTCGATCTTTGCAACCACGACATTTTGCAGCACCGTACAGGTGGGCCCAATAACACGCAGAATGGACCGCTAAGGATTGGCATCACGTTCTATCCACCGATGAGTGTCGCATATGCCTTCAACCAGACAATCGTCGGAGACGTGTTTGGAGGCAACCCGGTCAGGATGAATGCCTCAAGATACACTGTCCAGCGAGTGCAGCAAGGTGGAGGTTCCCATCTCTTTTGGGATGGCATTATGGAGGGCGGACGTACGCCGCTGGTGGTCATGGAAGGCGCCGTAACGGCTGTACGATACGTGAATACCACCTTCCGACTGATAGTACAACCATGTCGGCAGCATATTGGCGAGGCATTCGTCTTCATGGACGACAGTTCGCGCCCCCATCGTGCACATCCTGTGAATGACTTTCTTCAGAATAACGACATCGCTCGACTAGGGTGGCCAGCACCTTCTCCAGACATGAACGCTATAGAACATGTCTGGGATAGATTGAAAAGGGCTGTTTATGGAAGACGTGACGCACCAACCCTCTCAGGGATCTACGCCCAATCGCCGTAGAGAAGTGGGACAATCTTGACCAACAGTGCCTTGATGAACTTATGGCTAAAATGCCACGACGAATACAGGCACGAATCAGTGCAATAGGACGTGCTACTGGCTATTAGAGGGAGAGGTGTGTACAGCAATGTTGACCACCACCTCCGAAGGTGTCCCTGTATGGTGGTACAAGATGCAATGCCTGACTTTCATTAGCAATAAAAAGGGTGCAAAGGATATTCATGTTGATCTCAATTCCAATTTTGTGTACAGGTTCCGGAGCTCTTGGAGCCGAGGTGATGCGAAACTTTTTTGATGTATGTACATTTTTACTATGTCTGTACAGAACTGTATACACTGTTAGCGTAAATAGCTCTAGGGAGGTGCATTATAGAATCAGTAAGCGTACAATACTTCAAAACTCGTTTACTACCTCATTTTCCGCAATTTGATCTTACGTTCTTGCCTCAGTGTCAGAGGTACAACAACAGATTTTGCGCTTGGCTGTCATCCATTCGTATGTGCCGCTACATTTTTGGAGAGAAACCCGGTTGCCGCACAGTCGCGGCGTTGGCCTCTCTCTCTCTCTCTCTCTCTCTCCCTCTCTGGTGCCGACTCGCTGAGTGTGACACCTAGCGGCAGCACTGGGTACCTTTGGCGCGACGTCGCGAGTCACAATCCCAGAAAGCTAAGGAATTAACGCCGGGTCTTCAGACTCAGACCTACTAGCCGCCAGTAGCGCACGCAACACCGAAGATCCCACCCTCCTCCAAACGGCGCGTGACCCCTGCGGGCCCCAATGTAGCTGCCCTGCCGCACTTATAACCGGGGAGTCAATGCTTTGAGTGGTGAGCTGGCTGTCCCTCCCTTATTCCCATTGTTGTGTGCCTCGGACGTTCTACAACTCCTGGGGAAACCAACTCCGAGTTTCCCACGAATTCTCTCAGCTGAAGTGACGTAAGTTAAGACACACAACCTCTGGAATTTTTATCAGGCACAATAGTGAATATCAAGTATAGTAATGAGAGTTTAATAAAGTGATGAGAATCGTGTTCCAGCATTTCTCCGTCATAAGGAGCGGATGGTGTTAGTTTATCAATGGATGGAGGCAACCCAGATGGCTTGTAACATTTCAGCCGACGCCACGCCGGTCAACGATACCCAGACACTACAGGATCGCGTCTTCGACGCAACAACAAGTAAGCGTATTTCGGAGAGTGCGTGATCTCTTAAGCTGAGGATCAGAGCGATACATTGATATTGGAGGAACGTCACGTTGAGCACCTCATATGAGAAATGTCATTAACGGATATCAGGATGGACGGCTCCTATGGACAAGTGTGCAGATCACAGAAAGTATGCGTTTCCCGATCCACGTGTAATGGATTTTTTTCCCTTGTTTTGGTGGACAGCCCCACCTCGAAATATTCGACACTTTGCGCTACAGGTTAAAAGAAGAGTGACGAATATAAGATGCCTTCAATATTTATTAACGTTGTCGGTGGTTCTCTTGATTTATGCTAACTTTTTCCAGCCTACGTCTAGATCTGGTTTTGTTCCCTGCATATAAAATTATATGCAAGCGTTTCTATCGCACCAGAAAGGATGGAGGAGGTTTGATGTAAGATCTATTCGTGGTTTCTCCTTTATCGAAATCGTTTCCCATAAGAATACAAGCTACATCGTTAGCCTCGTGGCTATTGAGTTTGATCCTCAAAAATACGTAGTACTAATAGTTCAATCCAGAACGGTTTAGGTAGCCTTTACGGTACTTGGGTATAGCTGTGTGGTTAGTATTCGAACAGACATCCGAAGTAGTGTGGCGGTAATGCTTCAATCTGTCCGAAGAACAGTTCCAGCTTTATAAATGTAGCCAGAAGTGTATCGTGGCTAATGGAGTTGTTCATGAAGACCGATTAAAGTATTTTCCTAATATATTTTGTTGCCCTTATTTTATAAAATCATTTGGTGGCTTTCTAAGAGGTACTTTGTGTTAGGAGTACAAAACGTAAATAAAATTACATTTTCACACGTTTTACTTCAGGCAGAATTAGGTAATAAAGCCAGTCGATACCTTTCGTATAGTGCAACGACATAGTTGCTTACTGGCTGAGTATTTTTCAAGAGATCCTCTCACACAGACTGGTAATTTACACTGTTTTTAAGAGCCACTCCGAGTGCGCCGTATCAGTCACTCTTTAACCTGTTACGTAAGGCGATTCGTTCCTGCTGTTATCTTTTGCGTGTATTCAGTCCCGCAACCTATAACCGTGCATTCGGGCGGTAATCAGTTATCGGTGCGTTATTGTAGTCTAAAAACTGAATCCGTTATAGTAACTCTTTTGTTTACTCACTCGGGGTCCCACCGTTTTGTACACAACTGAGGTGAGAAGTAGTTGTGACGTTCTCTACGGCGACATCAAAAACCCATTCTGAGGTGGTGCCGTCGAAAGCGTAAACCGAAGCAATCTGTCTGGATTCGAATACATCTCTCGAAAGAGAGTACAAAAGAATATTATCACAGGACTTTACAAACAGGTTTTTCAGAAATTCCTACCAGTTCACTTACTTAACTTATTTAATATTGCAACGCGTTTCGAGCTATCACCTCTTTATCAGGCAAAATATGACAAAACAAGAAACATTCAAACCGAATGGACATATACCTTAATGCAAGTATTCTTTCAGTCTTGTCGTTTGTTGTGGCTTTCCTGCAGAGAAAGTCAAATACAAGCCGTATGAGAGCGCGCTTACTTCGTTTTCTTGTCTGTAGATGAATACTGGAGCACTCCGTTCATCAGAAAATGCTGCCGTCTTGTGGCCACTGTGGCTTTAAATTGTAAGCACACCACGTAGCTCACTCGGAAAACATGAATAACTGATCTGGCTACTTCAGTATTATTGGCTTAATTTGTATTATTAGTTCACTTTTCTCGGACATGAGCAGACATCCACAAGTAGCAAATAATGTGACCGTGGCTTCCAAGTTAAGGTTCTTCGGTTAATCACAAGGCGTCTACTTCGTTAATAATCTTGCTGGCATTTCGATGATCTTTCTTGGGATTTCTTCATGATTCATTACATTCTTGGACGTGCTACCTTTTTATAGTTTTATGCACAGTGAGATATAATATCGAGCGATTTTAAAAAGCGAGTGAATCAAGCTGCGTCGGATAGAGGTGCAGGGGATAGCTTCAGTTACGTTTGACGCGAAATAGCATTTAGTCATAATGGAGCGTACACTGTCAAAGCATTTTATCAAAACGGTAGTTCGTACCAGCTAGCACGTCGTGCAATCCGCAACCACTTCAGCGTTAATCGAAATCGGCCGGTGCACCTGCCTGGGCGATTAAAAAGTGGCTGGGGAACATTGAGGAGACGGCGCCAACTGGGAAACCAAAAACTGTGCGCTCGCCTGAAAAACATCGAACGTGTACGCCAAATGAAACGCGTATAGCACGTGTGCCTTGACACGACACTACAGCGCGACACGCACGTGCCGCACGAGTCGCGCGGCTGCAGTGCATATTGCGACACGTACACCGTACTTAGCACGCGCCGACTGGCGACGCTCTGCAATGACAGAACCGAAGCGCGCGCACCTTTTTATCTTTCTCTAATAATTTACAGAAACTATTCACTGAAAATATTTGATTTTTTTCCGTACTTGTAGCTTTATGTGTGAACGTCTTGGCCAAGTGCCCATCATCTCGCTAATGGTCATGCTTACTGGGATCTACACATTTTGGTAAGTCACTACGCAAAACTCAAAAAGTTTGCAATGAAAAATAGGGGACGCTATGATTTAGCGTTTGGTGCGTATTACACCATATGTTTCTGAGTATGAAATTCAGCTAACATATTAAATTTTTGTTTAGACTTAGGAGGAGGTCTCCATCTGTCTTCGATTTCGAGAAAATGGATCCCATGTAGCGCATTCACTCCCAATCTTACGCCACGGGAATGAAATATTCCTACATCACTGGTATTTCCTAAACCGCTCGAGACATCGAAACGAGATTTTGGCGAATGACGACACAAGGAGGAGAGTACTTTGCCACGCCGGCCGGTGTGGCCAAGTGGTTCTAGGCGCTTCAGTCTGGAACCGCGCGACCGCTACGATCGCAGGTTCGAATCCTGCCTCGGGCATGGATGTGTGTCACGCCCCTAGGTTAGTTAGGTTTAAGTAGTTCTAAGTTCTATGGGACTGATGACCTCAGATTTTAAGTCCCATAGTGCTCAGAGCCATTTGAACCACACTTTGCCACGTCGTAAACACACTGAGCTTTCTTATCTATCACGGTATATCAGTAGTTACACTTCCCTATTTATTTTTTTTCATTCCACTGACTAATTTTTTAAGAGTTATCGACAGCTAGTGAGACAAGAGTGTCCTAATATGAAAGTAAACATGAAATTTCTTCTCTTATGTTGCCACAAACCGTCACAATGAGTTTTTTGATAAGATATTCGGCTCTCTGGTCGCCAATTACTTGTTTAATGAGACAGATTTCTGAAACAGTGTGTCACAATAACTGCTGCAAAAATGAGTTTATGCAAATCATATTGTGTTTTGGCAAAAGAAGTGCTCTCAAACCCTTCAACAAGAGAAGTGTGGCCGTTACTCGCAAATGGTGTTGCTTCTTCGAATGAGAAGAGGTTAACAACTCACACGAAAATAAATCGTTAATTCTGTTGGAATTTTGGTTGAATCCCACAACCCATTTTATTTTTAACACCAGCGACTGAAATGGAAACTTACCAAAGGAGTTTTATTCCTTTTCTTTATATGAGCAATAGCAAAGTAATGAAGAGCGTGGTCTTCAGGCGGGATACCACGCACACTACTGATGCCGGTTCCTCACCAACGCCTTGCCAAACTGACAGTCCGTGGTTCGCGAATAAAATAGTTGTTACTGAGAAAAGTAAACAACTGATACGTGGCACAACACAATGGCCAGTGTATCGTCAGCAGCTGGGAATAAATCGATCGACAAGAATGCGGAAGCCAGCAAGTGTGCTTTGTGAGAGGAAGAGTTCACATCGTTCCGAAAACATTGTCATGAAAGTAGATCTGCCTTTGTCACCATTACATTTCTACATATCACCACACTCTTTCAGGATATTCCTACTTTTATATTAGTACCGACACTAATTCCTTTGTGTAGCCTGTTGTGTAATTAGTTTATTAACGCTGATAGCGTGTATGCAACCACTGAAATACTTTTCCTCGTCACGACGAGCCGATTAAAACATCGTTATTTAAGATGGCTTCTCGACTATTTCGGGCTTGCAATGTACGAAGTATAACGTCTCTTATTAGACCCATACCCGCATGATGATATGAAGTACGTAAGTTTTACTATCTCGGACGCTTTTTACCAGGAGCGCAAAGGGGTCATACCTGTGGAAATTATGCCTTCCCGACTTTTTGTAACGGATCGCAGAGATACTTCAGCATAAGAGGCAGCAAGTAGGTAACCTTGTTTTACTTTCCTGTCTTGCTTCTAGATGACACGATTTTATAATATTCCTTACTTCCTTATTCACTACCCTCACGGTAAATCGTCTGTCCCTTCTTACGTTCTGAAAACATTGTGGAGGCAGACGATATACTTTCAGTGGCTAATTGCTCACCGGTTATTGAACTGTGCATTGGGGTTTTTGACAAAGAATAAACAAAACAAAAGAACTGTACATATGTATGTAAATGAAAACTATTACGTGCTAACGAAAATGGACGGAGCGCTTAAACAGAGAAAAAAAGAACACTGCTCAGTGATAGAAAACTTCAGTTTACATTACAGGCCGTACTCTTCGGATGGACAATACTTCCACTGTCCGTATGCGCCATGCCGAAGTGAGTATATGGCAGAACTGCCCTCCCGCTCCCCGCCTCACACATCCGTCAGTACCCGCGTGACGCGCGGCGCGAGAAACTGCGCCGCTACCACAAAGCCGCGCGACCTGGCGCAGGCGCGTGTCGCGTCCCAGTCGCGTCGCGTCGCAGTTTGCGCGGTCCCATTTGAACCTGTGAAGTTGCAAAAACGCGCGCTGCGGTGCGCCTAGCCTTTAGAGTTGCCATTGAGAGACACACTCGTCGCTCAGTTCACCGGCACAGCGCTACACTTGGGATTTCAAAGATAACGGTAGGACGGATTTTACCCCAGGATTTGCACTTTCACCCCTACAAAATCTAAACGGTACAGGTCCTTAAGGGAATAGATTATGTGATCCGCAGCCGCTTCTGATTAAAAGTTTTGGTCATGATTAGTCGGGACCAGGACATTGTAAACCGTTTGTGGATGAGGGATGAAGCTCACTTCCGTCTCTCCAGTTATGTGAACAAGCAGAACTTTCGATTTTGCAGTGACGTTAATACTAGAGAACTGCATCAGCAACCACTGCACTGGGCAATAGTTACTGCGTGGTTCGTAATGTCTTCAATTAGGGATCATAAGGCCAAACGATTTTTAAGTTGTAACAGTGACTTCGCAGAGATACGCAGACGTTTTAGAAAACTTATGTCTCATCGTTCACTTCATTGTGTGCAAGTTGTGGAGTAAATGTTTCCAGCAGGACGGAGCAACGTCCCACACTGCGCTAGTAAGCATGAATATTGTCAGTCGTTTGTTTCCAAATGATATGGCCTCCCGAAATGGGTACATTGCATGGCCCTCTCGTTCACTGGACGTCACATGTTTGTGACTTTTTCTTTGGGGTTATCTGAAGCGGAAAGTTTAGCAAGATAACCCACCTTGAACAACTGAAGCCCTGAAAGAGTGGATGCGACAGGAAGTGTGATGAGTCAGTACAAGGTCTGGCTGGAGGAATGCGTGCTTCTAAGCGGACGCCATAATAAGACATCTTGAAAAAGTAACTGAGGAGGAGGAGGACATTAGTGTTTAACGTCCCTTCGACACGAGGTCATTAGAGACGGAGCGCCAGCTCGGGTGAGGGAAGGATGGGGAAGGAAATCGGCCGTGCCCTTTCAAAGGAACCATCCCGACATATGCCTGAAGCGATTTAGGGAAATCAGGGAAAACCTAAATCAGGACGGACGGAGACGGGATTGAACCGTCGTCCTCCCGAATGCGAGTCCAGTGTGCTAACCACTGCGCCACCTCGCTCGGTGAAAAAGTAACTGACGTTTTACTGTTACAGAAAACACTTTTTCGTATATTTTAAGATTATGAAACAGAAAAAGTGTCTTTTTTTAACAGCTTTTCAAAAATCGCTCTTTATTATGCCTCACCCTGTAGTTGAAACTCTCTTCTTCATTTAGCTCATGAGGCCCTCAGCTTTAAAAGAATTTATTGTGTCGTAAACACAGTACTATTTCAATATGCTATACGAGCGTATTTTAGGAAAGACACACGGGAAATATGTAGTGGTAAATGCGAAAAACAAATACAGAACTAGTTCTCTCACAACTGTTATGACTACTCTTATTTTTTATTTGGGGGACTTACGAAATCTGAATATTTTCGTAGTCTCCATGAAATAGCTGTGTTAATCTTAGATAACGGTAGGTGTGATTAACGTCTCTGACTGGTGGTGTGGAACTGTCTCAAGTGAAGGACAGAAGGAATTGGGTTATTCAGATACACACAGTAGACGATTGTAACTGCACTGTTTACGTGGAAAGAACCCACACATATTACAAAAAATTGATGTATGTACGTATGTGGCACATCTCCCCCTAGACCACTGGACTGATATGGACCAAAGTTTGTGCACATACCCCTTACTGACAGGTAACAATCATAATTCAGGAGGTGCGGCATCATAAACGATGAGATGCATGAAAATCAGCCGCACCATGCCTAATGTTGAAATTTGCTTCTGTACTACTAACTCTATTCGTAACAAATTTCGCAGACATTCGCAGCGAAAGGCACATACAAAATTATATCATGATGCCACACATAATTCGGGAGATCCGACGTCATGAACACCAAGATGTGTGAAGAACTGCCGGAGTGTGCTTAATGTTTATATTTATCCTTGCTGCTCACTCTGTTAGCAACATATTTTGCTGACGGTATCGACATACGCCGCTGAATGCGCCTACATGAATGCATCGTTGTAGGACTCTTTACTGCCGAGCCACTCGTGCAGTCGAGTGAAGTCGAGTGAAGTGACACCAGGCAGCGCTTTTGGCAGCTTTCAACTATGAGGCGCAAACGGTTGTAGGCCTCGCCACAGAGGCGTGCAGATACTCGAAGCAGCTGTGCCAAGCGCATCATCCCACGCCGAGCCTACTGGCAGGTGTGCGTGCAAGGTTCCTCGTTGTGGAAAACTAGCAAAGTGAACACCCCGACCGACAGTGCCGGCTGTCAGCTAGTGTACAATAAAAACATTATGACAGGTGACAGACTTCCGTCATTCAACAGTCTCTGGTCAATGAATTAGTTCTTTCTTATGATCTTAATGAATTATTGTCAATGTAAACAACGAGACACCAACAGAGATAGTGATAAATGGTTCAAATGGCTCTGAGTACTATGGGACTTAACATCTGAGGTCATCAGTCCCCTAGACCTAGGGTAGTTAGGTTTAAGTAGTTCTAAGGACAGCACACACATCCATGCCCGAGGCAGGATTCGAACCTGCGACCGTAGCAGCAGCGCGGTTCCGGACTGAAGCGCCTAGAAACGATCGGCCACAACGGCTGGCAAAAGCGATAAATGAGGTATTAGTGAAAGATACTGGCTTATTAACATGGCTTGCTTCAAATTTTCAGAAAATGTAACTGATTCGAATATTTGACTAACGTAAAGCCTACCAAAATCGGCTGTATAGTTACGTTCATAGTCTGCACATAACTTTGCGGTGCACGGCCGTTGCCCCTGATAACAAAGTGCGAGTGCACCGCCCTCGTGGATAACATTGCGCCCCCTAGAGTGTGCAGCTGGAACACTGATAGAGGCAGAACATTCCCATTCGTCTGGTGCGCTCTCAAGTGTCATTGATACCTTCTCTGATAATGATCTCTTACCTTCGCCATCAAAATGGCCTACCTCACTGGGAACGCATTTCTGGCCATATGTCCGCATGACCTTTTTTCCTCCTTTTGCTGCGGAAGCTGTGATCTCTGTATCTTGAAACAATACAAACCAAGGGAAAATCGAAATCACTATCTCTCGCCAATAAATAAACGATCTCTATAATCATACAAGACGAGCGAATTGTGTTAAGTAACTGATCGTTCATTTTGGCCGCTGTGCACAACGAAAATACCGTCTCCTTGCGATGAACAGCTTACGAATAGAACAGGTTATAGTTATTATTTGCGGGTCGTCTTGCTTCTCAAAAACTGGAGGGCAGTAAGTGATCTTGAAATTCGGCGACGTTCCTGGGTGCATTACGTGCTCCCACTTCTGGCCATATGAGGGTACGATGAGAATTCTCCATATAATCGTTCCGATGCTCACATGTTATGTTTTGGAGAGGCATACCGTTGGTTGGGCAAATTGATCATGGTACACTCGCAGGTCAGCGGCATTGTGACACTGCATTCGTTTCCCATGCGTATCTTTTCAGGCTGTATGCGACCCTCACTGTACTTTTAAGAACGACAATGCGTGATCGCATCGAAAGCACTGGTGTAGGAGGTCTTTGAATGAGTGGATGTTCGGCAAACTTAAACCCCGTGGGCCACGTCGTTATGCATTGGGGATGCATACCGCAGCTCGCCTACATGTTCCACCGACCATCCAGAGTTCTCAGTCAAACTTGTTGAGGAATGGAACGCTCTACCACATTTCCTTACCAACCTCGTGCCCAGCTTGGGAGCTGGTTACAGAGCACGCATAGCTGTGTTTGGTGATCAGATGCTTTATGGAGAACACGTTCTGCCTTTTGCAATGTGACTACTGTCTTTGAACAAAAACGTCAGTTATGTTCGTATCATTGCATGTTTCTTTGTTACCATCTGTACCATGCAGCAACAATTGTTTCTATTTTGCTTGACAGTGACACAACATGTGAAAGTTACTCTGGCCCGGAGTTTCGCAAAGCACTATAATCGAAAACGAAAAAGGTCTGACGGGGTCTATTGGGGTGAAGTGAGACCACGGGAGCTGATTCCATACCACTGTGGCGGCTCCTTTATTGTATGAAGGACTGAATTTAGTTGAAAGTACTTGATCTTCATTTGTCGAGTATATGCTGAAGATTAAAGTTAATCGCATGTGAACCGGTACTTTCAGAGACTAAAATTAAGAGCTCCTGAAAACGCTATTTACTATTCCAAAGAAATGTGATTGGGATCCTATAATACGAAACTGACTACAACTGTATGTAAGCAATATCGGTTTCTGCTGCTCCGGCTATGACAATATGAGAATAGGGGGGGGGCATAGGATAGTGTACCTACAAACACATCTTCTTTCTTGGTCGGTGTTTCAGTTAGTCACCGATTTTAGAACTATATGAAGCAACGCGTACTAGAGGACGCGGTAAGTAGTTCCTGGCATTTTCGACTGCTGCTGTTGTGGGGCCTGAGGTTTTGTTTTCTGCAGGGTTTGCAAATATAACGAGTTATACATATTTAGTGTTGTGTAATATATTAAAGATATTTGGAGGATACTGTCTGTTCTATGGTTAAAGAATTTTGTGGTGAATAAAATATTGTTTAATTTTGACTAGTTACATAACGTGTGGATGAATAAGTTATAGTTCGTGAGTCACAAACCATCTCGTACCTTCAAACGGAAGACCTTGCACCATGGAGTATATGAGATTTGCAAAAGAAGTAAGTTTATGTAATGTATTAACGAAGTTACCTGTCTCGAAAAGGGAAATTTGTGATAGCTGCAACAGCTTCTATTTCAGATCGTTGTTAACTTCTAACTGGTTTTTGATAAAACGATTGATTTCGCTTGCTGATTATTCTTGTGTAGTAGAGTAATAACGTAAGACAATTCTCATAGAGAAATAGACTACTGACAAAATTTTTTCTCGATTGCAGCGATTTGAACTGATATTTGTACATAGGAACATGACCATGTTGTATCTTGGAACAGTCTCTCATTTGTCAAAAATCTTACTTTTCCGGAGTAATTGTAATTTCAGAAAGAAAGTGCACCACTCCTAAAGTGAATGCTGTCATTTCAAAATAGAATAACAAAATGGAGTAAAGGTCTATTAAAGTGTGAAAGTCTGAAGTGTGTTCCACGGTAAAACACTTTTCGCTAATAATTGTCAAAACTAAGAACAGACACAAAACGCTGTCCAAGCATATAAACGATCGATAGTCGAACAAAAAATCTGAATGCCAGGTGTTCGGACAAACTTCTAGGACTTGTAGAAGGGAGACAGGAAAGAATATTTTGAGTACAAACCCATGCCCAGGAATGTACCGTTTCAGTTCTACAATGGTTTCAACTTCGATTTTTAACTCATCCACTTCTGTTTGAGGGATTAAATTACGCATAAGGCAATACAAAACAATTCGAAATGAAACATAACGGAACACCTGTTTATCACTTAAGCACATTTGTTTGTGTTAAGACTCCTCGCCCTGTCCATCTGTCACCATATCGTTTGTTCAGATGTCTGCGAACTGCACGATACAAGCGAGTTGGTGCATCATCATGCTTAAACCACATTTCCTGATGGGCAATCAGTGGCACAGCTTTCAAGAACGGCCCCAATATCTTTTGTAGAAACATAAGATATGCAAGACCAGTTAGAGTGGAAGGAGGTACGGCCCAGTTACACGACAGTCTGGAATGCCTGCAAACAAACAAATATCCAACAGGCACCGAAGCCTCGGAATGTGCTTAGCATGAGGGTTTTTGGCTGCCAGACATGGCTGTTTAGCGAATTCAGAACACAGTCCCTCCCCAGTGAACTCACATTTGTCTGTGAACAGGAGTAGTTGGGTAAGGAAAGGATCAGCACATTTTGTTAGCGCAGGTTGCCTACATCAGGAGCAAGCATACATTCAGTGGAAAACCTATTGGTCTCTTTTGATTGACAAGTCCTTAACTTACTATTTTGCTAAGTGGATTATGACCATCTGAGGATAATCCGTCATTCCAAGAAACCCTCCACACTCCTCCCTTCCCTCTCCTGCTCCCCACTTCTCCTCCTTTTCCACCACCCCTCTGGAAATTGTCTCGCAATGCAAGCACACTTATGATATGTACCCATTTGACTAATTAATTAAATCGACCAATTAATTAACCCCTCCCTATTTGGGACACCCCCAGCAGTTCCCCTCCCCTCCCCTCCCCTGCCCCTCCAGGAATTTGTCTAGAAAAAGACCCAATTGATTGGCTAGCAGGTGGAAAATTGATTGCAGTGTATGGAATATTGTTTAACCCTTTATTTGGCAGTGTTGCTTTCAAGCAACATCACATTTACCTTGGCCTTATGGGACAACAAACTCTTCCCAGTGCATTTTACTGGCATTACTGCCTCCAGGCAACATTCCTTTACACACTGCCAACGCCAGTTTTTGTAATAGCTTAAGGTTTTCCACACGAGATAGCAGTTTGTGCAGTGGTGTTACAGAGATCTCCTCGTGTGAGCAACAGAGGTGTCTTATTTTGGTTCTAAAAGAGTGGATTTAAATAGATTGAAGAAAAACTGCTAAGATTACTGGCAAGATATACCCAGAGGTAAGTTTACAGCAGAAATATTTCAATCTTTGTTTGGAAATACGTAAGTAGTATAAAACATTTATGCTGTAGTGATTCCAGAGCGTCAATCTCAGTTCCATAACCAAGTTATACCAGACACTGATTCTGATTTAGGAAGTGAAATCTCAGAAGCTGAACATGTGCAAGGACCTTCTGCAGTGAATCCTTCTAGTGCAAGTGGCAGTCAAGTGAAAAAGTAAATTACAAAAGCAGTCACTTACATGTGGGTAAAGGAAGATACAACTGCTAGGGCAGAAAGTCTCTCTCCTGTGTTTTCTGATGAAGGCAATACACCACTGGGTTATTTCAGAAGATTCTTTGATTCAGAACTAATTGACAAAATTGTGCAGGAAACGAACTTAAACTCTGACCAACGAACTACACGTCAGTAAACAGCAATATAAATTAAATAGAACAATTTTTCGGTGTTCTGATATACATGGGTCGTGTTTCTATGTCTTAGTAGACTGACTATTGGTCTCAGTCAATGAACTGTGAAAAATTCACCAGCATTTTCAGTTTGAAGCGCTTTCAGAAACTCCGCCGATACCTGCATTTTACGAGCAATGAGAATGCTGTGAACTGTACTGAAAGACTTTTGAAAATAAGACCTGTTCTTGAGTCAATTGTAAAGAACTGCCGTGAGCAGAAACAAGAGTCGGCATTTTCTACAGATGAGAAGATGGTTGCATATAAAGGTACAAGAGCAGGTAATTTGCGCCAATATATTCAAATAAGCCACACAAGTGGCGTTTTAAGATTTTTGTTCGTGCTGGTGTGTCTAGAGTTGTCTATGATTTTCTTCCCTATACTGGCAAGGGGATGATAACTGATCTTGCTGATGACGAGAAAATAATGGAATTGGAATACTTTTATTTTGACAATTTATTTTGCAGCCTTGAACTTAAAACATACTTACAAAACATCAAACAATGAGTCCATGGGCACCATAAGGAAGAACTGAATAAACAATTGTCCTCTACATGACGAGAAGCGGTTACTGAATGACGAGTCAGCTATGACTACAGGAAGGACAGTCACTCAGACCTCATTTTAGTAAGGTGGGCAGGCTATAAAATCGTGACACTTGCAAGCTCGTTTTTTGGTGTCCAACTACTCTCAACAAGAAAACGATGGGACAGCAATCAAAAAAGAATTGATGTGCCCTGTCCCAGTATTGTACGTCAGTACAACAAGCACATGGGAGGAGTTGATCTTGCTGGTATGCTGATAGAGCTCTACAGAGTACCAATGAAAACTAGGCGATGGTACATGAGATGGTTTACATTTATTCTAGATCTGAGTGTTTTAAATGCTTGCCTGCATTTTTCGAAGAGAATCTCTGGACAAGAAGACCTCATCAAAGTCATTTAGGGCAGATACTGCCAATGGTTTGATATTTTCAGGTAAAAGTAAAGTAGGAAGACCTTCAACAGACAAACCACCACCATAAAAGAAGAGGAGGAAGGCAACAGCTCCGACTGTTACACAAGATGTCCGATTTGATAATATGGAGCATTGGCCTGTATACGGTCCCAAAGGTCGTTGTCGTTATTGTCCGTCTGAATATTCTACAGTCATGTGTTCCAATTGCAATCTAGTATTGTACTTCGATCCAAAGAGGAACTGTTTCCAAAAATTCCATTGCAAGAAGAACAAGAAGGGAAAATGAAACAGTTCTATTACACAGCAGGAATGCATAAATGTGTTTATAAATTAAATTATTCACGTACGGCAAACATTTTGCTTCAGGTTATCGGCAAACTCCTTTTTCCTATAATATGTATAAGTGTGATCTACTGCTGGCAATGTTGCTTGTAAGCAACGTTTCATAATTTTCATAATTTTTGTCAAAAATTTCTAAGACTGACTGAATTGTATTTCTTTAAGTATAATAAATAGATATAAGCACTTAATTTTTTTTTATTTTCACCATTTGCCAAATAAAGAGTTAAAAAGTTTCTCATACACAAGACAATGTGTGAAAGATTCTTTATTTAAACAATTTAAGGGATACAAGGCAGTGTATATCATATAGTTCATTTATTTACTTTAAATATTTAAATACACAAAATTCCATTCCCTACAAATTCTTTGAGGGTGAGAAGATACTTGGTATATTAAACAACTTCGAAATTTTTTTTTAGCCCACACTCCCAAACACTTCACTGGGCTTGTCATTCCACGTATTACTATATGTGGAGGCCACGCTACCCCTGCTCAGGTCCGTGACTGGCCACTATGAGAGCAGACGTTGCAGTAATCCCCAAACAAAAGAGCTTCTGATGGTGGCTGTCCTTTATTATTTGATTGCTGAGAAATTCCTGTTCAAGCACATGCGCTCTCTCTCTTTCCCCTATCCCCCTCTCTCTCCCTCCACCCCCCCCCCCCCTCCTCACAACCGGTCATGTCCTGTAGTGTAACCCTGCTAGGACTGCATTCACCATTGGCCATGGTCGGATCGAATCACACACAAAGCAGCATTTACCTAGTAAACCCCACCTGTGCATTTCTTAGAGTGAGGTAATATCTCCATCAGATTGATTGTCTAATTAATTAAATCGATGCCCTTCGTGTGGGACAGTTTTCCGTTGCTTTCTATTGGTGGATTACTAGGATTAGAATATTTGATGGGATTCGATCCTACAGCTTCCCAATTTCCGAACCCTACTGTTATTTATTCCCGTTGCCTCCTATTGGTGTATACTGATACAGTTAAGTCATTTATAGAAAGTCCATTAAGCTGGAGGTAGCTGAAAATTTCAAATTTCAGCTCAGCTGCATGCTGTGTCCATAGAAAATCTGTGGAGATTTCGGACTGGTATGTGAGCTCGCAATAAAGCAACAACAATAAATTGATTAAACGGGGATTGGATATTGCGATTGGATTTTTAAACCTTTGTAGAATTCCTAAATTGGTTCTCTCCACTACATTCGGAAGGAGGAGGAGGAGGAGGAGGAGGAGGAGGAGGAGGAGGAGAAAGGGTGTGTTAGGGGATAGGACAAAGACACAGAAAATACCACAATCCAGGCCGTAGCAGTAGTTGTCATGGCCAGATGTTGGATATCGCTGAAATACATCCTGAATGCACATGCCCAGTGTCCACACGTCACTCGCCAATCTCCTCATGAGCAACCAGCGCCAACGCTCAGAGGTCGGACGGCCGTAGCCAGTTTGGTGGACGCGTGTGTCCGCCAGAGTGCACCACCCTGACGTGGAGGGAGTCTGGAAGTGATTGGAGTGGTAGGAATTAGGATGTTATCAACACGTTCATTGCCAACACTTGGCAGTTATCGATATTGAATGACTCAATTTTCCAAGGGGAATACATGCAACACATGCGATCACAGAGACAGCCCAATGCACACTGTGTATTAGTTTGCTGTTTAGCTATCGAAAGGGCACTGTGGCTGGGACTTACTCCTGTAGCTGTGTGCAATAACCGACTAGCTGGCCTACTGGAACTTTTCGTTGTAACCACCGATTGCCAGAAAAGCCCATTTGTTCTGGCCACATGCCTCCTCTGGCACACGCCTCACATTCGAAACCGCGTCGTCCTAGGAAACCAGCAAAATTTATTTATCGCTGTAATTACAATTAAATATTACACTTGCAGCCCTAATCTCATAACATTGGACACCGACTCTGGAAATATCCCCCTTATAATTGGGTACAGTTTAACACATAAAATGCTTCATCCTCCTTGGGGGTATTGGTGCATTAGTACAATGGACATCCAGCTCACAAAATAGTTTGATTGGGGTGATCATGTGCCATCACTGTGGATTTTTAGAGTATAAAAGGAGGTGTGATAGGAGCAATCGTACACCTTGCATGTTTATTATTACTGGAGAATCTAGACAATATTGGTTGTTGTTTTTGTCTTCAGTCCTGAGACTGGTCTGATGCAGCTCTCCATGCTACTCTATCCTGTGCAAGCTTCATCATCTGCCAGTACCTACTGCAACCTACATCCTTCTGAATCTGCTTAGTGTATTCATCTCTTGGTCTCCCTCGCCGTTTTTTACCCTCAAAGCTGCCCTCCGATACTAAATTGGTGATCCCTCGGTGTCTCAGAACATGTCCTACCAACCGATCCCTTCTTCTAGTCAAGTTGTGCCACAAGCTCCTCTTCTCCCCAATTCTATTCAATACCTCCTCATTAAGTATGTGATCTACCCATCTAATCTTTAGCACTCTTCTGTAGAACGACATTTCGAAAGCTTCTATTCTCTTCTTGTCTAAGCTATTTATCGTCCATGTTTCACTTCCATACATGGCTACACTCCAATACAAATATTTTCAGAAACCACTTCCTGACATTTAAATCTATACTCGATGTTAACAAAATTTTCTTTTTCACAAACGCTTTCCTTGCCATTGCCATTCAATATTTTATATCCTCTCTACTTCGGCCATCATCAGTTATTTTGCTCCCCAAATAGCAAAACTCCTTTACAACTTTAAGTGTCTCATTTCCTAAACAAAAATCCCTCAGCATCAGCCTCGTTTTGCTTTTGTTGATGTTCATCTTATACCCTCCTTTCAAGACACTGTCCATTTTGTTCAACTGCTATTCCAAGTCCTTTGCTGTCTCTGACGTTCGCCGATGACATTGTAATTCTGTCAGAGTTTTTATTTCTTCTCCATGGATTTTAATACCTACTCCGAACTTTTCTTTTGTTTCCTTCATTGCTTGCTCAATATACAGATTGAATAACAACGGGGACAGGCTACAACCTTGTCTCACTCCCTTCCCAACCACTGCATGCCTTTCATACCCCCCGACTCTTATAACTGCCATCTGCTTTCTGTACAGATTGTAAATAGCCTTTCGCTCCCTGTATTTTACCCCTGCCACCTTCAGAATTTGAAAGATAGTATTACAACCAACATTGTCAAAAGCTTTCTCTAAGTCTACAAATGCTAGAATCGTAGATTTGCCTTTCCTTAATCTTTCTTCTAAGATACGTCTTAGGGTAGGTATTGCCTCACGTGTTCCAACATTACTATGGAATCCAAGGTGATCTTCCCCGAGGTCGGCTTCTATAAGTTTTTCCATTCGTCTGTAAAGAATGCACGTTAGTATTTTACAGCTGTGACTTATTAAACTGATAGGTAATTTTCACATCTGTCCACGCCTGCTTTCTTTGTGATTGGAATTATTATATTCTTCTTTAAGTATGAGGGTATTTCACCTGTCTCATACCAAATGGTAGAATTTTGTCAGAACTGACTCTCCCAAGGCTGTCAGTAGTTCTAATGGAATCTTGTCTACTCCCGGGGCCTTGTTTCGACTCAGGTCTTTCAGTGCTCTGTCAATCTCTACACGCAGTATCATATCTCCTATTTCATCTTCACCTACATCCTCTTCGATTTCGATAATATTATATATATATAATAATATCACCTACATCACATTAAACTGATAGAGCTACCCATTCTTCTTCTGCTGTGTTTCTTTCCCCCATTCCTGCCAATTGTTCCCTTATGCTCTCCTTCAAACTCGGTACAACCTCTGGTTCTTTCAGCTTATCCAGATCCCATGTCCTTAAATTCCCACCTTTTTGCAGTTTCTTCAGTATTAATCTACAGGTCATAACCAATAGATTATGGCCAGTGTCCACATCTGCCCCTGGAAATCTACTACAATTAAAAACTTGATTCCTTAATCTCTGTCTTACCATTAAATAATCTATCTGATACCTTTTTGTATCTCCAGGATTCTTCCATGTATACAACCTTCTTTTATGATTCTTCAACCAAGTGTTAGCTATGATTAAGTTATGCTCTGTGCAAAATTCTACCAGACGGCTTCCTCTTTCATTTCTTAGCCCCAATCCATATTCACCCACTGTGTTTCCTTCTCTCCCTTTTCCTACTGACGAATTCCAGTCACCAATGACTATTACATTTTCGTCTCCCTTCACTACCTGAATAATTTCTTTTATCTCATCATACATTTCATCAATTTCTTCATCATCTGCAAAGCTAGTTGGCATATAAATTATACTACTCTAGTAGGCATGGGCTTTCTGTCTATCTTGGCCAGAATAATGCGTTCACTATGCTGGTTGTAGTAGCTTACCCGCACTCCTATTTTTTTATTCATTATTAAACCTACTCCTGCATTACCGCTATTTGATTTTGTATTTATAGCCCTATATTCACCTGACCAAAAATCTTGTTCCTCCTGCACAGAACTTCACTAATTCCCACTATATCTAACTTTAACCTATCCATTTCCCTTTTTAAATTTTCTAACCTACCTTCCCGATTAAAGGATCTAACATTCCACGCTCCGATCCGTAGAACGCCAGTTTTCTTTCTCCTAATAATGACGTCCTCCTGAGTAGTCCCCGCCTGGAGATACAAATGGCGGACTATTTTACCTCCAGAATATTTTACCCAAGAGGACGCCATTATCATTTAATCATACAGTAAAGCTGCATGTCCTCAGGAAAAATTACGGCTGTAGTTTCCCCTTGCTTTCAGCCTTTCCCAGTACCAGCACAACAAGGCTGTTTTGGTTAATGTTGCAAGGCCAGATCAGTCAATCATCCAGACTGTTGCCCCTGCAACTACTGAAAAGGCTGCTGCCCCTCTTCAGGAACCACATGTTTGTCTGGCCTCTCAACAGATACCCCTCCGTTCTATCTACAAACCTTGCCACAGCGACCCCATTCCAGTAATCCAGCAAGATCTCCAGTCACTACTCAAATCTTTATGCCCACCTCAGAGCCTCTCCCTGTAGTCCATGCCTCTGCTCAACTCTCTCACTCCACTAATAAATCCTACCTTCTACATGATTCCTAAAGTCCATAAAACTAATCACCCAAGACGCCCCATTGTGGCCGGTTACTGAGAGAATTGCTGCTCTCATAGACCAACCCCTACAATCTATTACCCCTAACATACCTTCCTATTTAAAAGGCACCAACGATTTCCTCCAGCCACCCAGAGTGGCCGAGCGGTTCTAAGCACTACAGTCTGAAACCGCGCGACCGCTATGGTTGAAGGTCCGAATCTTGCATCGGGCATGGATATGTGTGATGTCCTTAGGTTAGTTAGGTTTAAGTAGTTCTAAATTCTGGGGGACTTATGACCTCAGAAGTTAAGTCCCGTAGTGCTCAGAGGCATTTGAACAATTTCCTTCACTGACTCTCCACAGTTCCTGACTCTTTACCACAAAGTGCCATGCTTCTCACTATTGGTGCCACCTCGCTGTACACTAATGTTCCTAATGCCCATAGCCTTCCTGCTATTGAACACTCCCTTTCCCAAAGATTGACAGATTCCAAACCAACAACCTAGTCACCATGACAAGTTTATCCTCACACACAATTTCTTCTGCTTTGAAGGCATTACCCACAAACAAATCCAGGGTATGGCTATGGGCACCCTCATAGCACCATCTAATGCCAACCTATTCATGGGCCATATAAACGAACCCTTCCTAAAAACAGAGAATCCTAAACCCCACTCCTGGTTCAGATTCAGTGATTACATCTTTGCTATCTGGAGTGAGGATAAGGATACCCAATCCACATTCCTCCAGAACTTCAACTACTTCTCCCCCATTTGCTTCACAAGGTCCTACCCAACCCAACAATCTACCTTCCTAGATGTTGACCTCCACCTCAAATGTGGTTACATCAGTACCTCCGTCCATATCAAACCTACTAACCACCAGCAATACCTCCACTTCAACAATTGCCATCCATTCCATACCAAGAAGTCCCTTCCGTATAGCCTATCCCCACTTGGTCACCGCATCTGCAGTGATGAGCAGCCCCAATCTAACTACCTCACTGAAGCCTTCACTGACCATAATTATCCTCCCAACCTTGTATAATAACAAATCTTGCATGCCTTATCTATTCAGTCTCCCACCACCTCCCAAAATCCCACTGTCTGACCACAGACGACCATGCCCCTCATAACTCAGCATCACCCAGGACTGGAGAAACTGAATTACACTCTATGCCAGGGTTTTGATTACCTCTTGTCGTGGCCTGAAATGAGAAGTATCCAGACCACTATCCTTCCCATGCCTCACATGGTATTCTGTCATCCACCGAAACTACATAATGTACCCATCCTTACACAACCCCTGCTCCCAATCCCTTACCTCATGGTTCATACCTCTGTAACACACCTACATCCATACATTCTCCTGCCACCACCTACTCCAGGTCAGGCACCATCACCACTAATCCCATCAAAGGCAGGCCTACCTGTGAATCTAGTCATGTGCTTTACAAGCTAAGTTGCTACCACTGTGCTGCATTCTATGTAGGAATGAGAACCAACAAGCTGTCTGTCCACACAAATGGTCACCAACAAACTGCAACCAAGAAACAAGTGGACCACCCTGTTGCTGAACATGCTGCCAAACATGATATATCAATGACTGCTTGACAGTGTGTGCGATATAGATCCTTCCCACCAACACCAGCTTTTCTGAATTGTGCAGGTGGGAACTTTCCCTGCAATACATCCGATATTCCCATAACCCTCCTGGTCTCAACCTTCATTAGTCACTGTTCTCATCCATCCCACACATTCCCTGCACCCGTTCCAGCACTATGCAGCCATTATTCCACCACCACACCCAGTCTTTTTATTTTCCTCCGTTTCTGCTACTTCTGCCACCCTCCCCACCTCTCCCCTGCCCGTGGTCTAACCTGCAGCACTTTACTCTAAATCACTTCCACCCTCCCTCCCTGCCCCAGTATCCTCCATACCCCCACCCAGTTGCCACTCCCATCATGCAATGTTGCTGTGTGTGTGTGTGTGTGTGTGTGTGTGTGTGTGTGTGTGTGTGTGTGTGTGTGTGTGTGTGTGTGTGTGTGTGTGTGTGTCTGTGTGTGTGTGTGTGTGTGTGTGTGAATTGTGAGAGTCGTTGTTGTGTGTATCAGCGACACAGCATCTCCACTAGATAGTGAGTAGCAGCTTTCTTTCTCGTAATATTGTTAATTCTATCCAGGATTTTCCATTATTTGAATATATATTATACTAATTCATGAACGAGATAGATGAGCACTTAAAATAAAGGGCCAAAGGGCCAAAATGAACTCCCTTGGCCTCTTTCAAAACAGAAAGAGCATATATTATTCAAAAAATTTCATGTAGAATGCCCAAGTACAAGTAGACCCTAATATAAGTAAATCTATATTTTTATTTGAATGCTCCTGACAAAGTACCTGATCTGACTATTGTTGTAAGCATACCTGTATTCATTCCATCTATGCTGCGATCAAATGGTTAATTTTCCATACTTGTGTGTGAAGTGTAAATATTCCATTGTACAATTTCCCTGTATAAAACTGATGTGCTCAATACTATGTGGAAAATGATTCAAAATCAGTAGCCAATAATTAATTAAATAAAAAAAGTCCATTTGCAGTGTATATGTACAAATTGAGAAAGCTCATTTTTCTTAGTAAAGCCACAAAGACAAGTTTTATGAAATTACACAAGTTTTTTTGTACTCCAGTTGATCAGATACACTAATTACATACAGCAGCAGCGTTTTTTCATCATAATGGTCCAGCTAGGCATTGGGGATATGGTATTCTTTGAGAAGGTACTCCACTATTTTCCATTTTTAGATCACCTACAATGCTCAAATATTTCAATATGTGTAAAGCCCTAAAAACCATTAACAATACCCTCTAACATAACCGAAGGCCAGATAGAAGGTCAACTGTTTCAGGAATTACAAGAAATGGAAAGAATAGAATCCCATTAGTTGTCAACTGCTGGACACTGGGGGTTCTAGATAGTTATTTCCATAGCGGTACAAAAATATTTTGCTCACTCCAGTAACTATTCTCTCCGGAAATGTCACTGGGTTACCTGTAGTGGTAGCATGTTAAGTGTCAGAGAATGAAACTTAAAGAGAATAATAACAGCTAGAGAAAAATAACAACCCCTGACAGTTATTTCCATTGTCGCTCCAATTGCTTTATTTGTACTAACTGCCCAAACTAATGATGCAAGGGAACTCTAGTACATGTACAATGCCTTTAAGTTTGCTCCTATCAGCAACCACTCTGACATTAACTTTATTTGGTTTTTGTGCTGAAAGTAGTGAGAGCGCACAAAATAACTCATAGTTGTATTAATAGATGGCGCATAGTCTCTGTTATTTCCATGACATGTAGAACCTCTTCCAGATGACATATCCCTCTCTATCATAGCCAGATCTCAGATTAATTGACGTGAAAGCATAGTATGATCTTCTGTAAACAGGTGGCGCAAAGCACTGTTATTTAAGTAACTGCTAGTATCAGATGAGCCCTTATCACAGTAACTGCTACTTCTCAATAACCAGTTATTTCTATCAGTTACGTTATTTTCTTGTCACCTCTAATGTACACCATTACGCCAGGAGATACTGATTTACTGAATACTGGGGAAAACATCTGCAGTAAAATTCATTTTTACAGCCTTATATACACTCCTGGAAATGGAAAAAAGAACACATTGACACCGATGTGTCAGACCAACCATACTTGCTCCGGACACGCCCCAACATCGTGCATCGTGCCTCCAGTGGTGTCGCGACAGGCGTGAATGGTGGGACGAATGGAGACGTGTCGTCTTCAGCGATGAGAGTCGCTTTTGCCTTGGTGTCAATGATGGTCGTATGCGTGTTTGGCGCCGTGCAGGTGAGCGCCACAATCAGGACTGCATACGACCGAGGCACACAGGGCCAACACCTGGCATCATGGTGTGGGGAGCGATCTCTTACACTGGCTGTACACCTCTGGTGATCGTCGAGGGGACACTGAATAGTGCACGGTACATCCAAACCGTCAGCGAACCCATCGTTCTACCATTCATAGACCGGCAAGGGAACTTGCTGTTTCAACAGGACAAAGCACGTCCGCATGTATCCCGTGCCACCCAATGTGCTCTAGAAGGTGTAAGTCAACTACCCTGGCCAGCAAGATCTCCGGATCTGTCCCCCATTGAGCATGTTTGGGACTGGATGAAGCGTCGTCTCACGCGGTTGCACGTCCAGCATGAACGCTGGTCCAACTGAGGTGCCAGATGGAAATGGCATGGCAAGCCGTTCCACAGGACTACATCCAGCATCTCTACGATTGTCTCCATGGGAGAATAGCAGCCTGCATTGATGTGAAAGGTGGATATACACTGTACTAGTGCCGACATTGTGCATGCTCTGTTGCCTGTGTCTATGTGCCTGTTTTTCTGTCAGTGTGATCATGTGATGTATCTGACCCCAGGAATGAGTCAATAAAGTTTCCCCTTCCTGGGACAATGAATTCATGGTGTTCTTATTTCAATTTCCAGGAGTGTATATATCAAGATAGACGACAAACAATGTCATATAGTTATTAGCCATATCAAGCGAGAACAAATTCCCTCTCGGTCATACCACTACACTTCATAACTGTATCAAGAAGAAGATTCTGTAAGCTAAACGGCAGCAGATGTCCAGGGCTGTTAAAATGACAATTTTTGCTATGCCTAGGTTGTATAATCTGAGTTGACAAGTAGCATAAATAATAGTTGAAGGAGACCGAAAGAGTGTTAAAATACAGTACAAACATGGACAAAGACCACAGTATGGAGATAGCTACACATTGTATAAAAGTCTCATTCACAGTGATTATTAATTTTATAAAAATCGTTCATGCACTTGCAGCTTGTTTCATATTTCACTGTACACATATGGACCAAAAATTCACACAATTCAGAGCAATGATCAGTTAATGACTTCAGATTTCTAAAGTCAAGGCTATGTTTTTTACTTGTGGTGGCAGGCTGTTCTGTATCTTGGTTAAATGGTGCCATTGTTCATTGTTTGGACATGGAGTTTCCTATCTAATACAAAGTGTGTTGAAATGATGATAATGTAATAATAATCCTTTGAGTTATTTTCTCTTTGCCTTTTTATGTGTTTTTTTCTGTGTTTCTTCGCTCTGTTTATATTTTGTCTTCATTGTTGTCCCATGGTTGTAATTGTAAATTGTGTGAAGTAACGAGTTGAAATTACTTATCCTAAATAACTGTTATTTTCTTAGCAACTGGTCATGGACCCAGGTGCCAGGTGTTGCAGTACAACAAATAAAGGTGGAAAAAATTCATCCAGTACCTAATTTAGAGTCATGGCTCAAGAAGAAGAGGAATACAAGGTACTGTTGTTTAATGGGAAGAACTTTAGCAACTGATAATTTAGGACTGAAATACTTCTATATGAGCTGGAAGTGAGTTTTGTGTGAAAGAGATACATGGACATGGCTGAGACAGCTGAATAGTGTGCATGGAAGAAAACTCTTCTGGGAGAGATTGGCAAAACCGATAAGAAGTGTAAGTCTCAAGTAATCCAAAGAATTTCACAAAGTTGCTTGGAGTAGGCCTACACCAAAAATAAGAAATACATTAATTCAAACATTTGAGCTGAAAGGTTATGGCTTTTATTAAGAACGACCTTTAAAGATTAATGCAAATGACAATAACTCTTGAAATTAATTTTTTGGAGTTTCGTAAGTTAATGGGTAATTTGAAGGATCGGATGATAATATTGGAGGAACTGATATAGTATGCGGTTTCTTACAAACAATTCCACCAGAATCCGAAGTAGTTGTTACTGCTCTGAATACCTTCTCAAGTGAGGAATTGGAACCGAATTTCTTAAAGGGTAGATTACTAGACAAAGAAGCAAAACTTAGTAAATCTAAAGGTAACAACTGGACAGTAAATGAATTGCCATCGTCGACAGCATCTGACAGCAAGGTAAAAGGATGTATTCAGAGACAACCAAGTCTCAAGCTATGTATGATGCAGTTAAAGCTTTGTCTAAAAATAAGATTTTAGTTGATATTGTGGATGCTAGGAGTTGTCATTTTTTACTTTGTAATTCACTGTTGCTATATGAGTTCACATATTGTCATTTTGTTATATAGAGATAATGAGTGGAGGTTCGGACACTAGAAAATGGAGTGCCTAGTGGAGAAATCTATACATTTCTTATGTATTCTTCTATTACAGTTCAATAGGAATGACAGCTACGGAGGCAGTCAGAAACATTCACGCCACATGTGGGAGGGGGATAATTCCATGAGACAGATCATGGCAAGAATGCAGTTTTCTTGTTTTAAGAAGGATCATTTTGACATTAGTGATTCAGCACATTCAGGAAGACAGTCAAAGTTTCATAAAGATTGTTTAAACACATTAACCCACAATAATCAATGTCAGTAAACTCGAGAACTGGCAAATGTTATTAACTGTGATCATTCTACCATCGTGCGACATTTGCATGCAATGGAGAAGGTTGCAAAAAGGTACCACATGCTCTAAGCCGAAAACACATAAATCAGCAGGTGGATGTATGTGCTTTTCTCATTGTTAGTGATCAGTTTGCTTGAAAGCAACGTTGACCATTCCTAACTTGTATCGTTATAGCCTTATAGGTGACAAGAAATGGTGTCTTTATCCTAAGATCATAAGGAAAAGAAAAGAATGGTTGCCCCCAAACAAAGCAGCAACACCCCATATAAAAGCCTGCATGCATCCATAATATTATGCATCTAGTTGAACAGTGATGGTGTGGTGTAGTACAGATTGCTTCCCTGAGATGTAACCATCACTGATGATATTTATTGTCAGTAACTGAGACATCTTATGGACGCAATTCGAGGACAACGACAAGGCAGACTGCGAAAAGTGATGCTACTCCACGATAACGCCCGCGCCCATTCTGCTAGACTGACCAAAACTTTATACTAGAATTGGATTGGGAGGTCATTCTGCACTCACCTTATTCAACTGATCTTGCACCCTCAGTTTTTCCTGCTCCCTATCGAACAAACTTCAAGCTAAGCTTTGCCGGATGCAAAAGGTGCTCCTACCATGGCTCGACGAGTTCTTCACCTCAAAACCACTCGATGTCTACAGTCATGGAATCAAAAAGTTATTTCAGCATTGATAGACTGTTGTAAATAGTGAAGGAGAATAATTATGGATGAGTAGGGTGTGTATGTGTATCTGTTGTGTTTATCAAACGTACAGAAAAATGCAACAAACTTATGTAACAACCCAATATATGTGTTACAGATGTGGGAAACAATGCCATTATTGAGGAAAAATACAATGTTAGATTGCCACAAAAGCATAGAGGTATAGTTCTGCAAATTTAGCTAAATCTCTCCAAAAAATAAACAGAAATGAAAATAATTTTTCTTTCTCAGCTGTTACTGGAAGTTTTCCAGGTGGCAAAGTGGATTGGTTTCTAGATTTGAGGGTAACAGGATATTTAGTTAATTAATCTGTTCTTTGATGGATGTGAACAAACTGGTGAATCAAATAAGAATAAAGTTTGGAGAAATTTATGTTGAAAGCATAGTTTGTGGACTGGAATTTCAAATTAAAACTAAAAGGTGCTCTTCTAGTGTCAGGTTCACTAAATAATTAATTGTCAGTGCATAAACTATTATTGGCTGGATGATGCTTGTTTTTAAAAATTCAGCAGGTTCAATTCAAAAGGGTGATAGCTATAGCTGCTGCTCACAGAAATGATTCAATTGTGTATATACACACACTAGCAAGGGGAGTGCGAGGGTTGGGAAATGAAGTTAAGAGTGGGATGGCATGTGTTGGCAGCACTACCCCATAGAGTTACAATGCCCCAGCCATACGGCCAGATGGCTAGCCACTCACGAGAAAAACACTCCGAAACTTTCAGTCCTACAGTATATAATACCCATGTGTCAGCTCACTGAACTGTATGGCACAGTGGTCGATACAATATTGGTAACAATTCTTGCTTCGTATTTCGAAAGTATGTATTTGCTGAAAATCAGGAGATTTAAAAGTGACAACGGTCATGAGTATATTTGCAAAGTCATTTACGAAATGGAGTGGCAGAGCGACTAAATCATACTGTCATTGAGAAGTCTCATTGCACAATTCTTGGACGCGAAGTTTGAAAGCAATTTTAGTCAAAAGTTACTGGCAGATACTTTTATCATTAACCGTAGTTATACTTCAGTTTTAGATGCAGAAATTCTAGAAATGCTATCGGATGGAAGAAAGTAAAATTTAACAAATATGACTTTGGGTGTGTTGCATAGTGGCACATTCCAAGGAAAGTATTGAAAAGGTACTAGCCCATTAAAATGAAATTGTCTAATTAGCCACAGAATATAGTGCGCCAAGCAACACAAAGTTGTATTTGGGAGAGATGTAATTTTTGAAAAAGATAAGTTTCTATTTGAAGGTGAAAGCAATGATGATTGGATCTTGAAGAAGACCATTCAAGTGAACAATGTAATTCAGAACATTCTTCAGTTTCCTCAAAGTTATTTCTGTTTTGAAGTCCTTGATTTTGTGCAAACTGTTGAAGGGAACTCAAGGCCCACAATGTCAGAAGAAGTGGAAGCCAGCAGAAACTTTGCGGAAAAGCAATAGAATAACAAGAAAATTATGTTTTTCAAGGATTATGCAGTGTTTCCCTTGAATGCAAAAACATTCGTGGGAAAACTTACCTCAGAAGTCTGAAGACGTTCAGGTTAGGCATCATGAAGAAGAAGTAGAAGAAGAATGGAAAAAAAAGCAATAAAGGAAAAACTGGGCTCTCAGTCATCTAATGGAACTTTGACTTATGCACCACTTACAGCAAATAAAAGTATCACTGACAGTAAGAGGATGTTCAAAGTAAAAATAGACATGTCTGGAAATATTGAAAGAGATATGACTATACTCCACTTGCTCAATTCACAACACTAAGAATGCTCCTTAGTGTGGTGAAGGAACATAATTCATTTATGGAACAAACAGATGTACAAAATTGATTCCTGCATTGAGACCTGGTGTAAAGATTAAGAAAAGTCTTGTATGCAAACTAAAAAAAAACTTTTGACAGTTTTATGAAGGAAATGACAGCTATGACCAGACGAACTGCATCACTTAACTATTTTAGTTGACAGCAAAGTAAACCAACAGAATTAGAGTAGAAATTTTTGAAATGAATTCTTTGATATATTAAAGGGACACTTGATGTTGGTCTGTGTTACAAAAAAGGAAATTTTAAACGGTATTACTGCTATGTTGATTCTGACTATGTTATGTTGTAGATCTTCTGTCTTCTTCACTTTCTTATAGTTTTTTGTTTGAAAATACTGTTTCTGGTGACAAGGAGACAGATGAGTTTCACTAGCAAATAGAAGCAGAATATCCAGCTTCGGCGACAGCTATGACAGACACCCCATGGCTTAAGCATCTTCTTGAAGAATCTGTCAATTACGGAAGTGGGAACATAGATGACTGAAGCATTTGGATGTGAAATCCGTTCTACACAAGAGCTATACAACAAAGGCCATCTGAATGTTCAATACATTAGCTCCGAGGAACAAATGGCCCATATTTTACCAAAAGTAGCTAAGAGTGCACGTTTCAATGGACTGTGTTAAAAGCTGGGGATAGTGAATTTTATGAGCAATTTAGGAAATTATTAAATTGATTGGGGGGGGGGGGGGTGTTGAAGTAATGACAATTTAATAATTATACTTTTCTAACTTCCAGCATTCTGGAAGGCATTGTAATGCCTAAGGAATTTTGGAGTAAATTCTAGAGACCCTCGTATTTCCACCGTCTTGAACACGCGTTATTTTAGAGATGAGTAGAACTGTGTCTACTGCACCACAGTTATGTGTGTGTGCAGGACGGACGTGTATGGGACGGATGATCGGCGTGGGCAGGTAGTCGCCTATAGTTACACATCCAGCTCAAGGAATAAACGCGCCGTACTCCATGCGACATGAAACATTACTGTGTGAACATTTGAATGTTGTTGAAAGAAGAGAAGGGACAATTACGAATGTAAGAGAAAGAATCAATAAGTAAGGTCTAGAGAGTTGTCTTGTTAAACTTTGTGAGATTTGTAGACTGTATTTATGGAAAAATGATTGTGATAGTTTTCATACAACTAAAACATTTTTTGTAAGCTTGAAACCTTCCGGTCTGTCAGAAACTGTTGTGTGTGATGAAAATACAGTGAGATTGAGTTTTAAAATAACTCTGTACACTCAAGAATATTTTAAAGTATAAAAAATTTCCTTCATGTAGCATCCTATATTCAGAGAAGAAGACGTGCAGGACATCACAGCTGGCTATCCTGAAAAGATGATCGGCGAAGCAACTCCAAGTAAGTTTGATAGCCAAGAGGGAGTGTGAGTCTTGCACACCAGTACCACACTGACACCCTTAATCACCGGAAACCACCAGAGCATGTCAGAAAAAACAGTATGGTTTACCAAATTATGCAATAAATTGCAGAGAACTGTCAAAGTGTAAATATTAATTTGTTTTACTTCATTACTATGCAATAATTAATGCAGAGTAATGTCGGAGGCAGCCACTTCCAGATACGTTGGAAATGTGAGATGGTCTATGGACAGCTGATTCTAAGTGAGAAATGACAACCATGGCAGACAAAGCCCTGAATTCAAATTTGTGTCCTAAGCTAACCACAACCCCATGATGTGAAATACATCAAAGAGAATAGCAATCAACAATCTGTGCAGATTTAAAAATCGCACTTGCTTTGTTTATGGTGGTTAAAGCTAACCTCTACGAAGCAACTCGAGACGGACACACACACATTAACAATTATTTCCACATTATAGGTGACACAGGCAGATTCCAGGAGAAAAAAGAATGACAGAAAGAAAAATAAGGGTAAATAAAACAAACAATAATATCAAAAATTACATGTAAACGAATTAATTGAATAAAAATAATAATCAAATTCTTTTGATCGGATTTATAAATTGAAAAAAAGTTTCATTTGTCGTTTTTTGATCCAACAACCTTCTACATTATGTTTATATGATAACCATTGCGCTAGGCCCCAACACAGGTATGTAGCTGGTGCATTAGTTTGTATACTTTTTCTATAGTTTTAATAAACATAACAGAGACTTCAGCGTACAATAATATATCATCCTTCAGTGCTTACGATGGACAGCAAACATTGGGGAAATTTTCGATTCTGCGAAATAGAAATGGCATGGTTTTCTGGTGAAGAATTCATTGAGTCATGTTCAGAACACTTTTTTAATCTGAAAGGGAAGTTCCATGAAAGTTATTTGATAGAGAGTGGAAAAGGCTCAAATCTGAGGCACAAGATCAGGTGAATAAGGTGGGTGTGACATGACTTCCCAACCCAACTTTTGCTAGACTGACAAAAAAATACTGTACGGAATGCAGGCAGGCTCTTTCATGGATCAGTATTGCTTCACTTGGACTTCCTGGTTGCTGTTCTTAGACTGTATAAGCAAGACATCTTTTCTGTTGACAGAAAATGTCAGCAATGACGGTTACATCTTGCGGAAGCAATTCATAATACACCCCACCATCGTCGTTCCACTAGATGCATAACATTATCTTTTGTGAAAGCATGCAGATTTTTCTATGGGATGTTGCTCCTTTGTTTGGCCCCAACCAATCCTTTCTTTTCCTTATGTTAGAATACAGACACAATTGTTCATCACCAGGATAGTGCTGCACTAGTGTCAATCTAGTCAAGGGAAAGGGAAATTTTTTCGAAATTCAATGAAGGCGCTGTTGGGGGATGAAATCTGGGGCCGCTGGCAGAGTGCCATAACGGACGACAGCCAGCAGGCCAGGCAAGGTAAACATGGCACCTGCCGGTGCAGAGCTGCGACAGCGGTATTGCATGCACGATTTGTTTTGAGTGGAGCAACAACAAGGTAGGAAACTGCAGCGTTGCTCTTAGTTAGTGGATATATGAGGTGGGGCACTAGGCCAGAGCCAGGAGAGGATATTTGTAAATGGCTGACCTGTAGGAATTTATCCCTACAATTGTTCCTGTCTCTCTCTGACACTATGTTAGAAGCAAGGGAGAAACCAATATAAATAGACGGGCAAGTTTAGCTTGACAGGGTCTGCCAGGTCAGTGGAACGTCGGGACAGACCTGTGCTGCTCTATGCTTATAGTGGCCATTCTGGCAGCAATATTATAAGCATTCTGTATAAATTTGTACTTTGTTTCTATGTTGTTGCTCGGGCTATATTCTGCATCGGGGGACACAACGCCAGGGGAGGGTGGAATGGCATCCTTCCACTTGGAAATAGCATAGTCTGCCTGAAAAACGGCAGTGAGAGAGGTCTGCAGCAGGTCCAGGAGGGACTCAGTTCCACTCTAGTGTAGTTGCCAAGTTTGCTTCCCACCTGGCATACTGGGTCCGGGCGAGGCGTACCCTGAGGGTAGCAGAGCAGCGCTACGACAGCGCCAGAGATGGCAGTGGGTGTTGCCATCCGGAAAGCACCATTAGCGGAAAATTTCAGCACAGAATCCAGGTGCGCGTGGGTTTGAGTCAGGTCACTAGTTGGGAGCAGCGGTGGCCTGAGGGCCACGGGTGACCAGTACATCCACCTTCATCCCTTGGTCAGACAGAGCAGGCCTAATGGGGCAGAGAAAGTCACAAGGCGCTATGCATCGCTGGGTGGTGACCGGGAGAGGGGCGGCCAAGTTCCGTTGGCAGGCAGCCTTGATAACAACAGCAGTGGCATCGGCATACCAGGAGTCTGCTGAGCCGGCTGGACTTGCAGGACATCGGGCGGGCAGCACGCTGACACTACGCTTCACCATCAAATACTGTAAATTAGCTGAATAAAGCAATGTTACTGAATACCGCTTTATCACTCTGCACTGTCTCTCAACATTCTTGAACTTGCTCGGCCTCCTGACGAAATACGGTGTGGTGGGTCCCAGCTTCAGGTCTGCCATGTGGAGTCCCGGGTTTGACCCCTAACCCTGCAACAATTGTAATGTTCAGTATTTCATGAGCCACTTGATGATGAGCAAATAGAGATAGATATGGCCACCAACTGATTTTTGCGATTTTCACTTCGGACATGCGGTACTCATACACCTCATTTTGTAACCTTTCTGTTTCATGCAAAATTTGCACAGTGGTGGAATGCAACATGCAAAACGAAAATGCTATTAACTTGTGTGTGAACCTTATACGTGTCAAAGTGTATGAAAAAGCTGATAGTTATACATATGTTACATAATTGGGCATAAAGTGTTTGACACACAATAAATAAAGGTTTTGAGTTTGATAATTTAATGTTTTTTTTCAATTGGGATTAACAAAAAGATAGTTGTGTTCTCAGTGGAAAGTGAAAAGCTGCTGTATCACATATATACCTAGTATATGACAAAGTAGTTGAGAGGAAAAGTAACAAATTAAAGGAAACTTCTGTATTCTCAGTACTACTTCATGATTTCAAAATGAGTGGTGCACAACTCTATTGATAAGAACAAACTGGGTAACAACATTTCCATGTGTAACAGCAAATGAGGTCTTAATAAACAGTCTGTAGTTAATCTTAAGTTTGTATCAGAGAAAGCACATTATTAAATGTTAATATAACATAGATGGAAGGTATGACTCAGTGAAAGACACAGTAAGAGTGACAGAATGGAAAGTAGTAGGAAACCCATGTATCAAGTAAAACTTAAATATGCTATGTAGACACTTTTGACACAGAAAGAGATATAGTTTCAATTTTTAAGTTCAGTGAACCCCATTTTATGTATGGAAGTGAGGGGGACATAGACGGACCCATAGGAGGGATGGTGTTACCTGGGGCCAGGTGGATACATAGAGGAAATTACCTATACTATTTTTGTATGGAGGTATAAAAGAAGGGACAATATCATCTCAAAAATAATATATGTACACAGTGTCTGTCCTAAAATTGAGTTGTAAATGTTGGTGCTACAAATATTTTAAGCTGCAATGTGATGTTGTGTCACAATAATGACATAGGCTCCAAAATAGTCAAAAGTAAAGAGACTTAGCTGGAAAATGACAAGTCAACCTGTACAGAGACACCATTTAATATTTGTCACAAATCAGATTTGAAGTAACGTAGTGCAGTATAGAGCCCAGAATCAGCATGTGACTCCCTATGGTAAAGAACAGTTAAACTATTTCCACCAAAACATGGTTATAAACTATGTCCTTACGAATTAATTACATACTATTACACTTAACTGGAAATGTTATAAGTGTGATCAAACTTAACAAGAACTTGAAATGCATGTATTATCTCTCACGCCGAGGAACGACATTCGTAATTGTTAAAAACATATTTTTAGTAATCAGTAAGTGTGGGCCAACCAACCGTGTGTGCCCTTTGTTGTGTATGTATAGATTTGTGAAAAGTGGAGTTAACTAATTAAGATCAGCAAGGCACAGCAGTGTTTGTGCTTCCACCCTGCTGTGGAGGTCCACCTGTGGGTTGAAGTCATGGCTTGGCAGTGTCTTTGAACTCGAGGAGAAAATGGACACTGGCGACCATGATCCAGAAACTTTTCTGTCACAGAAAGATTGAATGAGAGCTCCTGTTATGAGCCTGGCCACACCTACATACATATTCCACCAGCAGCTGTAGTGTGCGTGTACCCTGTACCACTACTAGTCATTCCCTTTCCTCTTCCACTCGCATAAAGAGTGAGGTAGAAATGAATATCTATATGCGTCTGTGTAAGCCCCAGTATCTTATAGCTTATCTTTATAATTCATATGCAAAATGTATGCTGCTGGCAGTAGAATCATTCTGCATTCGGCTTTTGATGACACTTCTCTAAATTTCTCTATACAGTGTTCCTTAAAGGGAATATTGCTTTCTCTCCAGGGATTCCCATACGAGTTCCCAAAGCATCTATGTACAACTTACATGTCATTTGAAAATACCGTTAACACATCCTTCTCTCTCTCTCTCTCTCTCTCTCTCTCTCTCTCTCTCTCTCTCTCTCTCTCTCTCTCTCTCTCTCTCTCACTCACTCACTCACTCTCACACACACACACACACACACACACACAAACACACACACACACAAACACACACACACACACACACACACACACACACACACACACACACACACACAACCATAAATGTTGTCTAAATCATCTTGTATCACAGCATCATCTGCAAACAACCGCACATTATTCCCCACCCTGCTTGCCAAATCATTATGTTTACAGAAAACACTTCCCTAGGGGCATTCCTGACAATACCATTGTTTCCGTTGAACACTCGTCTCATTAGAGGAGTTTGTTAAGAGTGGTTACATTACTTTATCATGAGTCTGAGTAGATATGTGCTTTCTTAAGGACCTCAATCATCTGCTAACAGAAATAAAATTACATGGCCAGAAGTATTGGAACTGCACAGCAGGTCTACTGCATCAAGAAAGTACAAACTGCAGCAGCAAATTTAAAGATCTATTCACAGCAAATGAGAGACAAGAGTGTTACTATGGAACGGTGGGTTTCCTACGGATTTCCGTGAATACTACTACAGGTTGTTGAATGGAGATGTGGAACGTGCGCTGCCTAAACCAGACATAAGTACAGAGAGATGACAAACCAAAGATTCTGTGTGAGAGCTCCCACAGTTGTTCTATAGGTATTTTGAAGCAATAAATTGCAACGGGCACCAGTATATTTGATTTACCTGTTGCACCAATCTGAAAAATCCAATAAATATTTCTCACTGTGGAACAATGAATGGTAAATGGTTATCAATCTCATACCCTAATATTTGTGTTTTGGAACAGATGAGACAGTATGCCATGCACTTGTGACCACCCACTTTCTGGGAGGGCATGGTGAAAGCATCATTAAGAATGGGAGGTTAAACCCTAGTATACCTTTCTGTTTACATAATTAGGCCTTCACAGTTTTCCTGTCGATGGCATGGAATAAACTGCAAGTTCCTCTTTTTCAGTTTGCAAAAGCCACAAGATTTTACATACCACTTAAAATTTTGAAAATGGTGCCTTAACATGATAACGAGTCACTCCCTAAACGAATGTGATAAGTAACGTACCCTAAATATGAGTGTAAATTTATTTAACACAACAGGGCTTATTTATTGCGTCCGAGTGTTACTTAGGAGTAACAATTGTTTCTACACAATCAGAACAAGATTATGAAATTTTTAGATATGTTTTTCAGATTTACTTGCCCCTTAAGGTTTTAGGGAGAAATCAAGCTTTCAACAGCTTCTCTGTTATTGACAGGACCTGCCTGTTGAACCGCACACTGTCATCCTCTGTATGTAAAAAACTGTCACAGTGTTACTGGCAGAGCTAACTCTCTTAACTGAGTATGGAAGAAGCTCCCAAATGCTCAAGCTATCTGTGCACCCTCATGTGGGAATAGGAGAAAATTATCCCATTATGCTGTCACAAAAGAAATTTTGATTATTGGAAAATTCTGTTCTAATGTAGTGTATAACCACTCAGATACAACCATTTCAGTGTTGTGTATTTGATAACAGCACTTGCCACCATTATCTTTCTTCCCAATTCCAAATTTTATGGACAAAAACGTTGCAAGAGTTTGTTTTACATCTTGAGGTTGCTTCCTGACTACCACATCAAATTAATAAACACTGCCAGAGATGAAATAAGTTATATGTGAGATATCCTGAGGGAGATGAATTAAAATACCTATACATGTCAAACATATTTTTATTTCTTTCTGGATGAAGGCATAGCCGCTTACACTATAATTCAACAACATTGTTAACATCCACTTTCCGCAGCAGGCAATAAAGATATAAAAATAGATGATGTATATAAATCAAGAATCTGCTTTTATAAGAGATCAGTAACAAAATAATGGTAAGTGGCCATAAAAGTGTATATCAGCATCAACAGATTACAATGACTTACAAAACACTGTGAGTGACAGTAGGGGATAACTTTAATAATGTATTTCAGGATAGTTAGTAATATTCTTTAATGTTCAGAACATACTAACAGTGAAACATCAAACTAAACTTAAATAACATATTAAACACAAACAACTTTCTTTTTTTTACAATTATAGCTTTGAAAACTAAATTACAAACAAGTGTTAGGCAATGCTATACATAAATTCGAGATAAAAATGGCAATAGTGACAAGGATTCAGATGAGGCATTAAAGAAATGATACACTGGTGTATTTAACATCCAAATGAATACAGAATTCCATCAAATGAACAATTCAATCATATCATTTAATTTTACTTTATTGTTGCAGCAACATATGTGCACATGAAAAATTTATTGAATAAAGCAGAAATTTGTATTAAGCAGTCTTGCTTCAGGTGGTAATGCAGTCATCATTGCACTGATTAACAATCAACTCATCTAACAGAATAAATAAATAATTACAAATTTACTGTCCAGTGAATAGACTATTATAAGTGTTGTTCATGTCATCAATGTCGTTATCATCGCCATTAATACTGTTCACTGTGCTGTGTGTTATTTATGTAATGTTATAACTTAACTGGGTCAAAGAGCACTTCGTGACACATTCGATGCTGTAGAATTAAATACTCTGAAACCCCTGATGGATGTTCTCAAAAAGAAGTACATGCCACATATGCACAGCCTTTATTGCCACTACTTTAGAGGCAGTCTTGGATAAGGTAGTGGTAAGCTGTCAAGTTACAGTTCACAGTGCCGCAAACGTATGTCGGCTACCCATGTCTTGTGTTGCATAAGAAGGGCTTTGATGCACATACAGATTCATATCCATATAAAATTTGAGAACTGTTGTTCATGGGTGGAGTGAGGATGGGTCTGTGTAGGACCAATTTTCTCTTGGAAAGGAAACTGAAGCCTCTTCACAAGTGTCATGTTACCCACTGCACCTGCAAAGGGAGGTACAAAGAACAGGGTGTGGTAGACAGTGTGATAGCAGTACAGATTGATCCAGGAGTCTAAGAAATATGGAATGTCCAGTACAGCTAGGAACAGATCGTAATCCTGGTGGCTGCACACCTATCAAGAGAAATTCTTGCACCCCAGAGATGGTCATCCACTCAAGAATGTTTTCATCTCCACGCCAGTCCCATTGTAGCACTAGTCCCATCGTCAAATCAGCCCCATCGTAGCACTAGTTATGCTGTTACATCCAGAAACATCATAGAAATGACGTTTCTGATTATCACAGAATGTCATTAGCTCTGATAGTATTGTTAACATGCGAATACAGAGCTCATTTGTTTTACACAAAAGTAGTATTGTTTTGACTTCTCCCATATGATGCATACAAATATAAAGTAACCAAGCAAAACTGAAGCTAACACAGCTAACATTTACAGCATTAAGTATCAGGTACCAGCAAGGCATCTTTATACTTAAAAATGCATGCAGAAATCAGTGTACAGTAAGAAAGGAAAGAATGTCTTTAAGCATTAATCTGAATGTTACTAAGTTTACATTTAATTTTGTATATTTTAAGATAATTGTGCATAAACTATTTTAATTATTATCATAAATTATAACTGTCTGTTTGGAATTGTGTTGACCCAAACTTAAGTTTCCTAGCGAACAATAAACATTTACATACATAATGTATAAACAGGTTACTATATAACATGAATAAAAGTACTTACGTAACTAGAAACATTCTAGATTAAGGAATAATCATTATGTCAACATGACAAATTACTATCAAGCAGCTACAACTTTTACAAGCAGCGCAATGGCAGATTTCTATAGTGATGTTTGCTACATACAGAATGTAAACATCAAAGGTAATTATAAGTTTAAGGTAGAAGATCAATTTTCAACATTTGGTAAATACAACTTCAGTTATAGCTGAGCAGTCTAAATATGCACATAGTGCAAACTTCACATCATCCTCTGTAAGTCATTCATTTTACATTATTGTTTGCACAACATACTTATATGTAGCATCTCTGTCCCAAATAATCCCACCACAAACCTCATAGTTTGGGCAATTACATAATATCAGACTGAATAACAATATTTTTGGCTTATACAGAACAAAGCAGTTATCTCACAAACAGCTGTATTCACATGATCTGAGTAAATATCAGTTTTGTCCGACACATGTTTCAAGATAAACAAAACAACAGCCAGTATTTTCTACAATGGAATAAAACTGCACCATAATTTTTTTGAATGCATTAAAACCCTAATATTAAAAAAAATGAAGCATACCTCTCAAATAGTTAATACTAAAAAGTCCATGATTATTTATGTAACATCAAGCAGGCATTGAAAAAATTATTATTATTTAACTAGAAATAATGTGAAATTCTGCACCCAGTGTCTGTGATGGATAATTTCCATCCTTCATCCAATTTTGTCATCTTAACTTTGTGGTGAGCTGATGACTCTGCTTTTTCAAATGGGCTAAAGAGACAACACAAAGAATACAAGGGGATGCTAAAAGTAATGTCAAGGTACTTAAGACAGCTGAAATGCAGTGCCCAAACTACAAATATTTGCTCACCCAGTGTGTATTTATCCGACACAAACTGTATTTTTTTTTTTTTTTTACGTAAATTGTAAACTTGTTTGGCAATGTGTATAAAAAATTGTACAAAACACTTCAAAATTAACAGCAGATCATCATCATCTACAACTGTAAAAGATGTTATTGCTGTATGTATGGATTAGTTAATTAAAAAACTGTTTCCTCTTTCAATTAACATGACATATGTAATATTTCATAAATATTCTATGGTTGAATAAAGTAACTTACTAATATTTTCTGCACAATTTCGACTTTAAGCCCATAGATGCACACTAAATGCGGCAACATAACATAGTACATAAAACCAAAACCATTGGGCTGGGTCTCTAAAAACTGAGGAGTACACAGTACTGATTGTGACAATTGCATCAGATTTTATCTTGGCCTGACTGGCAGCAACTTCAAGATATAATAAGTACAAGGATGCTTTTAGACTGAAAACATTTAAGTACATCTGCAACTGCCACTCACATGGCTCAATATAGATACAGCATTTCAAACACTAAAGATAATCTACAAACAAAATATACAACTAACTTATGGAGGAAAATGGGTATCTTAAAATAACTAGAAATATGCATTCACACCTTCAATTCATCTCAGCAAATTCTAAATGAGCAACTACAGCTGGCTAACAAACAATCCTGAAAATGTTCATTGCACTTTTCACACAAATTAAACATGATTGGTCTGTGTTAGGACTCTGAACAAGGGTATCCTTATTCCACTAGCTGCCCAACTTAACATCCATTGAAGAATATTGTCAGGGACCAAAATCAAAACACATGCCATTGCTTCTCGAGAGTAGCCTGATAAATCTTCTTGTTAATTTCTCCTATGACATGCTACAATTAGAGTTCCTCACTTGTAAGAAGTGCACTTTTCTGGACAAAGCATTTTTCTGTTATTTAGATTTGTATCGTCCACACATTCTTTACTTAACATACAGTAGATGAGATGTTTCCTTGTTGAGAAATGAGTGATATCGTTGGTCAGTGGATAGACTTTTCACTGTAAGCAAAATCATTACATGTGAAGTACTTGTCAAAGGCTGCAACTGATGAAAAATACTGTGAAGTGTGTGCACAACACAGTGGATTGTTTAGAATAAGTGCATTGTCTATAATTCTTAACTCTTCGTGTGTCATGCTGAAAATGCTTAAGGACCAAAGAAAGCCTAAATGATACCGACAAAACAAATCGAGGGTATGTAAGTATTTCATTTTATATTTTATCAAATACACGTATATTAGCACATTGTTGCAATTACTTAAAAGAAAGTAAGTAAATAAAATAAAAACCTGTAGACAGACATAATAGCTTGAGACTGGTAATGGCATTTAAATAAATACTTTTTGAAGTACTCATGGTTGGTTGCATTCTTAATCAACATTTGTTCACAGCTGATGAGTTCAGAAAGATCCAGAATGGATAATAGACCATTAAAATTATATGCTAAGCTGACAACAGCCAATGATTCAACATTACATATTTATAAAAGCATTTCAACCCTCAGAGAAATTTTGAAGTGAAATTATCTATAAAACATGATAAACTGAACTGTACATTTAACTATGTGGGCCCGAATAGTATGGAAACAAATGTGTACCCAGTAACTCAGATCCATAAGGGAATGCATCACATATCCTGTGAATATCTACATACTGCCAATAATAATGGTGTATAGGCATTTTTCCATATTATAAAAAGTTTTTACATCTATTTATCATGTTTTATGTTATTAAATAACAGGAAAATTGAAAATAACTCTGTGGGCCGCTACTGACAGGTTATGTATACAGAGATGCGTGCTGAACTGATTACAAAAAATGCAATATTAAATACTTGTTATTGTATGCAGGCCTGCAAGGGACTGCAAGTGCTTTATGTGGATCAAATCAGTTTCATATAAGCATCATTTCATTATACTGGAAGAAAAAAACATCGGGACAGTGGAAGTTTTATAAAACTAAACGAAACAAACCAGGACCAGAAATGAGAAAAATCAGTAAAAAGTAGTAAATAGTGTTATGATGATGAAACTTTCCAAATTATTACTAATGTTAACAGTTTAATTCCATTACCCACAGACATTCTTGAATTCATTCACAAATTACTGTAACTATTGTCACTGATAAGCTTATTAAGCAAACGACTTCATTGACATGAATGTTCATAAATATCCTGAAGCTTATTAGCAAGAAAAACAGATATAAAAGACTGAAGGTGACACTGTCAAAAGGGTGCAACAGTAAAGAACTGACTTATTTGTAACTACAGATTCTTTAATTTTTTGTATTTTCATTAAATACGCCACCAGCTTGTTCCCCTATCCAGGCGTTTTGCTATTTCATACTTCAAATATCTGTATCTGTGCTTACAAACATATCAATTCTTTACCATTGGATCGTTTTGACAACTTCACTTTCAGTTCTTTATATCAATTTTTCCCATGGATAATAAGTTTCAGGGCTACTCAAAATTCATGCAGGTTCAAGATCCGTGCCAACATAGTTGAGGGCAAAAGCTAGTGGATATTAAGAGAAGAATTGGAATGCCCAAGCCTTCAGAAATAAGAGTAAATTATTTACAGACAGACACCTTAGTATACAAAGAAGAAGGACAGTGACTTGGATCATTTTAAATTATAGTTGCCTGGAGTGGACTTTGTAGAAACAGGAAAAAATATACAGAAGCATTAGGAATGTGAAGTTGCAGAAAATCTGCTACAACATCCTGGGCCGGAAGAAGATATTTTTCCCATTTGGTTGCAGTTGCTGCTCACTGTTAACCCATTCTGATACAGATTTTCTGGACACACAACTTGGTGTTTTTTCAGGCTTTTCACTTTAAATGTGTTTTTAGTGACACTTTTACATTTAATTACGTCTCTAATAGTTTTACGTCTCTATATCAGGCTGATTTTCTTTCAGCCTAAGATGTTCATAAACACTGCCCGGCTAAGAAATTGAAATTCGCAGAAATAAAAGAAATGCCATGGGTTCAGACGGTATGTGATGTTACTTTAGTGATTACAAAATTGAGTCAGATTTACAAAGAACTTGGCAGTATGATCTCACTTATCAATATGAGATGCACCCAATTGCCCTTCTTGCATGCACTTGTTTGGTTGGAAGGGTGTCATAAGGCCACTAGATTCCTTCCTCGGGCAAGCTGGCCTCAAACTCCTGTAATGGTCCACAATATTCTGGATACTGACACTGGGGCAGAGTTTATGTCCAAGCTCGTGCCACATATGCTCTGCAGGGAACATATCTAAGGATTTTGCTGACTATGGGAGTAGCTAATACCATGCATACAATTGATACATACACATGCCACTATGTGGATGAGCACTGTTGTGTTGGAAATAACATCACGATACTGTCATACAAGATGTAACACGAGGATTATCGACATCTGAAAGATTGTTGTTCCGTCACAGTTCCCTCAATCACTATCAACTGCAACCTACATTCATAACCATTTGCTGGCCATACTGTGCCTTTCCAAAACACTGGAAGAATGGAATGTCCCCCAAGCTGCCGCCACACGTGCTGACAGTGGTCATCGGGGATAGTGCAGAACCGTGATTCAACACTGAACACAATGTGACACCTCTCATCAGTAGTCTACCCGATGGTGCTCACACCTCTTGTATACCCTCCACCATCAACACTAGTGGCCTTTCTACTTTCGCTGAGAACCGCTGCTGTAATTGTGTACATGCCCGCTAATAGTTTGTACTTGTACAAAGTTACACTGTTATGGGTGCTTTATTTCCTTTTTCCAGACACTGCATATGAGGTGTGATCAAAATGTTACAGGAATTTAATTCTGTCGGCTGTATACATTTTTGTTCTTTTCTTATTAGTACACGTGTTCCTGATCTACCGTACATATATTTACATCTATTTTCAGTATTTAGTTCATTGTTGACAGTGGAAAAGGAGGTCTTTGTTTTTGAGTGCTCAGAGAATTTTTACTTTCAAAAAAGATGGATCAAAGATTCTCCATTAAATTTTGTTTAAAAATGGAACAAAGTGCAGTATCGCATTGGAAACATCGAGTGTGGCTTTTGGCGACTCTACTACGAGTACAAGACTTTACAAGTGGTACAAATGTTTCAAAGATGGTTGAGAAGATGTTGAAAATGACTACTGCAATTACTGACGACAATGTGGTAGGAGCGAAGTAAATTGTGGTAACCACAACCATCAGCAGGAATGGCTGGGGTTGCGGATCGGAGCCGCCAGGCAGGGAAGACACCAGCGGTGGAGCACGCACCACAAGGTAAACACAGGACAAGTCGGACGACAGACCAACGACACCTGACAACAACCAACCACTACCGACTATAGGCGACACAAGGAGGAAGAGATAAACAACAGAGGCTTGTGGAAACCAAACACCAAACGTAAATCCACTCAGAACCAGAGCCAGGCTATTGTCAACAACGAGCAACAACCAGAATGCACTACCACCGAGATAGAAACAAAACCCAGAGCGAGTACCAGACTGGCTGGACTAGGGCAGAGCGGGTCCCTATTACGAAACCGGAGAGAGCAGCTATTGGCCACTGTCTGCACGTGGCTTTCACTGTGACATAGATTAAGGCTTCCTGAATGAAAATGAGGAGAGATTTAATTAGGTGAAAAATGAATTAGTTACTTACATTATATCCTTTATTTCTCATCAACTGAGTTTGCACATGTTCCCCATGTGCTAAATATAATGCATAAATATGAATTATGTTCACTGGAAGCTCAGATGTAACTAAAGAAGATCTACGTAGTTAGTGTGTGTGTGTGTGTGTGTGTGTGTGTGTGTGTGTGTGTGTGTGAAGTTTGATTTCAACTTGCAATTGTACAGAATATAAAATACAATGGCCAGGTTGCCCTGCCTTACCACACAGACATAGGACACTCATTTACAGAAGGAAATGGCTTTCACTCAAATCATTTTTCAATGTCGGCCACTGTGGAAGACATGTTCTACAACAAACACATTGTTAATGATATGCAGAAAAACCTGCATATTCATTCCAGTGGCAGGAAAATGTATCTCCTGGAGCAGATAGATATACATTTATAAATGAAAAATAACAAAATGTATACCACCTGAAAAAGAATGGTTTACCAGTCACACCTGATTCTACTGACTCTTTTAGACCTTTTGTAAAGTTACAGAATTTTTAAAACTGCAGTTTACCACAATAGCATTGTCTGTGTTTTCACGTCGACTAAAGATCTTATTCTTTGCCAAACCCACAACGCTTCTCAACTCTCAACTGCCTCAATCCTGTATATGAACATGAGGAATTAGAGCACAGCAGAAAGGCCTTTTGAAGTACATTACTTGACACACATTTCCTCAGACAGGTCCGATAATAATTTAAGTTAAATAGTGACAACAGTTGGAGACTGTGGCTGAAATTCACTACATTCTAGTTCAATCCCAAGGAAACATGTACGCCAGGTTAGTGCTGTTTCCTCTAAATACACGAGCTACAACAAAAAACTTTGTCGATGACTAATATTCAGTGTTTTATCAAGAATGAAAACACATGATACGTGAAGGATAGAAAATACTGCGAAGCTACTCACACCACGCGCATTAAATCACCTCCTACTCCTCCTTTCACAAGGTACACTTCAGGAGACAAGCACACATTTACACAACATAGGCATTCACAGCGACTGTTCACATTAGTCAAAACTTCTGGACTGGCTTGTGGGAGGACGGCACAGTCGATGAATAAAATTATTTCTGACATTTCATCTCCGACTGAGGTAGACATCTTAGGATTGGTTGGTTTTTGGGGGTTAAAGAGACCAGACTGCTACGGTCATTGGTCCCTTTTTCTAATACTAAAAACACCCACAGAGAATAAGAACAATCAACGAACGAGAGGACAGATGACACAGAACGAGAGAAACTGAGACAAAGACCAGACAAGACGAACTAAAATCACACGGAGAGTGACGGTGGGTTGCCGACCATAGAAACAGAAAAGGAAAAGCCAACCACCAAGAAACACATTAAAAAAAGCAGACTAAAATCGTAGCCCATAGGCCAGAATCAGCACAAAAACACACACAAAAACACACACATTTCCATTTAGCGATAAAATCCCCCTGCCCGAATAAAATGCAAAACTAAGTCCGCTATGGAACAGTCATAAGTTAAAAGCGCAGAGAGCATTTCAGCCATCGCAAAAGTCTGCCTGAGCACACTTAAAAGGGCGCACTCCAACAGAATATGGACCACTGTCAAGGAAGCCCCACAACGACAAAGAGGTGGATCCTCACGACACAGGAAATAACTATGCATCAGTCAGGTGTGGCCAATGCGGAGATGACAAAGGATGACTGAGTCCCTGCGGTGGCACGCATGGATGACCAGCACACAGTCATCGTCTCCTTGTTATGACGGAGTTTGTTTGGCATGGGCAGGTTGCGCCAATCACTGTCCCATAAATCTAAAACTTTTTGGCGTAATAGTGCCCGCAAATCAATCTCCGGGAGGCTAATCTCCAGAGATGCTTTACTGGTGGCCTCTTTCGCCAGGCAGTCAACAGTTTCATTGCAAGCTATCCCAACATAGCCTGGGTTCCAAACAAAGACAACAGATCGGCCGCAACGGGCAAGATTATGCAGGGACAACTGGATAGCCATCACCAGATGAGAATGAACGAAACACTTGTCGAGAGCTGGTAAACCGCTCAGGTAATAGCCACAGATAATGAAGGACTCACCTGAGCAGGAGCGGAGATACTCTAGAGCTCGAAAGATGGTGACCACGTCAGCAGTGTAAAAGCTGCAGCCAGCCGGAAATGAAAGATGTTCACAATGGTCCCCTAGAGTTAGGGCATAACCGACACGACCAGCAACCATCGAACCGACAGTGTAGACAATGCCAGAGCCGTGATACGTGGGTAAGATGGAATAAAAGTGGTGGCGCAAGACCTCCGGAGGGACTGAGTCCTTCGGGCACTGTGCCAATTACAGCCGAAGGCAAGGGCGAGGCACACACCAAGGCAGCATACACTATGTGGTATAATTAGTACACAGACACAATCAATACATTTCATCCATTACCTGATGTGAAGTATTTCTGAGGAAACCTGCAGAAAGCTCCTCCCTCAATGGCATCACTTTGTTGGTATGATTAGTACACAGACACAATCATTACATTTCTTTTATGGAGTTTATTTGTTGGAATGGTTACTACAAAGCAAAAATCATTGCATTTAATTCATTACCCTATGTATGGTTACTACAATCATTACATTTCATCCATTACCTGATGTGACATATTTCGGAGGGAAGCTACATAAAGCTCCTCCCTCATTTCGTTTGTTTGTTGGTAGGGTTACTACAAAGCCAGAATCATCGCATTTCATCTATTACCCTATGTGAAGTATTTCTGAGGAGAGCTACAGAAAGCTCCTCCCACATTTGCATTTGTTTGTTGGTATGGTTACCACAAAACCAGAATCATTGCATTTCATCTATTACCCTATGTAATGTATTTCATGGAAAAGCTGCAGAAAGCTCTTCCCTCACTTGCATCTGTTTATGGTATGATTAGTACACAAACACAAACACTACATTTAATCCATTACCGGATGTGAAGTATTTCTGAGGGAAGCTGCAGAAAGCTCTTCCCTCACTTACATCTGTTTGTTGTTATTTTCAGTACACAGACACAATCACTGCATTTCATCCATTACCTGATGTGAAGTATTTCTGAGGGGGGCTACAGGAAGCTCCTACCTCAGTTGTGTTTGTTTGTTGATATTATTACTACAAATCCAGGATCATCGCATTTCATCTGTTACCCTTTGTGATGTATTTCTGAGAAAAGCTACAGAAGGCTCAAGCGTCACTTGCGTTTGTTTGTTGGTATGGTTACTACAAAGCCAGAATCATTGCATATCATCCATTACCCTATGTGATGTATTTCAGCAATGAAAGCTCCTTAATCACTTGCCTCTGTTTGTTGGAATGATTAGTACACAGACACAATCAGTACATTTCACCCATTGCCTGATGTGAAATATTTCAAAGGGAAGCTATGGAAAGCTCCTCCATGATTTGCGTTTGTTTGTTGGTGGGGTTACTACGATGCCAGAATCAACGCATTTCATCTATTACCCTATGTGATTTATTTCTGAGAATAGCTAGAGAAAGCTCCTGCATTATATGTGTTTGTTTGTTGCTATGGTTACTACAAAGCCAGAATCATTGCATTTCAACCATTGCGATATGTGGTGTATTTCAGAGAGGAGCAGCAGAAAGCTCCTCCCTCACTTGCATCTGTTTGTTGGTATTCTTACTACAAAACCAGAATCATTGCATTTCATTTATTACTCTATGTGATGTATTTCAGGGAGGAGTAGCAGAAAGCTCTTCCCTCACTTGCATCTGTTTGTTGCTATTATTAGTACACATACACAAACATTAAATTTCATTTACTAGATGATGTGAAGTATTTCTCAGGGATGCTCTGGAAGCAGCTCCCTTATTTGCATTTGTTTGTTGGTATGGTTACTACAAAGCCAGAATTATACCATTTCATTTATTACCCAATGTGATGTATTTCAGAGAGAACTTGCAGAAAGCTCCTCCTTCACTTGCATCTGTTTGTTGTATGATTAGTACACAGATACAAACAATACATTTCATTTATTACACGATGTGAATTATTTCTGAGGAATGCTACAGAAAGCTCCTCACTAATTTGCATTTGTTTGTTGGTATGGTTACTATAAAGCCAGAATCATCGCACTTCATTTATTAACCTATGTGAAGTATTTCTGAGAATAGCTACAGAAAGCTCCTCCCTCAACTGCATTTGTTTGTTGCTATGGTTACTACAAAGCCAGAATCATCGCATTTCATCTATTACCGTATCTGAGGTATTTCAGAGAGGAGCAGCAGAAATTTCCTCCCTCACTTGCTCTGTATGTTGGTATGATTAGTACCCAGGCACAATCATTACATTTCATCCATTACCTGATGTGAAGTATTTCTGAGGGAAGGTACAGAAAGCTCCTCCCTCATTTGCGTTTGTTTGTTGGTATGGTTATTGTGAAGCCAGAAACATTGTGTTTCATCCATTATCCTATGTGGTGTATCTCAGAGAGAAGCTGCAGAAAGCTCATCCCTCACTTGCAACTGTTTGTTGTTGTGATTAGTACACAGACACAATCATTACACTTCATCCATTACTTGATGTGAAATATATCTGAGGGAAGCTACAGAAAGCACCTCCCTCATTTGCGTTTGTTTTTTGGTATGATTACTACAAAGCCAGAATCATCGCATTTCGTCCATTACCCCATGTGATGTTATCAGAGAGAAGCTGCAGTATGCTCTTTCCTCACTTGCATCTGTTTATGGTGATATTAGTACACAGGCACAATCATTACATTTCATCCATTACCGGATGTGAAGTATTTCTGGGGGAAGCTAAAAAAGGTCCTCCGTCATTTGCGTTTGATTGTTGGTATGGTTACTACAAAGCTAGAATCATTGCATTTCACCTATTTTCAGAGAAAAGCTGCAGAATCCTTGTCCCTCACTTGCACCTGTTTGTTGTTATGATTAGTACACAGAACGATCATTACATTTCATCCATTACCTGATGTGAAAAATTTCTGAGGGAAGCTACAGAAAGCTCCACCCTCATCTGCGTTTGTTTGTTGGTATGGTTACTACAAAGCCAGAACCATCACATTTCATCTATTACCCAATGTGAAGTATTTCTGAAAAAAACTGCAGAAAACTCCTCCCTCATTTGTGTTTCTTTGTTGGTATGGTTACTACAAACCAGAATCATTGCATTTCATTTATTATCCTAAGTGAAGTATTTCTGAGGGAAGCAGCACAAAGCTCCTCCCTCACTGGCATCTGTTTGTTGATATGATTAGTACTCAGACACAACCATTACATTTCATCCATTACCTAATGTGAAGTGTTTCTGAGGGAACCTACAGAAAGCTCTTCCCTCATTTACGTTTATTTGTTGGTATGGTTACTACAAAACCAGAATCATCGCTTTTTATCTGTTAACCTATGTGATGTATTTCAGAGAGAAGCTGCAGAAAGCTCCTCCCTCATTTGCATCTGTTTGTTAGTATTCTTACTACAAAACCAGAATCATCACATTTCATTTATTACTCTATGTGATGTATTTCAGAGTGAAGTTTGCAGAAAGCTCTTATCTCACTTGAATCTGTTTGTTGGTATTATTAGTGCACAGTCACAAGCATTAAATTTCATTTACAAGATGATGATGAAGTATTTCTCAGATATGCTACAGAAAGCTCTTCCCTAATTTGCATTTGTTTGCTGGTATGGTTACTACGAAGCCAGATTCATCCCATTTCATTTATTACCCTATGTGATGTTTTTCAGAGAGAAGCTGCAATAAATGTAATTCAGAGAGAAGCTGCAATAATCTCCTCCCTAGCCTGCATCTGTTTTTGTATGATTAGTACACAGACACATGTATTTCGGAGGAAAGCTGCAGAAAGCTCCTTTCTCACTTGCATCAGTTCATTGGAATGATTACTACAGAAAGCACCTCCCTCATTTGTGTTTGTTTGTTGGTATGATTAGTACACAGACACAATCTATACATTTCATTTATTGCATGATGTGAAATATTACTGTAGGCTGCTACTGAAAGCTTCTCCCTAATTTTCATTTCTTTGTTTGTATGATCACTACAAAGTTAGAATCATCACATTTCATCTATTACCCTATGTCAAATATTTCTGAGAATAGCTATAGAAAGTTCATCCCTCATTTGCATTTGTTTCTTCGTATGGTTATTACAAATCTAGAATCTTCGCAGTTCATTTATTACCCTATGCGATGTATTTCAGAAAAAAAAAAAACCTGCAGAAAGCTTTTCCCTCACTTGCATCTGTTTATGGTATGATTAGTACACATACACAATCACTGCATTTCATCCATCACCTGATGTTAAGTATTTCTGAGGGGGGCTAGCGAGGGCTCTTCCCCCATTTGCGTTTTGTTGTTGGTATGGTTACCACAAAGCCAGAATCATCGCATTTCATCTTTTGCCATGTGTGAAGTATTTCTGAAAAGAGCTACAGAAAGCTCAAGCGTCATTTGCGTTTGTTTGTTGGTATTGTTACTACAAAGCCAGAATCATTGCATTTCATCCATTACCCAATGTGAGGTATTCCAGAGAGGAGCAGCAGAAAGCTCCTCCCTCACTTGCTCTGTATGTTGGTATGATTAGTACTGAGACACAATCATTACATTTCATCCATTACCTGATGTGAAGTATTTCTCAGGGAAGCTACAGAAAGCTCCTCACTCCTTTGCGATTGTTTGTAGGTATGGTTACTACAATGCCAGAATCATCGCATTTCATCTATTACCTAATGTGATGTATTTCAGAAAGAAGCTGCAGAAAGGTCCTCACTCACTTGCATCTGTTTGTTGGAATGATTAATACACAGACACAATCATCACATTTTGTCCATTACCTGATGTGAAGTATTTCTGAGGGAAGCTGCAGAAAGCTCTTCGCTCATTGCATTTGTTTTTGTTGTTCTGATCAGTACACAGACACACTCATTACATTTCATCCATTACCTGATGTGAAGTATTTCTGAGTGAAGCTACAATAAAATCCTTCCTCAGTTGCGTTTGTTGGTTGGTATGGTTACTTCAAAGCCAGAATCATCGCATTTCATTTATTACCCTATGTGATGTATTTAAGAGAAAAGCTGCAGAAATCTCCTCCCTCATTTGCTTCTGTTTATGGTATGATTAGTACACAGACACAATCATTGCATTTCATCCATTACCTGATGTGAAATATTTCTGAGGGAAGCTACAGGAAGCACAACCCTCATTTGCGTTTCTTTGTTGGTATGGTTACTGCAATGCCAGAATCATCGCATTTCATCTATTACCTAATGTGATGTATTTCAGAAAGAAGCTGCAGAAAGGTCCTCCCACACTTGCATCTGTTTGTTGGAATGATTAATACACAGACACAATCTTCACATTTCGTCCATTACCTGATGTGAAGTATTTCTGACGGAAGCTACAGAAAGATCTTCCCTTATTTGCATTTGTTTATTGAAATGGTTACTATAAAGAAAGAATTATCGCATTTCATCTATTACCCTATGTGAAGTATTTCTGTGAATAGCTACAGAAAGCTACTCATTCATTTGCGTTTGTTTTTGGTATGGTTACTACAAAGCCAGAATCATTGCATTTCATCTATTACCCCATGTGATGTATTTCAGAGAAAAGTTGCAGATAACTCACCCCTCATTTGCAACTGTTTGTTGGAATGATTAGTACACAGCCAAAATCATTACATTTCATTTATTACATGATGTGAAGTAATTATGAGGGTAGCTACAGAAAGCTCCCCCCTCATTTGTGTTTGTTTGTTTTATGGTTACTACAAACCCAGATTCAAAGCATTTCGTCCATTACCAAATGTGATGTATTTTAGTGAGGAGCTGCAGAATCCTCATCCCTCACTTGCAGCTGTTTGTTGTTATGATTAGTATACAGACACAATCATAACATTTCATCCATTACCTGATGTAAAATATTTCTGAGGGAAGATACAGAAAGCTCCTCCCCCATTTGCGTTTGTTTGTTGGTATGTTTAACTCAAAACCAGAATCATTGCGTTTCATCTATTACCCTATGTGATGTATCTCAAATAAAAGCTGCAGAAAGCTTTTCCCTCACTTGCATCTATTTATAGTATGATTAGTACACAGACACAATCATTACATTTCATTTATTACATGATGTGAAATATTACTGAAGGCTGCTACTGAAAGCTTCTCCCTAATTTTCATTTCTTTGTTTGTATGATCACTACAAAGATAGAATCATCACATTTCATCTATTACCTTATGTCAAATATTTCAGAGAATAGCTATAGAAAACTCATCCCTCATTTGCATTTGTTTCTTCGTATGGTTATTACAAATCTAGAATCTTCGCAATTCATTTATTACACTATGTTTTGTATTTCAGAAAAAAAAACCTGCAGAAAGCTTTTCCCTCACTTGCATCTGTTTATGGTATGATTAGTACACATACACAATCACTGCATTTCATCCATCACCTGATGTTAAGTATTTCTGAGGGGGGCTAGCGAGAGCTCTTCCCTCATTTTCGTTTTGTTGTTGGTATGGTTACCACAAAGCCAGAATCATCGCATTTCATCTTTTGCCATGTGTGAAATATTTCTGAAAAGAGCTACAGAAAGCTCAAGCGTCATTTGCGTTTGTTTGTTGGTATTGTTACTACAAAGCCAGAATCATTGCATTTTATCCATTACCCAATGTGATGTATTTCAGAGAGAAGCTGCAGAAAGCTCCTCCCTCACTTGCATTTGTTTATGGTATTCTTACTACAAAACCAGAATCACCGCATTTCATTTATTACTTGATGTGATATATTTTAGAGAGAAGTTGCAGTAAGCTCCTCCTTCACTTGCATCATTTTGTTGTATGATTAGTACACAGACACAAACATTACATTTCATTCATTACATGGTGTGAAGTATTTCTGAGGGATGCTACAGAAAGCTCCTCCCTAATTTGCAATTGTTTGTTGGTATGGTTACTACATTAGAACTACTGACGGCCTTGGGAGAGCCAGTCATGACAAAACTCTACCAGCTGGTGAGCAAGATGTATGAGACAGGTGAAATACCCTCAGGCTTCAAGAAGAATATAATAATTCCAATCCCAAAGAAAGCAGGTGCTGACAGATGTGAAAATTACCGAACTATCAGTTTAATAAGCCACGGCTGCAAAATACTAACGTGAATTCTTTACAGACGAATGGAAAAACTGGTAGATGCAGACCTCGGGGAGGATCAGTTTGGATTCCGTCGAAATGTTGGAACACGTGAGGCAATACTGACCTTACGACTTATCTTAGAAGAAAGATTAAGAAAAGGCATACCTACGTTTCTAGCATTTGTAGACTTAGAGAAAGGTTTTGACAATGTTGACTGGAATACTCTTTTTCAAATTCTAAAGGTGGCAGGGGTAAAATACAGGGAGCAAAAGGCTATTTATAATTTGTACAGAAACCAGATGGCAGTAATAAGAGTCGAGGGGCATGAAAGTTAAGCAGTGGTTGGGAAAGGAGTGAGACAGGGTTGTAGCCTATCCCCGATGTTATTCAATCTGTATATTGAGCAAGCAGTAAAGGAAACGAAAGAAAAATTCGGAGTAGGTATTAAAATTCATGGAGACGAAGTAAAAACATTGAGGTTCGCCGATGACATTGTAATTCTGTCAGAGACGGCAAAGGACTTGGAAGGGCAGTTGAACGAAATGAACAGTGTCTTGAAAGGAGGATATAAGATGAACATTAACAAAAGCAAAACGAGGATAATGGAATGTAGTCAAATTAAATCAGGTGATGCTAAGGGAATTAGATTAGGAAATGAGACACTTAAAGTAGTAAAGGAGTTTTGCTATTTAGGAAGTAAAATAACTGATGATGGTCGAAGTAGAGAGGATATAAAATGTAGACAGGCAATGGCAAGGAAAGTGTTTCTGAAGAAGAGAAATTTGTTAACATCGAATATAGATTTATGTATCAGGAAGTCGTTTCTGAAAGTATTTGTTTGGAGTGTAGCCATGTATGGAAGTGAAACATGGACGATAACTAGTTTGGACAAGAAGAGAATAGAAGCTTTCGAAATGTGGTGCTACAGAAGAATACTGAAGATAAGGTGGATAGATCACGTAACTAATGAGGAGGTATTGAATAGGATTGGGGAGAAGAGAAGTTTGTGGCACAACTTGACTAGAAGAAGGGATCGGTTGGTAGGACATGTTTTGAGGCATCAAGGGATCAAAAATTTAGCATTGGAGGGCAGCGCGGAGAGTAAAAATCGTAGAGGGAGACCGAGAGATGAGTACACTAAGCAGATTCAGAAGGATGTAGGTTGCAGTAGGTACTGGGAGATGAAGCAGCTTGCACAGGATAGAGTAGCATGGAGAGCTGCATCGAATCAGTCTCAGGACTGAAGACAACAACAACAACATGGTTACTACGAAGCCAGAATCATTGCATTTCATCTATTACCCTATGTGAAGTATTTCTGAGAATACACAAACATTAAATTTCATTTACTAGATGATGTGAAGTATTTCTCAGGTATGCTCTGAAAGCAGCTCCCTAATTTGCATTTGTTTGTTGGTATAGTTACTACAAAGCCAGAATCATCCCATTTCATTTATTACCCAATGTGATGTATTTCAGAGAGAAGTTGCAGAAAGCTCCTCCTTCACTTGCATCATTTTGTTGTATGATTAGTACGCAGACACAAACATCACATTTCATTTATTACATGAAGTGAAGTATTTCTGAAGGATGCTACAGAAAGCTCCTCCCTAATTTGCATTTGTTTGTTGGTATGGTTACTACGAAGCCAGAATCATCGCATTTCATCTATTACCCTATGTGAAGTATTTCTGAGTATAGCTACAGAGAGCTCCTCCGTCATTTGCATTTGTTTGTTGCTAGGCTACTACAAAGCCAGAATCATCGCATTTTACATATTACCCTATGTGAGGTATTCCAGAGAGGAGCAGCAGAAAGCTCCTCCCTCACTTGCTCTGTATGTTGGTATGATTAGCACTAAGACAAAATCATTACATTTCATCCATTACCTGATGTGAAGTATTTCTGAGGGAAACTACAGAAAGATCCTCCCTCAGATGAGTTTGTTGGCTCGTATGGTTACTACAAACCCAGAAATATCGCTTTTCATCTATTACCCCATGTGATGTTTTCAGAGAGAGACTGCAGGAATCTCAACCCTCACTACCATCTGATTGTTGGTAAAATTAGTACACAGACACAATCATTACATTTCATCCATTGCCTGATGTGAAGTATTTCTGACGGAAGCTACAGAAAGATCCTCCCTCATTTGCGTTTGTTTATTTAAATGTTTACTATAAATAAAGAATTATCGCATTTCATCTATTACCCTATGTGAAGTATTTCTGAGAATAGCTACAGAAAGCTACTCATTCATTTGCGTTTGTTTTTGGTATGGTTACTACAAAGCCAGAATCATTATATTTCATCTATTACCCCATGTGATGTATTTCAGAGAAAAGCTGCAGATAACACACCCCTCATTTGCATCTGTTTGTTGGAATGATTAGTACACAGCCAAAATCATTACATTTAATTTATTACATGATGTGAAATAATTATGAGGGAAGCTACAGAAAGCTCCCCATCATTTGTGTTTGTTAGTTTTATGGTTACTACAAACCCAGATTCAAAGCATTTCGTCCATTACCCTATGTGATGTATTTTAGAGAGGAGCTGCAGAATCCTCATCCCTCACTTGCAGCTGTTTGTTGTTATGATTAGTATACAGACACAATCATAACATTTCATCCATTACGTGATGTGAAATATTTCTGAGGGAAGCTACAGAAAGCTCCTCCCCCATTTGCGTTTGTTTGTTGGTATGTTTAACTCAAAATCAGAATCATTGCATTTCATCTATTACCCTATGTGATGTATTTCAAATGAAAGCTGCAGAAAGCTCTTCCCTCACTTGCATCTGTTTATAGTATGATTAGTATATAGACACAAACATTACATTTGATCCATTAGCGGATGTGAAGTATTTCTGAGGGAAGCTGCAGAAAGCTCTTCCCTCACTTACATCTGTTTGTTGTTATGATTAGTACGCAGACAAAATCACCTCATTTCATCCATTACCTGATGTGAAGTATTTCTGAGAGGGATACAGCAAGCTCCTTCCGCATTTGTGTTTGTTTGTTGGAATTATTACTACAAAGCCAGAATCATCGTATTTCATCTATTAACCAATGTGAAGTATTTCTGAAAAAACTGCTGAAAACTCTCCCTCATTTGAGTTTCTTTGTTGGTATGGTTACTACAAAGCAAGAATCGTTGCATTTCATTTATTATCCTATGTGAAGTATTTCAGAGGGAAGCTGCAGAAAGCTCCTCACTCACTGGCTTATGTTTGTTGGTATGATTAGTACACAGACACAATCATTACATTTCATCCATTACCTGATGTGAAGTATTTCTGAGGGAAGCTATAGAAAGCTCCTCCCTCATTTGCGTTTATTTGTTGGTATGGTTACTACAAATCCAGAATCATCGCATTTCATCTATTACCCTATGTGAAGTATTTCTGAGAATAGCTACAGGAAGCTACTCTTTAATTTGCGTTTGTATTTGGTATGGTTACCACAAAGCCGGAATCATTGCATTTCGTCTATTACCCCATGTGATGTATTTCAGATAAAAGCTGCAGAAAGCTCATCCCTCATTTGCATCTGTTTGTTGGAATGATTAGTACACAGCCAAAATCATTACATTTCATTTATTACTTGATGTGAAGTAATTCTGATGGAAGCTACAGAAAGCTCCCCCCTCATTTGCGTTTGTTTGTTTTATGGTTACTACAAACCCAGATTCAAAGCATTTCGTCCAGTACACTATGTGATGTATTTTAGAGACAAGCTGCATAATCCTCATCCCTCACTTGCACCTGTTTGTTGTTATGATTAGTATACAGACACAATCATAACATTGCATCCATTACCTGATGTGAAATATTTCTGAGGGAAGCTACAGAAAGCTCCTCCCCCATTTGCGTATGTTTGTTGGTATGTTTAACTCAAAACCAGAATCATTGCATTTCATCTATTACCCTATGTGACGTATTTCAAATTAAAGCTTAAGAAAGCTCTTAGCTCGCTTGCATCTGTTTGTTGGAATGATTAATACACACACACAATCATCACATTTCGTCTATTACTAGATGTGAAGTATTTCTCAGGGAAGCTACAGAAAGCTCCTCACCCCTTTGCGATTGTTTGTAGGTATGGTTACTACAATGCCAGAATCATCGCATTTTGTCTATTACCTAATGTGATGTATTTCAGAAAGAAGCTGCATAAAGCTCCTCCCACACTTGCATCTGTTTGTTGGACTGATTAATACACAGACACAATCATCACATTTCGTCCATTACCTGATGTGAAGTATTTGTGAGTGAAGCTACAATAAAATCCTCCCTCATTTGCGTATGTTGGTTTTGTATGGTTACTACAAAGCCAGTATCATCGCATTTCCTCTATTACCCTATGTGACGTATTTCAGAGAAAAGCTGCTGAAAGCTCACCCCTCATTTGCTTCTGTTTATGGTACGATTACTACACAGACAAAATCATAGCATTTCATCCATTAGCTGATGTGAAGTATTTCTCAGGGAAGCTGCAGAAAGCTCTTCCCACACTTGCATCTGTTTGTTGTTGTACACAGACACAATCATTACATTTCATCCATTACCTGATGTAAAATATTTCTCAGGGGACCTACAGAAAGCTCCTCTCTCAGTTGCGTTAGTTTGTTGATATGGTTACTACAAATATAGTGTCATCGCATTTCATCTATTACCCTATGTGAAATATTTCTAAATAAAGCTACAGGAAGCTCAAGTGTCATTTGCATTTGTTTGTTGGTATGGTTACTACAAAGCCAGAATCATCGCATTTCATCTATTACCCCATGAGATGTATTTGCGTTTGTTGGTTGGTATTATTACTACAAAGCCAGAATCATCGCATTTCATCTATTACCCTATGTGAAGTATTCCTGAGAGAATCTATAGGAGGCTCAAGTGTCTTTTGCGTTTGTTTGTTTTTATGGTTACTACAAAACCAGAATCATCGCATTTCATTTATTACTCTATGTGATATATTTCATAGAGAAGTTGTGGAAAGCTCTTCCCTCACTTGCATCTGTTTGTTGGTATTATTAGTACACATACACAAACATTAAATTTCATTTACTAGATGATGTGAAGTATTTCTGAGGGATGCTACAGAAAGCTGCTCCCTAATTTGCATTTGTTAGTTGGTATGGTTACTTCAATGCCAGAATCATTGCATTTTATCTATTACCCTAAGTGAGGTATTTCATAGAGGAGCAGCAGATAGCTCCTCCCTCACTTGCTCTGTATGTTGGTATGATTTGTACAAAGACACAATCATTACATTATGTCCATTACCTGATATGGAGTATTTCTGAGGGAAGCTACAGAAAGCTCCTCCCTCTATGGTGTGCATTTGTTGGTAAGATTACTACTAAGCCAGAATCATTGCATTTCATCTATTACCCTATTTGATGTATTTCAGAGAGAAGCTGTAGAAAGCTCATCCCTCACTTGCATCTGTTTATTGTTATGATTGGTACAAGGAGACAATCATTACACTTCATTCACTACCTAATGTGAAGAATTTCTGAGGGAAGCTACAGAAAGCTCCCCCCTCATTTGGATTTTGTTTGTTGGTATGGTTACTACAAAGCCAGAAACATCGGATTTCATCTACTACATTATGTGAAGTATTTCTGAGACAAGCTGCAGAACGCTTCTCCCTCACTTGCATCTGTTTTTTGGTAAGATTACTATACAGACACTATGGTTACATTTCATCCCTTACCTGATGTGAAATATTTCTGTGGGATGCTACAGAAAGCTCCACCTGCACTTGTGTTTGTTTGTTGGTATGGATACTAGAAGCCCAGAATCATCGCATTTCATCTATTACCCTATGTGATGTATTTCTGAGAGAAGCTGCAGAAAGATCCTCCCTCACTTGCATCTGTTGTTGGTATGATTAGGACACAGACACAATTATTACACTTCATCCATTACCTGATGTAAAGTATTTATGAGACAAGCTACAGAAAGCTCATCCCTCATTTGCGTTTGTTTGCTGGTATGGTTACTTCAAAGCCAGAATAACCGCATTTTATCTACTACTCTATGTGAAGTTTTTGTGAGGGAAGCTGCAGATCGCTCCTCCATCACTTGTATCTGATTGTTGGTAAGATTAGTGCTCACACTCATTCAATACCTTTCATCAATTACCTAATGTGAACTATTTCTGAGGGTAGCTAGAGAAAGCTCCTCCCTCATTTGTGTTTGTTTGTTGTTATGGTTACTACAAACCCAGAATCATCCCATTTCATCTATTACCCTATGTGAAGTATCTCTGATAGAAGCTGCAGAAAGTTCCTCCCTCACTTGCATTTTTTTCGTATGATTAGTACACAAACACAATCATTACATCTCATCCATAACCTGATGTGTAGTATTTCTGAGGGAAGCTACAGCAAACTCATCCCCCATTTGAGTTTGTTTGTTGGTATGGTTACTACAAAGCCAGAATCATCGCATTTCATCTGTTACCTTAAGTGAAGTATTTCTGAGAGAAGTTGTTGGAAGATCCTCCCTAACTTGCATCTCTTTTTTGGTTTGATTGTTACACAGAAAAGATCATTACACTTCATCCATTAACTGATGTGAGGTATTTATTATAGAAGCCACTGAAAGCCTCTCCCTGATTTTAATTACTTTGTTGGTATGGTTATTACAAAGCCAAAATCATCGGATTTCATTTTTTACCCTATGTGGTGTATTTCAGATAGAAGCTACAGAAAGCTCCTCCCTCACTTCCATCTGTTTGTTGGTATGATTAGTAGACGGTGACAATCATTATATTTACTCCATCACCTGATGTGAAGGATTTCTGAGGGAAGCTGCTGAAAGCTGCTCCCTCACTTGCGTCTCTTTGTTGGTATGGTTAGTACAAAGCCAGAATATTATCATTACATCCATTACCCTATGGATGTGTTTCAGAGAGAAGCTGCAGAAAGCTCCTCCCACACTTGCATCTGTTTGTTGCTATGATTAGTACACAGACACAATCATTTCATTTCATCCATTACTTGATGTGAAGTTTTTATGGGAGAAGCCACAGAAAGCTCCTCCCTCACTTGCGTCTCTTTGTTGGTATGGTTAGTACAAAGCCAGAATAATCGCATTTCTTCTATTACCCTATTTCAAGTATTTCTGAGAGATGTTGCAGAAAGCTCCTCCCTCACTTGTACCTGTTTGTTGGTATGATTAGTACACAGACCCAATCATGACATTTCAGCATTTACCTGATGTGAAGTATTTATGAGAGGAGCCACAGAAGGCTCCTCCCTCATTTGCGTCTAATTGTTTCATGCATTACCCTATGTGAAATATTTCTGAGAGAAGCTACAGAAAGTTCCTCCCTCCTTTGCATGTCTTTGTTGGTATGGTTACTATGAAGCCAGAAACATCGCACTTCACCCTTTACCCTATATGCAGTATTTCTGAGAGAAGCTGAAGAAAGCTTTTCACTCATTTGCTTCTCTTTGTTGGTATGGTTACTACAAAGCCAGAATCATCGCGTTTCCTCCATTACCCTATGTGAAGTATTTCTGAGAGATGTTGCAGTAAGCTCCTCCCTCATAGGCATATCTTTGTTGGTAAGGTTATTACGAACTCGGAATCATCGCATTTCGTCCATTACACTGTTGTTGTTGTGGTTGTTGTTGTGGTCTTCCGTCCTGAGACTGGTTTGATGCACCTCTCCCTGCTACTCTATCATGTGCAAGCTTCTTCATCTCCCAGTACCTACTGCAACCTAGATCCATCTGAGTCTGCTTGGTGTATTCATCTCTTGGCCTCCCTCTACGATTCTTACCCTCCACACTGGCCTCCAATACTAAATTGGCGATCTCTTGATGCCTCAGAACATGTCCTACCAACCGATTCCTTCTTCTGGTCAAGTTGTGCCAGTCACCAACTTTCTCTTCCGAATGCGAAAATATTTTGTTGAGCCCAACCTACATAGGTAGGAATGATCATCAAAATAAAATAAGAGAAATCAGAGCTCGAACAGAAAGGTTTAGGTGTTAATTTTTCCCGCTCGCTGTTCGGGAGTGGAATAGTAGAGAGATAGTATGATTGTGGTTCGATGAACCCTCTGCCAAGCACTTAAATGTGAATTGCAGAGTAGTCATGTAGACGTAGATGTAGATGTAGGAGGCATTGATTGTAAATTGCCACTAGCATACTTCATATACGACCAGAATATCTTGGATTTGTTTGCCAGGTTTCGAGACAAAGTTTCGTCGTGGAAACTGTTATAGGCATCTCGCATTGAACTCTGGCTATCCTTTAGAGAAGCCCGGAATTTAGCGCAATCTTAGGGATTTTGCGTCTGTTTAAATTTGGCATGTTTGTTTCGTTGTTTCTGCAACAGTGTTCTAACCCGTTTTGTGTACCACGGAGGATCAGCTCCGCCGTTTCTTAGTTTATTTCGTATAAATCTCTCAATTGCTGCCGATACTATTTTTTGAATGCAAACGACTTCTGGTCTACACTTATATTATTAATTTGGAATGAGTCTCTCAGGAAGGCGTCAAGTGAATTTTATCAGCATTTTTGAATAGGTATACTTTTTGTTTGTTTTTCGAGGATTTCGGGATTACAATATACAGTCTCACTACGACAACCCTGTGTTCACTAATCCCTATAACGGTTTTGATGCTCGTTATTAACTCAGGATTATTTGTCATTTGCACTTTCTTTAGTTTCAGTAAAAACCTAAATTTGGGAAATTTGTGGTAAGTTCCTATGGGACCAACATCGGTCCCTAACTTAAACTGACTTACATTACGGACAAAACACACACCCGTGGCCCGAGGAAGGACTCGAACCTCCGAGGGGAGCCGTGCGAACCGTGGCAAGGCGCCCAAGACAAATCGGCTACCGCGTGCGGCTCTCTCTACCTGCATTATTCCGTGAAATATTGACTTTTGAAATAATACGGACTTTAGCATATCCCTGCACAATATCAACAGCAAGGCTTCCAAGACACTTCCCTGGGGCACAATCTAAGTTACTTTGATATTTAATGATGACTCTTCATCCAAGATTACAAGCTACTTTCTCCTTATCAAATATCCTCAACTGACGCAAATTTTCATTGATACCTCATAGTGCCTTACTTTTGATAATAGTATAGCCGTGGTACTGAATCAAATACTTTTCGAAAATCGAAAAATACTGCATTTATCTGCCTTCGTCCATTACTTTTAGCAGTCATCTGAGAAAATAGCGAGTTGGGTTTCACGTGATCATTGTTTTCGAAAATCATACAGGTTGCCATGGGGAGGTCATTCTGTCAGAGATACCTCGTTATTTTTTTAAATTTAGAATATATTCGAAGATTCTATAACAAATCGATATCAAGGATACCGGGTACGATCTGTGATTTCTTCCAACTACAGGGCAGGGCTTTTGTTCGTGCGATGGGCGATGGATTATAGTTAACAGAACTGCTAACGCAGCTGCAAATACAATGCACCGTGTTAAGGGATCGGTCGAGCCATGGAGCTTCATTCAATTTGAGAGATTTCAGCTGTTCTCAATGTTCGATGATCTATTGGAATTTGCCGGACGCAATGGCCGAATGGTTCTAGGCGCTTCAGTCCGGGAATGGGCTGCTGCTACGGTCGCAGGTCCGAATCCTGCCTCGGGCATGGATGTGTGTGATGTCCTCAGGTTAGTTAGGCTTATGTAGTTCCAGGTCTAGGGGACTGATGACTTCAGATGTTAAGTCCTATAGGGCTCAGAGCAATTTGAACCATCTGTTGAAACTGATTAAAGGTAAACACATTATATGAGCAGAAGCGTTCTCTTCAGCAAATGCTTTGCAAAAAACAGATGACAGTCCTTTTTGAACAGCAATCTGTTGTAGACTAATTATTATTGGTTTTCCCATATTAAGGATACTGCAAATAATTAAACAGTATTTTCACCATATTTATAACGCATCTTCCTAGTCATTCTGGGAGTATGGATATACGTTATAACACACATAAAAACTATAGGCCATGAAAGAATAATGCGAATGAGACGAAAATCCGTCGATGTGTAGTACATGTACAGAACAATGTGGATGATTTATCCAACACAAAGTGCTTCAGAAATCGAGCAAGTAAGTAACGCGTTGATCCACATCTGGTGCTTATTCAGGTATTTATTCGATTCGGCATTATTAAGTACAGTTATTGGATGTTCTCCTGAGGTATATCGTGCCAAAATTCTGTCGAACTGACGCGTTAGATCGGCGAAATCTCGACGAAAGATCCATACCCAAAGACTGGAAAGTTGCACAGGTCACACCAATATTCAAGAAAGGTAGTAGGATAACATTATGAATTACCTCGAAGAAAACGACCTATTGACACACAGTGAACATGGATTTAGTGAAGATCGTTCTTATGTAACATGTGAAGTGTTGACTGCTATTGACAAGTGATTTCAAATCGATTCCGTATTTCTGGATATCCAGAAGGCTTTTGACACTGTACCACATGAGCGGCTTTTAGTGAAATTGCGTGCTTTGGAACATCGTCTCAGTTTTGTGACTGGATTTGTGATTCGCTGTCAGAGAAGTCACAGTTCGTAGCAATCGACGGAAAGCCATTAAGTAAAACAGAAGTGACTTCTGGCGTTCCAAAGGTAGTGTTATAGGCCCTTTTCTGTTCCTTATATTTATAAACGATTTGGAAGACAATCTGAGTAGCTGTCATAGATTGTTTGCAGATGACGCTGTCGTTTATCGACTAGTAAAGTCGTGAGAACAGCAAAACAAATTACAACACGATTTAGAAAATATATCTGTATAGTGCGAAAATTGGCAATTGACCCTAAATAACGAAAAGCGTGAGGTCATCCATTTGAGTGCTAAAAGGAATCAGTTAAACTTCGGTTACACGATAAATCAGTCAAATATGAAGGCCGTAGATTCAACTAAATGCCTAGGAATTACAATTACGAACAACCAAAAATTGGAAGGAACACAAAGAAAATGTTGTGGGGACGGCTAACCAAAGACTCCGTTTTATTGGTAGGACACATAGAAAATGTAACAGATCTACTAACGAGACTGACTACACTACGTTTGTCCGTCCTCTTTTAGAATACTGCTGCGTGATGTGGGTTCCTTACCAGATACGACTGACTGAGTACATCGAAAAAGTTCAAAGAAGGGCAGCACGTATTGTATTATCGCGAAATATGGGAGAGAGTGCCACAGAAATGATACAGGATTTGGGCTGGACATCATTAAAAGAAAGCCGTTTTTCGTTCCGACGGAATCTTGTCATGAAATTCACCAACCTTCCCCTCCGAATGCGAAAATATATTGTTGACACTGACTACACAGGGAGAAACGATCACCATGATAAGGGAAAGCAGAGCTCGTACGAAAAGATAAGGGTGTTCGTTGTTTCCGCGAGGTTTATGAGTTTCGAATAATAGAGGATTGTGAAGGTGGTTCTATGATCCCTCTGCCAGGCACTTCAATGTAATTTGCAGAGTATCCATGCAGATGAGGTGCTGCCCATAATGCTCCGAACGTTCTCAGTTGGAGAGAGACCAGGCGATCTTGCCGGCCGAGGTATGGTTTGGCAAGGACGAAGACAAGCAGTAGAAACTCTCGCCGTGTGCTGACAGGCACTGTCTTTCTGAAGTGTCAGACCAGAATGGCTTCTCATGAAGAACAAAAAAAAAAAAAAAAAAAAAAAAAAAAAAAAAAAACAGCACGTGCAATGTCTTGGACTGCTGTGCTGTAAGGGTGTCGCGGCTGACAACCAAAGAGGCCTTACTGTGAAAAGTAATGGCACCCCGGAGCATGACTCCTATTTGTCGGGTCGTATGGTGGTATACCACCACTGTCCATGAGGTTTCCACAAACGCTTTCGGCCTGGAATCTCATTGGCTGGGGTAGAGCTGTCTTCATTCTTGAGTCCCGCTTCGAACTGAGCGAAAGTGTGTCTGGAGGCGCCCTGGACAGCAGTGGGATACCTACTTGACTCTTCCAAATTGGCCTGTAGAGTGTAACGTGGTTACCGGTTCCAGTGTCTGCTTAGAATCGACGTTTAACGTGATCCGGTAACAAGATTTTGAGGTAATACTATTTTGTTCCCATCGGGATGCTTACTATCGCTGAGCACCCATGCCGCTCACCATTGGAATGCTTGATTTCGTTGAGTATCCATGGCAGGCGAGCCTGTCATTATCACCTTGTGGGCATTTTAACTTATTAGAGTGGTTGTGGCTTGTGTTCCGCGTAGCGGCCAGCGTGAGATTTACAGCGGTTGGGCGGAAACGCACATCTAAATCAGTCACCCTGTTGGAGGAGTTCGAGGGAGGCGACCGAAGTGAAGCATTCAGCTTCAAATGGTTCAAATGGCTCTGAGCACTATGGGACTTAACATCTGAGGTCATCAGTGCCCTACAACTCAGAACTCAGGATTGGAACCTGCGACAGTAGCGATCGCGCGGTTCCAGATTGAAGCGCCTAGAACCGCTCGGTCACAACGCCCGGCGATGCATTCACGTGGTTTCTGAGAGAACTAAGTGTTCTACATCCCACAGTACACTGAGGTATCTGCCAACCACAATCACTCACCTCTGGCCACCACAGTACTGATGAAACACGTTGAAGACTCTATCACCACTAAATTGCATCATAAGTGATACAATCACAGCCACCCCGTAGGAAACAGAAAACTACGTTACCATACAAGTAGCTTATTTGCTAGAAATGTCTTTTATTTGCCCCGTACACATTTACAACACACTCAGGCAATGTCTGAAGATCAGTATGTACCTTTTGAACAGGAAGGTTTTCATTTACATCGTAAATACTTTGTGTCTTAAATGCAAAAACAGGCACAGTGGATATTCATCGATTACAGCGCCATCTACCGCGATTGGGAAACAAGAAACAATGGTTTGGGTAGGCCGTAGGAATGTTTCTTTTTTCTTTTCTTTTCTTTTCTTTTCTTTCTTTTACTTACACACTTTCCTGCATGACGGACTGCCACCGACTCCTTGTTATGTTCGTAGCTATCGCTTGGTCTCACGCTGTTAGTAAGATAGTAAGGGACTTCTGTCTTGGTGCGTGACAGTGGATAAGTGTGGCGAACAGAAATTCGCGAAATACTGAGCAACAAATACTCTTAGGAAGAGCTACATACTCTGTGATTTACGAACTTTACCGTACATATGAAAATGCGTTTATTGTTTCATTTGACAGACGCCATACGATGCTTGCCCAGTTACATTATTCAAACTTTAATAAATATATCAGTTTTTAATGTTCCAGTGCGTTTTCGTTAATTGCAGTTTGAAGACAATCAACAGAGTCACAAAGAAAAAAAATCCAGATATACTACGAGGTAAAACCACTCGTAACAAACAAATGAGTAACCGAACGATTCTCTACAGTGATCTCGCATAAGCATTTCGCTTTTTCTTCATATGTATAATGCTTTTCACGATTTTGCGCGTTTCCGTCAGTAACTGCGAATATAGTCTGTAAGAAAATATTATGAAAACAATATATTACATATATGCAATGAAAAGTACATGCCTAATGACATAAGGCAGCTTCCTCGCATTTCGAGCTTCATTTAAATAGCATTATTTTAAGAGAGTATTACTGCTGTTAAATATGTCGCGTAACGCAACGTTAATGCCAGTATGGATGCAACAGGGAGAGGATTGTATAAGCGAGTATATTAAGTAATGCGGTAAAGTTCAAAGGTAATAGAGAATATAGCCTTTTCTGAGAGAACTAAGTGTTCTACATCCCACAGTACACTGAGGTATCTTCCAACCACAATCACTCACCTCAGGCCACCACAGTACTGATGAAACACGTTGAAGACTCTATCACCACTAAATTGCATCATAAGTGATACAATCAAAACACTTTTACATATATGGCAATGCTCCTAAGTCATATACACTGAAGAGCCAAAGAAACTGGGACACCTCCCTAACATCGTGTAAAGCCCCCGTGAGTACACGGAAGTACCGCAACTCGACGTGGCATGGCTCGACTAATGTCTGAGGTTAGAATTACATTAACACCTTCAGCTGCTGATGGGCTTTGATATATATAAACGAGCACAAGTGAAAATGTGTGCCCCGACCGGGACTCGAACCCGGGATCTCCTGCTTACATGAAGGACGCTCTATCCCGGTCGGGCACACATTTTCACCAGTCCCCGTTGCTATACGTCAACGCCCGTCAGCAGCTCAAGGTATTAATACAATCGTAATTTCGTTCTAGATGGCCTCAGATCAGCAATTGTGTCCTTTCTTTTGGACGAGAGTCGTCCGACCATGCAACATATTTCCAGTCACCAATAGTCCAATATCGGTGTTGAAGGGCCTAGTGCAGGCGTAAAGCTTTGTGTCGTGCAGTTATCAAGGATACACGAGTGGGCTTTCAGCTCCGAAAGCCCATATCGATGATGTTTCGTTAAATGATTCGGACGCAGCGATGTGGGAGACTTGATATTTTACCGGATTCCTGATATTCACGGTTCACTACACATACATCCTCACTTCGTCGCTACTTTGGAGATGCTGTGTCCCATAGCTCGTGCGCCTACTATAACATCACGTTCAAACTCACTTAAATCTTGATAACCTGTCATTGTAGCAGTAGTAACCGATCTAACAATTGAGCGTGTCACCTGTTCTCTTATATTACCGTTGCCGACCGCAGCGCCGTATTCAGCCTGTATTTGAATACGCATGCCTATACCAGTCTGTTTGGCGCTTCAGTGCATATTATTTAGTATTACCGAAGAGTATTTATTGCTCCATATTTCGCGGATTTTGCCTACTTCACTCAGCCACTACCACGTACCGCGACCAAACTAACATGGTAACTGCATTCATAATATCCTTAATGAGATATACGTCTGTGTGCATCTCATATCTAGACCGCTACGCATGGGTGTTCTCATGCCACACATTCTGACTCGGGCAACGATCTGGATGAGAAAAACTGGCGATACCTGCAAGAAAATGACCCAGGTTCCGAGCCAGAACCACAATTCCACAACGAGGCAGCTTTCATCGCATAACCTGGTGGCTGGGATTTGTTGCAGCTGCGGTGTTCATTCCTTCGTATGGGCCATTACTGTGGAGTAACACTTGTAAGCAGCAACAATCTGATGTAATGAAAGTTTACTTTATTACTGGTGCTTCCTGGCAGATTAAAACTGTGTGCCGGACCGAGACTCGAACTCGGGATATTTGCCTCACGGCGTTCTCTGCCGTCTGAGCTACCCAAGCACGACTCACGACCCGTCCTCACAGCTTCAATTGTACCTTCCTAAATTCACCGAAGCTCTTCTGCGAGCGTTGCAGAACTGGCTCTCCTGGAAGAAAGGATTTTGTAGAGACATGGCTTAGCCACAGCCTGGTGGATATTTCCAGATTGATATTGGGTACTTTATTACTGTTTAATTAAACAGCTTCATTAAACAACGAAAAAGTAACTCACATTATATGAGCTGAATCACTAAGATTAAACTGCGTAATAACAGCAGCGCCGTCATTCACTAATGAACATGAAAAATATCAGTTCTGCAGAAGTATGTAAAGATTCTTACGAAAATTCCAATAGAGTTGCAGATTCTCAAGATAAGAAGGCTACACACAGCCCGCTACACTGGCCATACTAATGTAAAAGTTGATTCCTTATTTCCCTCGCAAAGTCCAAAACATCCCCACCACGCCTGAGGTTTTGCGGACCTCCTACCACGCCGTGCGTCAGCGCCGGCACGGAGACCTGTCTCTGAACTAACAGAGCGCTCCATTAATTCGGGCTGAAACACGCCACCACTCTCCAGGACAGGTGCAAGACCCACCCGTGGCTGGCGATAAGTCGCACGGAGACGTGGTGTGGATGTTTTACCAAATAGGCGCGCCTCCACTGACGGAACAGTTTCTCTCAACCTGCAGACTACAGGGCCCCTCATCATACAAGATACTTCCAGTCAGCGTTTGGTGTTAGGAAGCCTTCCAAATTTCGTATATACTCTACACTCGACACTCAAAATTATGTTTGAGAACATTTTTCATATTATCCCCACTATTTGTAGTTAAAGAAAGAAAATGATTACAGTGCTTCAAAAAGTAATATTTGCAGTAAACTGAAAAACGTATTGATTTAATTTTACATATTTTAAAAGAAGAAATGTTGAATTTTCTCGCGCAGAGTACGAGAGACTGGCGCGGCTATATGCGCACTGTTTTGACAGACAGGTGGAGCTGAGCTAGATAGGAGCTGGCGTGTATAGCTGGCTGTCTAACGAGCAGGCGATAACCGTGATACTGGCGGAATGTGTGCGCCACTTAGAAAGCGAGTGTCGTAATGACTGCAAGTCTAGTATACAGGCACGTTAATGCAAGTGCTTTTTCCAAGGGAGGGTGGTCTTCCCTGGCCCTCGCGACGTGTGACGGTGCCTCACGCCGCAAATTCTGAGATCGCAAGCTATTAGGATGGTGCATAAGATCGCAGCGTTTTCTTCTGTATATTAATATTGTTATAGGTTTTGGATTTTACAAGGAGTGTTATACGTCATTGGTCCCTTACCTGCATTTGTCGTAGATCCCTCGCCCAGCGCGAAGTTCCAAGCGACTGGAAAAAAAGCGCAGATGACTCCAGTATATAGAGAGGTAAAGAAACGGACCCGTAAAATTAGAGACCAATATCCCAAACTTCTGATTGCTGCAGACTCCCTGTACACATTCTCAGTTCGATTATAATAGACTTACGTGAGGCTAAGCAACATACGTCGACGAATCAACATGGCTTTAGGAAGCATCGTAAGTGCGAAACTCAGCTTGCCCTTTCCTCACGTGACATACTGAGAACTATGTACGAAGGGCAACAGGCAGATTCCATATTTCTAGATTTCCGGAAAGAATTTGACATCGTGCCCCATTGCAGATTGTTAAAGAAACTACGAGCATATCGTATAAGTTCACAGATATGTGAATGGCTCGAAAACTTCTTGAAAAATAGTACGCAGTATGTTGTCCTCGATGGTGAGGGTTCATCAGAGACAACGAAATGTGATAGAACGGCTGTTGTTCTTTATACAGGGCGAGGCCATCTAAATGTTCAATACATTAGCTCCGAGGAACAAATGGCAGTTTACTGAAATGTCCAGTCCTAGTTGCTTTTGGTAAAATATGTCAAAAGCTGGGGATAGTGAATTTTACGGGTAATTAAGGAAAGTATTAAATTGATGGAGGTGTTGAAGTAATGACAATTTAATAATTATACTTTGCTAACTTCCAGCATTCTGAAAGGCATTGTAGTGTCTCGAGAATTTCGGGGTAAATTCTAGAGACCCTCGTATTTCCACCGTCTTGAACACGGGTTATTTTAGAGACGAGTGTGGTATAGTAGAATGTATCTACTGCACCACAATTATGTGTGTGCAGGACGGACATGTATGGGACGGATGATAGGCGCGTGCAGGTAGTCGCCGATCCTGGCTAACAAGGGGAAGGCCTCAGACACGGCCAACCGATTCAGCTCAAATTTGGCAGGTTGCTTGTGTAGAACCTGAAATGAAATACTCCAAGATCTTTTGGGTCAACACCCCCGCGATTTTGAGAAAATCAACCCTAAAGGTTTTGACGAGCAACGGACTCAGAATTAGGGCGATCGATAGATAATTGTAAATAGAGCATTTTTCATCATCAGGTATGGGGTCCGCAAACGCAAACTTTTCCAAAAATTGAGGAAAGAAACTTTTACAATTGTCGCTCCTGTACCCACATGGTAAACGCTTTTCGCCGACAGCGGCGATAGCGGAACAGCTAAGGTAACTAACTGGCTGGGAATCGGAGAACCCTAGCGGATGTTATTATTTTCGTTTGTATTTTTCCATATCTCAATTGATAGGGATAGGATGGTTAATAAGGTAAGTAAATTAATAAAGAATGATAATAATAAAGTAGGCAAACTAATGACCCCAACGCCGTTGGTTAGTAAAGTATTAAACTTTTAAGGCTTGTCACATGACCACAACTACGACTAACAAGGGGAGGCCGCCAATTGTGAAATTCAGATTCGATCCCTACTGCGCATAATAAAAGCTCATGGCCAGAGGTGTAATGTGGCAAAGCACCAAGATGCACTTCTCAGCCGTTGTCGAGAAAATCGACAGTTAAAAGAAACCGTTGCGGTGAAATACTCTCTACGATTGATAGTTTTCTACAGCGTCGTGGATCAGCGGTAAACGCTCGGGTTCGTAATCCGAAGGTGGCCGGATCGAACAGCCGGCACGGTAGCTTAGCGCGTTCGGTCAGTGTGTTAGCTGCCGTCTGTAATAAAAAAACTGAGTTAATGGATCAACGACTAACTGAAACGGGTGTCTTGCGATGTCTGCCCCGAGCAGATACAATGAACAAAAATGAAATAAAAAAAATAAACAAAATAAAAAAATCAATGGAACGCCTAACCAACTAATTAGCAGCATAAGCAGTGCAGGGTATATGAAGCGTGTCGGGAGAGGCGGAAAAATAAAAAAAAAAAATCTCGCGCCATGCAACATTTTTTATTATTAGTGTTTTGTAATTCATATATGAATTGCTTACACATGTTGGTGAAGGCGGATCGCTGTCCAATTGTACCGCCTCAATTTTTCCGTTTGTTTAACAGGGTGTACCAAAGCTCTCACGTCCGCACTGATTTTCGACGATGTTATAAGTTGCGCTAGGGACCGCACCTACCTTCTTTCGAAGTTGGCAGGCAACTACGCTGTTATGCGGCGGCTCGTTTCGGCCCATTCAACATCTGTCCTTCGAGTGTAACGAGCGAGTAACGGAGTTTATATTTCATACCTGCCACAGCAAATTTGTGTACGTGGGGTTTGTATTCTAATTCGAACGTTTGATTTATGCTATACGTATTCGTTTCGGAATATCGTTTCTACGTCTTCCGTTAACTAAACTTGGTTAACATTATGAAGACAATTAATAACATTAATGAAATACAACTTTGTTTGCGGAAAACATAATGATGTTTGAAGTTGCCAGTTTTTCCACGACAAACGACTTTCAACAACTTATTATATGCATAATTGTTGCAACTGATTGCTGGGAATTATATATATATTGTGTGTATGTACAAACATTTGAATTACAAAAAACAAATACTAAAAAAAAAATGGTTGCATGGCGCGAGATTCGAACCGGCGAACTTCGGAATTACGAACCCGAACCCGAGAGCTTACCGCTGCGCCACAACGCTGTAGAAAACTATCAATCATAGTGAGTATTTCACGCCGGTTTCTTTTAACTGTCGATTTTCTCGACAGCGGCTGAGAAGGACATCTTGGTGCTTTCCCACATAGCACCTCTGGCTATGAGCTTTTATTATGCGCAGTATGAATTGAATCTGAATTTCACAATTGGCGGCCTCCCCTTGTAAGAGTGCTTCGAATTCCTCACGAGGGATCACAGACAGCCAACCGCGCGACGGTTGTTTACAGCGAGGCACGGGGCAGAATGCACGCGGGGAGAGTTATGTTGTCCCTGTTGCCTCTTCGTCATATCATAGTTGTGAATCTGGAAGAGAGAACGTGTCCAGCACGAGCCTTATAGACGTAAATCGGAAAGAGTTGTTTTCCGTCATTAGGCTGCCGTGATCCTGGCGGATACAGTAGTGATTTTTCCATCATTAATGTGCCGAATGAAATAAGTTTCGTGAATGAATACAGTGTTATTCTGTATGTAACATATGACGAGTGTTGTATGTAGTTTGTAGAAATTAGCTCGTCTGTTTATGCCGTAGTAACTAGTTATTATTTGTTGTCATATCTTTCAGGTGCAAAATCTGAGTAACGGAGGATGTACACCCTTCGACTAGCGTTGTAATATATAGTTGGGAGCCTGTCACAGACGATGGCAAGCGGGAAGTTACCGTCACTGTGTTTTGGTTTGCAAAATACAGATGCATTATCAACGCACTACCGGAAGCAGCCAGGTCTGTTTCTCGGCGTTCCAGTTTGATAAGAACGGCTATGGTCGAGAGATTTTTGGTGGTGACGAACGAAGTGACTTTTCTTGATACTGAGGTAGTATACCATGAAGACGAAGCAGAAGGTGATTCAGTGGAAGATATCCCGACTAGTGAATCGCTAAATTGTCATAACACTTCAGAAATCTCCACTTCTCTGGGAATATGTGCTTCATCCGTTCCCGATGAGTATCACGAACCGGTTACTAAACGACTTAACTACAGCTCTATACCCCTTGAAGTAAAAGTTAAGGCGGTAGCGCTAGCCAGGAATCATCCAAATTTGAACTTACAAACACTGCAAAAGAATGGAGCAACAACAGCCCTGGAACGGAAGAAGGACTTGAAATTGTGGGAAAGTGATATCGTTAAAGGAGGGACAAGATACGACAAATACCAGGCGATAAATATGTGGACTTACGACCGATTTGTCGAATCTTGTTGACGTAACGAGAATGTAACAGCGACAATACTTCAGGAGTGGGCTGCAGGTGCAGCGCTTCAATATACGGCCAACAAGGATTCTACGTCTGCTGCATCATTATCTTGGGCAAAAAATTTCAGATCGGGATATAAAATTCGTCAACGGCGAGTCACTAAATACGTCTCTCATAAGGAGGTACAAAATATAGAAGATATACAGAAAGTGGGAGCTCTTTTCAACAGGCAAACGGCGTCACTTATGACCGGTTTTAATAGTGATTACGTGATCAACACCGGTCATACAGGATGCGAGTATTGGGTGAACATTCGACGCACGTTATCGCATAAGGGAGAAAAACGAATCCTTGTCGCAGTTGGCAGTAAAAACCTACTAACACATTCGTACACGGCGCAACATGCCACTACAGCCTCTGGAAAACTGTTACGTAAGGTTTTCCTATGTTTACAAGAAACGATTGTTACATTTGGTCCTCAGGTTATAGAAGAGGTCAACCGTTTAACCGACTCGTTGAAAAATGTTTACATTACCTTCTCCAAACTGACGAATGCGATTTACAGAACATTTCTTGAGAATGTTTTAAAACCATACGTTCCCTATACCAAGTTTTTTATAGTAGTGGATTCCTGGAGTGGACAAAGTAATGCTATATTATATGACACAATGATTATAAATGGCGAGGGTCAGCCGACGTGCACGGTAAAAGTAATACCGCCCAACTGTACACCTGTGTACCAGCCGTGTGATGTTGATTTCTATCGCCAGGTTAAAAACTTTATTTCCAGGCTTCAGGATTGCAGTGTGCTTCTGGAAACCCAGCGGGAATTGGACAACCGCACGGATACAATAACTATTTACAACATAATTCATATCCAACTTTCAGCATCGATTTTTCACGCAATGATATCGTATGCGTGGTACGCATCAAAATTAATTCCCGAAAAAGACATTTTTAAATGTAAACCAAGTTTGTTTTCCGCCTACTCTTGGGAAGGAACAGTGTAGCTTTCGAAAGATTGCATTCATTAGATGTTCTTGGTGCCGTGAGTATATTTGTTTCAAATTTTTATGTGACAAGTACCACCCATCTAGTTGTTCGACGAAAAATGAGGACACGTAACAGTGACTGGAAGAGCCATTCTAAAGTGACCTGGAGTAACATTTTAGATGTTTACTACCCCAAGAAGTTTCAGAAATTTATTTACCTACCTTATTTTTATCGTTCCTTATAGATTTACTTACCTTATTAACCCTCCTATTCCTATCAATTGAGATATGGAAAAGTACAAAGGAAAATAATAACATCCACTGGGTTTCCTCGCGATTCGAACCCGGGTTCTCAGATTCCCAGCCAATTACCTTGGCTGTTGCGCTTTCAGTGCTGTCGGCAAAAACCGTTTAAAAAGTTGGAACAGAAGCGACAGTTGTAAAACTTTCTTTCCTCGATTTCTGGAATAGTATGCGTTTTCGGATACCATAGCTGATGATGAAAAATGCTCTGTTTACAATTATCTATCGATCCCGCCAATTTTGAGTCGATTGCTCTTCATAACTTTTAGGGGTGATTTTTTCAATAACGCGGCGGTGTTGACCTAAAATATCTTAGATTCCACCGTTTTAAGTTGTACACAAGCGACCTGCCAAATTTGAGCCTAATCGGTTGGCCATGTCTGAGGCCTTCCATTTGTAAGGAGTTACACGTCCAGCTCAAGGAACAAACGCGCCGTCTCAGTGCGATGTCAAACATTATTTGTCAATATTTGAATGTTGTTGAAAGAGAAGAAGGAACAATTACTTATTCATTCTTTCTCTTACTTTTGTAAGGTCCAGACGGTTGTCTTGTTAAATTTTGTGAGATTTGTAGACTGTATTTATGGAAAAATGAATGTGATAGTTTCTGACGGACCAGAAGGTTCCGAGCTTGCGAAAAATGTTTTGTTGTTGTTGTTGTTGTTGTGGTCTTCAGTCCTGAGATTGGTTTGCTGCAGCTCTCCATGCTACTCTGTCCTGTGCAAGCTTCTTCATCTCCCAGATCCTACTGAAACCTACATCCTTCTGAATCTGCTTAGTGTATTCACCTCTTGGTCTCCCTCTACGATTTTTACCATCCACGCTGCCCTCAAATGCTAAATTTGTGATCCGTTGATGCCTCAAAACATGTCCTACCACCGGATCCCTTCTTCTAGTCAAGTTGTGCTACAAATTGCTCTTTTCCCCAATTCTATTCAATACCTCCTCATTAGGTACGTAATCTATCCACCTTATTTTTAGCATTCTTCTGTAGCACCACATTTCGAAAGATTCTATTCTATTCTTGTCCAAACTATTTATCGTACATGTTTCACTTCCATACATGACTACACTCCAAACTTTCAGAAACGATTTCCTGATACATAAATCTATACTCAATGTTAACAAATTTCTCTTCTTCAGAAATGGTTACCTTGCCATTGCCAGTCTACATTTTATATCCGCTCTACTTCGAACATCATCTGTTATTTTACTTCCTAAATAGCAAAACTCCCTTACTACTTTAAGCGTCTCATTTCCTAATCTAATTCCCTCAGCATCACCCGATTTAATTTGACTACATTCCATTATCCTCGTTTTGCTTTTGTTGATGTTCATCTTATATCCTCCTTTCAAGACACTGTCCATTCCGTTCAACTGCTCTTCCAGGTCCTTTGCTGTCTCTGACAGAATTACAATGTCATCGGCGAACCTCAAAGTTTTTACTTCTTCTCCATGAATTTTAATACCTACTCCGAATTTTTCTTTTGTTTCCTTTACTGCTTGCTCAATATACAGATTAAATAACATCGGGGAGAGGCTACAACCCTGTCTCACTCCTTTCCCAACCACTGCTTCCCTTTCATGCCCCTCGACTCTTATGACTGCCATCTAGTTTCTGTACAAATTGTAAATAGCCTCTCGCTCTCTGTATTTTATCCCTGCCACCTTCAGAATTTGAAAGAGAGTATTCCAGTCAACATTGTCAAAAGCTTTCTCCAAGTCTACAAATGCTAGAAACGTAGGTTTGCCTTTTCTTAATCTTTCTTCTAAGATAAGTCATAAGGTCAGTACTGCCTCACGTGTTCCAACATTTCTACGGAATCCAAACTGATCCTCCCTGAAGTCCGCATTTACCAGTTTTTCCATTCGTCTGTAAAGAATGCGCGTTAGTATTTTGCAGCTGTGACTTATTAAACTGATAGTTAGGTAATTTTCACATCTGTCAGCACCTGCTTTCTTTGGGATTGGAATTATTGTATTCTTTTTTTAGTCTGAGGGTATTACGCCTGTCTCATATATCTTGCTCACCAGCTGGTAGAGTTTTGTCATGACTGGCTCTACCAAGGCTGTCAGTAGTTCTAATGGAATGTTGTCTACTCCTGGGGCCTTGTTTCGACTCAGGTCTTTCAGTGCTCTGTCAAATTCTTCAAGCAGTATCTTATCTCCCATTTCATCTTCATCTACATCCTCTTCCATTTCCATAATATTGTCCTCAAGTACATCGCCGTTGTATAGACCCTCTATATACTCCTTCCATCTTTCTGCCTTTCCTTCTTTGCTTAAAGCTGGGTTTCCATCTGAGCTCTTGATCTTCATACAAGTGGTTCTCTTTTCTCCAAAGGTCTCTTTAATTTTCCTGTAGGCAGTATCTATCTTACCCCTAGTGAGATAAGCCTCTACATCCTTACATTTGCCCTCTAGCCGTCCCTGCTTAGCCATTTTCACTTCCTGTCAATCTCATTTTTGAGACCTTTTGTATTCCTTTTTGCCTCCGTCATTTACTGCATTTTTATCAATTAAATTCAATATTTCTTCTGTTACCCAAGGATTTCTAGCAGCTCTCGTCATTTGACTTACTTTATCCTCTGCTGCCTTCAATACTACATCCCTCAGAGCTACCCATTCTTCTTTTGCTGTGTCTCTTTCCCCCATTCCTGCCAATTGTTCCCTTATGCTCTCCTTCAAACTCGGTACAACCTATGGTTCTTTCAGCTTATCCAGATAGCATGTCCTTAAATTCCCACCTTTTTGCAGTTTCTTCAGTTTTAATCTACAGGTCATAACCAATAGATTATGGCCAGTGTCCACATCTGCCCCTGGAAATCTACTACAATTAAAAACTTGATTCCTTAATCTCTGTCTTATCATTAAATAATCTATCTGATACCTTTTAGTATCTCCAGGATTCTTCCATGTATACAACCTTCTTTTATGATTCTTCAACCAAGTGTTAGCTATGATTAAGTTATGCTCTGTGCAAAATTCTACCAGACAGCTTCCTCTTTCATTTCTTAGCCCCAATCCATATTCACCCACTATGTTTCCTTCTCTCCCTTTTCCTACTGACGAATTCCAGTCACCAATGACTATTACATTTTCGTCTCCCTTCACTACCTGAATAATTTCTTTTATCTCATCATACATTTCATCATTTCTTCATCATCTGCAAAGCTAGTTGGCATATAAATTATATTACTCTAGTAGGCATGGGCTTTGTGTCTATCTTGGCCACAATAATGCGTTCACTATGCTGGTTGTAGTAGCTTACCCGCACTCCTATTTTTTTTATTCATTATTAAATCTACTCCTGCATTACCGCTATTTGATTTTGTATTTATAGCCCTATATTCACCTGACCAAAAAATCTTGTTCCTCCTGCACAGAACTTCACTAATTCCCACTATATCTAACTTTAACCTATCCATTTCCCTTTTTAAATTTTCTAACCTACCTGCCCGATTGAGGGATCTAACATTCCATGCTCCGATCCGTTTTCTTTCTCCTAATAATGACGTCCTCCTGAGTAGTCCCCGCCTGGAGATACAAATGGCGGACTATTTTACCTCCAGAATATTTTACCTAAGAGGACGCCATTATCATTTAATCATACAGTAAAGCTGCATGTCCTCAGGAGAAATTACGGCTGTAGTTTCCCCTTGCTTTCAGCCTTTCCCAGTACCAGCACAACAAGGCCGTTTTGGTTAATGTTGCAAGGCCAGATCAGTCAATCATCCAGACTGTTGCCCCTGCAACTACTGTAAAAGCTGCTGCCCCTCTTCAGGAACCACATGTTTGTCTGGCCTCTCAACAGATACCCCTCGTTGTGGTTGCACCTACGGTACGGCCATCTGTATCGCTGAGGCACGCAAGCCTCCCCATCAACGGCAAGGTCCATGGTTCATGAGGGGAAAAATGTTTTAGTTGTATGAAAAGTGTTATGTGTGTAAAAATACAGTGAGATTGAGTTCAAAATATTCTCGAGTGTACGGAGTTATTTTAAAAGTATAAAACGTTTCCTCCAAAGTAGCATCTTATCTTGGGAGAAGAAGTTGTGCAGGACATCACAGCTGGCTATCCTGAAAAGAAGATCGGAGAAGCAACTCTAAGTAAGTTCGATAGCCAAGAGGGGGTGTGAGTCTTGCACACCAGTACCACACTGACACCCTTAATCACCGGAAACTGCCAGAGCATGGCATAAACAGTTGCCTCACTATATTTCCCCAAATCCCTCAACATGCATTCTAACCTTACATCTGCAGAAATAGCTGCAGTCCACCACATAAGAACTGATCCTGACCTTCTAATCCTACCTGTGGACAAAGGCTCCACCACTGTTGTTTTTAACTGCAAGGATTACCTGGCAGTAGGACTCTTCTGGCTGTCAGATACTTCTATCTACAAACCTTGCCACAGCGACCCCATTCCAGTAATCCAGCAAGATCTCCATTCACTACTCAAATCCTTATGCCCACCTCAGACCCTCTCCCTGGGGTCCATGCCTCGGCTCACCTCTCTCACTCCACTAATAAATCCTACCTTCTACATGATTCCTAAAGTCCATAAACCTAATCACCCAAGACGCCCCATTGTGGCCAGTTACTGAGAGAATTGCTGCTCTCATAGACCAACCCCTACAATCTATTACCCCTAACATACCTTCCTATTTAAAAGATACCAACCATTTCCTCCAGACAGCCAGAGTGGCCGAGTGGTTCTAAGCACTACAGTCTGAAACCGCGCGACCGCTATAGTTGAAGGTCCGAATCTTGCCTCGGGCATGGATATGTGTGATGTCGTTAGGTTAGTTAGGTTTAAGTAGTTCTAAATTCTGGGGGACTTATGACCTCAGAAGTTAAGTCCCGTAGTGCTCAGAGGCATTTGAACAATTTCCTTCACTGACTCTCCACAGTTCCTGACTCTTTACCACAAAGTGCCATGCTTGTCACTATTGGTGCCACCTCCCTGTACATTAATGTTCCTAATGCCCATAGCCTTCCTGTTATTGAACACTCCCTTTCCCAAAGATTGACAGATTCAAAACCAACAATCTAGTCACCATGACAAGTTTATCCTCACACACAATTTCTTCTGCTTTGGAGGCATTACCCACAAACAAATTCAGGGTAGGGCTATGGGCACCCACCAACACCAGCTTTTCTGAATTGTGCAGGTGAGAACTTTCCCTGCAATACATCCGATATTTCTATAACCCTCCTGGTCTCAACCTTCATTAGTCACTGTTCTCATCCATCCCACACCTTCCCTGCACCCGTTCCAGCACTATGCAGCCATTATTCCACCACCACACCCAGTCTTTTTATTTCCCTCCGTTTCTGCTACTTCTGCTCCCCTCCCCACCTCTCCCCTACCCGTGGTCTAACCTGCAGCACTTTACTCTACATCACTACCCACCCTCCCTCCCTGCCCCAGTATCCTCCATACCCCCACCCAGTTGCCACTCCCATCATGCAATGTTGCTATGTGTATGTGTGTGTGTGTCTGTGTGTGTGTGTGTGTGTGTGAATTGTGAGAGTCGTTGTTGTGTGTATCAGCGACACAGCATCTCTGCTAGATAGTGAGTAGCAGCTTTCTTTCTCGTAATATTGTTACATTCTATCCTGGATTTTCCATTATTTGAATATATATTATACTAATTCATGAACGAGATAGATGAGCACTTAAAATAAAGGGCCAAAGGGCCAAAATGAACTCCCTTGGCCTCTTTCAAAACAGAAAGAGCATATATTATTCAAAAAATTTCATGTAGAATGCCCAAGTACAAGAAGACCCTAATATAAGTAAATCTATATTTTTATTTGAATGCTCCTGACAAAGTACCTGATCTGACTATTGTTGTAAGCATACCTGTATTCATTCCATCTATGCTGCGATCAAATGGTTAATTTTCCATACTTGTGTGTGAAGTGTAAATATTCCATAGTACAATTTCCCTGTATAAAACTGATGTGCTCAATACTATGTGGAAAATGATTCAAAATCAGTAGCCAATAATCAATTAAATAAAAAAAGTCCATTTGCAGTGTATATGTACAAATTGAGAAAGCTCATTTTTCTTAGTAAAGCCACAAAGACAAGTTTTATGAAATTACACAAGTTTTTTGTACTCAAGTTGATAAGACACACTAATTACATACAGCACCAGCGTTTTTTCATCATAATGGTGCCGCTAGGCATTGGGGATATGGTATTCTTTGAGAAGGTACTCCACTATTTTCCAGTTTTAGATCACCTACAATGCTCAAATATTTCAATATGTGTAAAACCCTAAAAACTATTAACAATACCCTCTAACACAACCAAAGGCCAGATAGAAGGTCAACTGTTACAGGAACTACAAGAAATGGAAAGAACAGAATCCCATTAGTTGTCAACTGCTGGACACTGGGGGTTCTAGATAGTTATTTCCATAGCGGTACAAAAATATTTTGCTCACTCCAGTAACTATTCTCTCTGGAAATGTCACTGGGTTACCTGTAGTGGTAGCGTGTTAAGTGTCAGAGAATGAAACTTGGAGAGAATAATAACAGCTAGAGAAAAATAACAACCTCTGACAGTTATTTCCATTGTCGCTCCAATTGCTTTATTTGTACTAACTGCCCAAACTAATGACCCAAGGGAACTCTAGTACATGTACAATACCTTTAAGTTTGCTCCTATCAGCAACCACTCTGACATTAATTTTATTTAATTTTTGTGCTGAAAGTAGTGAGAGCGCACAAAATAACACATAGTTGTATCAATAGATGGCGCATAGTCTCTGTTATTTCCAAGACATGTAGAACCTCTTCCAGATGATATATCCCTCTCTATCATAGCCAGATCTCAGATTAGTTGACGTGAAAGCATAGTATGATCTTCTGTAAACAGGTGGCGGCAAACACTGTTATTTAAGTAACTGCTAGTATCAGATGAGCCCTTATCACAGTAACTGCTACTTCTCAATAATCAGTTACTTCTATCAGATATGTTATTTTCTTGTCACCTCTAATGTACACCATTACACCAGGAGATACTGATTTACTGAATACTGGGGAAAACATCTGCAGTAAAATTCATTTTTACAGCCTTATATACACTCCTGGAAATGGAAAAAAGAACACATTGACACTGATGTGTCAGGCCAACCATACTTGCTCCGGACACGCCCCAACATCGTGCATCGTACCTCCAGTGGTGTCGCGACAGGCGTGAATGGAGGGACGAATGGAGACGTGTCATCTTCAGGGATGAGAGTCGCTTCTGCCTTGGTGCCAATGATGGTCGTATGCGTGTTTGGCGCCGTGCAGGTGAGCGCCACAATCAGGACTGCATACAACCGAGGCACACAGGGCCAACACCCGGCATCATGGTGTGGGGAGCGATCTCTTACACTGGCTGTACACCTCTGGTGATCGTCGAGGGGACACTGAATAGTGCACGGTACATCCAAACCGTCATCGAACCCATCATTCTACCATTCCTAGGGAACTTGCTGTTCCAACAGGAGAATGCACGTCCGCATGTATCCCGTGCCACCCAACATGCTCTAGAAGGTGTAAGTCAACTACCCTGGCCAGCAAGATCTCCGGATCTGTCCCCCATTGAGCATGTTTGGCACTGGATGAAGCGTCATCTCACGCGGTTGCACGTCCTGCACGAACGCTGGTTCAACTGAGGCGCCAGGTGGAAATGGCATGGCAAGCCGTTCCACAGGACTACATCCAGCATCTCTACGATTGTCTCCATGGGAGAATAGCAGCCTGCATTGATGTGAAAGGTGGATATACACTGTACTAGTGCCGACATTGTGCATGCTCTGTAGCCTGTGTCTATGTGCCTGTGGTTCTGTCAGTGTGACCATGTGATGTATCTGATCCCAGGAATGAGTCAATAAAGTTTCCCCTTCCTGGGACAATGAATTCATGGTGTTCTTATTTCAATTTCCAGGAGTGTATATATCAAGATAGACGACAAACAATGTCATATAGTTATTAGCCATATCAAGCGAGAACAAATTCCCTCTCGGTCATGCCACTACACTTCATAACTGTATCAAGAAGAAGATTCCGTAACCTAAACGGCAGCAGATGTCCAGGGCTGTTAAAATGACAATTTTTGCTGGACCCAGGTTGTATAATCTGAGTTGACAAGTAGCATAAATAATAGTTGAAGGAGACCAAAAGAGTGTTACAATACAGTACAAACATGGACAAAGACAACAGTATGGAGATAGCTACACATTGTATAAAAGTCTCATTCACAGTGATTATTAATTTTATAAAAATCATTCATGCACTTGCAGCTTGTTTGATATTTCACTGTACACATATGGACCAAAAATTCACACAATTCAGAGCAATGATCAGTTAATGATTTCAGATTTCTAAAATCAAGGCTATGTTTTTTACTTGTGGTGGCAGGCTGTTCTGTATCTTGGTTAAATGGTGCCATTGTTCATTGTTTGGACATGGAGTTTCCTATCTAATACAAAGTGTGTTGAAATGATGATAATGTAATAATAATCCTTTGAGTTATTTTCTCTTTGTCTTTTTTATGTGTTTTTTCTGTGTTTCTTCGCTCTGTTTGTATTTTGTCTTCATTGTTGTCCCGTGGTTGTAATTGTAAATTGTGTGAAGTAACGAGTTGAAATTATTTATCCTAAATAAGTGTTATTTTCTTAGCAAGTGGTCATGGACCCAGGTGCCAGGTGTTACAGTACAACAAATAAAGGTGGAAAAAATTAATCCAGTACCTAATTTAGAGTCATGGCTCAAGAAGAGGAGGAATACAAGGTACTGTTGTTTAATGGGAAGAACTTTAGCAACTGAAAATTTAGGACTGAAATACTTCTATGTGAGCTGGAAGTGAGTTTTGTCTGAAAGAGATACATGGACATGGCTGAGACAGCTGAATGGCAAAACCGATAAGAAGTGTAAGTCTCAAGTAATCCAAAGAATTTCACAAAGTTGCTTGGAGTAGGCCTACACCAAAAATAAGAAACACATTAATTCAAACATTTGAGCTGAAAGGTATGGCTTTTATTAAGAACGGCCTTTAAAGTTTACTGCAAATGACAATAACTCTCTAAATTAATTTTTTGGAGTTTCGTAAGTTAATGGGTAATTTGAAGGATCGGATGATAATATTGGAGGAACTGATATAGTATGCGGTTACTTACAAACAATTCCACCAGAATCCTAAGTAGTTGTTACTGCTCTGAATACCTTCTCAAGTGAGGAATTGGAACCGGATTTCTTAAAGGGTAGATTACTAGACAAAGAAGCAAAACTTAATAATTCTAAAGGTAACAACTGGACAGTAAATGAATTGCCATCGTCGACAGCATCTGACAGAAAGGTAAAATGATGTATTCAGAGACAACCAAGTCTCAAGCTATGTATGATGCAGCCAAAGCTTTGTCTAAAAATAAGATTTTGGTTGATATTGTGGATGCTAGGAGTTGTCATTTCTTACTTTGTAGTTCACTGTTGCTATATGAGTTCACATATTGTCATTTTGAAATATAGAGGTAATGAGTGGAGGTTTGGACACTAGAAAATGGAGTGCCTAGTGGAGAAATCTAAACATTTCTGATGTATTCTTCTATTACAGTTCAATAGGAATGACAGCTACAGAGGCAGTCAGAAACATTCACGCCACATGTGGGAGGGGGATAATTCCATGAGACAGATCATGGCAAGAATGCGGTTTTCTCGTTTTAAGAAGGATCATTTTGACATAAGTGATTCAGCACATTCAGGAAGACAGTCGAAGTTTCATAAAGATTGTTTAAACACATTAACCCACAGTAATCAATGTCAGCAAACTCGAGAACTGGCAAATGTTATTAACTGTGATCATTCTACCATTGTGCGACATTTGCATGCAATGGAGAAGTTTGAAAAAAGGTACCACATGCTCTAAGCCGAAAACACATAAATCAGCAGGTGAATGTATGTGCTTTTCTAATTGTTCGTGATCAATTTGCTTGAAAGCAACGTTGACCATTCCTAACTTGTATCGTTATAGCCTTATAGGTGACAAGAAATGGTGTCTTTATCCTAAGATCATAAGGAAAAGAAAAGAATGGTTGCTCCCAAACAAAGCAGCAACTCCCCATATAAAAGCCTGCATGCATCCATAATATTATGCATCTAGTTGAACAGTGATGGTGTGGTGTAGTACAGATTGCTTCCCTGAGATGTAACCATCACTGATGATATTTATTGTCAGTAACTGAGACATCGTGTGGACGCAATTTGAGGACAACGACAAGGCAGACTGTGAAAAGTGATGCTACTCCACGATAACGCCCGCGCCCATTCTGCTAGACTGACCAAAAACTTTATACTAGAGTTGGGTTGGGAGGTCATTCTGCACTCACCTTATTCAACTGATCTTGCACCCTCAGTTTTTCCTGCTCCCTATCGAACAAACTTCAAGCTAAGCTTTGCCGGATGCAAAAGGTTCTCCTACCATGGCTCGGCGAGTTCTTCACCTCAAAACCACTCGATGTCTACAGTCATGGAATCAAAAAGTTATCTCAGCATTGACAGACTGTTGTAAATAGTGAAGGAGAATAATTATGGATGAGTAGGGTGTGTATGTGTATCTGTTGTGTTTATCAAACGTACAGAAAAACGCAACAAACTTATGTATCAACCCAATATATGTGTTACAGACGTGGGAAACAATGCCATTATTGGGGAAAAATACAATGTTAGATTGCCACAAACGCATAGAAGTATAGTTCTGCAAATTTAGCTAAATCTCTCCAAAAAATAAACAGAAATGAAAGTAACTTTTCTTTCTCAGCTGTTACTGGAAATTTTCCAGGTGGCAAAGTGGATTGGTTTCTAGATTTGAGGGTAACAGGATATTTAGTTAATTAATCTGTTCTTTGATGGATGTGAACAAACTGGTGAATCAAATAAGAATAAATGTTGGAGAAATTTATGTTGAAAGCATAGTTTGTGGACTGGAATTTCAAATTAAAACTAAAAGGTGCTCTTCTAGTGTCAGGTTCACTAAATAATTAATTGTCAGTGCATAAACTATAAATGGCTGGATGATGCTTGTTTTTAAAAATTCAGCGGGTTCAATTCAAAAGTGGGATAGCTATAGCTGCAGCTCACAGAAATGATTCAATCGTGTATAAACACACACTAACAAGGGGAGTGCGAGGGTTGGGAAATGAAGTTAAGAGTGGGATGGCATGTGTTGGCAGCACTACCCCATAGAGTTACAACGCCCCAGCCATACGGCCAGATAGCTAGCCACTCACGAGAAAAACACTCCGAAACTCTCAGTCCTACAGTATATAATACCCATGTGTCTGCTCACTGAACTGTATGGCACAGTGGTCGATACAATATTGGTAACAATTCTTGCTTCGTATTTCCAAAGTATGTATTTGCTGAAAATCAGTAGATTTAAAAGTGACAACGGTCATGAGTATATTTGCAAAGTCAATTACGAAATGGAGTGGCAGAGCGACTAAATCATACTGTCATTGAAAAGGCTCATTGCACAATTTTTGGACGCGAAGTTTGAAAGCAATTTTAGTCAAAAGTTACTGGCAGATACTTTTATCATTAACCATAGTTATACTTCAGTTTTAGATGCAGAAATTCTAGAAATGCTATCGGATGGAAGAAAGCCAAATTTGAACAAATATGACTTTGGGTGTGTTGCATAGTGGCACATTCCAAGGAAAGTATTGAAAAGGAACTATCCCATTAAAATGTTTCATGACTGGAAACTGTCTAATTAGCCACAGAATATGGTGTGCCAAGCAACACAAGGTTGTATTTGGGAGAGATGTAATTTTTGAAAAAGATATGTTTCTATTTGAAGGTGAAAGCAGTGATGATTGGATCTTGAAGAAGACCATTCAAGTGAACAATGTAATTCAGAACATTCTTCAGTTTCCTCAAAGTTAGTTCTGTTTTGAAGTCCTTGATTTTGTGCAAACTGTTGAAGGTAACTCAAGGCCCACGATGTCAGAAGAAGTGGAAGCGAGCAGAAACTTTGTGGAAAAGCAATAGAATAACAAGAAAATTTAGATTTTTCAAGGATTATGCAGTGTTTCCCTTGAATGCAAAAACATTCGTGGGAAAACTTACCTCAGAAGTCTGAAGACGTTCAGGTAAGGCATCATGAAGAAGATGTAGGAGAAGAATGGAAAAAAAAAAATTAAGGAATAATTGGACTCTCAGTCATCTAATGGAACTTTGACTTATGAACCACTTACAGCAAATAAAAGTATCACTGACAGTAAGAGGATGTTCAAAGTAAAAATAGACATGTCTGGAAATATTGAAAGAGATATGACTATACTCCACTTGCTCAATTCACAACACTAAGAATGCTCCTTTGTGTGGTGAAGGAACATAATTCATTTATGGAACAAACAGATGTACAAAATTGATTCCTGCATTGAGACCTGGTGTAAAGATTAAGAAAAGGCTTGTATGCAAACTAAAAAAAAAAAAAAAACTTTTGACAGTTTTATGAAGGAAATCATGTTTCGACAACCCAAAATTGGCAGATGTCTCTATGTTGAAAGCATTGATGATCATTATACTCAATTTGCTTCCATATGTAGATAATATTCCAGCTGGATGTAATAGTAAAAAAAAAGTCACCTACATTAAGAACTAGTTAAAATGTCGAATGTGAGAACTCGGAGAACCAAAATCATTCCTCAGAATAAATATGCAGAGCAACAGTGGCAAAATGTTTCTTTGTCACTATGTTCATCTTGAATACTTATTGAAAAGATTCAACATGGAAGACTGTAAACACTGAGAACATCGATGGAAGTCAAATGCAGTGGAGATGCTTGTGGTCAAATGGATGAATTTAAACCAGATGGACAATTACTGTGTTTTTCAATGTATATAATGACAGCTATGACCAGACGAAGTGCATCACTTAACTATTTTAGTAGACAGCAAAATAAACCAACAGAATTAGAGTATAAATTTTTGAAATGAATTCTTTGATATATTAAAGGAACACTTGATGTTGGCCTGTGATACAAAAAGGAAATTTTAAATGCTATTACTGCTATGTTGATTCTGACTGTGTTATGTTGTAGAGCTTCTGTCTTCTTCACTTTCTTATAGTTTTTTGTTTGAAAATACTGTTTCTTGTGACAAGGAGACAGATGAGTTTCACTATGAAATAGAAGCGGAATATCCAGCTTCGTCGACAGCTATGACAGACACCCCATGGCTTAAGCATCTTCTTGAAGAATCTGTCAATTACGGAAGTGGGAACATAGATGACTGAAGCATGTGGATGTGAAATCCTTTCTACACAAGAGCTATACAACAAAGGCCATCTGAAAGTTCAATACATTAGCTCCGAGGAACTAATGGCCCATATTTTACCAAAAGTAGCTAAGAGTGCACGTTTCAATAGACTGTGTTAAAAGCTGGGGATAGTGATTTTTATGGGCAATTTAGGAAATTATTAAATTGATTGGGGGGGGGGGGTGTTGAAGTAATGACAATTTAATAATTATACTTTTCTAACTTCCAGCATTCTGGAAGGCATTGTAATGCCTAAGGAATTTCGGAGTAAATTCTAGAGACCCTCGTATTTCCACCGTCTTGAACACGCGTTATTTTAGAGATGAGTAGATCTGTGTCTACTACACCACAGTTATGTGTGTGCAGGACGGACGTGTATGGGACGGATGATCGGCGTGGGCAGGTAGTCGGAATAAACGCGCCGTACTCCATGCGACATGAAACATTACTGTGTGAACATTTGAATGTTGTTGAAAGAAGAGAAGGGACAATTACGAATGTAAGAGAAAGAATCAATAAGTAAGGTCTAGACAGTTGTCTTGTTAAACTTTGTGAGATTTGTAGACTGTATTTATGGAAAAATTAATGTGATAGTTTTCATACAACTAAAACATTTTTTGTAAGCTTGGAACCTTCCGGTCTGTCAGAAACTGTTGTGTGTGATGAAAATACAGTGAGATTGAGTTTTAAAATAACTCTGTACACTCGAGAATATTTTAAAGTATAAAAAATTTCCTCCATGTAGCATCCTATATTCAGAGAAGAAGTCGTGCAGGACATCACAGCTGGCTATCCTGAAAAGATGATCGGCGAAGCAACTCCAAGTAAGTTTGATAGCCAAGAGGGAGTGTGAGTCTTGCACACCAGTACCACACTGACACCCTTAATCACCGGAAACCACCAGAGCATGTCAGAAAAAACACTATGGTTTACCAAATTATGCAATAAATTGCAGAGAACTGTCAAAGTAGAAATATTAATTGGTTTTACTTCATTACTATGCACCAATTAATGCAGAGTAATGTCGGAGGCAGCCACTGCCAGGTACGTTGGAAATGTGAGATGGTCTATGGACAGCTGATTCCAAGTGAGAAAGGACAACCATGGCAGACAAAGCCCTGAATTCAAATTTGTGTCCTAAGCTAACCACAACCCCATGATGTGAAATGCATCAGAGAGAATAGCAATCAACAATCTGTGCAGATTTAAAAATCGCACTTGCTTTGTTTATGGTGGTTTAAGCTAACCTCTATGAAGCAACTCGAGACGGACACACACACATTAACAATTATTTCCACATTATAGGTGACACAGGCAGATTCCAGGAGAAAAAAAAATGACAGAAAGAAAAATAAGGGTAAATAAAACAAACAATAATAACAAAAATTACATGTAAACGAATTAATTGAATAAAAATAATAATCAAATTCTTTTGATCGGATTTATAGATTGTAAAAAAGTTTCATTTGTCGTTTTTTGATCCAACAACCTTCTACATCATGTTTATATGATAACCATTGCGCTAGGCCCCAACACAGGTATGTAGCTGGTGCATTAGTTTGTATACTTTTTCTATAGTTTTAATAAACATAACAGAGACTTCAGCGTACAATAATATATCATCCTTCAGTGCTTACAATGGACAGCAAACATTGGGGAAATTTTCGATTCTGCGAAATGTAAATGGCATGGTTTTCTGGGGAAGAATTCATTGAGTCATCTTCAGAACACTTTCTTAATCCGAAAGGGAAGTTCCATGAAAGTTATTTGATAGAGAGTGGAAAAGGCTCAAATCTGAGGCACAAGATCAGGTGAATAAGGTGGGTGTGACATGACTTCCCAACCCAACTTTTGCTAGACTGACAAAAAAATACTGTACGGAATGCAGGCAGGCTCTCTCATGGATCAATATTGCTTCACGTGGACTTCCTGGTTGCTGTTCTTAGACTGTATATGCAAGACATCTTTTCTGTTGACAGAAAATGTCAGCAATGACGGTTACATCTTGCGGAAGCAATTCATAATACACCCCACCATCGTCGTCCCACTAGATGCATAACATTATCTTTTGTGAAAGCATGCAGATTTTTGTATGGGATGTTGCTCCTTTGTTTGGCCTCAACCAATCCTTTCCTTTCCTTATGTTAGAATACAGACACAATTTTTCATCACCAGGATAGTGCTGCACTAGTGTCAATCTAGTCAAGGGAAAGGGAAATTTTTTCGAAATTCAATGAAGGCGCTGTTGGGGGATGAAATCTGGGGCCGCTGGCAGAGTGCCATAACGGACGACAGCCAGCAGGCCAGGCAAGGTAAACATGGCACCTGCCGGCGCAGAGCTGTGACAGCGGTATTGCATGCACGATTTGTTTTCAATGGAGCAACAACAAGGTAGGAAACTGCAGCGTTGCTCTTAGTTAGTGGATATATTAGGTGGGGCACTAGGCCTGAGCCAGGAGTGGATATTTGTAAATGGCTGACCTGTAAAAACTTATCCTACACTTGTTAGTGTCTCTCTTTGACACTATGTCAGAAGCAAGGGAGAAACCAATATAAATAGACGGGCAAGTTAGACTTGACAGGGTCTGCCAGGTCAATGGAACGTCGGGACAGACCTGTGCCGCTCTATGCTTATAGTGGCCAGTCTGGCAGCAATATTATAAGCATTCTGTATAAATTTGTACTTTGTTTCTATGTTGTTGCTCGGGCTATATTCTGCATCGGGGGACACAACGCCAGGGGAAGGTGGAATGGCATCCTTCCACTTGGAGATAGCACGGTCTGCCTGAAAATTGGCAGTGAGAGAGGTCTGCAGCAGGTCCAGGAGGGACTCAGTTCCACTCTAGTGTAGTGGCCAAGTTTGCTTCCCACCTGGCATACTGGGACTGGGCGAGGCGTACCCTGAGGGTAGCAGAGCAGCGCTACGACAGCGCCAGAGATGGCAGTGGGTGTTGCCATCCGGCAAGCACCATTAGCGGAAAATTTCAGCACAGAATCCAGGTGCGCGTGGGTTTGAATCAGGTCATGTGTTGGGAGCAGCGGTGGCCTGAGGGCCACGGGTGACCAGTACATCCACCTTCATCCCTTGGTCAGGCATAGCAGGCCTAATGGGGCGGAGTAAGTCGCAAGGCGCTACTCATCGCTGGGTGGTGACCGGGAGAGCGGCGGCCAAGTTCCGTTGGCAGGCAGCCTTGATAACAACAGCAGTGGCATCGGCATACCAGGAGTCTGCTGAGCCGGCTGGACTTGCAGGACATCGGGCGGGCAGCACGCTGACACTACACTTCACCATCAAATACTGTAAATTAGCTGAATAAAGCAATGTTACTGAATACTGCTGTATCACTCTGCACTGCCTCTCAAAATTCTTGAACTTGCTCGGCCTCCTGACGAAATACGGTGTGGTGGGTCCCAGCTTCAGGTCTGCCATGTGGAGTCCCGGGTTTGACCCCTAACCCTGCAACAATTGTAATGTTCAGTATTTCATGAGCCACTTGATGATGAGCAAATAGAGATAGATATGGCCACCAACTGATTTTTGCGATTTTCACTTCGGACATGCGGTACTCATACACCTCATTTTGTAACCTTTCTGTTGCATGCAAAATTTGCACAGTGGTGGAATGATCATGATCATCAATGACCCAGATCTTGAATACACTGGCATGCATCACTGTGGATTAATCTTTCCATGATCTTCAGGAAGGCCTTCGCATTTTTATGAACTTAGTGGGTCACTAATGTGAAAATGGTCCTCCTTTAAATGAGAAAACCATATTCTTGCTGTGCTCTGATGAATAGCATTATCCCCACATATGGTGCAGATGTTTCTGGCTGCCTTCACTGCTGTCACCCCTCTACTGAACTCAAGAAGAAAATGTTCAGATTATTCCATTTGGCACTCCACTTTCTAGCGTCCACAGCTCCACTCACTATGTCCAAATGGAAAAATGTAAACTGAGATAGCAACAGTGAACCACAAATTAAAATGGCAATTGATAAAGAAACCCGTAGCAACATGCGAAACGAAAATGCTATTAACTTGTGTGTGAACCTTATACGTGTCAAAGTGTATGAAAAAGCTGATAGTTATACATATGTTACATAATTGGGCATAAGGTGTTTGACACACAATAAATAAAGGTTTTGAGTTTGATAATTTAATGTTTTTTTCAATTGGGATTAACAAAAAGATAGATGTGTTCTCAGTGGAAAGTGAAAAGCTGCTGTATCACATATATACCTAGTATATGACAAAGTAGTTGAGAGGAAAAGTAACAAATTAAAGGAAACTTCTGTATTCTCAGTACTACTTCATGATTTCAAAATGAGTGGTGCACAACTCTATTGATAAGAACAAACTGGATAACAACATTTCCGTGTGTAACAGCAAATGAGGTCTTAATGAACAGTCTGTAGTTAATCTTAAGTTTGTATCAGAGAAAGCACATTATTATATGTTAATATAACATAGAGGGAAGGTATGACTCTGTGAAAGGCACAGTAAGAGTGACAGAATGGAAAGTAGTAGGAAACCCATGTATCAAGTAAAACTTAAATATGCTATGTAGACACTTTTGACACAGAAAGAGATATAGTTTCAATTTTTAAGTTCAGTGAACCCCATTTTATGTATGGAAGTGAGGGGGACATAGACGGACCCATAGGAGGGATGGTGTTACCTGGGGTCAGGTGGATACATAGAGGAAATTACCTATACTATTTTTGTATGGAGGTATAAAAGAAGGGACAATATCATCTCAAAAATAATATATGTACACAGTGTCTGTCCAAAAATTGAGTTGTAAATGTTGGTGCTACAAATATCTTAAGCTGCAATGTGATGTTGTGTCACAATAATGACATAGTCTCCAAAATAGTCAAAAGTAAAGAGACTTAGCTGGAAAATGACAAGTCAACCTGTACAGAGACACCATTTAATATTTGTCACAAATCAGATTTGAAGTAACGTAGTGCAGTACAGAGCCCAGCATCAGCATGTGACTCCCTATGGTAAAGAACAGTTAAACTATTTCCACCAAAACATGGTTATAAACTATGTCCTTACGAATTAATTACATACTATTACACTTAACTGGAAATGTTATAAGTGTGATCAAACTTAACAAGAACTTGAAATGCATTTATTATCTCTCACGCCGAGGAACGACATTCGTAATTGTTAAAAACATATTTTAAGTAATCAGTAAGTGTGGGCCAACCAACCGTGTGTGCCCTTTGTCGTGTGTGTATAGATTTGTGAAGAGTGGAGTTAACTCATTAAGATCAGCAAGGCACAGCAGTGCTTGTGCTTCCACCCTGCTGTGGAGGTCCACCTGTGGGTTGAAGTCATGGCTTGGCAGTGTCTTTGAACTCGAGGAGAAAATGGACACTGGCGACCATGATCCAGAAACTTTTCTGTCACAGAAAGATTGAATGAGAGCTCCTGTTATGAGCCTGGCCACACCTACATACATATTCCACCAGCAGCTGTAGTGTGCGTGTACCCTGTACCACTACTAGTCATTCCCTTTCCTCTTCCACTCGCATAAGGAGTGAGGGAGAAATAAATATCTATATGCGTCTGTGTAAGCCCCAGTATCTTATAGCTTATCTTTATAATTCATATGCAAAATGTATGCTGCTGGCAGTAGAATCATTCTGCAATCGGCTTTAGATGCCAGTTCTCTAAATTTCTCTATACAGTGTTCCTTAAAGAGAATATTGCTTTCTCTCCAGGGATTCCCATACGAGTTCCCAAAGCATCTATGTACAACTTACATGTCATTTGAAAATACCGTTAACACATCCTTCTCTCTCTCTCTCTCTCTCTCTCTCTCTCTCTCTCTCTCTCTCTCTCTCTGTCTGTCTGTCTGTCTGTCTGTCTCTCTCTCTCTCTCTCTCTCTCTCTCTCTCTCTCTCTCTCTCTCTCTCTCTCTCTCTCACACACACACACACACACACACACACACACACACACACACAACCATAAATGTTGTCTAAATCATCTTGTACCACAGCATCATCTGCAAACAACCGCAGATTATTCCCCACCCTGCCTGCCAAATCATTATGTTTACAGGAAACACATCCCTAGGGGCAATCCTGAGAATACCATTGTTTCAGTTGAACACTCGTCTCATTAGAGGAGTTTGTTAAGAGTGGTTAAATTACTTTATCATGAGTCTGAGTAGATATGTGCTTTCTTACGGTCCTCAATCATCAGCAAACAGAAATAAAATTACATGGCCAGAAGTATTGGTACTGCACAGCAGCTCCACTGCATCAAGAAAGTACAAAGTGCAGCAGCAAATTTAAAGATCTATTCACAGCAAATGAGAGACAAGAGTGTTACTATGGAACGGTGGGTTTCCTATGGATTTCCGTGAATACTACTACAGGTTGTTGAATGGAGATGTGGAACGTGCGCTGCCTAAACCAGACATAAGTACAGAGAGATGACAAACCAAAGATTCTGTGTGAGAGCTCCCACAGTTGTTTCTATAGGTATTTTGAAGCAATAAATTTCAACGGGCACCAGTATATTTGATTTACCTGTTGCACCAATCTGAAAAATCCAATAAATATTTCTCACTGTGGAACAATGAATGGTAAATGGTTATCAATCTCATACCCTAATATTTGTGTTTTGGAACAGATGAGACAGTATGCCATGCACTTGTGACCACCCACTTTCTGGGAGAGCACGGTGAAAGCATCATTAAGAATGGGACGTTAAACCCTAGTATACCTTTCTGTTTACATCATTAGGCCTTCACAGTTTTCCTGTCGATGGCATGGAATAAACTGCAAGTTCCTCTTTTTCAGTTTGCAAAAGCCACAAGATTTTACATACCACTTAAAATTTAGAAAATGGTGCCTTAACATGATAAAGAGTCACTCCCTAAACGAATGTGATAATTAGCGTACCCTAAATACGAGTGTAAATTTACTTACCACAACAGGGCTTATTTATTGCGTCCAAGTGTTACTTAGGAGTAACAATTGTTTCTACACAATCAGAACAAGATTATGAAATTTTTAGAAATGTTTTTCAGATTTACTTGCCCCTTAAGGTTTTAGGGAGAAATCAAGCTTTTAACAGCTTCTCTGTTATTGACAGGACCTGCCTGTTGAACCGCACACTGTCATCCTCTGTATGTAAAAAACTGTCACAGTGTTACTGGCAGAGCTAACTCTCTTAACTGAGTATGGAAGAAGCTCCCAAATGCTCAAGCTATCTGTGCACCCTCATGTGGGAATAGGAGAAAATTATCCCATTATGCTGTCACAAAAGAAATTTTGATTATTGGAAAATTCTGTTCTAATGTAGTGTATAACCACTCAGATACAACCATCTCAGTGTTGTGTATTTGATAACAGCACTTGCCACCATTGTCTTTCTTCCCAATTCCAAATTTTATGGACAAAAATGTTGCAAGAGTTTGTTTTACATCTTGAGGTTGCTTCCTGACTACCACATCAAATTAATAAACACTGCCAGAGATGAAATAAGTTATATGTGAGATATCCTTAGGGAGATGAATTAAAATACCTATACATACACTAGATCGCGTGTTTTCTTTCTGGATGAAGGCATAGCCGCTTACACTATAATCCAACAACATTGTTAACATCCACTTTCCGCAACAGGCAATAAAGATATAAAAATAGATGATGTATATAAATCAAGAATTTGCTTTTATAAGAGATCAGTAACAAAATAATGGTAAGTGGCCATAAAATTGTAAATCAGCATCAACATATTACAATGACTTACAAAAAACACTGCGAGTGACAGTAGGGGATAACTTTAATAATGTATTTCAGGATAGTTAGTAATATTCTTTAATGTTCAGAACATACTAACAGTGAAACAACATACTAAACTTAAACAACATATTAAACACAAACAACTTTTTTTTTTACAATTATAACTTTGAAAACTAAATTACAAACAAGTGTTAGGCAATGCTATACATAAATTCGAGATAAAAATGGCTATACTGACAAGGATTCAGATGAGGCATTAAAGAAATGATACACTGGTGTATTTAGCATCCAAATGAATACAGAATTCCATCAAATGAACAATTCAATCATATCATTTAATTTTACTTTATTGTTGCAGCAACATATGTGCACACCAAAAATTTAATGAATAAAGCAGAAATTTGTATTAAGCAGTCTTGCTTCAGGTGGTAATGCAGTCATCATTGCACTGATTAACAATCAACTCATCTAACAGAATAAATAAATAATTACAAATTTACTGTCCAGTGAATAGACTATTATAATTGTTGTTCATGTCATCGACATCGTTATCATTGCCATTAATACTGTTCACCCTGCTGTGTGTTATTTATATAATGTTATAACTTAACTGGGTCAAAGAGCACTTCGTGACACATTCAATGCTGTAGAATTAAATACTCTGAAACCCTTGATGGATGTTCTCAAAAAGAAGTACATGCCACATATGCACAGCCTTTATTGCCACTACTTTAGAGGCAGTCTTGGATAAGGTAGTGGTAAGCTGTCAAGTTACAGTTCACAGTGCCGCAAACGTATGTTGGCTACCCATGTCTTGTGCTGCATAAGAAGGGCTTTGATGCACATACAGATTCATATCCATATAAAATTTGAGAACTGTTGTTCATGGGTGGAGTGAGGATGGGTCTGTGTAGGACCAATTTTCTCTTGGAAAGGAAACTGAAGCCTCTTCACAAGTGACATGTTACCCACTGCACCTGCAAAGGGAGGTACAAAGAACAGGGTGTGGTAGACAGCGTGATAGCAGTACAGATTGATCCAGGAGTCTAAGAAATATGGAATGTCCAGTACAGCTAGGAACAGAGCGTAATCCTGGTGGCTGCACACCTATCAAGAGAAATTCTTGCACCCCAGAGATGGTCATCCACTCAAGAATGTTTTCATCTCCACGCCAGTCCCATTGTAGCACTAGTCCCATCGTCAAATCAGCCCCATCGTAGCACTAGTTATGCTGTTACATCCAGAAACATCATAGAAATGACGTTTCTGATTATCACAGAATGTCATTAGCTCTGATAGTATTGTTAACATGCGAATACAGAGCTCATTTGTTTTACACAAAAGTAGTATTGTTTTGACTTCTCCTATATGATGCATACAAATATAAAGTAACCAAGCAAAACTGAAGCTAACACAGCTAACATTTACAGCATTAAGTATCAGGTACCAGCAAGGCATCTTTACACTTAAAAATGCCTGCAGAAATCAGTGTACAGTATGAAAGGAAAGAATGTCTTTAAACATTAATCTGAATGTTACTAAGTTTACATTTAATTTTGAATATTTTAAGATAATTGTGCATCAACTATTTTAATTATTATCATAAATTATAACTGTCTGTTTGGAATTGTGTTGACCCAAACTTAAGTTTCCTAGCGAACAATAAACATTTACATACATAATGTATAAACAGGTTACTATATAACATGAATAAAAGTACTTACGTAACTAGAAACATTCTAGATTAAGGAATAATCATTATGTCAACATGACAAATTACTATCAAGCAGTTACAACTTTTACAAGCAGCGCAATGGCAGATTTCTATAGTGATGTTTGCTACATACAGAATGTAAACATCAAAGGTAATTATAAGTTTAAGGTAGAAGATCAATTTTCAACATTTGGTAAATACAACTTCAGTTATAGCTGAGCAGTCTAAATATGCACATAGTGCAAACTTCACATCATCCTCTGTAAGTCATTCATTTTACATTATTGTTTGCACAACATACTAATATGTAGCATCTCTGTCCCAAATAATCCCACCACAAACCTCATAGTTTGGGCAATTACATAATATCAGACTGAATAACAATATTTTTGGCTTATACAGAACAAAGCAGTTATCTCACAAACAGCTGTATTCACATGATCTGAGTAAATGTCAGTTTTGTCCGACTCATGTTTCAAGATAAACAAAACAACAGCCAGTATTTTCTACAAAGGAATAAAACTGCACCATAAATTTTTTGAATGCATTAAAACCCTAATATTAAAAAAAATGAAGCATACCTCTCAAATAGTTAATACTAAAAAGTCCATGATTATTTATGTAACATCAAGCAGGCATTGAAAAAATTATTATTATTTAATTAGAAATAATGTGAAATTCTGCACCCAGGGTCTGTGATGGATAATTTCCGTACTTCATCCAATTTTGTCATCTTAACATTGTGGTGAGCTGATGACTCTGCTTTTTCAAATGGGCTAAAGAGACAACACAAAGAATACAAGGGGATGCTAAAAGTAATGTCAAGGTACTTAAGACAGCTGAAATGCAGTGCCCAAACTACAAATATTTGCTCACCCAGTGTGTATTTATCCGACACAAACTGTATTTTTTTTTTTTTTACGTAAATTGTAAACTTGTTTGGCAATGTGTATAAAAAATTGTACAAAACACTTCAAAATTAACAGCAGATCATCATCATCTACAACTGTAAAAGATGTTATTGCTGTATGTATGGATTAGTTAATTAAAATACTGTTTCCTCTTTCAATTAACATGACATATGTAATATTTCATAAACATTCTATGGTTGAATAAAGTAACTTACTAATATTTTCTGCACAATTTCGACTTTAAGCCCATAGATGCACACTAAATGCTGCAACATAACATAGTACATAAAACCAAAACCATTGGGCTGGATCTCTAAAAAATGAGGAGTACACAGTACTGATTGTGACAATTGCATCAGATTTTATCTTGGTCTGACTGGCAGCAACTTCAAGATATCTTAAATAAAAGGATGCTTTTAGACTAAAAACATTTAACTACATCTGCAACTGCCACTCACATGGCTCAATATAGATACAGCATTTCAATCACTAAAGATAATCTACAAACAAAATATACAACTAACTTATGGAGGAAAATGGGTATCTTAAAATAACTAGAAATATGCATTCACACCTTCAATTCATCTCAGTACATTCTAAATGAGCAACTACAGCTGGCTAACAAACAATCCTGAAAATGTTCATTGCACTTTTCACACAAATTAAACATGATTGGTCTGTGTTAGGACTCTGAACAAGGGTATCCTTATTCCACTAGCTGCCCAACTTAACATCCATTGAAGAATATTGTCAGGGACCAAAATCAAAACACATGCCATTGCTTCTCGAGAGTAGCCTGATAAATCTTCTTGTTAATTTCTCCTATGACATGCTACAATTAGAGTTCCTCACTTGTAAGAAGTGCACTTTTCTGGACAAAGCATTTTTCTGTTATTTAGATTTGTATCGTCCACACATTCTTTACTTAACATACAGTAGATGAGATGTTTCCTTGTTGAGAAATGAGTGATATCGTTGGTCAGTGGATAGACTTTTCACTGTAAGCAAAATCATTACATGTGAAGTACTTGTCAAAGGCTGCAACTGATGAAAAATACTGTGAAGTGTGTGCACAACACAGTGGATTGTTTAGAATAAGTGCATTGTCTATAATTCTTAACTCTTCGTGTGTCATGCTGAAAATGCTTAAGGACCAAAGAAAGCCTAAATGATACCGACAAAACAAATCGAGGGTATGTAAGTATTTCATTTTATATTTTATCAAATACACGTATATTAGCACATTGTTGCAATTACTTAAAAAAAAGTAAGTAAATAAAATAAAAACCTGTAGACAGACATAATAGCTTGAGACTGGTAATGGCATTTAAATAAATACTTTTAGAAGTACTCATGGTTGGTTGCATTCTTAATCAACATTTGTTCACAGCTGATGAGTTCAGAAAGATCCAGAATGGATAATAGACCATTAAAATTATATGCTAAGCTGACAACAGCCAATGATTCAACATTACATATTTATAAAAGCATTTCAACCCTCAGAGAAATTTTGAAGTGAAATTATCTATAAAACATGATAAACTGAACTGTACATTTAACTATGTGGGCCCGAATAGTATGGAAACAAATGTGTACCCAGTAACTCAGATCCATAAGGGAATGCATCACATATCCTGTGACTATCTACATACTGCAAATAATAATGGTGTACAGGCATTTTTCCATATTATAAAAAGTTTTTACATCTATTTATCATGTTTTATGTTATTAAATAACAGGAAAATTGAAAATAACTCTGTGGGCCGCTACTGACAGGTTATGTATACAGAGATGCGTGCTGAACTGATTACAAAAAATGCAATATTAAATACTTGTTATTGTATGCAGGCCTGCAAGGGACTGCAAGTGCTTTATGTGGATCAAATCAGTTTCATATAAGCATCATTTCATTATACTGGAAGAAAAAAACATCGGGACAGTGGAAGTTTTATAAAACTAAACGAAACAAACTAGGACCAGAAATGAGAAAAATCAGTAAAAAGTAGTAAATAGTGTTATGATGATGAAACTTTCCAAATTATTACTAATGTTAACAGTTTAATTCCATTACCCACAGACATTCTTGAATTCATTCACAAATTACTGTAACTATTGTCACTGATAAGCTTATTAAGCAAACGACTTCATTGACATGAATGTTCATAAATATCCTGAAGCTTATTAGCAAGAAAAACAGATATAAAAGACTGAAGGTGACACTGTCAAAAGGGTGCAACAGTAAAGAACTGACTTATTTGTAACTACAGATTCTTTAATTTTTTGTATTTTCATTAAATACGCCACCAGCTTGTTCCCCTATCCAGGCGTTTTGCTATTTCATACTTCAAATATCTGTATCTGTGCTTACAAACATATCAATTCTTTACCATTGGATCATTTTGACAACTTCACTTTCAGTTCTTTATATCAATTTTTCCCATGGATAATAAGTTTCAGGGCTACTCAAAATTCATGCAGGTTCAAGATCCGTGCCAACATAGTTGAGGGCAAAAGCTAGTGGATATTAAGAGAAGAATTGGAATGCCCAAGCCTTCAGAAATAAGAGTAAATTATTTACAGACAGACACCTTAGTATACAAAGAAGGACAGTGACTTGGATCATTTTAAATTATAGTTGCCAGGAATGGACTTTGTAGAAACAGGAAAAAATATACAGAAGCATTAGGAATGTGAAGTTGCAGAAAATCTGCTACAACATCCTGGGTCGGAAGAAGATATTTTTCCCATTTGGTTGCAGTTGCTGCTCACTGTTAACCCATTGTGATACAGATTTTCTGGACACACAACTTGGTGTTTTTTCAGGCTTTTCACTTTAAATGTGTTTTTAGGGACACTTTTACATTTAAGTACGTCTCTAATAGTTTTACGTCTCTATATCATGCTAATTTTCTTTCAGCCCAAGATGTTCATAAACACTGCCCGGCTAAGAAATTGAAATTCACAGAAAGAAAAGAAATGCCATGGGTTCAGTCGGTATGTGATGTTACTTTAGTGATTACAAAATTGAGTCAGATTTACAAAGAACTTGGCAGTATGAGCTCACTTATCAATATGACATGCACCCAATTGCCCTTCTTGCATACACTTGTTTGTTTGGGAGGGTGTCGTAAGGCCACTAGATTCCTTCCTCGGGCAAGCTGGCCTCAAACTGTTGTAATGGTCCACAATATTCTGGATACTGACACTGGGGCAGAGTTTACGTCCAAGCTCGTGCCACATATGCTCTGCAGGGAACATATCTAAGGATTTTGCTGACTATGGGAGCAGCTAATACCATGCATACAATTGATACATACACATGTCACTATGTGGATGAGCACTGTTGTGTTGGAAATAACATCACGATACTGTCATACAAGATGTAACACGAGGATTATCGACATCTGAATGATTGTTGTTCCGTCACAGTTCCCTCAATCACTATCAACTGCAACCTACATTCATAACCATTTGCTGGCCATACTGTGCCTTTCCAAAACATTGGAAGAATGGAATGTCCCCCAAGCTGCCGCCACACGTGCTGACAGTGGTCATCGGGGATAGTGCAGAACCGTGATTCAACACTGAACACAATGTGACACCTCTCATCAGTAGTCTACCCGATGGTGCTCACACCTCTTGTATACCCTCCACCATCAACACTAGTGGCCTTTCTACTTTTGCTGAGAACCACTGCTCTAATTGTTTACATGCCCGCTAATAGTTTGTACTTGTACAAAGTTACACTGTTATGGGTGCTTTATTTCCTTTTTCCAGACACTGCATACGAGGTGTGATCAAAAAGTTACAGGAATTTAATTCTGTCGGCTGTATACATTTTTGTTCTTTTCTTGTTAGTACACGTGTTCCTGATGTACTGTACATATATTTACATCTATTTTCAGTATTTAGTTCATTGTTGACAGTGGAAAAGGAGGTCTTTGTTTTTGAGTGCTCAGAGAATTTTTACTTTCGAAAAAGATGGATCAAAGTTTCTCCATTAAATTTTGTTTAAAAATGGAACAAAGTGCAGTATCGCATTGGAAACATCGAATGTGGCTTTTGGCGACTCTACTACGAGTACAAGAGTTTACAAGTGGTACAAATGTTTCAAAGATGGTTGAGAAGATGTTGAAAATGACTACTGCAATTACTGACGACAATGTGGTAGGAGCGAAGTAAATTGTGGTAACCACAACCAACAGCAGGAATGGCTTGGGCTGTGGATAGGAGCCGCCAGGCAGGGAAGACACCAGTGCTGGAGCACGCACCACAAGGTAAACACAGGACAAGTCGGACGACAGACCAACGACACCTGACAACAACCAACCGCTACCGACTATAGGCGACACAAGGAGGAAGAGATAAACAACAGAGGCTTGTGGACACCAAACACCAAACGTAAATCCACTCGGAACCAGAGGCAGGCAAATGTCAACAACGAGCAACAACCAGAATGCACTACCACCGAGATAGAAACAAAACCCAGAGCGAGTACCAGACTGGCTGGACTAGGGCAGAGCGGGTCCCTATTACGAAACCGGAGAGAGCGGCTATTGGCCACTGTCTGCATGTGGCTTTCACTGTGACATAGATTAAGGCTTTCTGCCTGAAAGTGAGGAGAGATTTAATTAGGTGAAAAATGAATTAGTTACTTACATTATATCCTTTATTTCTCATCAACTGAGTTTGCACATGTTCCCCGTGTGCTAAATATAATGCATAAATATGAATTATGTTCACTGGAAGCTCAGATGTAACTAAAGAAGATCTACGTAGTTAGTGTGTGTGTGTGTGTGTCTGTGTGTGTGTGTGTGTGTGTATGTGTGTGTGTGTGTGTGTGAAGCTTGATTTCAACTTGCAATGGTACAGAATATAAAATACAATGGCCAAGTTGCCCTGCCTTACCACACAGACATAGGACACTCATTTACAGAAGGAAATGGCTTTCACTCAAATCATTTTTCAATGTCGGCCACTGTGGAAGACATGTTCTACAACAAACACATTGTTAATGATATGCAGAAAAACCTGCATATTCATTCCAGTGGCAGGAAAATGTATCTCCTGGAGCAGATAGATATACATTTATAAATGAAAAATAACAAAATGTATACCACCAGAAAAAGAATGGTTTACCAGTCACACCTGATTCTACTGACTCTTTTAGACCTTTTGTAAAGTTACAGAATTTTTAATACTGCAGTTTACCACAATAGCATTGTCTGTGTTTTCATGTCGACTAAAGATCTTATTCTTTCCCAAACCCATAACGATTCTCAACTCTCAACTGCTTCAATCCTGTATATGAACATGAGGAATTAGAGCACAGCAGAAAGGCCTTTTGAAGTACATTACTTGACACACATTTCCTCAGACAGGTCCTATAATAATTTAAGTTAAATAGTGACAAAAGTTGGAGACTGTGGCTGAAATTCACGACATTCTAGTTCAATCCCAAGGAAACATGTACGCCAGGTTAGTGCTGTTTCCTCTAAATACACGAGCTACAACAAATACTTTCTCGATGACTAATATTCAGTGTTTTATCAAGAATGAAAACACATGTTACATGAAAGATAGAAAATACTGCGAAGCTACTCACACCACGAGCATTAAATCACCTCCTACTCCTCCTTTCACAAGGTACACTTCAGGAGACAAGCACACATTTACACAACATAGGCTTTCACAGCGACTGTTCACATTAGTCAAAACTTCTGGACTGGCTTGTGGGAGGACGGCACAGTCGATGAATAAAATTATTTCTGACATTTCATCTCCGACTGAGGTAGACATCTTAGGATTGGTTGGTTTTTGGGGGTTAAAGAGACCAGACTGCTATGATCATTGGTCCCTTTTTCTAATACTAAAAACACCCACAGAGAATAAGAACAATCAACAAACCAGAGGACAGATGACACAGAATGAGAGAAACTGAGACAAAGACCAGACAAGAAGAACTAAAATCATACGGAGAGTGACGGTGGGTGGCCGACCATAGAAACAGAAAAGGAAAAGCCAACCACCGAGAAACACATTAAAAAAAGCAGACTAAAATTGTAGCCCATGGGCCAGAATCAACACAAAAACACACACATTTACATTAAGCGATAAAATCCCCCTGCCCGAATAAAATGCAAAACTAAGTCTGCTATGGAACAGTCATAAGTTAAAAGCGCAGAGAGCATTTCAGCCATCGCAAAAGTCTGCCTGAGCACAGTTAAAAGGGCGCACTCCAACCGAATATGGACCACTGTCAAGGAAGCCCCACAACGACAAAGAGGTGGATCCTCACGACACAGGAAATAACTATGCATCAGTCAGGTGTGGCCAATGCGGAGACGACAAAGGATGACTGAGTCCCTGCGATGGCTCGCATGGATGACCACCACACAGTCATCGTCTCCTTGTTATGACGGAGTTTGTTTTTCATGGGCAGGTTGCGCCAATCACTGTCACATAAATCTAAAACTTTTTGGCGTAATAGTGCCCGCAAATCAGTCTCCGGGAGCCTAATCTCCAGAGATGCTTTACTGGTGGCCTCTTTCGCCAGGCAGTCAACAGTTTCATTGCAAGCTAACTCAACATAGCCTGGGTTCCAAACAAAGACAACAGATCCGCCGCAACGGGCAAGATTATGCAGGGACAACTGGATAGCCATCACCAGATGAGAATGAGGGAAACACTGGTCGAGAGCTGGTAAACCGCTCAGGTAATCGCCACAGATAATGAAGGACTCACCTGAGCAGGAGCGGAGATACTCTAGAGCTCGAAAGATGGTGACCACATCAGCAGTGTAAAAACTGCAGCCAGCCTGTAATGTAAGTTGTTCACAATGGTCCACTAGAGTTAGGGCATAACCGACACGACCAGCAACCATCGAACCAACAGTGTAGACAATGCCAGAGCCGTGATACGTGGGTAAGATGGAATAAAAGTGGTGGCGCAAGGCCTCCTCAATGGCATCACTTTGTTAGTATGATTAGTACACAGACACAATCATTACATTTCTTTTATGGAGTTTGTTTGTTGGAATGGTTACTACAAAGCCAAAATCATTGCATTTCATTCATTACCCTATGTATGGTTACTACAATCATTACATTTCATCCATTACCTGATGTGACATATTTCTGAGGGAAGAATCATGGCATTTCATCTATCACCCTATGTGAAATATTTCTGAGAAAAGCTACAGAAAGGTCCTCCCTCATTTGCGTTTGTTTTTTGGTATGGTTACTACAAAGCCAGAATCATCGCATTTCATCTATAACCCTATGTGATGTATTTAGGAGAGAAGGTGCAGAATGCTAAAGACTGATAGTTGGTATGATTAGTACGCAACCCTACGTGAAGTATTTCTGAGAGAAGGTGCAGAAAGCTCCTCCATCACTTTCTTCTGATTGTTGGTATGATTAGTACACAGACACAATCATTGCATTTCATCCATTACCTGATGTGAAGTATTTCTGACGGGAAGCTACAGCAAGCTCCTCCCTCATTTGCGTTTGATTGTTGGTATAGTTACTACAAAGCCAGAATCATCGCATTTCATATATTACCCTATGTGAAATATTACTCAGAAAAGCTACAGTAAGCTCCTCCCTCATTTGTGTTTGTTTGTTGGTATGGTTACTACAAAGATAAAATAATTGCATTTCACCCATTGTCCTATATGAAGTATTTCTGAGAGATGCTGCAAAACCCTCCTCCCTCATTTGCATCTGTTTGTTGGAATAATTAGTACACAGACACAATCCTTATATTTCATCCATTCCCTGATGTGAAGTATTTCTGTGGGAAGCTACAGAAAGCTCCTCCCTCATTTGCGTTTGTTTGTTGGTATGGTTACTAGAAAGCCAGAATCATCGCATTTCATCTATTACAATATGTTATTTATTTCAGAGAGAAGCTGCAGAAAGCTCTTCATTCACATACATCTGTTTGTTGGTATGATTAGTACGTATACACAAACATTGCATTTCATCCACTACCTGATGTGAAGTATTTCTGAGGGAAGCTAATGAAAGCTCCTCCCTCATTTGCATTTGATTGTTGGTATGGATACTACAAAGATAGAATCATTGGATTTCATCTATTACCCTATGTGAAATATTTCTCAGAAAAGCTACAGAAAGCTCCTCCCTCATTTGTGTTTGTTTGTTGGTATGGTTACTACAATGCACGAATAATTGCATTTCATCTATTCTCCTATATGAAGTATTTCAGAGAGAAGCTGCAGAAAGCTACTCCCTCACATGCATCTGATTGTTTGTATGATTAGTACACAGACACAATCATTACATTTTATCCATTACTTAAAGTGAATTATTTCTGATGGAACCTGCAGAAAGCTCCTCCCACACTTGCATCTGTTTGTTGTTAAGATTAGTACACAGACACAATCATTACACTCCATCCAATACCTGACGTGAAATATTTCTGAGGGAAGCTACAGAAAGCTCCTCTCTCAGTTGCGTTTGTTTGTTGGTATGGTTACCACAAAGCCAGAATCATCGCATTTCATTTATTTCCCTATGTGAAGTATTTCTGAGGTAAGCTACAGAAAGCTCAAGCGCCATTTGCGTTTGTTTGTTGGTACGGTTATTACAAAGCCAGAATCATCGTATTTCTTTTTTTACCCTATGTGATGTATTTGAGAAAAAAGCTGCAGAAAGCTCCTCCCTCACTCGCATCTGTTCTTTGGAATGATTAGTACAGAGACACAATCATTACATTCATCATTACCTGATGTGAAGTATTTCTGAGGGAGGCTGCAGAAAGCTATTCCCTCACTAGCATCTGTTTGTTGTTCTGATCAGTACACAGACACAATTTTTTCATTTCATCCATTACCTGATGTGAAGTATTTCTGAGGAAAGCTATAGAAATAACCTCCCTTAGTTGCGTTTGTTGGTTGGTATTATTACTACAAACCCAGAATCATTGCATTCCATCTATTACCCCTTGTGATGTATTTCAGAGAGAGACTGCAGAAATCTCCTCCCTCACTTGCATCTGTTTGTTGGTACGATTAGTACACTGACACAATCATTACATTTCGTCCATTACCTGATGTGAAGTATTTCTGAGGGAAGCTACAGAAAGCTCCTCCCTCATTTTCGTTTGTTTGTTGGAATGGTTACTATAAAGCCAGAATCATCGCATTTCATCTATTATCCTATGTGAAATACTTCTGAGATTAGCTACTGAGTGCTACTCCCTCATTTGCGTTTGTTTGTTGGTATGGTTACTACAAAACCAGAATTATTGCATTATTTCCATTACCCTACGTGATGTATCTCGGAGAGAAGATGCAGAAAGCTCGTCCCACACTTGCACCTCTTTGTTCTTATGATTAGTACACAGACACAATCATTACATTCCATCCATTACCAGATGTGAAATATATCGGAGGGAAGCTACAGAAAGCACCTCCCTCAATTGTGTTTGTTTGTTGGTCTGGTTATTACAAAGCCAGAATTATCGCATCTCATCTATTACCCTATGTGAAGTATTTCTGAGAATAGCTAAGGAAAGCTACTCATTCATTTGCGTTTGTTTTTGGTATGGTTACTACAAAGCCAGAATCATTGCATTTCATCTATTACCCCATGTGATGTATTTCAGAGAGAAGCTGCAGAATCCTTGTACCTCACTTGCACCTGTGTGTTGTTATGATGAGTACACAGACACAATCATTACATTTCATCCATAACCTGATGTGAAATATTTCTGAGGGAAGCTACAGAAAGCTCTTCCCTCATTTGCATTTGGATGTTGGTTTGGTTACCACAAAACCAAAATCATTGCATTTCATATATTACTCTATGTAATGTATTTCATGTCAAAGCTGCAGAAAGCTCTTCCCTCACTTGCATCTGTTTATGGTATGATTATTACACAGACACAATCACTGCATTTCCTCCATTACCTGATGTGAAGTATTTCTGAGGGGGGCTACCGGAAGCTCCTAACTCAGTTGTGTTTCTTTGTTGATATTATTACTACAAATCCAGGATCATCGCATTTCATCCATTACCGGATGTGAAGTATTTCTGAGATAAGCTACAGAAGGCTCAAGCGTCACTTGCGTTTGTTTGTTGGTATGGTTACTACAAAGCCACAATCATTGCATTTCATCCATTACCCTATGTATTTCAGCAGAGGAAAGGTCCTTAATCACTTGCATCTGTCTGTTGGAATGATTAGTACACAGACACAATCAGTAGATTTCACCCTTTGCTTGATGTGAAATAGTTCAAATGGAAGCTACAGAAAGCTCCTCCATGACTTGCGTTTGTTTGTTGGTGGGGTTACTACGATGCCAGAATCAACGCATTTCATCTATTACCCTATGCGATTTATTTCTGAGAATAGCTACAGAAAGCTCCTGTCTTATATGCGTTTGTTTGTTGCTACCGTTACTACAAAGCCAGAATCATTGCATTTCATCCATTGGGATATGTGATGTATTTCAGCCAGGAGCAGCAGAAAGCTCCTCCCTCACTTGCATTTGTTTGTTGGTATTCTTACTACAAAACCAGAATCATTGCATTTCATTTATTACTCTATGTGATGTATCTCAGAGAGAAGCTGCAGAGGGCTCGTCCCTCACTTGCAACTGTTTGTTGTTGTGATTAATACACAGACACAATCATTACACTTCATCCATTACTTGATTTGAAATATATCTGAGGGAATCTGCAGAAATCATCTCCCTCGTTTGCGTTTGTTTGTTGGTATGATTACTTCAGAGCCAGAAACATCGCATTTCGTCCATTACCCCATGTGATGTATATCAGAGAGAAGCTGCAGTATGCTCTTCCCTCACTTGCATATGTTTATGGCAATATTAGTACACAGACAAAATCATTTCATTTCATCCATTACTGGATGTGAAGTATTTCTGAGGGGTGCTGTAAAAGCTCCTCGTAATTTTCGTTTGTTTGTTGGTGGGGTTACTACAAAGCCTGAATCATCGTATTTCATCTATTACCCCATGTGATGTATTTCAGAGAAAAGCTGCAGAAAGCTCATCCCTCATTTGCTTCTGTTTATGGTATGATTAGTACTCAGACACAATCATTGCATTCCATCCATTACCTGATGTGAAATATTTCTGAGGGAAACTACAGAAAGCACAACCCTCATTTGCGTTTCATTGTTGGTATGGTTACTACAGAGCCAGAATCATCGCATTTAATCTATTAACCTATGTGATGAATTTCAGAGAAAAGCTGCAGAAAGCTCATTACTCATTTGCATCCGTTTATGGTATGATGAGTACACAGACACAATCATTACATTTCATCCATTACCTGATGTGAAATATTTCTCAGGGGAGCTACAGAAAGCTCCTCTCTCAGTTGCGTTTGTTTGTTGGTAAGGTTACTACAAATATAGTGTCATCGCATTTCATCTATTACCCTATGTGAAATATTTCTAAACTAAAGGAAGCTCAAGTGTCCTTTACGTTTGTTTGTTGGTATGGTTACTACAAAGCCAGAATCATCGCAATTCATATATTACTTTATGTGATGTATTTAAGCATGGAGCTGCAGAAAGCTCCACCCTCACTTGCATCTGTTTGTTATAATTATTAATACACACACACACTCATGACATAACATCCATTACCTGATGTCAAGTATTTCTGAGGGAAGCTGCAAAAAACTCTTCCCTCACTTGCATCTGTTTATGGTATGATTAGTACACAGACACAATAATTACTTTTCGTCCATTACTGGATGTGAAGTATTTATGAGGGAAGCTGCAGAAAGCTCATCCCTCAACTACATCTGTTTGTTGTTATGATTAGTACACAGACACAATCATTTCATTTCATCCATTACCTGATGTGAAGTATTTCTGAGGGGGGCTACAGCAAGCTCCTCAATCATTTGCGTTTGTTTGTTGGTATTATTACTACAAAGCCAGAATCATCGCATTTCATCTATCACACTATGTGAAGTATTCCTGAGAAAAGCTACAGAAGGCTCAAGTGTCATTTGCGTTTGTTTGTTTTTATGGTTACTACAAAACCAGAATCATCGCATTTCATCCATTATCCTATGTGATGTATCTCAGAGAGAAGCTGAAGAAAGCTCGTGCCTCACTTGCTCCTTTTTTGTTATGATTAGTACACAGACACAATCATTAAATTTCATCCATTACCTGTTGTGAAATATTTCAGAGGGAGGCTACAGAAAGCACAACACTCATTTGGGTTTCATTTGTTGGTATGGTTACTACAAAGCCAAAATCATCGCATTTCATCTATTACCCCATGTGATGAATTTCTGAGAATAGCTACAGAAAGCTCCCCCCTTATTTGCTTTAGTTTGTTGGTACGGTTATTACTATGCCAGAATCATCACAATTCATCTATTACTTTATGTGATGTATTTCCGAAAGGATCTGCAGAAAGCTCCTCCCTCACTTGCATTTGTTTGTTATAATGATTAATACACACACACACTCATTACATTACATCCATTACCTGATGTGAAGTATTTCTGCGGGAAGCTGCAGAAAGCACTTCCCTCACTTGCATCTGTTTGTTGTTCTTATCAGTACACAGACACAACCATAACATTTCATCCATTACCTGATGTGAGGTATTTCTCAGGGAATTTACAGAAAGATCTTACCTCAGTTGCATTTGTTGGTTGGTATGGTTACTTCAACGCCAGAATCTTTGAATATCATCTATTACTCCATGCGATGTATTTCAGAAAGAGACTGCAGAAATTTTCTCCCTCACTTGCATCTGATTGTTGGTACGATTAGTACACAGACACAATCATTACATTTCATGCATTACCTGATATGAAGTATTTATGAGTGAAATGTGTTTGTTTGTTGGTATGGTTACTACAAATCCAGAATCATCGCATTTCATCTATTACCCTATGTGAAGTATTTCTAAAAAATGCTACAGAAAGCTCAAGTGTCATTTGCGTTTGGTTTGTTGGTACGGTTACTACAAAGCCAGAATCGTTGCATTTCATCTATTACCCTATGTGAAGTATTTCTGAGAATAGATACAAAATGCTCATCCCTCATTTGCCTTAGTTTGTTGGGCTGGTTATTACAAAGCCAGAATCATTTTATTTCATATTTTACCCTATGTGATGTATTTCAGATAGAAGCTGCAGAAAGCTCCTCACTCATTTGCAGCTGTTTGTTGGTATGATTATTACACCGACACAATCATTACATTTCATCCATTACCTGTTGTGAAATATTTCTCAAGGAAGCTATAGAAAGCTCCTCACTCATTTGCGTTTGTTAGTTGGTATGGTTACTACAAAGCCAGAATCATTGCATTTCATCCATTACCCTATGTGAGGTATTTCAGAGAGAAGCAGCAGAAAGCTCCTCCCTCATTTGCATCTGTTTGTTGGGATGATTAGTACACAGACACAATCATTACATTTCACCCATTACCTGATGTGAAGTATTTCTGAGGGAAGCTACAGAAAGCTCCTCCGTCATTTGCGTTTGTTTGTTGGTGTGGTTACTACAAAGCCAGAATCATCACATTTCATCTATTACCCTATGTGATGTATTTCAGAGGGAAGCTGCAGAAAGCTCCTCCCTCACTTGCATCTGTTTGTTGGAATGATTACTACACAGACACAATCATTACATTTCATCCATTACCTGATGTGAAATATTTCTGAGGGAAGCTGCAGAAAGCTTATAACACTATTGTCTGCTGCTGCTGAACCATAACCTTAAAGCAGGTTGTGAAGTAAAACAATATTATTAAAGCAATTATGGTATAATGCAACAGAGCAGTGTTACCCTCTGGGAGGAATTTTGTTGTGTTGACCGTGTTGTACCTAACGGAAGTGGCTTATCGGAAATGAAAGTCAGAATTACGGAAATATTTGAACAGTAATAAACAAAATTTTGCCTATCTGCACTGTTTAACAGGTAAAGAAAACGGTCGCCAGCCTAAGTAGGCAAGAGAATGATTAACATTCTCGTTCAAGAAAATAGTTATTAGTAACTTGAATGGATAAACACAACCTATACATTGTCACATGCGAGAGCAGTATACTCTTGACACATTCATGTGGGTACGGTAAGATTGAAACTAACAGTTAAAGCAGCACAAACTATTTGCAAAATTATAACAGATACTGAAACACACTATTACTTTCAGGGCTTACACAAACTGAATGGTCTTTATAACATTATTACTACTAACTGCAGAATCATTAATTGGATATAGGTTAAGTCTCTCTCAGTTAAGTGCGTTACAATTTAAAATGAAAGTTAATTTGAATCCACTTACAGGTTGCTCCTCACTATCATTTGATTAAAGAAATTAAGGTTTTCCTAATTAGTGGTCTTTCTGTTACTTGTTACCAAGCATTAACCCAATATACAAACTGTGGATCCTGTTATTTTATTAATAAGCACTTCTAAAACACAGGAGAGACATACACTTAGCAGACTTGAGTATATAATGTTCCACACTGCAGTTTTCCACTTTTACTACATTGACACACAAAATTAACATATATGTAAGATACTGACTCACCTTCTGTGATTTACAACAGGCGGTAATGAGATCATTTACGAAGCAAAACTTTATAAGCCTCAGCCTCACGAACTTTTTAATTTGAAGTTGGCAACAATGCATTAATAAGCAGTTTTATTAGGAAAATTACTTTCATTAACTTTCTTTTTTTATGTTCAAGAGGCATTAATTAGCAAAAACACTGGTCTTTAATGTTCTTTCAGTAGGGACACTCGGAAATCTCTTTACTTCAAACGGAGAGGAACCTGATAGGTGTTATGGTAAGGAGAAAAATCAAGGTAGGTACATAAACTCAGTTATAAATTACCTTATATTTGAGCACACTAACACATCCATTTAGCTGATCCATCACTGTACATCATTATAGTACTCGATTACAGTGATTGCGCAATGTAGTGGCGCCTGCATGTCAGTAGGTGGAATTGCGGGTAGAATTGCTGGACTCTGTCATTTCTTGGTGGCGATGATAGATACAAATTCCAGAATAGTTCCAGCTACTTATCCATTACCTGATGTGAAGTATTTCTGAGGGAAGCTACAGAAAGTTGCACCATCACTTACGTTTGTTTGTTAGTATTGTTACTACAAAGCCAGAATAATCGCACTTCATCTATTACCCTTAGTGAAGTATTTCTAAGAATAGCTACAGAAAGCTTCTCCCTCATTTGCGTTAGTTTGTTGGGATGGTTGTTACAAAGCCAAATTCATCGTATTTCATATTTTACCCTATGTGGTGTATTTCAGATGGAAGCCTCAGAAAGCTTATCTCTCACTTGCATCTGTTTGTTGGTATGATTGGTACACCATCACAATCATTATATTTAATCCATCACCTGATGTGAAGTATTTCTGACGGAAGCTACAGAAAGCTCCTCAATCATTTGCGTATGTTTGTTGGTATGGTTACTACAAAGCCAGAATCATCAGAATTCATCTATTATCCTAAGTAATGTATTTCAGAGAGAAGATCAGAAAGCTCCTCCCTCACTTGCATATGGTTGTTTTTATGATTAGTACAGAGACACAGTCATTACATTTCATCCATTACCTGATGTGATGTATTTCTGAGGTAAGCTACAGAAAGCTCCTCCCTCATTTGCGTTTGGTTGTTGGTATGGTTACTACAAAGCCAGAATCATCACATTTTATCTATTACCCTATGTAAAGTATTTCTGAGAAAAGCTACAGAAAGCTATTGCGTCATTTGCATTTGTTTGTTGCTGTGGTTACTACAAAGCCAGAATCATTGCATTTCATCTATTACCCTATGTGATGTATTTCAGAGAGAAGCTGCAGAAAGCTCCACCCTCCCTTTAATCTGATTGTTGGTATGGCTAGTACAAAGCCAGAATCATAGCATTTCACCTATTAAACTATGTGAAATATTTCTGAGGAAATCAACAGAAAGCTCCTCCCTCATTTGCGTTTGTTTGTTGGTATGGTTACTACAAAGCCAGAATCATCGCAATTCATCCTATATGTATATGAAGTATTTGTGAGAGAAGCTACAGAAAGCTCCTCACTCATGTGCATCTGTTTGTTGGTATGATTAGTACTCAGACACAATCACTACATTTCATCCATTACCTGATGTGGAGTATTTCTGAGGGATGCTACAGAAAGCTTGCCCATCATTTATGTTTGTTTGTTGGTATGGTTACTACAAAGCCAGAATCAACGCATTTCATCTATTGCACTATGTGAAATATTTTCAAGAAAAGCTACAGAAAGCTCCTACCTCATTTGGTTTTGTTTTTTGGTATGGTTACTACAAAGCAAGAAACATCGTATTTCATATTTTACCATATGTGATGTATTTCAGACAGATGCTGCAGTAAGCTACTCCCTCACTTGCATTTGTTTGTTGGTATGATTAGTACACAGACACAACAATTATATTTCATTTATTACATGATGTGAAGTATTTCTGAGAGAAGCTACTGAATGCTCCTCCGTCATTTGCGTTTGTTTGTTGGTATGGTTACTACAAAACCAGATTCATTGCATTTCATCAACTACCCTTTGTGATGTATTTCAGAGTGAAGCTGCAGAAAGCTTCTCCTTCACTTGCAACTGTTTGTTGGTATGATTAGTACACAGACACCATCATTACATTCCATCCATTACCTGATGTGGAGTATTTCTGAGGGAAGATATAGAAAGCTCCTCACTCACTTGCATCTGTTGGCTGGTACGGTCACTACAAGCCAGAAACATCGCGTTTCATCTATTACACAATGTGAAGAATTTCTGAGAGAAACTGCAGAAAGCTCCTCCATCACTTGCGTTTGTTTGTTTGTGTGGTTACTACAAAGCCAGTATCATCGCAGTTCATCTATTACATTATGTGATGTATTTCAGAGAGAAGCTGCAGTTACTTCACCCTCACTTGCATCTGTTTGTTGATATGATTAGAATACAGACTCAATCATTACATATCACACATCACCTGATGTGAAATATTTCTGATGGAAGCTACAGAACGTTCCACCCTCTTTTGTGTTTGTTTGTTCTTAAGGTTACTACAAAGCCAGAATCATAGCATTTCATTTTTCACCCAATGTGAAGTATTTCTGAGAGAAGCCACAGAAAGCTCGTCCCTCACTTACATCTGTTTGTTGGTATGTTTAGTACACACACACAATCAATACATTTCATTTATTGCATGATGTGAAGTATTTCTGAGGGAAGTTACAGAAAGCTCCTCAATCATTTGCGTATGTTTGTTGGTATGGTTACTTCAAAGCCAGATTCATCGCAATTCATCTATTACCCTGTGTGAACTATTTCTGAGAATAGCTACAGAAAGCTCCTCCCACATTTGCCTTAGGTTATTGGTATGGTTATTACAAAGGCAGAATCATCGGATTTCATTTTTTACCCTTAATGATGCACTTCAGAGAGAAGCTGCAGAAAGCTCCTCCCTCACATGAATTTGTTTGTTGGTATGATTATCACACAGACACAATCATTACATTTCATCCATTAGCTGATGTTGAGTTCTTGTGAGGGATGCTACAGAAAGCTCGCCCCTCATTTACGTTTGTTTGTTGGTATGGTTACTACAAAGCCAGAATCAACACATTTCATCTATTGGACTTCGAGAAATATTTTTGACAAAAGCTACAGAAAGCTTTCTACCACATTTGTGTTTGTTTTTTTGTATGGTTACTAGAAAGCAAGAGTCATCGTATTTCATATTTTACCCAATGCGATGTATTTATGACAGATGCTGCAGAAAGCTACACACTAACTTGCATCTGTTTGTTGGTATGATTAGAACACAGACACAATCATTACATTTCATTCATTACCTTATGTGAAGTATTTCTGAGACAAGCTACAGAAAGCTCCCACCTCATTTTGGTTTGATTGTTGGTATGGTTAATACAAAGCCAGAATACTTGCATTTCATCCATTACTCTTTGTGATGTATTTAAGACAGAGGCTGCAGGAAGATCCTCCCTCACTTCCGTTTGATTGTTGGTATGGTTACTACAAAGCCAGAATCATTGCAATTCACCCATTACCCTCTGTGATGTATTTCAGAGAAAAGGTACAGAAAACACCTCCGTCACTTGCATCTGTTTGTTGGTATGATTAGTACACAGACACAATCATTAAATTTCTTCCATTACCTGATGTGATGTATTTCTGAGGTGAGCTACAGAAAGCTCCCCCCTCATTTGCATTTGTTTGTTGGCATGGTTACTTCAAATCCAGAATCATCGCATTTCAACTATTACCCAATGTGATGTATTTCAGAGAGAAGATGCTAAAAGCTCCTCCCTCACTTGCATCTGTTTGTTGGCTTGATTAAACAGACACAATCATTACATTTCATCCATTTCCTGATGTGAAGTATTTCTGAGGAAGCTACACAAAGCGCCTCCCTCACTTGCATCTGTTTGTTTGTATGATTGGTACACAGACACAATCATTACATTTCATCCATTACCTGATATGGTGTATTTCTGAGGGAAGCTACAGAAAGCTCCTCCCTCTATGACGTGCATTTGTTGGTAAGATTACTACTAAGCCAGAATCATTGCATTTCATCTATTACCCTATTTGATGTATTTCAGAGAGAAGCTGCAGAAAGCTCCCCCCTCATCTGGATTTTGTTTGTCGGTATGGTTACTACCATGCCAGAAATATAGCATTTCATCTACTACCCTATGTGAAGTATTTCTGAGAAAAGCTGCAGGACGCTCCTCCCTCACTTGCATCTGTTTGTTGGTAAGATTACTATACAGACACTGTGGTTACATTTCATCCCTTACCTGATGTGAAATATTTCTGTGGGATGCTACAGAAAGCTCCACCTGCACTTGTGTTTGTTTGTTGGTATGGATACTATAAGCCCAGAATCATCGCATTTCATCTATTACCCTATGTGATGTATTTCTGAGAGAAGCTACAGAATGATCCTCCCTCACTTGCATCTGTTGTTGGTATGATTAGGACACAGACACAATTATCACATTTCATCCATTACCTGATGTAAAGTATTTGTGAGGGAAGCTACAGAAAGCTCCTCCCTCATTTGTGTGTGTTTGTTGGTATGGTTACTTCAAATCCAGAATCATCGCATTTCATTTTTACCCTATGTGAAGTATCTCAGTGAGAAGTTGCAGAAAGTTCCACCCTCACTTGCATATGTTTGTTGGTATCATTAGTACACAGACACAATCATTACATTTCATTCATTACCCGATGTGAATTATTTGTGACGGAAGCTACAGAAGCTCCTCCTTCATTTGTGTTTGTTTGTTGGTAAGGTTACTACAATGCTAGGATCATTGAATTTCATCTATTACCGTATGTGATGTATTTCTGAGTGTAGCTACAAAAAGCACCACCATCATTTGTGTTTTTTTGTTGGTATGGTTACTACAAAGCCGGAATCCTTGCATTTCATCTATTACCCTATGTGAAGTATTGCTGAGAAAAGGTACAGAAAGCTCCCACCTCATTTTGGTTTGATTGTTGGTATGGTTACTACAAAGCCACAATAATTGCATTTCATCCATTACCCTTTGTGATGTATTTCAGACAGAGGATGCAGGATTCTCCTAGCTCATTTGCTTTTGATTGTTGGTATGGTCACTACAAAGCCAGAATCATTGCATTTCATCCATTACCGTGTGTGATGTTTTTCATAGAAAAGGTACAGAAAACGCCTCCTTCACTTGCATCTGTTTGTTGGTTTGATAACTACACAGACACAATCATTACATTTCATCCATTACCTGATGTGAAGTATTTCTGAGGGAAGCTACAGAAAGCTCATCCCTCATTTGTGTTTGTTTGTTGGTATGGTTACTACAAACCCAGAATCATTAAATTTCATTCATTACCCTATGGGAAGTATTTATGAGAGAATCTGCAGAAAGCTAATCACTCACCTGCTTCTTCTTTGTGGTATGATTAGTACACAGACACAATCATTACATTTCATCCATTGCTAATGTGAAGTATTTAAGAGAGAAGCCACCGAAAGTTACTCCCCCGTTTGCGTCACTTTGTTGTTATCGTTATTACAAAGCCAGAATCTTTGCATTTCTTCCACTACACTACGTGAAGTACTTCTGAGAGAAGCTGCAGAACACTCCTCCCTCACTTGCATCTGTTTCTTGGTAAGATTAATACACAGTTACAATCATTAGATTTCATCCATTACCTGATGTGAAACATTTCTGAGGGAAGCTGGAGAAAGCTCCTCCCTCATTTGCGTTTGTTTGCTGGTATGGTTACTTCAAAGCCAGAATAACCGCATTTTATCTAATACTCTATGTGAAGTTTTTTGTTGGGAAGCTGCAGATCGTTGCTCCATCACTTGTATCTGATTGTTGGTAATATTAGTTCTCAGACTCATTCAATACCTTTCATCAATTACCTAATGTGAACTATTTCTGAGGGTAGCTAGAGAAAGCTCCACCCTCATATGTGTTTTTCTGTTTGTATGGTTACTACAAACCCAGAATCATCCCATTTCATCTATTACCCTATGTGAAGTATTTCTGATAGAAGCTGCAGAAAGCTCCTCCCTCACTTGCATTTTAGTACACAGACACAATCATTACATCTCATCCATAACCTGATGTGTAGTATTTCTGAGGGAAGCTACAGCAAACTCATCCCCCATTTGAGTTTGTTTGTTGAATGGTTACTACAAAGCCAGAATCATCGCATTTCATTTTTATCCTATGTGAAGTATCTCAGAGAGAAGCTGCAGAAAGTTCCTCCCTCACTTGCATATGTTTGTTGGTATGATTAGTACACAGATACAACCATTACATTTCATCCATTACCTGATATGGAGTATTTCTGAGGGAAGCTACAGAAAGCACCTCCCACATTGTCGTGCATTGGTTGGTAAGTTTACTACTAAGCCAGAATCATTGCATTTCATCTATTACCCTATTTGATGTATTTCAGAGAAAAGCTGCAGAAAGCTCATCCCTCACTTGCATCTGTTTGTTGGTATGATTAGTACACAGACACTATGGTTACGTTTCATCCCTTACCTGATGTGAAATATTTCTGTGGGATGCTACAGAAAGCTCCACCCGCACTTGTGTTTGTTTGTTGGTATGGTTACTACAAGCCCAGAATCATCCCATTTCATCTATTACCCTATGTGAAGTATTTCTGATAGAAGCTGCAGAAAGCTCCTCCCTCACTTGCATCTTTTATTGGTATAATTAGTACACAGACACAATCATTACACTTCATCCATTACCTGGTGTGAAGTATTTCTGATGGAAGCTTCAGAAAGCTCCTCCCTCATTTGCGTTTGATTGTTAGTATGTTTACTACAAAGCCAGAATCATCGCATTTCACCTATTACCCTATGTGAAGTATTTCTGAGTATAGCTACAGAAAGCTCCTCCCTCATTTGCATTAGTTTGTTGGTATGGTTATTACAAAGCCAAAATCATCGTATTTCATTTTTTACCCTATGTGGTGTATTTCAGATAAAAGCTACAGAAAGCTCCTCTCTCACTTGCGTCTCTTTGTTGGTATGGTTAGTACAAAGGCAGAATATTCGCATTCCATCTATTACCCTATTTGAAGTATATCTGAGAGATGTTGCGGAAAGCTCCTCCCTCTCTTGTATCTGTTTGTTGGTATGATTAGTACACAGACCCAATCATGACTTTTCATCTTTTACCTGATGTGAAGTATTTATGAGAGGAGCCGCAGAAGGCTCCTCCCTCATTTGTGTCTCTTTGTTGGTATGCTTACTCTAAAGCCAGAATTATCATTTTTATCCATTACCCTATGTTAAGTATTTCAGAGGGAAGCTGCAGAAAGCTCCTCCCTCATAGGCATCTATCTGTTGTTAGGGTTCCTACATAGCCAGAATCATCGTATTTCATCCATACCCTATGTGAAGCATTTCTGAGAGAAGCTACAGACAGCTCCATGTTCATTTGTGTCTCTTTGTTGGAAGGTTTACTACAGACCGCGTATCATCACATTTCATCCACTATACTATGTGAAGTATTTCAAAGAGAAACTGGAGAAAGCTGCCCCCTCATAGGCGTCTGTTTGTTGGTATGATTACTATGCAGATAGAATGATCACATTTCATCCATTACCTGATATGAAGTTTATCAGAGAAGCTACAGAAAACTCTTCCCTCATATCCGTTTCTTTGATTGGTTACTAGAAAGCCAGAATCATCACATTTTATCCATTACTGTATGTGATGTATTTCTGAGAAGAGCTTTAGAAAGCTCCTCACTCAGAGGCGTCTCTATGTTGATAACGTTACTACAAAGCCAGAATCATGACATTTAGAAAGCTTGCATCCTCTTCTTGTTCAAACTAGTTATCGTCCATGTTTCACTTCCATACATAGCTGCACTCCATACAAATACTTTCAGAAATGACTTCCTGTCACTTAAATCTATACTCGATGTTAACAAATTTATCTTCTTCAGAAATGCCTTCCTTACCATTGCCAGTCTACATATTATATCCTCTCTACTTTGACCATCATCAGTTATTTTGCTTCTCAAATAGCAAAACTCATTTACTACTTTAAGTGTCTCATTTCTAATCTAATTGCCTCAGCATCACCCAACTTAATTCGAGTACATTCCCTCATCCTCATTTTGCTTTTGTTGATGTTCATCTTATATACTCCTTTCAAGACACTCTCCATTCTATTCAACTGCTCTTCCAAGTCCTTTGCTGTCTCTGACAGAATTACAATGTCATCGGCAAACCTCAAAGTTTTTATTTCTTCCTCATGGATTTTAATACCTACTCAGAATTTTTATTTTGTTTCCTTTACTGCCTGCTTAATATACAGATTGAATAACATCAGTTAGAGGCTACAACCCTGTCTCACTCCCTTCCCAACCACTGCTTCCCTTTTATGCCCCTCGACTCTTATAACTGCCATCTGGTTTCTGTACAAATCGCAAATAACCTTTCGCTCCCTGTATTTTACCCCTGCCACCTTTAGAATTTGAAAGAGAGTATTCCAATCAACATTGTCAAAAGCTTTCTCTAAGTCTACAAATGCGAGAAACATAGGTTTGCCTTTCCTTAATCTTTCTTCTAAGATAAGTCGTAAGGTCAGTATTGCCTCATGTGTTCCAGTATTTCTACAGAATCCAAACTGATCATCCCTGGGGTCAGCTTCTACTAGTTTTTCCATTCATCTGTAAAGAAATCGTGTTAGTATTTTGCCGCTGTCGCTTATTAAAGTGATTGTTCGGTAATTTTCACATCTGTCGGCACCTGGTTTCTTTGGGATTGGAATTATTATATTCTTCTTGAAGTCTGAGGGTATTTCGCCTGTTTCATACATCTTGCTCACCAGATGATAAGAGTTTTGTCAGGACTGGCTCTCCCAAGTCTGTCAGTAGTTCCAGTGGAATGTTGTCTACTCTGGGGGCCTTGTTTCAACTCAGGTCTTTCAGTGCTCTGTCAAACTCTTCACGCAGTATCGTATCTCCCATTTCATCTTCATCTACATCCTCTTCCTTTTCCATAATATTGTCCTCAATTGCATCACCCTTGTATAGACCCTCTATATACTCATTCTACCTTTCTGCTTTCCCTTCTTTGCTTAGAACTGGGTTTCCATCTGAGCTCTTGATGTTCATACAAGTCGTTCTCTTATCTCCAAAAGTCTCTTTAATTTTCCTGTAGGCAATATCTATCTTACCCCTAGTGAGATAAGCTTCTACATCCTTACATTTGTCCTCTGGCCATCCCTGCTTAGCCATTTTGTACTTCCTGTCGATCTGATTGTTGAGACGTTTGATTTCCTTTTTGCCTGCTTCAGTTATTGCATTTTTATATTTTCTCCTTGCATCAATTAAATTCAATATTTCTTCTGTCACCCAAGGATTTCTAGCAGCCCTCGTATTTTTACCTACTTGATCCTCTGCTGCCTTCACTACTTAATCTCTCAAAGCCAGCCATTCTTCTTCTACTGTATTTCTTTCCCCCACTCCTGTCAATTGTTCCCTTATGCTCTCCTTGAAACTCTGTACAAACTCTGGTTCTTTCAGTTTATCCAGGTCCCATCTCCATAAATTCGCACCTTGTTGCAGTTTCTTCAGTTTTAATCTACAGGTCATAACCAATAGATTGTGGTCAGAGTCCACCTCTGCCCCTGGAAATGTCTTACAATTTAAAACTTGATTCCTAAATCTCTGTCTTACCATTATATAATCTATCTGATACCTTTTAGTATCTCCAGGGTTCTTCCATGTATACAACCTTCTTTCATGATTCTTAAACCAAGTGTTAGCTATGATTAAGTTGAAGTCTGTGCAAAATTCTACCAAGCGGCTTCCTCTTTCATTTCTTAGCCCCAATCCATATCCACCTACTATGTTTCATTCTCTCCCTTTTCCTACACTCGAATTCCAGTCACCCATGACTATTAAATTTTCACCTCTCTTCACTATCTGAATAATTTCTTTTATCTCATCATACATTTCTTCAATTTAGTCATCATCTGCAGAGCTAGTTGGCCTATAAACTTGTACTACTGTAGTAGGTGTTGGATTCGTATCTATCTTGGCCACAATAATGCTATCACTATGCAGTTTGTAGTAGCTTACCCACATTTATATTTTCCTACTCATTATTAAACCTACTCCTGCATTACCTCTATTTGATTTTGTGTTTATAGCCCTGTAGTCACCTGACCAAAAGTCTTGTTCCTCCTGCCACGGAACTTCACCAATTTTCTAACCTACCTGCTAGATTAAGGGATCTGACATTCCATGCTCCGATACGTAAAACACCAGTTTTCTTTCTCCTGATAACGACATCCTCTTGAGTAGTCCCCGTCTGGAGATCAGTATGGGGGACTATTTTACCTCCGGAATATTTTACCCAAGAGGACCCAATCATCATTTAATCATACAGTAAAGCTGCATGCCCTCAGGAAGTTTCCCCTTGCTTTCAGCCGTTCACAGTACAAGCACAGCAAGGCCGTTTTGGTTATTGTTACAAGGCCAGATCAGTCAATCATCCAGACTGTTGCCCTTGCAGCTACTGAAAAGGCTGCTGCCCCTCTTCAGAAACCACACATTTGTCTGGCCTCTCAACAAATACCCCTTCGTTGTGGTTGCACCTACGGTATGGCTATCTGTATCACAGAGACACGCAAGCCTCCCCACGATTGGGAAGGTCCATTGTTCATGGGGTGTCCATTACACAATGTGAAGTATTTCTGAAAGAAGCTAAAGAAAGCTTTTCCCTCATTTGTGACTGTTTGTTGGTATGATTACTACAGAGGCCAGAATATTTGCATTTCATCTATTACCCCATGTGAAGTATTTCAGAGAGAAGCTGCAGGAAGCTCTCCCCTCATACGTGTACATTTGTTGGTAACGTTACTACAAAGCCAGGATCATCGCAATTCATCCATTACCTTATGTGAAGTAATTCTGAGAGAAGCTACAGAAAGCCCTTCCCTCATTTGCAATTTTTGTTTGTATGATTACTACACAGACAGCATCATCACATTTCATTTATTACCTGATGTGGTGTACATAAGAGAAGCTACAGAAAGCTCCTCCCTCATTTACATATGTTTGTTGGTATGATTACTACACAGACAGAATCATCACATTTCATCCACTACCTGATGTGAGGTATTTAAAAGAAGCTACAGAAAGCTCGTCCCTCATTTCTGTTTCTTTGTTGGTATGGTTACTACAAAGCCAGAATCATCACATTTCATCCCTTACCCTATGTGAACTATTTCTGAGAGGAGCTGCAGAAAGCTCCTCCCTCAAAGACGTGTCGTTGTTGGTAAGGTTATTACAAAGTCAGAATCATCGCATTTTATCCATTACACTTCGTGAAGTATTTCTGAGAGGAGCTGCAGAATGCGCTTGCCTCATAGGTGTCTCTTTATTGGAGAAGTGACTACAAAGCCAGAATCATCACATTTGGTCCTTTACCCTATGTGAAATTTTTTAAGGGAAGCTACAGAAAGCTCCTCCCTCATTTGCCTCTCTCTGTTCTTCCAGTTACTACAAAGCCAGAATCAATGCATTCCATGCATTACCCTTTGTGAAGCATTTCTGTGAGAAACTGCAGAAGGCTCATCCCCCATTGGCGTCTGTTTGTTGGTATGGTTACTACAAAGCCAGATTCATCGCATTTCATCCATTACACTATGTGAAGTATTTCTGAGAAGAGCTACAGAAAGCTAATCTCTCATTTGCTTCTCTTTGTTAGTAAGGTTACTACAAAGCCAGAATCATTGCATTTTATCCATTACTTTATGTGAAGTATTTCTGAAAGAAGCTACACGGCATCTAAGTGTGAACCCATGTCTATGGTCCTCTGAGTCTTGTGGATGATTAGCAAGAGCTGGGTTTCACATGGCCGTCTTTTTCAAAACAAATGCTGATTCCTACAGAGTAGGTTTGTAGTCTCCAGAAAACTCATTATACTCTAACATAATTTGTGTTCCAAAGTTCTACAACTAATCAACATTAGAGATATAGGTCTATAGTTCTGCACATCTGTTCGAGGTCCCTTCTTGAAAATGGGGAAGACCATGCCGTTTTCCAATCCTTTGGAATGCTATGCTCTTCTAGAGACCTACGGTACACTGCTACAAGAAGGGGGCTAAGTTCCATCGCGTGCTCTGTGTAAAATCTAACTGGTATCCCTTCAGGTCCAGTGGGCTTTCCTCTTTTGTGTGATTTTAATTTTTTCTCTGTCACTCTGTCGTCTATTTTGGTATCTACCCTTTTGTCATCTGTGGTGTCAGGACATTTTGTTTTGATCCACCTATCGCTTTGACATAAGACCAAAATTTCTTAAATTTTCTGCCAAGTCAGTACATAGAACATTACTTTTGAATTCATTAAGTGCCTCTCACATAGCCCTCCTCACACTACATTTCACTTCGCATAATTTTTGCTTGTCTGCAAGGCTTTGGATATGTTTATGTTTGTTGTGAAGTTCCCTTTGCTTCCGCAGCAGTTTTCTAACTCGGTTGATGTACCATGGTGGCTCTTTTCCATCTCTTACGATCTTGCTTGGCACATACTAATCTAACGCATATTGTACGATGGTTTTGACCTTGTCCACTGATCCTCAACACTATCTGTACTTGAGACAAAACTTTTGTGTTGAGCTGTCAGGTACTCTGTAATCTGCTTTTTGTCAGTTTTGCTAAACAGAAAAATCTTCCTCCCTTTGTTAATTTTTCAATTTATGGCTGAAATCATCGATGCAGTAACTGCTTTATGATTGCTGATTCCCTGTTCTGCATTCACTGTTTCAAATAGTTCAGGTCTTTTTGTCACCAGAAGGTCTAATATGTTATCGCCACGAGTTGGTTCTCTGTTTAACTGCTCAAGGTATTTTTCAGATAAAGCACTTAAAAAAAAAATCACTGGATTCTTTGTCCTTGCCATCCGTTATGAACGTTTGAGTCTCCCAGTCTATATCTGGCAAATTAAAATCTCCACCATGAACTATAACATGGTGGAGAAATCTGCTCAAAATATTTTCCAAATTACCCTTCAGGTGCTCAGCGACAACAGCTGCTGAGCCAGGAGGCCTATAGAGACATCCATAGGACTGTTGCTATTCACAATATACATAAATGACCTTGTGGATGACATCGGAAGTTAACTGAGGCTTTTTGCAGATGATGCTGTGGTGTATTGAGAGGTTGCAACAACGGAAAATTGTACTGAAATGCAGGAGGATCTCCAGCGAATTGACGCATGGTGCAGGAAATGGCAATTCAGTCTCAATGTAGACAAGTGTAATGTGCTGTGAATTCACTGAAAGATAGATCCCTTATCATTTATCTACAAAATAGCAGGTCAGCAACTGGAAACAGTTAATTCCATAAATTATCTGGGAGTACGCAGTAGGAGTGATTTAAAAAGGAATGATCATATAAAGTTGATCGTCAGTAAAGCATATGCCAGACTGAGATACGTTGGAAGAATCCTAAGTAAATGCAATCCGAAAACAAAGGAAGTAGGTTACAGTACGCTTGTTCGCCCACTGCTTGAATACTGCTCAGCAGTGTGGGATCCGTACCAGATAGGGTTGATAGAAGAGATAGGGAAGATCCAATGGAGAGCAGCGCACTTCGTTACAGGATGATTTAGTTATCTCGAAAGGGTTACGGAGATGATAGACAATCTCCAGTGGAAGACTCTGCAGGAGAGATGCTCAGTACTCGGTATGGGCTTTTGTTAAAGTTTCGGGAACATACCTTTACCGAAGAGTCAAGCATTATATTGCTACTTCCTACATATACCTCGCAGAGAGACCATGAGTACAAAATCAGGGATTAGAGCAAAAACAGAAGCATACCGACAATACATCTTTCAATGAACAATACGAGACTGGAATAGAAGGGAGAACGGATAGAGGTACTCAGGGTACCCTCCAAAAACACACAGTCAGGTGTCTTGCGGAGTATGGATGTAGATGTAGATGTAGATGTAGATATAGATGTAGAAGCTGCAGAAAGGTCCTCCATCATTTGTGTCTCTTTGTTGGTATGATTACTACAAAGCCAGAATCATTGCATTTGATCCATTACCATATGTGAATTATTTCTGAAAGAAGCTGCAGAAAGCCCCTCCTGCAGCAGCATATCTATATTGATATGATTGCTACAAAGCAAGAATTATTGCATTTCATCCATTACCCTATGCGAATTATTTCTGAAAGAAGTTGGAGAAAGCTCCTCCCACAGCAGCGTCTCTCTGTTGGTATGATTACCACAAAGCCAGAATCAACATATTTCATACATTATCCTATGTGAATTATTGCTGAAAGAAGATGCAGAAGGCTTCACTCACAGCACCACCTGTTTCTTGTTATGGTTACTACAAAGCTAGGAACATCGCATATCATCCATTACACTATGTGAATAATTTCTGAATGAAGCAGCAGAAAGTTCCTTCTGCAGTAGTGTCTCCTTGCTTGTATGATTCCTACAAAGCCAGAATCAATGCATTTAATCCATTTGCATATGTGATTTATTTTTGAAAGGACCTGCAAAAAGCTCCTCACATAGCAGCGTCTTTTTGTTCATATGATTACTACAAAGCCAGAATCATTCCATTTCATTCATTACCATATGTGTATTATTTCTGAAAAGAGGTGCAGAAATCTCCTTCCACAGTAGTTCCTCTTTTTTCATCAGATTACTATAAAAACCAGAATCATCGAATTTCATCCATTACACTATGTGAATTATTTCTGAAAGGAGCTGCAGAAAAGCTCCTAGCACAGCAGCATCTTTTTGTTGATATGATTACTACAAAGCCACAATCACGCATTTCATCCATTACCCTATGCAAATTATTTCTGAAAGAAGTTGCAGTCCCTCCTCCAGCAGCAGTGTCTATTTGTTGGTATGATTACCACAAAGCCAGAATCATCGCATTTCATCCATTATCCTATGTGAATTATTTCTGAAAGAAGCTGCAGAAGGCTTCTCCCACCTCACCACCTCTCTGTTGTTATGATTACTACAAAGCTAGAATCATCCTATTTCATCTATTACCCTAAGTGAATTATTTCTGAACAATGCTGCTGAAATCTCCTCCTGCAGCAGCATCTCTTTGTTGCTATGATTACTACAATGCCAGAATCATCGCATTTCATCCATTACCCTATGTGAATTATTTCTCAAAGAAGTTACAGAAAGCGTCTCCCACAGCTGCATCTTTTTCTCCGTATGAATATTACAAAGCCAGAATCATCCAATTTCATCCATTACTGTATGTGGTTATTTTCTAAAAGAAGCTGCAGAAAGCTCCTCCCGCAGCAGCATCTCTTTTTTGGTATCATTACAACAAAGCCATAACCGTCACACTACATCCATAACCGTATCTGATTTATTTCTAAAAGAAGTTGCAGAAAGCTCCTCAGGCAGCAGTGTCACATTGTTCATATGATTACTGCAAAGTGAGAATCATCCCATTTCATCCATCATGCTATGTGAATTATTTCTGAAAGAAGTTGCAGAAATCTCCTCCCACAGCACCGTGTCTTTGTTGGTATGATTACTACGAAGCCAGAATCATCTCATTTCATCCTTAAGACTATATGAATTATTTCTCACAGGCAGTGTCAAAAGAACCTCCCACTGCAGCGTCACATTGTTGGTATGATTACTCCAAAACCAGAATCAAAACATTTCATCCATTACACTACGTGCATTTTCTCTGAAAGAAGCTACAGAAAGCTCCACCCATATTTGCGTTACTTTGTTGGTGTCATTACTACAAGACCAGAATCATCAATTTTCATCTATTACCCTATGTGAATTACTTTTGAAAAAAGCTGCAAAATGTTCCACCCACAATGGCGTCACTCTGTTGGTATGATTAATACAAATCCTCAATTATCACATTTCATCTGTTACCCTATTTGAATTTTTTTCCGGAAAAAGCTGCAGAAAACGCCTCTCACATTTGCGTTGTTTTCTTGGTATGATTACTACAAAGTGAGAATCATTGCATTTCTTTGATTACCCTATGTGAATTATTTCTGAAAGGAGCTGCAGAAAGGTCCTGCCGCAATTGTGTCACTTTGTTGCTATGATTACAACAATGCCAGAATCATTTCATTTCATCCATTACCCTATGAGAATTATTTCTAAATGATGCTACAAAGAGCTCCTCCCACACTTGCGTCACACTACAAAGCCAGAATCATTACATTTCATCAATTACACCATGCGAATTATTTCTGAAAGAAGCTGCAAAAAGCTCCTCCTACATTCGCATCACTTTGTTGGTATGATTACTACAAAGCCAGAGTCATTGAATTTCATGAATAACCCTATGCGAATTATTTCTGAATGAAGCTGCAGAAAGCTCCTCCCACATTTGCATCACTTTGTTGGTATGATTACTACAAAGCCAGAATCATCGCATTTCATGCATTTCCATATGTGAATTTTTTTTTTTTTCAAGAGAATCAGCAGAACGCTCATACCACAGCAGCTTCACATTGTTGGTATGATTACATAAAAGCCAGAATCATTGCATATTATCCATTACACTACCTGAAATATTTCTGAGAGGAGCTGCAGAAAGCTCCACTCACACTATTACACTTTGATCCTACAGTTACTACAAAGACAGAATCATCACATTTCATCCATTGCCCTATGAGTATTATTTCTGAAAGGAACTGCAGGGAGCTCCTACCACACTGCTATCACTTTCATGGTATAGTTACAACAAGGCCAGAATCTTCTGATTTCATCCACTACCATACGTTAATTATTGCTGAAATGAATTGCTTGTAGCTCTGCTCACAGTACTGTAACTTTGTTAGTACAGTTTCTACAAGGCCACATTCATCGCATTTCATCCACAACCCTGTGGAAATTATTTCTGAAAGAAGCTGCAGAAAGATTCTCTCACATTACTATCACATTGTTGGTTCAGTTGTGATCTATTTCTGAAGGAAGCTGCAAAAGCACCTCTCTCAGTACTGTCACATTGTTTGAAATTTTACACAAAGCAATACTACTACTACTACTACTACTACGTGATCAGGCCCAGTAGACCACACACATCTACAAGTTACCTCCTCCACTGTATTCTGTCCAATGCTGCTATCTGCCATTCGTCCACATCTATTGACACTTGGATTAAATCTTCATGGGATCCACCACTCCAATGGTTCTTTGGTCTCCCAGGAAGTCTCTTTCCTGTAGGTGTGAAATCCAGGAGCTTCCGAGGCCATCTGTGATCCTCCATCCAAGCTATAATGTCGGCCCACTGCATTTATTTGGCTTTGAGGGTACCTGCTATGTTGGGCCACTGGTATAGTTCCTCAAGGGCTTCATTGTATCTGATCCTCCATTCCCCAGTATCTGCATCCAGAACTGTACCAAAAATCTTCCGAAGCACTTTTCTCTCAAAAACAAGGAGCTTATGGAAGCCCTGTTTCCGGATACTCCATATCTCACAGCCATATAGAACAAGAGGCTGGATAAAGGTTTTGTACGGTTGAATCTTGAACTGTCTGGAGAGATATTTCTACCAAAGCAGTTGTGCTAGGCTGTGGAAAGATCGGTTTCCTGCTTGTATTCTGGCATTGATCTCTGCATCACATGACGAGTTCACAGTGGAAAGTGCCCCTAGGTATTTGAATTCTTGCACTCTCTTGTAGGAAAGGTCCACAACAAGCAACAAGCATTGCATTTTATCGATAACCCTATGAAGATTATATCTGAAAGAAGCTGACAAAAGCTCCTCTCAAATTACTATCCCTTTGTTGGTATAGTTACAAAAAAGCCACAATCATGGCATTTCATCTTTAACACTATGATAATTATTTCTGGAAGAAGCTCCAGAAAGCTCCTCTCACACTACAATCACTTTCACAGTTAGTTACTACAAAGCCACAGTCGTCTCATTTCAGCCATAACACTATGTGAATTATTTCTGGATGAAGCTGCAGAAAGCTCCTCTCACACTACAATCACTTTCTTGGTGTAGTTACCATAAAGCCAGAATCATCACATTTCATTCATAACACTATGTGAATTATTTCTGAAAGAATCTGCAGTAAGATGCTCTTCCTTAACAATCAATCTGTTCATATAGCTACTACAAAGCAACAATCGTTGCATTTAATTTGTAACATCATGTGAATTATTTCTGAAAGAAGCCACAGAACGCTCCCCTCAAAATACTATAAACCTTGATGGTGTAGTTACTACAAAGCCACAATTATTGCATTTGATTCATAGCATGCTGTGAAATATTTCTGAAAGAATATGCAAAAAGTTCCATTCACTCTAGAACCAAAGTGTTGGTATAGTTATTAAAAAGTGACAATCATTGCACTTCACTCATAATGGTATGTGAATTATTTCTGAAAGAAGCTGCAGAAAGCTCACAATACTATCACCTTGTCGGTATAGTAACTACAAAGTCATATCCATCGCATTTTATGCATAAACCTATGTGAATTATTTCTGAAAGACGCTGCACAAAGGTACTCTCACTGTAGAATCATTTTGTTGCTATAGCTACAACAAAACCACATACATGGCATCTCACCCATAACACTATGAGATTTATTTCTTAAAGAAGCTGCAGGAAGATTCCCTCACAATACTATCACTTTGTTGTTATAGTTACTGAAGACATACAACCATTGCATTTAATCCATAACCATATGTGTATTATTTCTGAAAGAAGGTGCAGCAAGCTCCTCTCACTCAAGTATCAATCTGTTGGTATAGCTATTACAAAGCCACAATCATAGCATTTCATCCATAAGCCTATGTGATTTATTCCTGAAAGAAGCCGCAGGAAGCTCCCCTCACAATACTATCCCTTTTCCAGTATAATTACTAATGAGCCACAATCATCTCATCTCATTCGTAGTCCTATGTGAATTATTTCCAAAAGAAACTGTAAAAAGCTTTCCGACCAATACCACGAGTTTTGGTACAGTTACTAAAAAGCCACAATCATTGCATTTCATTCATAGTCCTATGTGAATTATTTCTGAAAGGAGCTTCAGAAAACTCCACTCACAATACTATCATCCTGTTGGTATAGTTACTACATAGCCACAATCATCACACTTCATCCAAAACACTATGTGAATTATTTCTGAAAGAAGCTCCAGCAAGCTCCTCTCACTCTATTACACTATGTTGGTATGGTTACTACAAAGCAACAGTCATCCCATTTCATCCATAATCCTAAGTGCTTTATGGGACATAAGCTGCACGAAGCCCCCTCACAATACAATCACTTTGTTGGTTTCCTGAATGAGATTTTCACTCTGCAGCGGAGTGTGCATTGATATGAAACTTCCTGGCAGATTAAAACTGTGTGCCCTACCGAGACTCGAACTCAGAAACTTTGCCTTTTGTGGGCAAGTGCTCTACCATCTGAGCTACCATAGTATGACTTACGCCCGGTCCTCACAGCTTTACTTCTGCCAGTATCTCGGCTCCTACCTTCCAAACTTTACAGATTTTCTCCTGTGAATCTTGCAGAATTAGCACTCCTGAAAGAAAGGATATTGCGGAGACATGGCTTAGCCACAGCCTGGGGGATGTTTCCAGAATGAGATTTTCACTCTGCAGTGTAGTGTGCACTGATATGAAACTTTCTAGCAGATTAAAACTGTTCTGGAAACATCCCCCAGGCTGTGGGTAAGCCATATCTCCACAGTATCCTTTTTTTCAGGAGTGCTAGTTCTGCAAGGTTCACAGGAGAGCTTCTGTAAAGTTTGGAAGATAGGAGACGAGATACTGGCAGAAGTAAAGCTGTGAGGACCTGTATCTTCATTAGGGTGATCCCCATATGCATCTGCTTCCCACTTACTTACTGTTTTTAGAGTGTCATATGCCTGTAACGCTACCAGGTGGCATCCGACATCACAGTGGGCAGTGGTCATAATGTTTTGGCTCCTCGGTGTATAGGGGATCTATACAAGGGAGATATAACTGAGGGCAACATCATACAAATAGTAGAAGAGACAGATGAAGGTAACAAGGGAGATATACTGTGAGAAGCATTTGACTGAGCACTGAAGACTCACAGTGAAACAAGGAAACAAGTACCCAGGGGTAGACAACATTCTGTCAAAACTACCGATAGCATTGGGACGGACAACAATGACAAAATTATTCCATTTGCTGTGCTAGATGTACGAAACAGGTGAAATATCCACAAATTTCACTAAGAATGTATTAATTTCACTTCCAAAGAAATAAGGTGCTGTGAGGTGTGAATATTCCCAAACTGTCAGTTTAGGAATTTGTTGTTGCAGAATACAAACACAAATTCTTATATAAAAGGACCAAAAAGCAGCAGATACTGACTTCATAGGAGATAACTTTGGATTCTGGAGAAATGTAGGACCACATGTGACAATACTGACCCTACAACTTATCTTAGAAGATGCATTCAGGAAAGGCAAACCTATGTTTCTACCATTTGTAGACTTAGAGAAAGCTTTTGACAATGTTGACTGGAATGCTCTTCTTCAAATTATGAAGCAGGGATGAAATACAGGGAGTGAAAGACTATTTAAAATTTTTACAGAACCAGATGGCAGCTATAACAGTTGAGGGGCATGAAAGGGAAGCAGTGGTTGGGGAGCAAGTGACACAGGGTTGTAGCCTATACGTGACGTTATTCGAACTGTATATTTGGCCACCAGTAAAAGAAACAAAAGAAAAGTTCAGAATAGGAATTAAAATACATGGAGAAGAAATAAAAAACTTTGAGGTTTGCTGACAACATTGTAATTCTGTCAGAGACTGCAAAGGACCTGCAAGAGCAGTTGCACGGAATGGACAGTTCTTGAAAGGAAGATATGATATGAACATAAACAAAAGCAAAAGAAGATAATGGAATGTAGTCAAATTAAATCAGGTGATGTGAGGGAATTAGATTAATGAATGAGACACTTAAAGATGATGATTTTTGCTATTTGGGCAGCAAAATCGCTAATGATGTTCAAGGTAGAGATGATATAAAATCTAGGCAGACAATGGAGAGGAAAGTGTTTCTGAAGAAGAGAAATTTTGGAGCATTGAATATAAACTTAGGTTGTAGAGTAATTGCACTTTATGCAAGACACCTTTGTAGCTTTGTTTTCAGTGAGACATTTTTCAGCACTTTTTTTTGCTATCTTCAGACATGTAGATGTAGATAGTACAGAAAATGCTGAAACAGGTTTGTGTGAAAACACAGCTATGAACATGCCCGAAAAAAAAGAGAGGGGAAATTTCTCTCTAATTTTCTTAGACACAGAAATAAAGAGAACTGCAATATTCACAACATGGAACTGCAATATTCACAACATGTTTATAGATTTAGGTGTTACAAAGATTTTTCTGGAAACATTTGTATTGATTGTTGTCATATACGAAGTGAAACATGGATATCAAACAGCTTAGACAGGATGAGAATAGAAGCTTCTGAAATGTGGTGCTACAGATGTATACTGAACATAAGGTGGGTGAATGGACTTGGAGAGAAAAGAAATTTCCTACACAATCTGACTAAAAGAAAGGATTAGCGGACAGGATGCATTCTAAGATGTTAACGGATCACTAGTTTAGCACTGGAGAGAAGTGTGGAGCAGTGGCACCACTCCCATACCGTATATTAAGATCCTCATAAGCCATTTGGTAACTTTATTTTCAAAATTCTGATGATGAAGTTCATACTATATGCAAAGTCTTACGAGTTAATAGGTATATTTTGAAGGAAAGATCACTTTCAAATTAAAGGGCTATTTTTCCTCTTTTCAGTAAACTTTACTATCTTAACAGATATTGAATATAATAGAGGGAAACATTCAACATGGTAAAAATATACATAAAAAACAAAGATGCTGTGACTCACCAAATGATAAAACACTGGTAGACAGACATTGCTTCATCTATGGGTTGTGAAAGTTTGAAATTTGTGTGTGTGTTTGTGTATTTTTTATTGTGTCTATCTACCATCACTTTCTCATTTGGTAAGTCACAACAACTTTCTTTGTTATATGCATTAACAGATATTGATAACTGTTAGTTTAACTTTATCCACATTTGTAGTGCCAGTTATGGACATATTGCTGTGAATTTCCAGGATCTGTTGATACACTTTTGATCATCTGATTTTTCTAATTTTTATTGACACCAGTACTAATGAGCAAGAGTCCTGAATTACAAATTACAGATTTTTCAGTAACTACATTTTAATATGCAAGATGGGTCCCATAATAATAATAATAATCCCTTGATTTCCAATGCATAGGCATAAATTAGAATTGAACTTTTGAATAGACGCTGCTCATGCGAAGCAACATACTGCTACAAACAAAATATAATGACAATATCCACAGCCAATAAAACTTAGCCTTCTGGCTCACAGGTTTTGTAAATTTAATAATAAATTAACATAATTCATTAATACCGTAGAACAAATCTGTTTACGGCCTACATTCACTCCACTTTCTTGATTCTGCTGTTAATCTTCTTCAGGTATGGCTTCAGTTTAACTTGGCTGCATTCTAGACCACTCTTGGGAACTATTTGTGTTGCCTCTCCATTCATTTAAGTCAGGCTGAGAGAACTTATTTTACAATTATGAGCAATAAATATCATTATGTGTGTGTTTCAGTTTTGTTTAGTAATATTTGTGTTTACAACAACCATTCTTTGCCGTGTTTTACTTAACTCTATGTGAAACAACTTTTGATCACTTCATCTGTATTGTGTGCACATTTACTTTCTGAAGAGATAATAAGTATTGTGCTCCACAGATGTCCATACTAAGTACCTGTCTGCATACATCATTAGAAACTGTAAGAGATCTGGTCATCCCCAACAGGATCTTAAAGACATGATTAAAGATTAGTGAGCTCATAATTTTGAACTTATAAAAGAAACTTCTGGCTATCCATTTTAAGTACGGAACTGTCAACAGTAATTTCAGGTGCTGATCCTCTGAAACTGTACAGCTTCTGAACGGCTTGTATCACAACTATTGATGTGACATAACACCTACGGTATATTTTCTATTGTCATCTGGAATGAAGATCCCATTCTATCCATTACAGGGTTTAACCTTACTTGAACCATAATCATGATGATGAACATCTCAATAATTTAGTGGGTTCTGAACCTGAAACATGAAATAGTAGAGGACTACAAATACGACAGTGGGAGCTCATCTTCAGTGCTGTGTGAAAGATCATGCACAAAAATCCTTGTGGGATAGTGTTGCTAACAACTATTGTTTTGATTTAGTTAACTTCAGTGCTAGTAAACAGTCACTATTGCTCAATAGATATTAAAACTGAAAATAAGTAAATTTTTTGAAATATGTAGAATCTGATCACAGATGAAAGAAAATAGAAATAATCTTAAATATATGTTCTTGATTATTAGCATTATTTTCAGAGAGAGATAACAGAAATAAGATTGAGCCCACAGTGTTTTAAATGTTTCAAAGCCAGAAGCTTCTTCAAGGAAATGCACCCAACTGTAGAGCTTTTCTTTGATGGTAGACAATGATAATCCCATTCCTTAATAGAATGTTGATACCTTGCATATTGGCTGCATATTAATAATCATAACAAATCTTCATCAGAGCAAGGAAAACAAACACAAAAGCACACAAGCTCTGGCACCCAAGACCAGACTGCAAGCAGAAGCACATGGTGGGAGAAGCAAACAGGTGGTAGGGAAGGAGGAGAATGGGGCAGGGAGAGATAGCAGGGTAGGGGGACAGTTATGTGCTGCTTGTGGACGGTTACAGGGACAAAGTGGGGAGAGAGTATGGCAGCTAGTTGGAGTCAGGAGATTAGACAGATGTCAGCAGGGGGGTGGGAGGGCCATCAGAAAAGGAGGTAGCTATAAAAACTGTGGGTGCATTACTGGAATTGAGTTCTGGAATGGGAACAAGGAATGGTATAGTTTGGTGGTAGACAGTGACTAATGAAGGTTGAGGGTTACTTAAATGAAAGCTATACTGTAGGGAGAGTTCCCACTAGTGCAATTCAGAAAAGTTGGTGTTGGTGGGAAGAATCCAGAAGGCACAGGTTGTGAAGCAGTCACTGAAATGACAAATGTCATGCTGCGCAGCATGCTCAGCAATTGATTGGCCCAACTGTTTCTTCATCACAGGATTTTGGTTGTCATTCATGTGCACATACATTTTGTCAGTTGCCGTGTCAACATAAAATAGAGCTCAGTGGTTGCAGCTTAGCTCTTGGATCACATGACTGGTTTCACAGGTAGCATTGTCTTTGATTGGGCAAGCGATAATTGTGAGTGGACTGGAGTAGGTGGTGGAGGGAGGATGTATGGGACAAGTCTTGCATCTATGTCTATTACAGGGGCATGAGCCATGAGGTAAAGGGCAGCAAGCAGGGGTTGTGTAGTAGTGATATTCTCTAGGTTCAGTGGTCAGTGGAATACTACTGTGGAAGGGATGTAAAAGATAGTGCTTAATAGATTCCCCATTCCAGGGTACTATGATATATATTTTTGGTTTGTAAATAAAGCTTCCTTTTTCCTTCTGCTAGTTACTTTATTTATCCTATATGTGTTTTGCCTTCTGTTCTAAGGCATCATCAGTGGGATATATAATGATACAATTTTGTTAGTTTTATATTATTAAACAGTTCACTTTGTAAAAAAAAAGTAATTACTTATGATTTGCTAATTTGCTTATCCTCACATCTGGTCTGGAGGTCACACTACCACTTTTATCACTGCCATATAATCACATTTTTGTGTTCTCACCTTCCATACACCATTCACCATATTTCTTCCCCTTCTTTGGTCGACTATTGTTCCTTTGTCACTCAATACATTTATTTCGTCGTACACCGTTTTTCTCAACGTAAATATTGCAACTCTATTATTTGTTTCATCTTCTTTGAGAAATTTACCTATTTGTTGCAAATGTAACGAAGTATATGTTTGAGACTAACTTCTATTTCTGATGTTTATACTGTGTGTGCGTATGATTGAGAGAGAGGGAGGGAGGGGGATAGAGCTGACGAGTTTTAACTTGGGTGGGGGGGGGGGGGCAGTGGAGGGGGGATTACAAGCTATCAGTGAGTGGTTGAAAACTTTGGTGACAGCGACAGCTGATTTGACTTTTCCTTTCAATATTCTGTGGAGGGGCTCATGGATTTTTTGGATTCTATTATTATTATATTGGACTGTATTATTTTATTAATCCTTTTTGCAGATGGTATTCTATTATTTTAAATAATGAATGGCTTGGCATGTGTACTTGGTCATTCAACAGGATTTTCCCTTCTGCTTTGGTTTTCTGTATGTGGTAATTTTCTTGCATTATTAGGAGGTGTTGTTTTACTGTCGATTATAATTATTTTATGTCATTGTCTCTAGTGGTTGGTTTGTGGTCATTTTCTCTTAGGCATTCTGCAAATGTGATGTGGTTTGTCCCATATTTCCAAACTCTCATGTGTTTTTTTATCTGACATCAGATGTTCCCATGTTTGCTCTATGTAACTGCCTTCACAAGTGTTACACTGTAGCTGATATATACCTGCTTTCTGGTATATGTCTCTGTTATTTGTCAGTTTTGGGGTGTATTTTTGAACAGAATTGTCTATTGTGTCTGCTATGTTTATTCCTTATCTCTTGAAAATGTTGGTGGTTTGATAGGTGAGTTTGCGTTTGTATGTCATTGTGTACCATCTATTGTTTTCTTTCAACTTTTTCTGATTATCCTGTGCAGTTGTTATGGGACTACATGTTTGTGTTTGGTTCTGTTGTGTTGTTGTCTGTGGTTTGGAGCTTTCTGCTTTTATTTTACTTTTAATTTTGTTGTTAAGCTTTGTTACTGTGTTACTGTTGTAACCATTATTTTGTGCCTCCTGCATCATTATGTCCCATTCTTTTTGGTAGCCTTCTTTGGCAAGTGGTACTGTGTTGAGTCTATGGAGCATGTGTTGAAGTGCTGTTTGCTTTTGTGTGTGCGGGTGGTTAGAGGACTGAGGAATCATATTGTCTGTTGCTGTGGGTTTACGGTAAATTTCAAACATATGCTTATGGTTCTGTTTTTTTATTGTTATATCCAGGAAGTTAATTTGGTTGTTCTGTTCTCTTTCAATTGTGAATTTTATATTTTTATGGATCTTGCTGATGTCAGTATGTAGTTTTTCAATTTATCTTTGTGGTATATTTGTTAAGCAAAGGATGTCATCCATGTATCTGAACCACTATAATATGTTGTATTCTTTTGCTAATATTTTTGTGAAAATGATCTGTTAAATGTGGTTTACCAAAATATCTGCTAAGGCTTCTGAAACTGGGGACCCAATTGGTAATCCATCTTCTTCTAAATAAAATTCATTACTGAATTTGAAGTAATTTTGTTGTGTTATGAGCTTTATTAGTTTGTATATTTCCTTAATCTGTTCATCAGGAAGGTGACTATAAGTTTTCAGGTACTTATCTATAATTTCTATTACTTCTGGTACTCCTGGCTGGTGGGACCAAGCCATTCTAGGCACATCAGTCAATAACTGCGCAGCCACTAAGTTTGCAATTTCGAATCCTGCCTCGGGCATGACAGTGTGTGTGTTGTCCTTAGGTTAGTTAGGTTTAAGTAGTTCTAAGATCTAAGGGACTGACGACTTCAGATGTTAAGTCCCATAGTGCTCAGAGCCATTTGAACCATTTCTGGTACTGATATGTTGCAATACATGATTTCTATAACAAATGAAAAGAGGGTTATATCTTTTGTTCGTTGTATTTGCTGTGTAGTGTTTTTAATGGTTCTGTCTTCTTGTACTTTGAAATTTTCAGACAGAAATTTTAACATGTATCCTGCAAGCTCTGAAGAGGGGGGAGTTTCTGAAATCCAGTATTGGCCTCACAGAAGATTCGGTTTGTGGATTTTTGGTTGGCTTTGGAGAACCAGATCAGTGGGACTGATCTATGACAACTTTCTTTTCTCTATGTTATCCAATATGATGTCAATATTTTTCAGAGTGTGTTTTCTTTTTTTTTTTTTTTTACTTTTGTCTTTAATCTGAATGTCATGTCTGATTTTAAATTTGTAATGCTATTTTGTAAAATGAATTCTTGTGTTTTTTCAATGTATTGTTCTTTGTGTATCAGTAATATTGTGGTCTCCTTGTCTCCTTTTAAAATGTTGTTGTTGTTGTTGTTGATGTGGTCTTCAGTCCTGAGACTGGTTTGATGCAGCTCTCCATGCTACTCTATCCTGTGAAAGCTTCTTCATCTCCCAGTACCTACTGCAACCTACATCCTTCTGAATCTGCTGAGTGTATTCTTCTCTTGGTCTCCCTCTATGATTTTTACCCTCCATGCTGCCCTCCAATACTACATTGGTGATCCCTTGATGCCTCAGAACATGTCCTACCAACCGATCCCTTCTTCTAGTCAAGTTGTGCCACAAACTTCTCTTCTCCCCAATCCTATTCAATACCTCCTCATTAGTTACGTGATCTACCCATCTAATCTTCAGCATTCTTCTCTAGCACCACATTTCGAAAGCTTCTATTCTCTTCTTGTCCAAACCAGTTATCATCCATGTTTCACTTCCATACATGGCTACACTTCATACAAATACTTTCAGGAAAGAGTTCCTGACACTTAAATCTATACTCGATGTTAACAAATTTCTCTTCTTTATAAACGCTTTCCTTGCCATTGCTAGTCTACATTTTATATCCTCTATACTTCAACCATCATCAGTTATTTTGCTCCCCAAATAGCAAAACTCATTTACTACTTTAAGTGTCTCATTTCCTAATCTAATTCCTTCAGCATCACCCGACTTTATTTGACTACATTCCTTTATCCTCATTTTGCTTTTGTTGATGTTCATCTTATATCCTCGTTTCAAGCCACTATCCATTCCATTCAACTGCTCTTCCAAGTCCTTTGCTGACTCTGACAGAATTACAATGTCATAGGCGTACCTCAAAGTTTTTATTTCTTCCCCATGGATTTTAATACCTACTCTGAATTTTTCTTTTGTTTCCTTTACTTCTTGCTCAATATACAGATTGAATAACATCAGTGAGAGGCTACAACCCTGTCTCACTCCCTTCCCAACCACTGCTTCCCTTTTATGCCCCTCGACTCTTATGACTGCCATCTGGTTTCTGTACAAATTGCAAATAGCCTTTCGCTCCCTGTATTTTACCCCTGCCACCTTTAGAATTTGAAAGAGAGTATTCCAGTCAACATAGTCAAAAGCTTTCTCTAAGTCTACAAATGCTAGAAACATAGGTTTGCCTTTCCTTAATCTTTCTTCTAAGATAAGTCGTAAGGTCAGTATTGCCTCATGTGTTCCAGTATTTCTATGGAATCCAAACTGATCTCCCAGAGGTCAGCTTCTACTAGTTTTTCCATTCGTCTGTAAATCATTCATGTTAGTATTTTGCAGCTGTCACTTATTAAACTGATTGTTTGGTAATTTTCTCATCTGTCAACACCTGCTTTCTTTGGGATTGGAATTATTATTTTAAAATGATAACATTTTGTTTTTGTAGTTTTCTCCTAATTTTTCCTAGTGTTGCAGATCTGAGTTTTTGTTGTTTTGTGTTGTTGCATTTTTATGCTGGTTATTATATTCTGGATTTCTTTTTTTACTAGTTCTCTAGTTAATCCAATGCTGACACTGCTATTTTCATTCCTATCATCCCTTGTCAAAACACTTTATGCTTCTATAATTAGATTTCATAAGTAACCTTCATCTATTTCTGAATTTAGATTGTATTTTCATCCTTTCTCCAACAGCTGTCTTTCTTTACTGTTTAACTGTGTGTCTGTAAGGTTCACTAATCTTGGGTAGAATTTGTGTGTGTGAGTAAAGGTAATATGTTGTAACTGGAGTTTTTTGAGTTGGTTGATCTTTCTTCTATGAACTGTTTCTATTCTTTGTGCAGCAGTTTTTGTAAGCTTTTCGACCCTGTTGACCAGATGGGAGAAAACTTTCATATTATTTATGGTGTCTGCGAGTTGTAAATATGTTTTATACAACTCGTAATTCAACTCTTGTTTTTTAGAGTCTAGGGATTTTATCTCGTATTTTAACCATATTTTCTGAGCAGAATGCATTGCTTTTTGGGTGGTGGTTGAACTGTTTTTAATTTTTACATTGAATATTTAGGTACCAGATTGTTACATTTGCATATGTTGAATTTTGTGTGTTGTATGGTTTTATGGATGTTCAGATGATTCTTCTGAATTTCTGGTATGGGCCATGTGGAAATGCCTGGCATGGCATGAATAACAAGTCTGTTTGTGTGGCCATCCTCTGCAGCAAGCATATAAAAATTTGTTTTGTAAATAAAGCTGCCTTACCCTGCTGCTAGTTACTTTATTTATCCTGTACACTTTTCACCTTCTCCTGTTCTAAGGTATCATCAGTGGGATTTATAACGATACAGTTGTGTTTGTTTCATATTATTAAACAGTTAAATTCACATTTTTTTTAAAAAAGAGTAGCTACTTACATTTTGGTGATTTGCATTTTCTCACAACTGCCTATCATACAAGTTCATGGCCAGGGATAATGACGTGTCCTGGGGTCCACTGATAAACCACGGAATGGCTCCCAAGCAGGCGACGTGGAAACTGCTTCATGAGATAGGCATTCTCTGAAGCTGACCTACATTCTGTCTACACCATGGGGTTTTCTGGCTTTGGGAGATGGAATGGCATAACAGCACACATAACAAACTGCATGTCGTTAAGGAGGCTATGAATGTGTGGAAGTCTTCCAGGCAGGCCTCTCCCAGGGAATCAGTCATCCTCTTCTGGCTCTGCATTGACTATATGAGGCTAATGCATGGTTAACTACTCTGTAGCGAGAAGCCACCTAAGTGTCGATGTGGCTTCCAAATGACAGTTGTTCACCTCTTGCTGGACTACTCACATTTAACCGCTCTGTGACAGACTTTCAACTTTCCCACCAACCTGCCTTCGGTGTTGGACACAATGACTCCACAGCAGCTTTAGTTCTACATTTTATCCGTGAGAGTGGGTTTTATACTTCTATATAGGGTTTAGTGTATCCTTTGACCCTCTGTGTCCTCCAGCCTAGTGCTTTACGGTTGAGTTTTTAATGTGTTGCAGAGTCACTGGCTTTCCCTTTCTATTCTCGTGCTTGCCAGCCACTGTAATCTGCTTTCATGTTTTACTCTCTTCTGTTGTTTCCTTGTCCTCTTTTGTTCCTTTTAGTGTTCATAGTGTGCCCTTCATTCTTATGGCTTTTCCTTTCTTTCTGTTTTGTGTTACACATTTAATCCGTTTTATTCTCACTCTTGTGGCATTGCTTTTTAGGAACATTGGTGAGGCAGATGGTGTGATAGCTGTCCACATCAAGTGCGTTTTTACACAATCTCACCATAGCCGGTTGAAGATGATGATTATATGTCACTTGTAGTCAGATGAGATATGTTTAATCACCTGGCTGTGGATGCGGTCAGGCCCAGGAACTGTGTCGGTGCAATGTGCAAGAGCACTGAAAAGCTTCCACTTTGTAAATGGGGCGTTATAGGATTCACCACAGCATGTAGTGCATTAGAGTACATTACCTTTCAGCCACCGTTCCAGTGTGCGAAACCTTGGGGGGTGATTATCCAATGCAGTGCCCGGCAAAGTGCCCGGAAATCGCATTTGTGTTGGTACATAACTCGCCATTTAAGGTAACACCAGGGACAGCCATTGAGGCTTGGTACCCAAAGAGACATTTGATCTTTTTCCAGACTTGGGAAGACATGTGGCCTCCAATGGTGGAGACTTATCTCTCCCAACACCACTCCTTCTGTTGCTCGATAAGGTAGTGAACACTGGCACAGAGCCATTTAAAGACTATGATGTGCTCCAGGGAAGGGTGCCACTTACGGGCTGTAAAGCTTGCAGACACTCTTCAATTGCCTGAACGATTTGCGGCGACCACCAAGTGACTGCCTTACTCCTTGGGCAACCTAAAGAGCGAGAGATTCCGTTTTCTGTGACATAAACAATTGTGCTAGTCATCTGCTCAACCATCACATCGATATTACAATGTAGGGGAGATTCAGCGGTGACAGCTAAGGTGAAAGTTACCCAGTTAGCCTTGTTCAAAGCCCATCTGGGCAGGCATCTGTGTGCCTGATGCTGGGGCACTGCCAGGAAGATGGGGAAGTGCTCACTACCACACAGGTAGTCATGTCTTCTTCAGTGGATGGATGGGAGATGTTCTGGGCTGCAGATTGATACGTCAATGGCTGAGTAACTCCCATGAGCCACACTGAAACATGTGGCGGCCCCAGTATTTAAGAGTCATAGGTCAAATTGCAACAGTAAATTTCGACAACTCTGCCTCGCCCAGTAACTATGGTACCACCCCACAAGGGGTTATGGGCATTAAAATCTTCCCGAAGAAGGAAAGGTTTAGGCAGTTTATCAATTAGTGCAGCTAATACATTCAGGGGTACTGCACCATCTAGATGAAGATATACATTTCAGACAGTTATTTCCTGCATCATCTTTATTCTGACAGCCACAGCTTCAAGAGAGTTTTGAAGGGGCACATGTTCACTACAGACTGAGTTTAGAACATAAACGCAAACTCCACCTGTCAATCGATTATAGTCACTGTGGTTGCTGTAATATGCCTTATAGTGACGGAGGGCAGGGAACCAGGTTACCTGGAGGGCAATGCAGATGGCAGGTTTAAACCTCAACAGTTGCTGTAGCTCAGCCAGGCAGTGGATAAAAGCACCACAGTTGCACTGGACGATGACATCGTGAGACTGGGAAGGCACGGAAAATTCAGTGAAGCACTGTATGGCTCACAGTCACCTGCTTCCACTGATTTATTGCCTGAATAGTCTATATCCATCATGTGAGAGGGTCTGGCAAGATCTACACTCCTGGAAATAGAAAAAAGAACACATTGACACCGGTGTGTCAGACCCACCATACTTGCTCCGGACACTGCGAGAGGGCTGTACAAGCAATGATCACACGCACGGCACAGCGGACACACCAGGAACCGCGGTGTTGGCCGTTGAATGGCACTAGCTGCACAGCAGTTGTGCATTGCCGCCGTCAGTGTCAGCCAGTTTGCCGTGGCATACGGAGCTCCATCGCAGTCTTTAACACTGGTAGCATGCCGCGACAGCGTGGACGTGAACCGTATGTGCAGTTGATGGACTATGAGCGAGGGCATATAGTGGGCATGTGGGAGGCCGGGTGGACGTACCGCCGAATTGCTCAACACGTGGGGCGTGAGGTCTCCACAGTACATCGATGTTGTCGCCAGTGGTCGGCGGAAGGTGCACGTGCCCGTCGACCTGGGACCGGACCGCAGCAACGCACGGATGCACGCCAAGACTGTAGGATCCTACGCAGTGACGTAGGGGACCACACCGCCACTTGCCAGCAAATTAGGGACACTGTTGCTCCTGGGGTATCGGCGAGGACCATTCGCAACCGTCTCCATGAAGCTGGGCTATGGTCCCGCACACCGTTAGGCCGTCTTCCGCTCACGCCCCAACATCGTGCATCCCGCCTCCAGTGGTGTCACGACAGGCGTGAATGGGGGACGAATGGAGACGTGTCGTCTTCAGCGATGAGAGTTGCTTCTGACTTGGTGCCAATGATGGTCGTATGCGTGTTTGGCGCCGTGCAGGTGAGCGCCAAAATCAGGACTGCATACAACCGAGGCACACAGGGCCAACACCCAGCATCATGGTGTGGGGAGCAATCTCCTACACTGGCCGTACACCTCAAGTGATCGTCGAGGGGACACTGAATAGTGCACAGTACATCCAAACCGTCATCGAACCCATCGTTCTACCATTCCTAGACCGGCAAGGGAACTTGCTGTTCCAACAGGACAATGCACATCCACATGTATCCCGTGCCACCCAACGTGCTCTAGAAGGTGTAAGTCAACTACCCTGGCCAGCAAGATCTTCGGATCTGTCCCCCAATGAGCATGTTTGGGACTGGATGAAGTGTCGTCTCACGCGGTCTGCACGTCCGGCACGAACACTGGTCCAACTGAGGCGCCAGGTGGAAATGGCATGGCAAGCCGTTCCACAGGACTACATCCAGCATCTCTACGATCGTCTGCATGGGAGAATAGCAGCCTGCATTGCTGCGAAAGGTGGATATACACTGTACTAGTGCCGACATTGTACATGCTCTGTTGCCTGTGTCTATGTGCCTGTGGTTCTGTCAGTGTGATCATATGATGTATCTGACAACAAGAATGTGTCAATAAAGTTTCCCCTTCCTATGACAATGAATTCACGGTGTTCTTATTTCAATTTCCAGGAGTGTAGGTACTTAGCAGGTGCCCAAATCTCCACCCCACCCTCAGCTGCAGAGCCTGTAGGTAGCAGTGGTGTGGGTGCGACCGCAATTTCTTTGGTCTTAGCGGTTTTCGTTTTGGATTTCTCTCACAGCTCCTTGGGTTTCCCTGGCTGGGAGGACTTCACTGGCTCAGTCTCCAGGACTGAGGATGAGCGTGACGTCCTACAACCAGCTGCTTTTTTGCTCTTTGGCCACTGGCTGGTGTCCTGTTTCCCACTAGAAGCTACCTAGGAATGGAGTGACCCAAGGGACCACTTCCTAGGGAGAGAAGCTGAAGAACACTTACGCTTCTCCAGCTCCAGCCATGATTGTTGCGCAATGATGGTGGCGGCGGGGGGCGGCGGGGGGCGGCGGGGGGGGGGGGGGGGGCAGGGTGGTGTTGCTCCTCAAGTAGGTGGTGCAGGATCAACAGGGATGGAAATGCTATCCAACATCAAGGGGGCAGGTGAGTCTACCAGCTCTGAGAGTTGACCTGGGTTGGCAGAGCTCATGGTGTCAGAACTGTTGTAGTGGTGGTGTAAGACTATGTCATACACACAGGATGCAGGTGTTCAAATTTTCTCTTATCCTCAGTGTAGGTCATTCATTCCAGGGTCTTGTACTCCATGATTCTCCTTTCTTTCTGGAGAATCCTGCAGTCAGGTGAGCAAGGTGAATGGTGCTCTCTGCAGTTGACACAGGTGGAAGGCAGTGCACATGGAGTATTGGGATGTGATGGGCATCCAAAATCTTGGTTTGTGACACTGGACGTAGTGAGGGAAAACATATTGCTGAACTTCCAGCACTTCAAGCACCGAGTTGGGGGGTGGATACAGGGCCTTACATCACACCAGTAGACCATCACCTTGACCTTCTCGAACAATGTATCACCCTCAAAGGCCAATATGAAGGCACCGCTGGCAACCTCATTATCCTTCCGACCCCGGTGGACATGCTGGACGAAATTTACACCTCGTCACTCTAAATTGGCCAGCAGCTCAATTTCGGACTGCAAAAGAATGTCTCTATGAAATGTGATACCCTGGACCACATTTAGGCTCTTACTTGTTGTACTGTTGTGTGTTGAATTGTGCTTGTGATCGCTTAGAGACTGCTGGTGTTTCACCACCAGCAAGAGGTGATGGACTGCGCTTCATCGTTTGTCATCCACCCTGATGCCGCCCACTCTGACCAGGGGCCCTCCCAACAGGCGCCACCTGATAGGATGGCCTTTGCTGGGAGTCCTGATGCCTCAGGAGGATGGGCATCTACCCCTTGGCATATGCAGGGAGTTAACAGTGCAGTCATCAGCAGCACAATGCCTGTGTGGTTATGGGTCTAAAGATCTTAATTCACGAAGAACACGATGGACCTTTTAAGGCTCCCTTCTCCAGTTGGCTCATTCTTTTGGAAATGTTTGAAGAATGGAAGTCAAACCCTACAGGGGGCCATCACATAAAGGCTGAAACAAGTGAAACTCCTTTTAGTCACCTTGTACGACAGGCAGGAATACCCCGGACCTGCAGGGGAGAAGGAGAATATGATATGGTTGCTCCAGTCCTGATTGTGCTACCATTCATGAGTGGAATGCTGCACCTTTGGGAGGTGGTGGGTGACTGGAGCAATAAGGCACGGGGATGTGTTGTTGTACGAAGCTGGGAAGGAAATAACAGTGTGTGAAGGCCTCAGTGAGATCCTCAGCATATTTTCAGAGGAACTGCTCATCACTACTGATGCAACAGCCATGGATGACTAGGCTGTATGGAAGGGACTTCTTGGTATAGAAAGTGTTGCAGCTGTGAAAGTGTTCTAGAAACTAGAACTGAGATCCAGACATTTTTATTAATTAGACTGCGCATCTTATGTGGTGAGAAAAAGTCAATAATTGTATCTGGGGACTTTATAATGTCAATATGTTGGTACACAGTGCAATTAAAATTCCGTTCCTTAACTTTCTATGTAGTTTCAACTTTTATTCTAATACACACATCAAAAAAGTTTTGCATAACCCCATTCCCTAGGGTTGGAGAGTAGAGAACCTGTACAGAAAATTGGAATAGAAATCAACATAAACAATATTTCTGCCCTTTTTATTGCTCATAAAAACCACACACTGCCTGTTGTACCACTATACAGTGATACCTTCACAGGTAGGGGGTCCAGATTTCTGTATACACTGGTATCTCTAATACCCAATAGCACATCCACTTGCATTGATGCATGCCTGTATTTGTCATGGCATACCATCCACAAGTTCATCAAGGCACTGTTGGTCCAGATTGTCACAGTCCTCAACGGCGATTTGGCATAGATCCCCAAGAGTGGTTGGCGGGTCATGTTATCCATAAACAGCCATTTTCAATAAATCCCAGACAAGTTTGATGGGTTCTGTCTGGAGAGCATGCTGGCCACTCTAGTTAAACAATATAATTATCCCGAAGGAAGTCATTCGTGGGGGTATGAATTCTCGTCCACAACAATTAATGCCTCACGAATATGCTGCCGATATCATTGCGCTATTGGTTGGAGAATGGCATTCATGTATCATGCAGCCATTATGATGCCTTCCATGACCAGCAGCAACATACATCAGCCCCACATAATGAAACTACACCTGCTGTACAGTGTGTCTTAGGTGTTCAGCTTCACCGTGTTGCCTCTAAACACGTCTCCAACGATTATGTGGTTGAAGGCATATATGATACTCATTAGTGAAGAGAATGTGATGCCAATCCTGAGTGGTCTGTTCAGCATGTTGTTGGACCCATCTGTAAGACACTGCATGTTGTCATGGTTGCAAAAATGAACCTCACCATGGATGTCAGGAGTGGAGCTGCCCATCATACAGCCTGTGGTGCACAGTTTGAGTCATAACACGACATCCTGTGGCTCCACAAAAAGCATTATTCTGGCATTGCTGTCAGGGTTCCTATGAGCCATAATCCATAGCTAGCAGTCATCCACTGCAGTTGTAGCCCTTGGGTGGCTTGAGCGAGGATTGTCATCAGGAGTTCCTGTATCTCTGTAGGTCCTCTATGTTTGAACATTATCACTTTGGTTCACTTCGAGATGCCTGGACACTTCCCCTGTTGAGAGACCTTCCTAGCACAAAGTAACTAAGTGGATGTGATCAAACCACAGTATTGGCCATCTAGGCATGGCTGAACTTCAGACAACATGAGCTGTCTACCTCCTTCCAGGTGGAATGACTCGAACTTATTGGCTGTCGGAGCCCCTCCGTCTAATAGGTGCTGCTCATGCATGGTTGTTTACATCTTTGGGTGGGTTTAGTGACATCTCTTAACAGTCAAAGGGACTGTGTCTGTAATACAATATCCACAGTCAACATCTATCTTCAGGAGTTCTTGGAACTGGGATGATGCAAAACTTTTCCGGCATGTGTATAAATATCCCAGCTATGCTAACAAACTCTTCAAAAAGTTTCATAGACAATACATCTTCAAATCTAGAAACCTCAGATATAGAAGTAAGGAACATTGACCTAGGCTTATCTGACCACAATGCACTCATTACAGTTCTCACACTTCCCGTAAATACAACAATAGTACATCATAGGTACAAAAGAATTTTCTCCCCTGAAAACTGCCACCAGTTTACTACCACACTGACTGACCAATCCTCAGCATACGTATTGTCACAAACAAATACAAATGCCATGTTCTCTCTTTCCATGATAGATCTGGAAATGTGCTGTCTATAAAGATTCATGAAAGTCCACTCACATACACTTACAAAAACACACTGAGAAACTTCTACACTGAAGTGAAAATTTTTTCTGACACTAAAAAAGAAAAAAAAGTATGAAACTGCAAATGTAAGTGTATAAAAAGGATAATTAATGTAGCATACATATTACATAATTATAGATTGGTAAGGGAGTCAGACAATGAATCAAGCAGAACATGGTAAATAGTTAAAGAGAACTGGGAAAAGCAGTAAGGAACAGGAGACTATACTTATATCTGGAGATAACAATCAACTAAAAAAAGAAGCATTGCTCAATTACATTATTAACTACTTTCTAAGTGTACTTGAGAAACTAAGCATGAACTTTAACAAACAAAAGTAAAAACCAGCACCAAAGTAGGCATCAGTAGGAGAATAAGTTCCAAGTTCCACTAATGAATATGAAATGTGGAAGTAATTAATAGTCTGAGGCCAGAAATGTCTGCAGAAATGGATAAAGTGCAAGTGTCACAAATAAAAAAGTTGCGCCACAAATTTTGTAGCCACAGGTACATACTGCCAATTTCTCATTCAGTGAAGGTGTGTTCACACAGAGGATGAAAATTTCTAAGGTTAGAACTCTGTTCAAAAATGGGTATTCATGCTAGGTAGAAAACTGCAGACGTATGTCCCTCCTTCAATCTCTTTCATAAATCTTTAGGAAGTTGATGAAAATCAGGATCATAAGCTATCTCGACACCTCCAATCTTCTGAATTGTAATCAACACAGCTTTCATACAGGTTATAACACAGGAGCCATACAAGCCTCATGAAGGAGCCAGAAGGAATTTCGACCATAACAAAAGTGTTGTAGCAATCAACCAAGATCTTATCAATGCCTTTGATACAGTAAACCACTAAATACTCCATGAGAAACTGGAAGCTATAGCATCAAAGATATTGGCAAGGAACTAACTTAATCCTATCTACAACATAGAACACAGGTTTTGGAACTCACAGGGTCTCAAAACAGGCAAAAAATAAAGTGGCTATCAGATGCTAAGAGGGTGGCAACAGGTGTCCTGTAGGGTACTGTTCATGGCCCCACCTATAATTTCTGATCTATATAATTGACATTAAAAGCCCAAACGGTTTGTCAAAAATGATGTTATTTGCAGACCATACAACCATAATTTGGTGATGATGGAAAATCCTTATCTATTACTGCTGAAAAAGTTGTGAAATGCGTGCTGCAGCAGTTTCTTCCTAATAAGTTAACATTTAATTTAAATAAAATAAATTAGCTACAGTACAGTAAAGGAAATGAGAAGTATATCCTCCAGTTTTTATTGAGTGCCCACGAAATAGAGAAAGTAAAGTTTACAGAATTATTGGGCATGCACACTGACCATGTCTTCAGCTGGAAAAGCCATTGCATTTACATATCCCAAAAACTCAATTCTGCATGTTTTGCACCGAGCATAATTTATGGAATTTGTTACAAACAATGTACAACGTTAGTGTATTTTGCTTATTTCCAGTCTGCTGTATCTTATAGAAGAATGTTCTGAGGTGTCAAAAAACCTCACTTGCAGATACTTTGAAATGACAGGAAAATGTCATTTAAATTATTAAATACAGCTCTCCACAAACTCACTGCAAGCCCTTATTCATGCATTTAATAATACTTACAGTACCATTGTTGTTCATATTCAAAAGTATGTCTGATAGAAGTACACACACAAGTAATTTACATATGAATTCAGATTTACAGAAGTACAACACACGTCAGTAAGAATCTGCATGTAGAAAGAGCTATAAAAACAAAAACTCAAAACAGGTTGAGCCATTATGGAATAAAGCTGTATAACACACTGTCAATTTAGATCAAGGGAATTATGGATGACAAAAAATTTAAGTCAGAAATAAAACTTAAGTATTAAATTAATGTTTCTATATCATGGATGAGTATTTTGAATTCCTTGATGACTAATAACCACTTGTTTTCTTTTCATTGTCATTCAAACATGCTGTTCTGATTGTAAATATTAAATATTGTTTGTATATTCTTGTTTCTTGAAGTGTACTGCTTGTATGTCAGAATTGTTATAGGGCACATCTAATACCAATCCATTAGTCCATTATGAAATTTTTTAAACACATTGTATAATGTTAATTTCATATTAGTTATATTAACATCTAGAATTGTGATGTATGTATGCTGTATCTCATTATGACAATACCTACATCATGTATGTGATGCAAAGGATACTATGGTGAACAGTAATTACTTACTTAAATCTGAACACACTTTTCTTTTTGTAAATAATAAAGAAAAAACACAAACTAGGAAATGATCGGAAAGTAATTATATGTACAAATTAACTTGGAATGTCAATGTAAAATGACTTTCTCCACATCATTACAATCTGTCATGCAAAATTGTCCATGGAATGTGTAACTAACTAACTTTATAATGGGTCACTGATGAAGACAGAGTAGTTTCTTCTTTTATTTCTTTGATACACTAATAATAACACACAAATGGTAAAAACATTAAGCTGTTTTCAAGATTTTTAGTGTTGTTGTTGTTGTTGTTGTGATCTTCAGTCCTGAGACTGGTTTGATGCAGCTCTCCATGCAACTCTATCCTGTGCAAGCTTCTTCATCTCCCAGTACATACTGTAGCCTACATCCTTCTGAATCTGCTTAGTGTATTAATCTCTAGGTCTCCCTCTATGATTTTTACCCTCCACACTGCCCTCCAATACTAAATTGGTGATCCCTTGATGCCTAAGTACATGTCCTACCAACCAATCCCTACTTCAAGTCAAGCTGTGCCACAAACTCCTCTTCTCTCCAATTCTACACAATACCTCCCCATTAGTAATGTGATCTACCCATCTAATCTTCAGCATTTTTCTGTAGCACCAAATTTTGAAAGCTTCTATTCTCTTCTTGTCCAACTATTTATCATCCATGTTTCACTTTCATACATAGCTACACTCCATACAAATACTTTCAGAAACGACTCCCTGTGTTCCAGCCAACATTGTCAAAAGCTTTTTCCAAGTCTAGAAATGCTATAAACACAGGTTTGCCTTTTCTTAATCTAGCTTCTAAGATAAGTCATAGGGTCAGTGTTGCTGCACGTGTTCCAATATTTCTACGGAATCCGAACTGATCTTCCCCGAGGTCAGCTTCTACCAGTTTTTCCATTCATCCGTAAAGAATTCTCGTTAGTATTTTGCACCTGTGACTTATTGAACTTATAGTTCGGTAATTTTCACATCTGTCAACACCTGCTTTCTTTGGGATTGGAATTATTATATTCTTCTTGAAGTCTGAGGGTATTTCACCTGTCTCATACATTTTGCTCACCAGATGGTAGAGTTTTGTCAGGACTGCCTCTCCTAAGGCTGTCAGTAGTTCTAATGCAATGTTGCCAACTCCCAGGGCCTTGTTTCAACTTAGGTCTTTCAGTGCTCTGTCAAACTCTTCGCGCAGCATCATATCTCTCACTTCATCTCAGCATTTTAAGTGTTATATAGGGACAAAATGGAAGAATCTGATGTCTTGGTTCAGTTACACGTAATATTTTTTGAGTGTTTTATCTACCAATGGGAAAATGCTCCTCTCTAAACACAAATAAGTGTATATGCTCCTTTTTAAATAATTGACTGAAAAATCTGATTCTAGCTGCCTCATCCTTCTTTACACAGCACCTTCCCAAAAATTTCCCAAAACTTTTGGTACACAAATATACTTGTTCTCTTCTCACTAATATGTCACTCATACCCCTCACAGCGGATTGCCCATTCTCACTCATTCACTACTACTATTACTACTACTACCACTACTAGTAGTACTAGTAGTAGTAGTAGTAGTAGTAGTATTTCCTCTTGCTGTCACTGTCTCTGCCTTGCTCTATCTTACTGCTACTATCTGTTTCACTCCTTCCTACTGCTGCTGTATCTTCTCACTGACACACTGTCTCTCTTCTTTTTTGCCATTGTCACAGACTCAGTGTTGCATAATCATTGGTTCTCACCTACTTCCACATCCCAATTTTCTACATTCCTCTCCAACCATGGAGAAAAGTTCGCATGGTGCCTGTTGTATTAAATTCCGATGCAATTTCTATCTTTCATCAACACTCTGAAGGTACACCGATTACATAATGCCTCCAGTTGTGCTTTGGAAACTACTATTAGTCTTCCAGGGAACGATCAAAGCGTAGACAGTTTGAGACATTACTCCCATGGAGAAAAGTCCCCATGTTGCCTGTTGTATTCAATGCTGATGCAATTTCTGTGTTCCATCAACACTCTGAATGTCCAAAGATTACTGAATGCCTCCAGATGTGCTTCGGAAACTACTACTGGTTTTCCAGGGAACGATCAATGCGTAGACAGTTTGAGACATTACTCCCATAGAGAAAAATCTAGTGCCTGTTGTATTCAATCCCGATGCAATTTCTGTGTTTCATCAACACTCTGAAGGTCCACAGATTACATAATGACTCCAGATGTGCTTCGGAAACTACTACTGGTCTTCCAGGGAACGATCAGAGGGTAGACAGTTTGAGACATTACTCCCATGGAGAAAAGTCCGCATGGTGCCTGTTGTTTTCAATGCCGATGCAATTTCTGTGTTTCATCAACACTCTGAATGTCCAACGATTACTGAATGCGTCCAGATGTCCTTTGGAAACTACTGCTGGTCTTCCAGGGAACGATCAAGCCGTAGACAGTTTGAGATATTACTCCCATGGAGAAAAGTCCGCATGGTACCTGTTGTATTCAATCCCGATGCAATTTCTGTGTGTCATCAACACTCTGAAGGTCCAAAGATTGCAGACTGCCTCCAGATGTGCTTCGGAAACTACTACTAGTCTTCCAGGGAACTATGTAAATCCAGACAGTTTGAGACTTTACTCCCACAGAGGAACATCCGCATGGTGCCTGTTGTATTCAATCCCGATGCACTTTCTTAGTTTCATGAACACTGTGAAGGTCCACAGATTTCAGAATGCCTCCAGATGTGCTTCGGAAACTATTGCTGGTCTTTCAGTGAACGATCAAAGCGTAGACAGTTTGAGACATTACTCCCATGGAGAAAAGTCCGCATGGTGCCTGTTGTTTCCAATGCCGATGCAATTTCTGTGTTTCATCAACACTCTGAATGTCCAACGATTACTGAATGCGTCCAGATGTCCTTTGGAAAATACTACTGGTCTTCCAGGGAACGATCAAGTCGTAGACAGTTTGAGATATTACTCCCATGGAGAAAAGTCCGCATGGTACCTGTTGTATTCAATCCCGATGCAATTTCTGTGTGTCATCAACACTCTGAAGGTCCAAAGATTGCAGAGTGCCTCCAGATGTGCTTCGGAAACTACTACTAGTCTTCCAGGGAACTATGTAAATCCAGACAGTTTGAGACTTTACTCCCACGGAGGAGCATCCGCATGGTGCCTGTTGTATTCAATCCCGATGCACTTTCTGTGTTTCATGAACACTCTGAAGGTCCACAGATTTCAAAATGCCTCCAGATGTGCTTCGGAAACTATTGCTGGTCTTTCAGTAAACGATCAAAGCGTAGACAGTTTGAGACATTACTAACATGGAGAAAAGTCCGCATGGTGCCTGTTGTATATAATCACAATACAATTTCTATGTTTCATCAACACTCTGGACGTCCACAGAATACAGAGTGCCACCAGATGTGCTTCGGAAACTACTACTGGTCTTCCAGGAACGATGTAAGAGTAGACAGTTTGAGACATTACTCCCATCGAGAAAAGTCCGCATGGTGCCTGTTGTATTTAATCCCGATGCACTTTCTGTGATTCATGAACACTCTGAAGGTCCACAGATTACAGAATGCCTCCACATGTGCTTCGGAATCTATGACAGGTCTCCCAGGAATAGATCAAAGCGTAAACAGTTTGAGACATTACTCCCATGGAGGAAAGTCTGCATGGTGCCTGTTGTATTCAATCCCGATGCAATTTCTGTGTTTCGTCAACACTCTGAATGCCCAAAGATTCCTGAATGCATCCAGATTTGCATCGGAAACTACTACTGGTCTCCCAGGAATCGGTCAAAGCGTAGACGTTTGAGACAGTACTCCCATGGAGAAAAGTCCGCTTGGTAAATGTTGTATTCTATCACGATGCAATTTCGGTGTTTCATCAACACTCTGAAGGTCAACAGATTACAGAATGCCTCCAAATGTGCTTCGGAAACAACTACTGGTCTTGCAGGCAAGGATCAAAGCGTAGACAGTGTGAGACATTACTCCCATGGAGAAAATTCCGCATGGTGAATGGTGTATTCCATCACGATGCAATTGTTTGTTTCACCAACACTCTGAAGGTCCACAGATTATATAATGCCTCCACATGTGCTTCGGAAACTAGTACTGGTCCTCCAGTGAAATATCTAAGCGTAGACAGTTTCAGAAATTCCTCCCATGGAGAAACGTCCGCCTGGTGCCTGTTGTATTCAATCCCTTATCAATTTCTGTGTTTCATCAAACCTCTGAAGGTCCAAAGATTACTGAATGCCTCCATATGTGCTTTGGAAACTACTACTGGTTCTTCCAGGGAACGATCAAGGCGTAGACACTTCGAGACATTACTCCCACGGAGAGAAGTCCACGTGGTGAATGTTGTATTCCTTTACTTTGCAATTTCTGTGTTTCACCAACACTCTGAAGGTCCACAGATTATTGAATGCCTTGAGATGGGCTTCGGAAACTACTACTGGTCTTCCAGGGAACAAACTAACCGTAGACAGTTAAAGAAATTACTCCAATGGAGAAACGTCCGCATGGTGCCTGTTGTATTCAATCCCGACGCAATCTTTGTGTTTCATCAACACTCTGAAGGTCCAAAGATTACAGAATGCCTCCAGATGGGCTTCGGAAACCACTACTGGTCTCCCAGGAATCGATCAAATCGTAGACAGTTTGAGATATTACTCACATGGTGAAACGTCCGCATGGTGACTATTGTATTCAAACCCGATGCAATTTTTGTGTTTCATCAACACTCTGAAGGTCCAAAGATTACGAATGCCTCCAGATGGGCTTCGGAAAACACTACTGGTCTCCCAGGAATCGATCAAAGCGTAGAAAGTTTGAGACATTACTCCCATGAAGATAAGCCGCATGGTGCCTCTTGTATTCAATCCCGATGCAATTTCTATGTTTCATCAACACTCTGAAGTTCCACAGATTACAAACAGCCTCCAGATATGCTTGGGAAACAACTATTGTTCTTCCAGGGAACGATCAAAGCGTACACAGTTTGAGACATTACTCCCATTGAGAAAAGTCCGCATGGTGCCTGTTGTATTCAATCCCGATGCAATTTTTGTGTTTCATCAACACTCTGAAGGTCCAAAGATCACAGAATGCCTCCAGATGGGCTTCGGAAACCACTACTGGTCTCCCAGAAATCAATCAAATCGTAGACAGTTTGAGACATTACTCCCATGGAGAAAAGTCCGCATGAGGCATGTTGTATTCAATCCCGATGCAATATCTGTGTTTTATCAACACTCTTAAGGTCCAAAGAATACTGAATGCCTCCAGTTGTGCTTTGTAAACAACTACTGGTCTTCCAGGGAACGATCAAAGCGTAGACAGTTAGAGACATTACTCGCATGGAGAAAAGTCCTAATGGTGCCTGTTGTATTCAATCAGGATACAATTATAATATTTCAACAACACTCTGAAGTGAAGGTCCACAGATTACAGAGTTCCTGCAGATGTGCTCCGGAATCTGCTACTGGTCTTCCAGGGAACGATCAAAGCGTAGACAGTTTGAGACATTAGTCCTATGGAGAAAATTTCGCATGGTGCCTGTTGTATTCAATCTCGATACAATTTCTGTGATCCATCAACACTCTGAAGGTCCACAATTACAAACTGCCTCCAGATGAGCTTCAGAAACCACTACTGGTCTCCAAGGAATCGATCAAAGCGCAGACAGTTTGAGACATTACTCCCAAGGAGAAAAGTCCGCATGGTGAATGTTGTATTCCATCTCGGTGCAACTTCTGTGTTTCATCAACACTCTGAAGGTCCACAGACTACAAACTGCCTCCAGATGTGCTTCGGAAACTACTATTGGTCTGCTAGGGAACGTTCAAAGCGTGGAGAGTTTGAGACATTACTCCCATGGGGAAAAGTCCGCATGGTGCCTGTTGAATTCAATCGCGATGCAATTTCTGTGTTTTCATCGACACCTTTCTTTGGTGAATTTGGACATGAGCTAGGAACTTAAGATTTTGCATGAAAGGAGGACTATTAGCCGCGTTGCACTGCAGATTGTGAAAAGTGTTCATATGTAGTAACAACCAGAGAAATCCGTCCGTATTCGTCATTTGATATCGAATCGACTTAAATCCAGATCGTCACATTGTCCGCTCTTCTTTCTGAAACGGTTACATTTATCGTCTGCAATGCTATGTCACGTGCTACGGTATGCGGAGACTCTAGAAGCACCACAGTAGAACACAGAAGAAGCTTCTAAGTTGATCTAATAGCCAGTAAGAAGCAGTACAATTCGAGTTTTAGTTATCGATTATTGACTTTTTACCCTTCTTTGGTGCTTTTGTACATGAGCTAGGACCTTAACATTTTGCATGAAAGGAGGACTAGCAGCTGCGTTGCACGGGAAAATGTGAAAAGTGTTGATATGTACTAAAAACCTGAGAAATCCGTGCGTTCTCGTCATTTGTTATCGAATCGACTTAAAGCCAGATCGCCACATGGGCCGCAATTCTCTTTGAAACGGTTACATTTATTGTCTGAAAAGCTATGTCGCGTGCTGCGGTATGCGAAGACACTAAAAGCACCGTAGGAGAACACAGAAGAAGCTTCCAAGTTTATGTAATAGCCAGTAAGAAGCAGTACTACTCAAGTTTTAGTAATCGATTATTGACTTTTTAGCAGGCTTTGTTGCCTTGGACATGAGCTATGACCTTAAGATATTGCATGAAAGGAGGACTAGCAGCCGCGTTGCACGGAAGAATGTGAAAGGTGTTCATATGTAGAAAAACCTGAGAAATCCGTCCGTTCTCGTCATTTGTTGTCGAATCGAGTAAAAGCCAGAACGTCACATTGGACGCTATTCTCTCTGAAAATGTTAAATTTATCGTCTGAAAAGCTATGTCGCGTGCTGCGGTATGCGGAGACACTAAAAGCTCCATGGTAGAACACAGAAGAAGCTTCTAAGTTGATGTAATAGCCAGTAAGAAGCAGTACAATTCAAGTTTTAGTAATCGATTATTGACTTTTTACCCTTCTTTGGAGCCTTGGACTAGAGCTAGGATCTTAAGATTTTGCATGAAAAAAGTACTAGCAGCCGCGTTGCACGGAAGAATGTGAAAAGTGTTAATATGTAGTAAAAACATGAGAAACCCGTCCGTTTAAGTCGTTTGTTATCGAATCGACTTAAAGCCAGATCAACACATTGGCCGCTGTTCTCTATGAAACGGTTACATTTATCGTCTGCAAAGCTATGTCGCGTTCTGCGGTATGCGGAGACACTAAAAGCGTCATAGTAGAACTAAGAAGAAACTTCTAAATTGATGTTATAGCCAGTAAGAAGCAGTACAATTCATGTTTTAGTAATCGATAATTGAGATTTTACCCTTCTTTGGTGCCTTGGACATGATCTAGGATCTTAAGATTTTGTTTGAAAGGATTCCTGGCAGCCGCGTTGCACGGGAGAATGTGAAATGTATTCATATGTAGTAAAAACCTGAGAATTCCGTCCGTTTTCGTCATTTGTTATCGAATCGACTTAAACCCAGATCGTCACAATCGCCGCTCCTCTCTCTGAAACGGTTACATTTATCGTCTGCAAAGGTATGTCGCGTGCGGCGTAATGCGGAGACACTAAAAGCACCATATTAGAACACAGAAGAAGCTTCTACGTTGATGTAATAGCCAGTAAGAAGCAGTACAATTCAAGTTTTAGCTATAGATTATTGACTTATTAGCCGGCTTTGGTGCCTTGGACATGAGATAGGACCTTAAGATTTTGAATGAAAGAAGGACTAGCAGACGCGTTGCACGTGAGAATGTGAAAAGTGTTCATATGTAGTAAAAACCTAAGAAATCCGTCCGTTTTCCTCATTTATTATCGAATAGACTTAAAGCCAGATCGTCACATTGACCGCTATTCTCTCTCAAACAGTTACATTTATCGTCTGCAAAGTTATGTCGCGTGCTACGGTATGCGGAGACGCTATATGCACCATAGTAGAACACAGCAGAAGCTTCCAAGTTTATGTAAAAGCAAGTAAGAAGCAGTAGAATTCAAGTTTTAGTTATCGATTATTGACTTTTTATCTTTCTTTGGTGACTTGGACATGAGCTAGGACCTTCAGATTTCACATGAAAGGAGGATTAGCAGGTGCGTTGCACGGGAGAATGTAAAAAGTGTTCATATGTAGAAAAAACCTCAGAAACCCGTCCGTTCTCGTCATTTGTTCTCGAATCGAGTAAAAGCCAGATCGCCACATTGGCCGCTATTCTCTCTGAAACGGTTACATTCGTCGTCTGCAAATCTATGTCGCGTGCTGCGGTATGCGGAGACACTAAAAGCACCATAGTAGAACACAGAAGAAGCTTCTAAGTCGATGTAATAGCCTTTAAAAAGCAGTACCATTCAAGTTTTAGCTATCGACTATTGACTTTTTACCCTTCTTTGCTGCCTTGGACATGAGCTAGGACCTTAAGATTTTGCATGAAAGGAGGACTAGCAGCCGAGTTGCACGGGAAAATGTGAAAAGTGTTCATATCTAGTAAAAACCTGAGAAATCCGCCCGCTTTCGTCATTTGTTATCGAATCGACTTAAAGCCAGATCGTCACATTGGCCGCTACTCTCTCTGAAAATGTTACATTTATCGTCTGCAAAGCTATGTCGCGTGCTGCGGTAGGCGGAGACACTAAAAGCACCATAGTAGTTGATGTAATAGCCTGTAAGAAGCAGTACAATTCAAGTTTTAGTTATCGATTATTGACTTTTTAGCCTTCCTTGTTGCCTTGGACATGAGCTAGGACCTTAAGATTATGCGTGAAAAGAGTACTAGCAGCCGCGTTGCACGGGAGAATGTGAAGAGTGTTCATATGTAGTAAAAACCTGAGATATCCGTCCGTTTTCGTCATTCGTTATCGAATAGACTTAAAGAATGATCGTCACATTGTCTGCCGCTCTTCTCTCTGGAACAGTTACATTTATCGTCTGCAAAGCTATGTCGCGTGCTGCGGTATGCGGAGACACCAAAAGCACCATAGTAGAACACAGAACAAGCTTCTAAGTTGATGTAATAGCCAGTAAGAAGCAGTGCAATTCTTTTTAGTTCTCGATTATTGACTTTTTACCCTTCTTTGGTGCCTTAGACATGAGCTAGGACTTTACGATTTTGCATGAAAGGAGGACTAGCGGCTGCGTTGCACGGGAGAATGTGAAAAGTGTTCATATGTACTAATAACCTGAGAAATCCGCCCCCTTTCGTCATTTGTTATCGAATCGACTTAAAGCCATATCGCCACATTGGCTGCAATTCTCTTTGAAACGGTTACATTTATTGTCTCAAAAGCTATGTCGCGTGCTGCGGTATAGTAGTATATTAGCGTTTAACGTCCCGTCGACAGCGAGGTCATTAGAGACGGAGCTCAAGCTCGGGCGAGAGAAGGATGGGGAAGGAAATCGACCGTGCCCTTTCAAAGGAACCATCCCGGCATTTGCCTGAAGCGATTTAGGGAAATCACGGAAATCCTAAATCAGGATGGCCGGAGTCGGGATTGAACTGTCGTCCTCCCGAATGCGATCCAGTGTGCTAACCACTGCGCCACCTCGCTTGGTAGCTGCGGTATGCGAAGACGCTAAAAGCACCATAGGAGAACACAGAAGAAGCTCCTAAGTTGATATAATAGCCAGTAAGAAGCAGTACAATACAAGTTTTAGTTATCGATTATTGACTTTTTATCCTTCTTTGGTGACTTGGACATGAGCTAGGACCTTAAGATTTCACATGAAAGGAGGATTAGCAGGTGCGTTGCACTGGAGAATGTAAAAAGTGTTCATATGTAGAAAAAACCTCAGAAACCCGTCCGTTCTCGTCATTTGTTCTCGAATCGAGTAAAAGCCAGATCGCCACATTGGCCGCTCTTCTCTCTGAAACGGCTACATTCATGGTCTGCAAATCTATGTCGCGTGCTGCGGTATGCGGAGACACTAAAAGCACCATAGTAGAACACAGAAGAAGCTTCTAAGTTGATGTAATAGCCTTTAAAAAGCAGTGCAATTCAGGTTTTAGCTATCGACTATTGACTTTTTACCCTTCTTTGCTGCCTTGGACATGAGCTAGGACCTTAAGATTTTGCATGAAAGGAGGACTAGCAGCCGCATTGCACGGGAAAATGTGAAAAGTGTTCATATCTAGTAAAAACCTGAGAAATCCGCCCGCTTTCGTCATTTGTTGTCGAATCGACTTAAAGCCAGATCGCCACATTGGCCGCTACTCTCTCTGAAACGGTTAAATTTATCGTGTGAAAAGCTATGTCGCGTGCTGCGGTACGCGGTGACACTAAAAGCACCATGGTAGAACAAAGAAGAAACTTCTAAGTTGATGTAATAGCCTGTAAGAAGCAGTACAATTCACATTTTAGCTATCGATTATTGATTTTATACCATTCTTTGGTGCTTTGGACATGAACTAGGACCTTAAGATTTAGCATGAAAGGAGAACTAGCAGCTGCGTTGCACGGGAGAATGTGAAAAGTGTTCATATGTAGTAAAAACCTGAGAAACCCGACCGTTCTCGTCATTTGTCATCGAATCGAGTTAAAGCCAGATCGTCACATTGAACGCTATTCTCTCTGAAAATGTTACATTTATCGTCTGCAAAGCTATGTCGCGTGCTGTGGTAGGCGGAGACACTAAAACCACCATAGTAGAACACAGAAGAAGCTTCTAAGTTGATGTAAAAGCCAGTAAGAAGCAGTACATCAAAATTTAGTTATCGATTATTAATTTTTTTACTTCCTTGTTGCCTTGGACATGAGCTAGGACCTTAAGATTTTGCGTAAAAGGCGTACTAGCAGCCGCGTCCCACGGGAGAATGTGAAAAGTGTTCATATGTAGTAAAAACCTGAGATATCCGACCGTTTTCGTCATTCGTTATCGAATAGACTTAAAGCCAGATCGTCACTTTGGACGCTCTTCTCTCTGGAACGGTTACATTTATCGTCTGAAAAGCTATGTCGCGTGCTGCAGTATGCTGAGACACTAAAAGCACCATAGTAGTTGATGTAATAGCCTGTAAGAAGCAGTGCAATTCAAGTTTTAGTTATCGGTTAATGACTTTTTAGCCTTCCTTGTTGCCTTGGACATGAGCTAGGACCTTAAGATTTTGCGTGAAAAGAGTACTAGCAGCCGCGTTGCACGGGAGAATGTGAAGAGTGTTCATATGTAGTAAAAACCTGAGATATCCGTCCGTTTTCGTCATTCGTTATCGAATAGACTTAAAGAATGATCGTCACATTGGCCGCCGCTCTTCTTTCTGGAACAGTTACATTTGTCGTCTGCAAACCTATGTCGCGTGCTGCGATATGCGGAGACACTAAAAGCACCATACTATAACACAGAAGAAACTTCTAAGTTGATGTAAAAGCCAGCAAGAAGCAGTACAATTCAAGTTTTAGTTATCGATTATAGACTTCTTAGCCTTACTTGGTTCCTTGGACATGAGCTAGGACCTTAAGATTTTGCATGAAAGGAGGACTATCAGACGCGTCGCTTGGGACAATGTGAAAAGTGTTCATATGCAGTAAAAACCTGAAAAATCCGTCCGTTTTCCTCCTTTGTTATCGAATCGACTTAAAGCCAGATCGTCACAAAGACCGCTATTCTCTCTGAAACAGTTACATTTATCGTATGCAAAGCTATGTAGCGTGCTGCGGTATGCGGAGACACTAAAAGCACCATAGTATAACACAGAAGAAACTTCAAAATTGATGTAAAAGCCAGTAAGAAGCAGTACAATTAAAGTTTTAGCTATCGATTATTGACTTTTTTGCCTTCCTTGGTTCCTTGGACATGAGCTAGGACCTTAAGATTTTGCATGAGAGGAGGACTAGCAGCCGCGTTCCACGAGAGAATGTAAAAGTGTTCATATGTAGTAAAAACCTGAAAAATCCGTCCATTTTCCTCCTTTGTTATCGAATCGACTTAAAGCCAGATATTTACATTGACCGCTCTTCTCTCTGAAACGGTTACATTTATTGTCTGCAAAGCTATGTCGCGTGCTGCGGTATGCGGTGACACAAAAGCACCATAGTAGAACACAGAAGAAGCTTCTAAGTTGATGTCATAGCTAGTAAGAAGCAGTACAATTCAAGTTTTTGCTATGGATTATTGACTTTTTACGCTTCTTTGGTGCCTTGGACATGAGGTAGGACCTTAAGAGTTTGCATGAAAGGAGGACTAGCAGACGCGTTGCACGCGAGATTGTGAAAAATGTTCGTATGTAGTAAAAACCGGAGAAATCTGTCCGTTTTCGTCATTAGTTATCGGATCGACTTAAAGCCAGATCGTCACATTGGCCGCTATTCTCTCTGAAACGGTTACATTTATCGTCTGCAAAATTATGTCACGTGCTGCGGTATGCGAAGACACTAAAAACACCATAGTAGAACGCGGAAGAAGCTTTTAAGGTGATGTAATAGCCAGTAAGAAGCAGTACAATTCAGGTTTTAGGTATCGATTATTGACTTTTTACTCTTCTTTGGTGCCTTGGGCATGAGGTAGGACCTTAAGATTTTGCATGAGAAGAGGACTAGAAGCCGCGTTGCACGAGAGAATGTGAAAAGTGTTCATATGTAGTAAAAACCTGAGATATCCGTCCGTTTTTGTCATTCGTTATCGAATAGACGTAAAGCCAGATCGTCACATTGGCCGCTTTCTCTCTGGAACAGTTACATTTATCGTCTGCAAAACTATGTCACGTGCTGCGGTATGCGAAGACACTAAAAACAACATTGTAGAACACAGAAGAAGCTTCTAAGGTGATGTAATAGCCAGTAAGAAGCAGTACAATTCAAGTTTTAATTATCGATTATTGACTTTTTACCCTTCTTTGGTGCGTTGGGCATGAGGTAGGACCTTAAGATTTTGCATGAGAAGAGGACTAGAAGCCGCGTTGCACGAGTGAATGTGAAAAGTGTTCATATGTAGTAAAAACCTGAAAAATCCGTCCATTTTCTTCCTTTGTTATCGAATCGACTTAAAGCCAGATATTCACATTGACCGCTCTTCTCTCTGAAACGATTACATTTATCGTCTGCCAAGCTATGTCGCGTGCTGAGGTATGCGGAGACACTATATGCACCATAGTAGAACACAGCAGAAGCTTCCAAGTTGATGTGAAAGCAAGTAAGAAGCAGTACAATTCAAGTTTTAGTTAGCGATTATTGACTTTTTAGCCGGCTTTGGTGCCTTGGACATGAGATAGGACCTTAACATTTTGAACGAAAGGAGGACTAACAGACGCGTTGCACGGGAGAATGTGAAAAGTGTTCATATGTAGTAAAAACCTAAGAAATCAGTCCGTTTTCCTCATTTGTTATCGAATCGACTTAAAGCCAGATCGTCACATTGACCGCTATTCTCTCTGAAACGGTTACATTTATAGTCTGCAAAGCAATGTCGTGTGCTGCGGTATGCGGAGACACAAAAAGCACCACAGTATTACACACAAGAAACTTCTAAGTTGATGTAAAAGCCAGTAAGAAGCAGTACATCAAAATTTAGTTATCGATTATTAACTTTTTTGCCTTCCTTGTTGCCTTGGACATGAGCTAGGACCTTAAGATTTTGTGTGAAAGGCGTACTAGCAGCCGCGTCGCACGGCAGAATGTGAAAAGTGTTCATATGTAGTAAAAACCTGAGATATCCGTCCGTTTTCGTCATTCGATTTCGAATAGACTTAAAGCCAGATCGTCACATTGGACGCTCTTCTCTCTAGGAACGGTTACATTTATAGTCTGCAAAGCTATGTAGCGTGCTGCGGTATGCGGAGACACTAAAAGCACCATAGTATAACAAAGAAGAAACTTCTAAATTGATGTAAAAGCCAGTAAGAAGCAGTACAATTCAAGTTTTAGTTATCGATTATTGACTTTTTTGCCTTCCTTGGTACCTTGGACATGAGCTAGGACCTTAAGATTTTGCATGAAAGGAGGACTATCAGACGCGTCGCTTGGGAGAATGTGAATAGTGTTCATATGTAGTAAAAACCTGAAAATCCGTCCGTTTTCGTCATTTGTTATCGAATCGACTTAAAGCCAGATCGACACATTGGCCACTATTCTCTCTGAAACGGTTACATTTATCGTCTGCAAAGGTATGTCGCGTGCGGCGGTATGCGGAGACACTAAAAAGACCATAGTTGAACACAGAAGAAGCTTCTAAGTTGATGTAATAGCCAGTAAGAAGCAGTAGAATTCAAGATTTAGTATCGATTACTGACTTTTTAGCCGGCTTTGGTGCCTTGGACATGAGCTAGGACCTTAAGATTTTGCATGAAAAGAGGACTAGCAGCCGCGTTGCACGGAAGAATGTGAAAGGTGTTCATATGTAGTAAAAACCTGAGAAACCCGTCCGTTTTCATCATTTGTTATCGAATCGACTTAAAGCCAGATCGTCACATTGGCCGCTATTCTCTCTGAAACACTTACATTTATCGTATGCAAAGCTTTGTAGCGTGCTGCGGTATGCGGAGACACTAAAAGCACCATAGTATAACACAGAAGAAACTTCTAAATTGATGTAAAAGCCAGTAAGAAGCAGTACAATTCAAGTTTTAGTTATCGATTATTGACTTTTTTGCCTTCCTTGGTTCCTTTGACATGAGCTAGGACCTTAAGATTTTGCATGAATGGCGGACTAGCAGCCGCGTTGCACGGGAGAATGTGAACTGTGTTCATATGTAGTAAAAACCTGAGAAATCCGTCCGTTTTCGTCATTCGTTATCGAATCGACTTAAAGCCAGATCGTCACATTAGACGCTCTTCTCTCAGGAACGGTTACATTTATCGTCATCAAAGCTATGTCGCGTGTTGCGATAAGCGGAGACACTAAAAGCACCATAGTAGAACACAGATGAGCTTCCAAGTTGATGCAATAGCCAGTAAGAAGCAGTACAATTCAAGTTTTAGTTATCGTTTATTGACATTTTAGCCGGCTTTGGTGCTTTGGACATCAGCTAGGATCTTAAGATTTTGCATGAAAGCAGGACTAGCAGCCGCGTTGCAAGGGAGAATGTGAAAAGTGTTCATATGTAGTAAAAACCTGAGAAATCCGTCCGTTTTTGTCATTTGTTATCGAATCGACTTAAAGTCCGAACGTCACATAGGCCGCTATTCTCTCGGAAACGGTTACATTTATCGTCTGAAAAGCTGTGTCGCGTCCTGCGGTATGCAGAGACACTAAAAGAACCATAGTAGTTGATGTAATAGCCTTTAAAAAGCAGTACAATTCAAGTTTTAGCTATCGACTATTGACTTTTTACCCTTCTTTGGTGCCTTGGACATGAGCTAGGACCTTAAGATTTTGCATGAAAGGAGGACTAGCAGCCCCCTTGCACGGGAAAATGTGAAAAGTGTTCATATCTAGTAAAAACCTGAGTAATCCGCCCGCTTTCGTCATTTGTTATCGAATCGACTTAAAGCCAGATCGTCACATTGCCCGCTATTCTCTCTAGAACGGTTACATTTATCGTCTGCAAAGCAATGTCGCGTTCTGCGGTATGCGAAGACACTAAAAGCACCATAGTAGAACACAGAAGAAACTTCTAAGTTGATGTAAAAGCCAGTAAGAAGCCGTACAATTCAAGTTTTAGTTATCGATTATTGACTTTGTAGCCTTCCTTGGTTCCTTGGACATGAGCTAGGACCTTAAGATTTTACATGATTGGCGGTCTAGCAGCCGTGTTGCACGGGAGAATGTGAACTGTGTTCATATGTAGTAAAAACAGGATAAATCCGTCCGTTTTCGTCATTCGTTATCGAATCGACTCAAAGCCAGATCGTCACATTGGCCGCACTTGTCTCTGGAACGGTTACATTTATCGTCTGCAAAGCTATGTCGCGTGCTGCGGAATGCCGAGACTCTAAAAGCACCATAGTAGAACACAGAAGAAGCTTCTAAGTTGATGTAATAGCCCGTAAGAAGCAGTACAATTCAAGTTTTAGTTATCGATTATTGACTTTTGAGCCGGTTTTGGTGCCTTGGACATGAGCTAGGACCTTAAGATTGTGCATGAATGGAGGCCTAGCAGACGCATTGCTTGGGAGAATGTGAAAAGAGTTCATTTGTAGTAAAAACCTAAGAAATCCGTCCGTTTTCCTCATTTGTTATCGAATCGACATAAAGCCAGATCGTCAAATGGGCCGCTATTGTCTCCCAAACGGTTACATTTATCGTCTGCGAAGCTATGTCGCGTGCTACGGTATGAGGAGACACTATATGCACCATACTAGAACACAGCAGAAGCTTACAAGTGTATGTAATAACCAGTAAGAAGCAGTAGAATTCAAGTTTTAGTTATCGATTATTGACTTTTGAGCCGGCTTTGGTGCCTTGGACATGAGCTAGGACCTTACGATTTTGCATGAAAGGAGGACTAGCAGCCGCTTTGCCCGGAAGAATGTGAAAGGTGTTCATATGTAGTAAAAACCTGAGAAATCCGTCCGTTTTCGTCATTTGTTATCAAATCGACTTAAAGCCAGATTGTCACATTGGCCGCTATTCTCTCTGAAACGGTTACATTTATCGTATGCAAAGCTATGTCGCGTGCTGCGGTATGCGGAGACACAACAAGCACCATAGTATAACACAGAAGAAACTTCTAAGTTGATGTAAAAGCCAGCAAGAACCATTACAATTCAAGTTTTAGTTATCGATTATTGACTTTTTTGCCTTCCTTGGTTCCTTGGACATGAGCTAGGACCTTAAGATTTTACATGAATGGCGGTCTAGCAGCTGCGTTGCACGGGAGAATGTGAACTGTGTTCATTTGTAGTAAAAACAGGATAAATCCGTCCGTTTTCGTCATTCGTTATCGAATCGACTCAATGCCAGATCGTCACATTGGAGGCTCTTCTCTCTGAAACCGTTACATTTATCGTCTGCAAAGCTATGTAGCGTACTGCGGTATGCGGAGACACTAAAAGCACCATAGTAGAACATAGCAGAAGATTCTAAGTTGATGTAGTAGCCAGTATGGAGCAGTACAAATCAAGTTTTAGTTATCGATTATTCATTTTTTACCTTTCTTTGGTGCCTTGGACACGAACTAGGACCTTACGATTTTGCATGCAAGGAGGAGTAGCAGCCGCGTTGCACGGGAGAATGTCAAAAGTGTTCATATGTAGTAAAAACCTGAGACACCCGTCCGTTTTCGTCATTTTTAATCGAATCGACTTAAAGCCAGATCGTCATATTGGCCGCTGTTCTCGCTGAAACGGTTACATTTTTCGTCTGCAAAGCTATGTCGCGAGCTGCGGTATGCGGAGATACTAAAAGCACCATAATAGAACACAGAAGAACCTTCTAAGTTGATGTAATAGCCAGAAAGGAGCAGTACAGTTCAGGTTTTAGCTATCGATTATTGACATTTTAGCCAGCTTTAGTGCCTTGGACATGAGCTAGGACCTTAAGATTTAACATGAAATTAGGACTAGCAGACGCGTTGCACGGGAGAATGTCAAAAGTGTTCATATGTAGTAAAAACTTGAGACATCCGTGCGTTTTCATCATTTGTTATCGAATCGACTTAAAGCCAGATCGTCACATTGGCCGCTCTTCTCTCTGGAACGGTTACATTTATCGTCAGCAAAGCTATGGCGCGTGCTGCGGAATGCCGAGACTCTAAAAGCACCATAGTAGAACACAGAAGAAGCTTCTAAGTTGATGTAAAAGCCAGCAAGAAGCAGTACAATTCAAGTTTGAGTTATCGATTATTGACTTTTTAGCCTTATTTGGTTCCTTGGATATGAGCTAGGACCTTAAGATTTAGCATGAATGGCGGACTAGGAGCCGAATTGCACGGGAGAATGTGAACTGTGTTCATATGCAGTAAAAACCTGAGAAATCCGTCCATTTTCGTCATTTGTTATCGAATCGACTTAAAGCCAGATCGTCACATTGGCCGCTCTTCTCTCTGGAACGGTTACATTTATCGTCTGCAAAGCTATGTCGCGTTCTGCGGTATGCGAAGACACTAAAAGCACCATGGTAGAACACAGAAGAAGCTTCTAAGTTGATGTAATAGCCAGTAAGAAGCAGTACAATTCAAGTTTTAGCTATCGATTATTAACTTTTTACCCTTCTTTGGTGCCTTGGACATGAGCTAGGACCTTAAGATTTTGCATGAAAAGAGGACTAGGAGCCGCGGTGCACGGGAGGATGTGAAAAGTGTTCATATATACTAAAACCCTGAGAAATCCGTGCGTTTTCGTCACTTGTTATGGAATCGACTTAAAGCCAGATCGCCACATTGGCTGCAATTCTATTTGAAACGGTTACATTTATTGTCTGAAAAGCTATGTCGCGTGCTGCGGTATGCGAAGACACTAAAAGCACCATAGGAGAACACAGAAGAAGCATCTAAGTTGATGTAATAGCCTTTAAAAAGCAGTACAATTGAAGTTTTAGCTATCGACTATTGACTTTTTACCCTTTTTTGGTGCCTTGGACATGAGCTAGGACCTTAAGATTTTGCATGAAAGGAGGACTAGCAGCCGCCTTGCACGGGAAAATGTTAAAAGTGTTCATATCTAGTAAAAACCTGAGATATCCGCCCGCTTTCGTCATTTGTTATCGAATCGACTTAAAGCCAGATCGTCACTTTGGCCGCTATTCTCTCTGAAACGGTTAAATTTATCGTCTGAAAAGCTATGTCGCGTGCTGCGGTATGCGGAGACACTAAAAGCACCATGGTAGAACACAGAAGAAGCTTCTAAGTTGATGTAATATCCTGTAAGAAGCAGTACAATTCACATTTTAGCTATCGATTATTGATTTTTTACCATTCTTTGGTGCTTTGGACATGAGCTAGGACCTTAAGATTTTGCACGAAAGGAGGACTAGCAGCTGCGTTGCACGGGAGAATGTGAAAAGTGTTCATATGTAGTAAAAACCTGAGAAACCCGTCCGTTCTCGTCATTTGTTATCGAATCGACTTAAAGAGGTCGTCACATTGGCCGCTATTCTCTCTGAAACGGTTACATTTATCGTCTGCAAAGGTATGTCGCGTGCGGCGGTATGCGGAGACACTAAAAACACCATAGCTGAACACAGAAGATGCTTCTAAGTTGATGTAATAGCCAGTAAGAAGCAGTTGAACTCAAGTTTTAGTTATCGATTATTGACTTTTTTGTTGGCTTTGGTGCCTTGGACATGAGCTAGGACCTTAAGATTTTGTATGAAAGGAGGACTAGCAGACGCGTTGCTTGGGAGAATGTGAAAAGTGTTCATATGTAGTAAAGACCTGAGAAATCCGTCCGTTTTCGTCTCTTGTCATCGAATCGACTTAAAGACAGATCGTCACATTGGCCGCTATTCTCTCTGGAACGGTTACATTTATCGTCTGCAAAGCTATTTTGCGTGCTGCGGCATGCGGAAACACAAAAAGCACCATAGTACAACACAGAGGAAACTTCTACGTTGATGTAAAAGCCAGTATGAAGCAGTACAATTCAAGTTATAGTTATCGATTATTGACTTTTTAGCTATCCTTGGTTCCTTGGACATGAGCTAGGACCTTAAGATTTTGCATGAATGGCGGATTAGCAGCCGCGTTGCACGGGAGAATGTGAACTGTGTTCATCTGTAGTAAAAACAGGAGAAATATGTCCGTTTTCGTCATTTGTTATCGAATCGACTTAAAGCCAGATCGACACATTGGCCACTATTCTCTCTGAAACGGTTACATTTATCGTCTGCAAAGGTATGTCGCGTGCGGCGGTATGCGGAGACACTAAAAAGACCATAGTTGAACACAGAAGAAGCTTCTAAGTTGATGTAATAGCCAATAAGAAGCAGTTGAACTCAAATTTTAGTTGTCGTTTATTGACATTTTAACTGGCTTTGGTGCCTTGGACATGAGCTAGGACCTTAAGATTTTGCATGAAAGGAGAACTAGCAGACGCGTCGCTTGGGAGAATGTGAAAAGTGTTCATATGTAGTGAAAACCTGAGAAATCCGCCGGTTTTCGTCATTTGTCAACGAATCGACTTAAAGCCAGATCGTCACATTGGCCGCTATTCTATGTGAAACGGTTACATTTGTCGTCTGCAAATCTATGTAGCGTGCTGCGAAATGCGGAGACACTAAAAGCACCATAGTAGAACACAGAAGAAACTTCTAAGTTGATATAAAAGCCAGTAAGAAGCAGTACATCAAAATTTAGTTATCGATTATTAACTTTTTAGCCTTCCTTGGTGCCTTGGACATAAGCTAAGACCTTAAGATTTAGCGTGAAAGGCGTACTATCAGCCGCGTCGCACGGAAGAATGTGAAAAGTGTTCATATGTAGTAAAAACATGAGATATCCGTCCGTTTTTGCCATTCGTTATCGAATTGACTTAAAGCCAGATCGTCACATTGGACGCTCTTCTCTCTGGAAGGTTACATTTATCGTCTGAAAAGCTATGTCGCGTGCTGCGGTATGCGGAGACACTAAAAGCACCATAGTAGTTGATGTAATAGCCAGTAAGGAGCAGTACAATTCAGGTTTTAGTTATCGATTATTGACTTTTTAGCCTTCCTTGGTGCCTTGGACATGAGCTAGGACCTTAAGATTTTGCGTGAAAGGCGTACTAGCAGCCGCGTCGCACGGGAAAATGTGAAAAGTGTTCATATGTAGTAAAAACCTGAGAAATCCGTCCGTTTTCTTCATTTGTTATCGAATCGACTTAAAGCCCGATCGTCACAAAGGCCGCTATTTTCTCTGAAACGGATACATTTATCGTCTGCAAAGCTATGTCGCGTGGTGCGGCATGCGGTGACAGTAGAAGCACCATAGTAGAACACAGGAGAAGCTTCTAAGTTGATGTAAAAGCCAGCAAGAAGCAGTACAATTCAAGTTTTAGTTATCGATTATTGACTTTTTAGCCTTATTTGGATCCTTGGACATGAGCTAGGACCTTAAGATTTAGCATGAATGGCGGACTAGCAGCCGCGTTGCACGGGAGAATGTGAACTGTGTTCATATGTGGTAAAAACCTGAGAAATCCGTCCGTTTTCGTCATTTGTTATCGAATCGACTTAAAGCCAGATCGACACATTGGCCACTATTCTCTCTGAAACGGTTACATTTATCGACTGCAAAGGTATGTCGCGTGCGGCGGTATGCGGAGACACTAAAAACACCATAGTTGAACACAGAAGAAGCTTCTAAGTTGATGTAATAGCCAGTCAGAAGCAGTTGAACTCAAATTTTAGTTGTCGATTATTGACTTTTTAACTGGCTTTGGTGCCTTGGACATGAGCTAGGACCTTAAGATTTTGCATGAATGGCGGATTAGCAGCCCCGTTGCACGGCAGAATGTGAACTCTGTTCATATGTAGTAAAAACAGGAGAAATATGTCCGTTTTCGTCATTCGTTATCGAATCGACTCAAAGCCAGATCGTCACATTATCCGCTCTTTTCTCTGGGACGGTTACATTTATCGTCTGCAAAGCTATGTCGTGTTCTGCGGTATGCGAAGACACTAAAAGCACAATAGTAGAACACAGAAAAAACTTCTAAGTTGATTTAATAGCCAGTAAGAAGCAGTACTACTCAAGTTTTAGTTATCGATTATTGACTTCTTATCCGGCTTTGGTGCCTTGGACATGAGCTAGGACCTTAAGATTTTGCATGAAAGGAGAACTAGCAGACGCGTCGCTTGGGAGAATGTGAAAAGTGTTCATATGTAGTGAAAACCTGAGAAATCCGCCCGTTTTCGTCATTTGTCAACGAATCGACTTAAAGCCAGATCGTCACATTGGCCGCTATTCTATGTGAAACGGTTACATTTGTCGTCTGCAAATCTATGTAGCGTGCTGCGGTTTGCGGAGACACTAAAAGCACCATAGTAGAACACAGAAGAAGCATCTAAGTTGATGTAATAGCCTTTAAATAGCAGTACAATTCAAGTTTTAGCTATCGACTATTGACTTTTTACCCCTCTTTGGTGCCTTGGACATGAGCTAGGACCTTACGATTTTGGATGAAAAGAGGACAAGCAGCCGCGTTGCACGGGAGAATGTGAAAAGAGTTTATATGTAGTAAAAACCAGAGAAATCCGTCCGTTTTCGTCATTTGTTATCGTTACGACTTAAAGCCAGATCGTCACACTGGCCGCTCTTCTGTCTGAAACGGTTACATTTATCGTCTGCAAAGCTATGTAGCGTGGTGCGGTATGCGGGGACACTTAAAGCACCATAGCAGAACACAGAAGAAGCTTCTCAGTTGATGTAATAGACAGTAAGAAGCAGTACAATTCAAGTACTAGTTATCGATTATTCACTTTTTACCCTTCTTTGGTGTCTTGTAGATGTGCTAGGACCTTAAGATTTTGCATGGAAGGATCACTAGCAGCCGCGATGCACGGAAGAATGTAAAAAGTGTTCATATGTCGTAAAAACCTGAGAAATCCGTCCGTTTTCGTCATTTGTTAGCGAATCGACTTAAGGCCAAATCGTCACATTGGCCGCTTTTCTCTCTGAAACGGTTACATTTATCGTCTGCAAAGGTATGTCGCGTGCTGCGGTATGCGGAGACACTAAAAGCACCATAGTATACCACAGATGAAGCTTCTAAGTTGATGTAATAGCCAGTAAGAAGTAGTACAATTCAAGTTTTAGTTATCGATTATTAATTTTTTACCCATCTTTGATGCCTTGGACATGAGCTTGTAAGTAGGCTGTTTAGGTCTTCTTATTGGTAACGCCACATAGCGCTCGGTATGAAAAAATCACTGGCTGTGCCGTGTGCAGTCTGTGTTTAGTTTGCATTGTTGTCTGCCATTGTAGTGTTGTGCAGCGGCAGCTGGATGCTAACAGCGCGTAGCGTTGCGCAGTTGGAGGTGAGCCGCCAGCAGTGGTGGACGTGGGGAGAGAGATGGCGGAGTTTTGAAATTTGTAAGAATTGGTGTCATGAACTGATATATATATTATGACTATTAAGGTAAATACATTGTTTGTTCTCTATCAAAATCTTTCATTTGCTAACTGTACCTATCAGTAGTTAGTGCCTTCCGCAGTTTGATTCTTTTAGTTAGCTGGCAGTAGTGGCGCTCGCTGTATTGCAGTAGTTCGAGTAACGAAGATTTTTATGAGGTAAGTGATTTGTGAAACATATAGGTTAACGTTAGTCAGGGCCATTCTTTTGTAGGGATTAATGAAAGTCAGATTGCGTTGAGCTAAAACCTATTGTGTGTCAATTTAAGCACAGTCTTGTATAATTTTTCTAAGGGGACGTTTCATATGTCGACCCTTAGCCGAGGATACCTCACTGGAATCTTCTGATTTTGCCGGCTGCGGCGGTCTCGCGGTTAAGGCGCTCAGTCCGGAACCGCGTGACTGCTACGGTCGCAGGTTCGAATCCTGCCTCGGGCATGGATGTGTGTGATGTCGTTAGGTTAGTTAGGTTTAAGTAGTTCTAAGTTCTAGGGGACTGATGACCACAGATGTTAAGTCCCATAGTGCTCAGAGCCATTTGAACCATTTTTGAATCTTCTGATTTTTTCCTTGTAGTTTGTGTAATTAGTGTAGCTTTTGTTTATTGCTAGCGCCTAATCTTAGAGTGAATTTCCTTTGTAGTTGTAGTCTTTCATTGTTGTACAGTACAACAGTTGTGGCATGCATGTAGAGTTGCACCAAGTATTTCGCAGCTGCGCTTGCAATTAACTAGATATTATTTTCAGTGCTATGTTAATGTGTTCTGTTATTTTTGCTCTTCAAATTGTGCTTTTCTGTGTTATCGTATGAAATATTGTGACAATAATGGCGTGTGAAAAACGTAATACTAGGCTACAAAGTAAACCGGGAAATGACAGTGAAGACGGAAGCAATGTGTTAGCGCCACCATGTAATGAATTCACAAATGTTCAAAGTAGTAATTTGGTAATAGTGCATAGGAAAATGGAGCGGGCTGCAAATAATGGTGTAGGAAGTGAAACAGTTAGTGAACAGGGAAGCATTATCGTTCGATTGGTCGGCAACAGCTCGCGTCAGGAATCCGATATGACAGGACACAATCTTGCAAATACTGTACATTCAGGTTTTGCGTCCTCACCGTTTTCTCAAATAAGCCGAGACACATTTTCTGCTTGTCAAACTGTGAATGTTGCCGGTGCAAATGCACTGCCGAAAAGCATAGATGATCAAATTCCAGACACTAATACATTATTATTGCAATTAATGCAACAAATGAAACAAAACCAGAGACAAACACAGCAACAGTTAGACACAATCGAACAAAATCTTCAAAAGTTAGACACAATGGAACATAATCTTCAAAAGTTAGACACAATGGAACAAAATCTTCAAAAGTTAGACACAATGGAACAAAATCAGAGACAAACACAGCAACAGTTGGACACAATGGAACATAATCCTCGGAAGTTAGACACCACACTTGAACAAACACGTGAAGATTTAACTACTGAGTTACATAACATTGAATCGAAATGTCAAAAAATCTGTAATGACGTAAAAACACAAATTTGTGAGCATTTTCAACCTATTTTTTCGCGGCATGAAAACTCATTACAGAATCACGAAGCAGCCATAAAAGAATTGCAAACTGTTGTTCGTGAAAATCATGACACCTTGCAAGCTAAAATGGACTCAGTTGCATCCACCGATTCGGTTATGCAACTTGCAAGAATTCAGGAAAACTTAAAGGACACAGTAGATTCGATTTCAACACAAATGGACATTCTGAAATTTGGTTCAGAAAATCACACTGAGGAAATGTGTTCACTATCGGAGAAAGTAGCCGAAGTTTCGGATCAGTTCACTAATTTATCTACGAAGGTAGATGATAATTTGAATGACACAAAACCGGTAGTCTTTAATGACACAGAAGAGTGCGAACAAATTAGGAAATTCAAACAAAGTCTGAATCAAATTAGTACGCAACACCAAAGAGAAATCCGGGAAGTACAAGATCAGCTGACACAGGTAATACAACAATTACGTATTTCAGAGGACACTCGCGCTCCAACACGGAAAGAGGGACATAGAAATACGGAACAGCCACAAAATAATATCACAGGGCACTTCGAAAATTATGAAAGAAATTGGCAAGGTACACCGAATTCTGAGATGGAACCGCCGACACGACGTAACAATGACCGATATGCTACCCGCCGAGACGATGATTTTGACTATAAGCTGTTCATTACTACACGTAAATTCAAAACATTTAAGAATTCTGGCAACGACATTCATCCACAAGCGTGGCTCCATCAATTCTCTCATTGTTTTCCTCCCAACTGGTCACTAGAGCACAGATTAGAATTTATGTATGGCTACTTAGAGAATGAACCAGCTGTAAGAATGCGATTGGTCATTCACGATTGCCACAGTGAAGGAGAATTTTACCATGCCTTCCTCTCAGCATATTGGCCGCAAGCCACACAAGACCGAGTAAAACATGGCATCATGATGATGAAACATTTCGAACAATCTGAATTTTCCAGTCTTGTGAAATATTTTGAAGACATGTTGCACAAGAATCAGTACCTGTCAAACCCATACAGCCTGTCAGAACTCATCCGCATTTGCTTAATCAAATTGCCTGAACATTTACGGCATATTATTTTGGCAGGCCGTTGCAAAGACGACATTGAAGCTTTTCAGGGACTCTTACAAGAATTAGAAATTGACACTGACAATCGCGGAACGCGAAAACAGGAACACAACAATTACAGGTCACATCCGTCGCAATTCCGCGATGAAAGAAATAATAACTGGACACGACAAGGCTATTCTCACAATACAAATCGTGACCAAAACAGACACCACCCGTATGACAACCGTTGGCAGAGTAGTAATAATTACAGGGAAAGGTCACCTCTCCGCGGTAATGACTATCACAGAGACAATCAGAGAAACAGACAATATGGGAACCAAAATAATTACTATCAAGGGAGACAGAATAACTTTAGACGCAACGGTCCAGCGCGCAGTTACGATTCAGAGAGAAATTCTCCACCACGTGACCGACAAGAAAGAAACTATGGAATCTACCGACATGACGACAGACGATATGATCGTAACGACAGACCTGAATTGCAGCAGAACTGGCGGGAATCAAACAGAGCAGGGCCCTCTCGACAAGGTGAATTTGTAGAAGTTAGGTCTCCAAATCCCAATAACGACGCGCGCCAACAAAGACACAATAGGCAATGACTCATACCGCTGGCAGCCTCAAAACGTACTTATCAAACTGACGACGCAGCTGCCGTAGCTAGTAATTACGTTAAAATGGAAGACATTAGGGACATATTACTCCAGGAACACGACGTAAAACACAACAACATTGCATATCCTGTGATTCACATTACTGTAAATGACGTAAAATTTACGGCAGTACTTGACTCAGGCAGTCCCATTTCAGTAATTAGTGAAACAGCTTTTAGCAAATGCAATAAATCGAACGATTGCCCCACACTTCCGTTACGCAAGATTAAATTACAAAGTGCAGTCATTGGAAAAAGTGTAGATGTACACCAACAAACCAACTTAGAATTCTTTTGTCAGAGCCACAGCTTCTCTATGAACTTTCTTATTGTTCCATTGTTGTCGTCGGAAATTATACTGGGAGTAGACTTTTTGAATGAATACAAAGCAATCTTAAACTTTCACGATGCTGAAATAAGTTTAGAGAAAGAAGGTAAGTCAATAGCTTTGAAATTTGAAGATTGGCTCTCAAACCATGACGAGGAAATTAATCGGATTTACCTTCTGTTAGACAACAGTTCGGAATTTTCTACGGAACTAGACACTAACAGTCGCTCTGCAAGTACTGACAGGGATGATATCGACGGCACAATTGAAACTAATGAGTTAATTCAGAATAAAATTCAAACAATTGAGAATTGTAATGACACTGATAGGCAGGACCTTTCTGAGATTTTACAAGCACATTCCACAGTTTTTACTCACAAAACAGGAACAATCAAGGGATTTCAATACCAATTTCGTGTTCATGAGCATACTAAATTTTGTGTTAGACCATACGTAATTCCAGCACATTATAGGGACCGTGTTAGAACAGAAATACAATCCATGCTTGACGACGGCATTATTGAGCCTGCAGTAAGCTCATACAACAATCCATTACATGTTGTTGAGAAGAAAAATGGATCGATCAGGCTTGTCTTAGATTCGAGACAAATCAATACTATCATTATTCCTGAAACAGACAGGCCGCAAACGTTGGAAGAACTTCTTCAAAATTTTAATGGTGTAAAAGTGTTGTCTTCCATTGATCTCAGATCCAGCTTTTATCAGATCGAACATCATCCAGAATGTAGAAAATATACAGCTTTTCTTTGTTTTGGCGTTTGTTATCAGTTTCGGAAACTTCCTTTTGGTTTGAACATTTCCTCGGCAGCATTCATTCGCGGGCTAAATTCCATATTACCTGAGCTCTTAAAACGTCACATCACCTTATATGTGGACGATATTCTGATAGCAGAAGCCTCATGGGAACAACATAATCGCATCCTCAACAGCGTGTTACATATTTTTGCAGAATCTGGAATTACAGTTAACTTGGAAAAGTCTGAATTCGGTAGGACAAAAGTGAAGTTTTTGGGACATATTATTTCTTCTGAAGGCATCCAGCCGGTTCCTGAAAAGTTAGAAGCAATCAGAGCCATTCCAATTCCATCCACAAAAAAACAAGTCCGCAGTTTTCTAGGTCTCGTAAATTTTTACCGTCGTTTTCTGAATATGCAAATTCTAGTTACACCAAAACTTTGTTCTCTCACTGGAAAAAATACTATTTGGAACTGGGACGAACAAGCACATTTGGAATTCAATTCTTTGAAAGAATCGCTCCTTAACGCGCCAATACTAGCTCATCCAGATCTTTCACAAGACTTTTGCCTAAGCACGGATTCTTCTAAAGTCGGTCTTGGTGCCCATTTATTTCAAGAAGCCACAGAAAATGACATTACTGTTCAGAAAACCATTGCTTTTGCTAGCCGAGTGCTAACAAAATCTGAAAAAAATTATTCCGTTACTGAATTAGAAGCTTTAGCTATCGTTTGGGCATTTAACAAATTCCGTTTCTTTCTTTATGGTAAGCACGTAAAAGTATACAGTGACCACAGTGCATTACAATTTCTTATGTCTTCAAAATTAAATCATGACAGGTTAAAACGTTGGGCATTGTTTCTGCAAGAATTCCACTTCACAATAGTCTACATTCCCGGCAAGGAGAACATTGTTGCGGACGCACTGTCACGCGCACCGGCTGGGCTTGAGAAAAGTAACACAGAAAGCAACCTCGAGAGAAATTTCAGTATTCTTTACATCCAGAAAGTCGCCTTTGAAAACTTCATCACCACATCTTTAAAGGACATTGCTCATGAACAAGACAAAGATCCGATTTGGAAAGACATCAAAAGTAAATGGCATGAAAAGACACACACACAGATTCGGCTTTATTATCTGGTTAGAAACAACATACTGTTCAAACGATGCACTGTTGATGACAAGCTATGGGTACTTTGCATTCCAGACGATTTTGTTAATAAGCTCATTTGGTACATTCATTTCAGCTATGCACATTTTGGTCCACGAAAATGTTATCATATTCTTCGAACGACTTGTTATTTTAACAATATGGAAAAGAGAATTCAAAGAGTCTTGTCTATTTGTAAACTTTGTCAAAAGGCGAAACCATCTACTGTCACTCATCGTGCTCCATTGTTTCCTATCATTCCTTCTAAATGAAAAGAATTTGCTGCTGTTGATCTCTTGGGACCGCTTGTCAGAACATCTAATGGATTTTCGTACGTTCTAGTCGCTGTTGAACTTACTTCAAAATTCGTTTCTTTCACTCCGTTACGTAAAGCCACTGGACGGTCTGTATCCAACGCCTTTGTTAGAAATTTCTTACGTGAAGTTGGACACGTTAGTAAAGTAATTTCAGATAACGGACCGCAATTCAGATCTGCTGTTTGGTCACGCATGCTTCGTAACCATAAAATCAAATCTGTTTTTATTTCATTGTACTCACCACATTGTAACCCGTCTGAACGGATTATGAAAGAAATCAATAAGCTTTGCAGACTTTATTGTCACAGAAAGCATCAGCATTGGGACAGATATTTACACTTATTTCAAAACGTGCTGAATGAAATGCCTCATGACTCCACTGCTTTACCACCTGTTCTTGTACTGAAGAATAAAGAACCACCAAACAGAATCAGAGAGCTTGTACCTTTTCCGAATACACGTAAACTTCGACACAAAGACATAATTGATTTGGCTATTAAAAATATAAATTCTGCTGCAGACAAAAGGAAAAAAATTACACGGTAAAGCAAATGCAAAGAAATTATATATTGGTCAGAAAGTTCTCATTAAAGCTTATCCATTGTCACATAAGAAGAAACACTTGAGTCACAAATTCTTTCTAGTTTACAATGGACCTTACAGAATCCGACGTATACCACATGATAATTTCGTTGAAGTTGAAACTCTGCGTACTAGGAAGAGTAAAGGTTTACACCACATTTCACATGTAAAACCGTTTATTGAAAGATAATCTGCTTTTTAACTTTGTCTTTGCCATAAAACATTTCACTTCACATTTCTAGTATGCTTTGTCACACTGAGAAACTGTTAACATGCAACAATGTTTGAAGTTTACTATCCAGTTTAGAACCTACGGAACATATTTAAACAGAAATTACGAATGCATTGTTATAGTGAACAGACGTCACAGTCTTATTGTGCGTGTACATTCTTGCTTGTTAGTTGCACGATTACGTAACGACCATAAGGTTCACATACTTAGAACATTTACCAGTATTGCTAATGGGATTTTAATGCAACATTTTGGTTTACTTGAAAATACATTCTGGATTTAAAGTACTTTCTGTGAGATACCAGATGATACAGTGGTTAGTTTATGTGACAGCTACACGATTTTATCACGACGCTACTGATGAGTGACAATTTACAACATTGCTTTTGCAGTTTATCTGTTTTATATCTACACAGTTTTTCTGAATTTTTCTGGAAAGTAAAACATGTTTTAGTAGTAACGTTTGTGGTATAGCTACAATGAGACAGCCTTTTCTGTAGCACAACAATACGTACAGTACAGTACTTACTTCATCACGGCAATAAGTGTAATAACTATGATATCTATACGCATAGCATTTCAATTTCGTTTATCATGAGGTAAGTACATTGACTTCTGCAGAACTTAGCCTTCGGAGGACAACAACAACGACACTTCCACAGAGATTGTCTTACAGCAAGACGCACATTTAGCGCTACAGGACACGCATTAAACTATTTATTTTTCAACATATTTTAATTACAAAGAAAGTTTTCTGTAATACATTTCATTCCATTGCTGTAATCTGTAACACTTGAGGATATAATTACATTATCCTCAGGGGGGTACACGCATGCTTTGTGTACCATGTGTTTGGCAAGCACAAGGAGCCCTAGCTAATATGGTATTTGCTTATACAACTTTACACATCGGTACCATATTTCTCTAACACATAAATTACACAGCTATCTGATCATTTAACTGAGAGAGACAAACATTTACTTTACTGCATCAGCGACAGATGTTTACGTAATTACACCATTGGATAACTTCACACTTACGAAGTTGTATTTTGTCTGTACTTTGTGAACTGTTCATATTTTTTCGGAACCATTGTGATACTATGAGAGCTTTGAATGACATATTTGGTATGGGATCACGATTTTGAAAGTACGTTTGAGGCAGATGACACTTTTGACATGAGCAGAGAATTTTTTTTTTTAGGTTTTGAAATTATTGGAGGAAGTTACGGAGATTTTGAGAGTTGACTGAGGTGTTATGATGTTATTATTACGATTACTATGTGTATTATGCTCTTGCGGTATGTTTATGATCGATAAGCCGATGCTATATGAGTCATTTGATTATGCTATGTATCTGTTATGATGAAATATTGAAGAAGTGTCGACGAATAAGGTAAGAAATAATGAGAAGAGGTTAGGGACTCTGGTTTGTGAAAAAAGTTGTTGGAAACCAAGAATCGTACTTTAAGAGTTATGAAATGTATGTAAATGCGTGAACGTATTACAATGCCGACGAAAATTTTTTGGACACTGTTATATCAATAGTATTTTGTTTCTACAGATGTGTAACGCAAATTCTTGACCTGTGAATTTTTTTATATGAGCCTGCCACTGTAGCGGAAACTGGTGTCGTAAATATTTCGATAAGACAGTTAAGTGACCACCTGCATGTAATGCGTCGTGGGCACCCAGCTGCGCGACAACCACCTGACAAAAAGAAAGCCATTAGTGTGTGCCTTTCAGAGACACAGGTAAAAAAAAAAGAGGCCATTATCCTCGCTATTGACATTCATTCCTTTGTAGAAAGCATCGCAAATACGCCACGCCCAAACCTGAAAACATATGATTACACTGTGAAGCTCTTAATTTATGATATTTACTGAAATGAAATGATGAGAAATATTTTATATCTATTGTCTTTATAGCTGAGAGATTGCTCATTTTCTTTAATATCCAGTTTCTATCTGCACTGCAGCATTGGCTAAAACAAAACTTAATAGATGTACTAATATCACTATTTTCTGTCTACAGACCCAGTAAAGAATCATTTTATGATACTTTCTTAGAAAAGAGAACACAAATAGACATTTCCCTTCACAGGAATTGCAAAAATAATCTTTTTACGATTTGGTAACTTATCTGCTAGCGTATGTTTTCGTGATGCATCACTCTAGTGTTAAGATGTGACATAGGTATTAAACATTTATACTGTAATATTTTTTCTGCTTCAGCTTTGTCATGTTTAGGTATAAGTTATAGCATTTGCTGCGGCTGCTTGCCATTCATAGTGCTACTGAATGTCACTTTGTATTACTAGGTTAAGCTAATTTTATTACTGATTTATTTTTCTTGTTTGCCTTATATTAGTTGTAATATTGCTGCCTTTTTTTTTGCCAATTTCCATTTTCTTATCATTGCTGTTTGTGTTAATTGTTTTGTGCTGCTGCATTGCCTCGTCCCTTAGTTTCGTATCTGAGCTCAGTAGATTTAAGTTAGCTTAAGAGGGGGTAGACTATATAAGAAACTAACTATGATGAATTGGAAGAAAAGCATTGAGAAGCTTTAAGAAACTGGTTTGGCCAAAAAAGTAGTGTACAGTGGAGAAAAACTATTTTTGAAAGAGGATGTGAACCGAATACAGAAAGCAGGTTTAGATAGGACTTTTTGGAAAAATGATGAACTAAGGGAGATCTCTATGCAAAATACTGCAGTAAAACAAACCCTGTCCTTTCCTTTCGTATTATCCCTCTATGTGTTTATATACCCTTGTGTATTTGTCTTTTTCCTGTCTTTATGTGTTTAGCTAATAAGATTTATGTTGTAGAATTTTTCAAATACTATGTCATTTTCTTTGTAAATATGTTCAGACATTATTTATAGTGTTTTGTTTTAATGCTCATGTGTGAAGTTGATGTTTCAAAAGTTATTCTGAACCTTATGTATGTACTTTTGTTGTAATTTTTGTAACACTGATATATTTGCTATTTCGATTCTTTTGTAAAGCCTGTACTACTGCAAATGTTATCTGTAATGTTATGTTCTTTAAAGATGTATTTTGTACCTTTGTTATTGCATTCTTATGTTATAAAATTGTAATTGACACCAGTTCATCAAATTAAGTAACTTGTAAATTACATTTCACGTCACACGTTTCTGTTGGTCATAGTATATGGACAATATGTGAGAAGTAGGGACTGATAGTGTTTGCACGTGTGTTAATAACTCTGTAAGGGAATGGATAACAGCATTGCTGGTTCTAAGGACAATTCAAAAACAATTTTTCTGAGTGCACAAGTGGTGGTTATGGACTTGTTATATTATCCGCAAGACTCTTCAATGGTGATTGTGCGCCTGCACAGTCAAACAGATAGCTGCTGGCCATCTCTACAAGGGCTACAGTGGGTCTACACCTTTGATGACTCACCAATACCATTATTTCTACAAGGACTGCAATGGGTCTGCACCTCTGGTGGCCCACCAATACCGTAATCTCTACCAGGACTACAATGGGCCTATTCTGTGACGACCTACCTACCAATATTCTTCAAAACTTGGGCTGACTCTGCTGTGGGTTTGCTCTGTGGTGGCCCATTACCTGTCAGCATGTGAAGAGCAAGCACTGTCTTTCTGTTGGAAGGAAAACACTACTTCTTCAAGGCTGCATGGAAATCCACTACTTCAGTGTGCATTTTCTTTTACTGCATAGACATTGATCAAAAACACTGCTATTATACTATGATGAACGATCAGGACTGTCTTTATGGACTGTGAGAAAGTTTTAGCTTCTGACCAACATTGTATCAATAAGTGTGTGTATTTGATATCTTTGTTACAGTAATTATGAAAAATTTTATCAAATCATTATTGGCCACTGCCCAAAACAATTTGTAAAAATTTTTTGTGGGGAGCATGGGGGCTATGTAAGTAGGCTGTTTAGGTCTTCTTATTGGTAACGCCACATAGCGCTCGGTATGAAAAAATCACTGGCTGTGCCGTGTGCAGCCTGTGTTTAGTTTGCATTGTTGTCTGCCATTGTAGTGTTGGGCAGCGGCAGCTGGATGCTAACAGCGCGTAGCGTTGCGCAGTTGGAGGTGAGCCGCCAGCAGTGGTGGACGTGGGGAGAGAGATGGCGGAGTTTTGAAATTTGTAAGAATTGGTGTCATGAACTGATATATATATTATGACTATTAAGGTAAATACATTGTTTGTTCTCTATTAAAATCTTTCATTTGCTAACTGTACCTATCAGTAGTTAGTGCCTTCCGTAGTTTGATTCTTTTAGTTAGCTGGCAGTAGTGGCGCTCGCTGTATTGCAGTAGTTCGAGTAACGAAGATTTTTATGAGGTAAGTGATTTGTGAAACGTATACGTTAATGTTAATCAGGGCCATTCTTTCGTAGGGATTTTTGGAAGTCAGATTGCGTTGCGCTAAAATATTGTGTGTCAGTTTAAGCACAGTCGTGTATAAATTTTTCAAAGGGGACGTTTCAAGCTAGGACCTTAAGAGTTTGCATGAAAGGAGGACTAGCAGCCGCGTCGCACGGGAGAATGTGAAAAGTGTTCATATGTAGTAACAACCTGAGAAAACCGCCCGTTTTCGTCATTTGTTATCGAATCGACTTAAAGCCAGATCGTCACATTGGCCGCTATTCTCTCAGAAACGGTTACATTTATCGTCTGAAAAACTATGTCGCGTGGTGCGGTATGCGGAGACACTAAAAGCACCATAGTAGAACACAGAAGAAGCTTCTAAGTTGATGTAATAGCCAGTAAGAAGCAGTACAATGCAAGTTTTAGTTGTCGATTATTAAACTTTTAGCCGGCTTTGGTGCCTTGGACATGAGCTAGAACCTTAAGATTTTGCATGAAAGGTGGACTAGCAGCCGCGTTGCACGGGAGAATGTAAAAAGTGTTCGTATGTAGTAAAGACCTGAGAAATCAGCTTGTTTTCGTCATTTGTATCGAATCGACTTAATGCCAGATCGTCATATTGGCCGCTCTCCTCTCTGAAACGGTTACATTTATCGTGTGCAAAGCTATATCGCGTGTTGCGATACGTGTAGGCGCTAAAAGAACCACAGTAGAACACAGAGGAAGCTTCGAAGTTGATGTAATAAGCAGTTAGAAGCAACACAATTCAAATTTTAGTTATCGATTATTGATTTTAGCTGGCTTTGGTGCCTTGAACATGAGCTAAGACCTTAAGATTTTGTATGAAGGGAGGTCAGGGTGCCGCGTTGCACGGAAGAATGAGAAAAGTGTTCATATGTAGTTAAAACCTGAGAAATACGGCCGATTTCGTCAATTGCTATCGATTCGACTTCATTCCACACCGCCACATTGGTCGCTCTTCTGTCTGAAACCGTTACATTTGTTGTGTGTAAAGCTATGTCGCATGCTGTGGTATGCGGAGACACTAAACGCACCATAGTAGAACACAGAAGAGGCTTCTAAGTTGATGTAATAGCCAGTAAGATGCAGTACAATTCAAGTTTTAGTTATCGATTATTGAATTTTTAGCATTCTTTGGTGCCTTGGACATGAGCCGGGAGCTTAAGATTTTGCATGAAAGGAGGACTAGCAGCCGCGTTGCACGGGAGAATGTGAAAGGTGTTCATATGTAGTAAAAACAAGAGATATCCGTCCGTTTTCGTAATTTACTATCGAATCGACTTAAGGCCAGATCGTCACATTGCCTGCTCTGTTCTCTGAAAGGTTTACATTTAACGTCTGCAAAGCTATATCGCGTGCTGCGGTACGTGGAGACACAAAAAGAACCACATTACAACACAGAAGAAGCTACGAAGTTGATGTAATCGCCAGTTAGAAGCAGTAAAATTAATGTTTTTGTTATCGATTATTGACTTTTTAGCTGGCTTTGGTGTCTTGGACATGAGGTAAGACCTTAAGATTTTGCATGAAGGGAGGTCAGGGAGCCGCGTTGTACGAAAGAATGTGAAAAGTGTTTATATCTAGTAAAAACCTGAGAAATACGACCGTTTTCGTAATTTGCTATCGAATCGACTTCATTCCATATCGCCACATTGGCCGCTCTTCTCTCTGAAACGGTTATATCCTTCGTGTGTAAAGCTATGTCGCGTGCTGCGGTATGCGGAGACACTAAAACCACCATAGTAGAACACAGAAGAAGCTTCTAAATTGATACAATAGCCAGTAAGAAGCAGTACAATTCAAATTTTAGTTAACGATTATTGACTTTTTAGCCGCCTTTGGTGTCTTGGACATAAGCTAGGACCTTACGATTTTCGATGAAGGGAGGTCTAGCACACACGTTGCACGGGAGAATATGAAATGTGTTCATATATAGTAAAAACCTGCGAAATCCGTCCTTTTCGCCATTTGTTATCGAATCGACTTAAAGCCAGATCGTCACATTGGCCGCTCTTCTCTCTGAAATGGTTACATTTATCGTCTGCAAAGCTATGTCGCGTGCTGCAGTATGCGGAGACACTAAAAGCACCATAGTAGAATACAGAAGAAGCTTCTAAGTTGATGTAACAGCCACTAAGAAGCAGTACAATTCCAGTTTTAGTTATCGATTATTGACTTTTTAACCGGCTTTGATACCATGGACATGAGCTAGTACCTTAAGATTTTGCATGAAAGGAGGACTGGCAGCCACGCTGCATGAGAGAATGTGAAAATTGTTCAGATGTAGTAAAAACCTGAAAAATCCGTCCGTTTTCGTAATTTGTTATCGAATCGACTTAAAGCCAGATCTTCACATTGGCGCTCTTCTTTCTGAAATGGTTACATTTATCGTCTGCAAAGCAATGTCGCGTGCTGCGGTATGCCGAGACACTAAAGGCACCATAGTACAACACAAAAGAGGCTTCTAAGTTGATGTAATAGCCAGTAGGAAGAAGTACAATTGAAGTTTTAGTTATGGATTATTGACTTTTTACCCTTCTTTAGTGCCCTGGACAAGGTCTAGGCCCTTAAGATTTTTGCATTAAAGGAGGACTAGCAGCCGCGTTGCACTTGAGAATGTGAAAAGTGTTAATATGTAGTAAAAACCTGAGAAATCCGCCCGTTTTCGTCATTTGTTATAGAATCGACCTAAAACCAGAACGTCACATTGGCCGCTATTCTCTCTGAAACGGTTACATTTATCGTGTGCAAAGCTATGGCGCGTGCTGCGGTATGCGGAGATACTAAAAGCACGATAGTATAAAACAGATAAAGCTTCTAAGTTGATGTAATAGCCAGTAAGAAGCAGTACAATTGAAGTTTTAGTTATCGATTATTGACTTTTTACCCTTCTTTGGTGCCCTGGACAAGAGCTAGGCCCTTAAGATTTTTGCATTAAAGGAGGACTAGCAGCCGCGTGGCACGGGAGAATGTGAAAAGTGTTCATTTGTAGTAAAAACCTGAGAAATCCGCCCGTTTTCGTCATTTGTTATCGAATCGACTTAATGCCAGATCGTCACATTGGCCACTTTTCTCCCTGAAACGGTTAAATTTATCGTGTGCAAAGCTATATCGAGTGCTGCGGTATGTGGAGACACCTGGTAAGGATCCCACACTGCGCATGAATATTCTAACAGAGGACGAACGAGTGTAGTATAAGCTGTCTCTTTAGTGGAGTTGTTGCATTTTCTAAGTGTCCTGCCAATGAACCGCAACTTTGGCTCGCCTTCCCGACATTATTATCTATGTGGTCCTTCCAACTGAAGTTGTTCGTAATTTTAACACCCAGGTACTTAGTTGAATTGACAGCCTTGAGAATTATACTATTTATCGAGTAATGGAATTTCAGCGGATTTCTTTTGGAACTCATGTGGATCATCTCACACTTAATACCAGATCGTCACATTGGCCGCTCTTCTCTATGAAACGGTTACACGTTTCGTCTGTAAAGCTATGTCGCGTGCTGCGGTATGCGGAGACACTAAAAGCACCGTAGTAGAACACAGAAGAAGTTTCTAAGTTGATGTAATAGGCAGTAAGGAGCAGTACAATTCAAGTTTTAGTTATCGATTATCGACTTTTTAGCCGGCTTTGGTGCCTTGGACATGAGCTAGTACCTTATGATTTTGCCTTAAGCGAGGTCTAGCAGCCATGTTGTACGCGGGAATGTGAAATGATTTCATATCTAGTAAAAACCTTAAAAACAGCTCGTTTTCGTCATTTGCTATCGAATCGACTTAATTACTAGATCGTCACATTGGCCGATCTTCTCTATGAGACGGTTACACTTTTCGTCTGCAAAGCTATGTCACGTGCTGAGGTATGCGGAAACACTAAAAGCACCATAGTAGAACGCAGAAGAAGCTTCTAAGTTGATGTGATAGCCAGTAAGAAGCAGTACAAATCGAGTTTTAGTCATCGATTATTGTCTTTTTAGCCGGCTTTGATGCCTTGGGCATGAGCTGGAACCTTAAGATTTTGCCTGAAGAGAGGTCTATTATCTAAGTTGCACGGGAGAATGTGAAAAGTGTTCATATGTAGTAAAAACCTGTAAAATCCGCCCGTTTTCGTCCTTTGCTATCGAAACGACTTAATGCCAGATCGTCACATCGGCCGCTCTTCTCTATGAAACGGTTACACTTTTCGTCTGCAAAGCTATGTCGCGTGCTGTGGTATGCGAAGACACTAAAAGCACCATAGTAAAACGCAGAAGAAGCTTGTAAGTTGACGTGATAGCCAGTAAGAAGCAATACAAATGAAGTTTAAGTTTTCTATTATTGTCTATTTAGCTGGCTATAGTGCCTTGGATACGAGCTAAGACCTTAAGATTTTGCATGAAGGGAGGTCTATCAGCCCGCGTTGCACGGTAGAATGTGAAAAGTGTTCATATGTAGTAAAAACCTGTAAAATCCGCCCGTTTTCGTAATTTGCTATCGAATCGACTTCATGCCAGATCGTCACAATGTCCGCTCCTCTCTATGAAACGGTTATATTTATCGTCAGCAAAGCTATGTCGCTTGCTGCTGTATGCGGACACACTAAAAGCACCAAGTAGAACATAAAATAAGCTCCGAAGTTGATGTAATAGCCAGTAAGAAGCAGTACAATTCAAGTTTTAGTTATCGGTTATTGACTTTGTAGCCGGCTTTGGTGCCTTAGACAATGGCTAGGACCTTAAGAGTATGCATGAAGAGAGGTCTAGCGGCCACGTATTACGGGAGAGTGTAAAAAGTGTTCATATAGTGAAAACCTGTAAAATCCGCCCGGTTTCGTCATTTCCTATCGAATCGACTTAATGCCAGATCGCCACATTGGCCGCTCTTGTCTAAGAAACGGTTACACTTTCCGTCTGCAAAGCTATGTCGCGTGCCGTGGTATGCGAAGACACTAAAAGGACCATAGTAGAACGCAGAAGAAGCTTCTAAGTTGATGTGATAGATAGTAAGAAGCAGTAGAAATCAAATTTTGTATTCAATTATTGTCTTTTTAGCAGGCTTTGGTGCCTTGGACATGAGATAGGACCTTAAAATATTGCATGGAGAGAGGTCTAGCAGCCACGTTGAACGGTAGAATGTGAAAGGTGTTCGTATGTAGTAAAAACCTGTAATATCCGCCCGTTTTCGTCCTTTGCTATCGAATCGACTCTAAGCCAGATCGTCACACTGGCCGCTCTTCTCTATGAAACTGTTACACGTTTCGTCTGCAAAGCTATTTCACTTGCTGCGGTATGCGGAGACACTAAAAGCACCATAGTAGAACATAAAACAAGCTTCTAAGTTGATGTAATAGCCAGTAAGAAGAAGTAAAATTCAAGTTCGAGTTATCGATTATGGTTTTTTTAGCCGGCTTTGGTGCCTTGGACATGAGCTACTATCTTAAGATTTTGCCTGAAGGGAGGTCTAGCAGCCACGTTGCACGGGAGAATGTGAAAAGTGTACATATGTAGTAAAAACCTGTAAAATCCGCCCGTTTTCGTCATTTGCTATCGAATCGACTCGATGCCAGATCGTCACATTGGCCGCTCCTCTCTAAGAAACGGTTACACTTTCCGTCTGCAAAGCTACGTCGCCTGCTGTGGTATGCGAAGACACTAAAAGGACCATAGTAGAACGCAAAAGAAGCTTCTAAGTTGATGTGATAGCCAGTGAGAAGCTATACAAATCAAGTTTTAGTTGTCGATTATTGACTTTTTAGCCGGCTTTGGTGCCTTGGACAAGAGGTAGGACCTTAAGGTTTTGCATGAAGTGAGGTCTAGCAGCCACGTTGCACGGAAGGGTGTGAAAGGTGTTCGAATGTAGTAAAAACCTCTAAAATCCGCCCGTTTTCGTCACTTGCTACCGAATCGACTTAATGCCAGATCGTCACATTGGCCGATCTTCTCTATGAAACGGTTACACTTTTCGTTCAAAAATGGTTCAAATGGCTCTGAGCACTATGGGACTCAACTGCTGTGGTCATTAGTCCCCTAGAACTTAGAACTATTTAAACCTAACTAACCTAAGGACATCACACACATCCATGCCCGAGGCAGGATTCGAACCTGCGACCGTAGCAGTCGCACGGTTCCGGACTGCGCGCCTAGAACCGCGTGACCACCGCGGCCGGCACATTTTTCGTCTGCAAAGCTATTTCACTTGCTGCGGTATGCGGAGACACTAAAAGCACCATAGTAGAACATAAAACAAGCTTCTTAGTTGATGTAATAGCCAGTAAGAAGAAGTAAAATTCAAGTTCGAGTTATCGATTATTGTTTTTTTCAGCCGGCTTTCGCGCCGTGCACATGAGCTAGTTCCTTGAGATTTTGCCTGAAGGGAGGTCTAGCAGCCACGTTGCACGGGAGAATGTGAAAAGTGTTCATATGTAGTAAAAACCTGTAAAATCCGCCCGTTTTCGTAATTTGCTATCGAATCGACTTCATGCCAGATCGTCACAATGTCCGCTCCTCTCTATGAAACGGTTATATTTATCGTCAGCAAAGCTATGTCGCTTGCTGCTGTATGCGGCGACACTAAAAGCACCAAGTAGAACATAAAAAAAGCTTCGAAGTTGATGTAATAGCCAGTAAGAAGCAGTACAATTCAAGTTTTAGTTATTGGTTATATACTTTGTAGCCGGCTTTGGTGCCTTGGACAATGGCTAGGACCTTAAGACTATGCATGAAGAGAGGTCTAGCGGCCACGTATCACGGGAGAATGTAAAAAGTGTTCATATGTAGTGAAAACCTGTAAAATCCGCCCGGTTTCGTCATTTCCTATCGAATCGACTTAATGCCAGATCGCCACATTGGCCGCTCTTCTCTAAGAAACGGTTACACTTTCTGTCTGCAAAGCTATGTCGGGTGCTGCGGTATTTGGAGACAGTAAAAGCAACATAGTATAACACAAAAGAAGCTTCTAAGTTGATGTAATTGCCAGTGAGAAGGAGTACAATTAAAATTTTAGTTATCGATTATTGAATTTTTAGTCGGCTTTGGTGCCGTGGACATGAGCTAGTTCCTTGAGATTTTGCCTGAAGGGAGGTCTAGCAGCCACGTTGCACGGGAGAATGTGAAAAGTGTACATTTGTAGTAAAAACCTGTAAAATCCGCCCGTTTTCGTCATTTGCTGTCGAATCGACTTCATGCCAGATCGTCACACTGGCCGCTCTTCTCTATGAAACTGTTACACGTTTCGTCTGCAAAGCTATTTCACTTGCTGCGGTATGCGGAGACACTAAAAGCACCATAGTAGAACATAAAACAAGCTTCTAAGTTGATGTAATAGCCAGTAAGAAGAAGTGAAATCCAAGATCGAGTTATCGATTATGGTTTTTTTTGCCGGCTTTGGTGCCTTGGACATGAGCTACTACTTTAAGATTTTGCCTGAAGTGATGTCTATCAGCCATGTTGTACGCGGGAATGTGAAATGTGTTCATATGTAGTAAAAACCTTAAAAACTGCTCCTTTTCGTCATTTGCTATCGAATCGACTTAATGCCAGATTGTCACATTGGCCGATCTTCTCTATGAAACGGTTACTCTTTCCGTCTGCAAAGCTATGTCACGTGCTGCGGTATGCGGAGACAATAAAAGCAACATAGTAGAACGCAGAAGAAGCTTCTAAGTTGATGTGATAGTCAGAAAGAAGCACTACAAATCAAGTTTTAGTTATCGATTATTGACTTTGTAGCCGGCTTTGGTATTTTGGACATGAGCTAGGAACTTACGATTTTGCATGAAGAGAGGTCTAGTAGCCACATTGCACGGGAGAATGTGAAAAGTGTTCATATGTAGCAGAAACCTGTAAAATCGGCCAGTTTTCTTCATTTGCTATCGAATCGACTTCATGCCAGATCGTCACACTGGCCGCTCTTCTCACTGAAACGGTTACATTTTTCGTCTGCAAAGCTATGACACGTGCTGCGGTAAGCGGAGACACTAAAAGCACCAAGTAGAACACAGAAGAAGCTTCTAAGTTGAAGTAATAGCCAGTAAGAAGCAGTACAATTCAAGTTTTAGTTATCGGTTATTGACTTTGTAGCCGGCTTTGGTGCCTTAGACAATGGCTAGGACCTTAAGAGTATGCATGAAGAGAGGTCTAGCGGCCACGTATCACGGGAGAATGTAAAAAGTGTTCATATGTAGTAAAAAACCTGTAAAACCCGCCCGGTTTCGTCATTTCCCATCGAATCGACTTAATGCCAGATCGCCACATTGGCCGCTCTTGTCTAAGAAACGGTTACACTTTCCGTCTGCAAAGCTATGTCGCGTGCCATGGTATGCGAAGACACTAAAAGGACCATAGTAGAACGCAGAAGAAGCTTCTAAGTTGATGTGATCGATAGTAAGAAGCAGTAGAAATCAAATTTAGTTTTCAATTATTGTCTTTTTAGCCGGCTTTGGTGCCTTGGACATGAGATAGGACCTTAAAATATTGCATGAAGAGAGGTCTAGTAGCCACGTTGAACGGTAGAATGTGAAAGGTGTTCGTATGTAGTAAAAACCTGTAAAATCCGCCCGTTTTCGTCGTTTGCTATCGAATCGACTCTAAGCCAGATCGTCACACTGGCCGCTCTTCTCTATGAAACTGTTACACGTTTCGTCTGCAAAGCTATTTCACTTGCTGCGGTATGCGGAGACACTAAAAGCACCATAGTAGAACATAAAACAAGCTTCTAAGTTGATGTAATAGCCAGTAAGAAGAAGTAAAATTCAAGTTCGAGTTATCGATTATGGTTTTTTAGCCGGCTTTGGTGCCTTCGACATGAGCTACTACCTTAAGATTTTGCCTGAAGGGAGGTCTAGCAGCCACGTTGCACGGGAGAATGTGAAAAGTGTTCATATGTAGTAAAAACCTATAAAATCTGCCCGTTTTCGTCATTTGCTATGGAGTCGACTTAATGCCAGATCGTCACATTGGCCGCTCTTCTCTGTGAAATTGTTACACTTTTCGTCTGCAAAGCTATGTCTGCTGCTACGGTATGCGGAGACAGTAAAAGCAACATAGTAGAACACAAAAGAAGCTTCTAAGTTGATGTAATTGCCAGTGAGAAGGAGTACAATTAAAATTTTAGTTATCGATTATTGAATTTTTAGTCGGCTTACGTGCCGTGGACATGAGCTAGTTCCTTGAGATTTTGCCTGAAGGGAGGTCTAGCAGCCACGTTGCACGGGAGAATGTGAAAAGTGTACATTTGTAGTAAAAACCTGTAAAATCCGCCCGTTTTCGTCATTTGCTGTCGAATCGACTCTAAGCCAGATCGTCACACTGGCCGCTCTTCTCTATGAAACTGTTACACGTTTCGTCTGCAAAGCTATTTCACTTGCTGCGGTATGCGGAGACACTAAAAGCACCATAGTAGAACATAAAACAAGCTTCTAAGTTGATGTAATAGCCAGTAAGAAGAAATAAAATTCAAGTTCGAGTTATCGATTATGGTTTTTTTTGCCGGCTTTGGTGCCTTGGACATGAGCTACTACCTTAAGATTTTGCCTGAAGTGATGTCTATCAGCCATGTTGTACGCGGGAATGTGAAATGTGTTCATATGTAGTAAAAACCTTAAAAACTGCTCCTTTTCGTCATTTGCTATCGAATCGACTTAATGCCAGATTGTCACATTGGCCGATCTTCTCTATGAAACGGTTACTCTTTCCGTCTGCAAAGCTATGTCACGTGCTGCGGTATGCGGAGACAATAAAAGCAACATAGTAGAACGCAGAAGAAGCTTCTAAGTTGATGTGATAGTCAGAAAGAAGCACTACAAATCAAGTTTTAGTTATCGATTATTGACTTTGTAGCCGGCTTTGGTATTTTGGACATGAGCTAGGAACTTACGATTTTGCATGAAGAGAGGTCTAGTAGCCACATTGCACGGGAGAATGTGAAAAGTGTTCATATGTAGCAGAAACCTGTAAAATCGGCCAGTTTTCTTCATTTGCTATCGAATCGACTTAAAGCCAGATCGTCACACTGGCCGCTCTTCTCACTGAAACGGTTACATTTTTCGTCTGCAAAGCTATGACACGTGCTGCGGTATGCGGAGACACTAAAAGCACTATAGTACAACACAAAACAAGCTTCTAACTTGATGTAATAGCCAGTAAGAAGAAGTAAAATTCAAGTTTGAGTTATCGATTATTGACTTTTTAGCCGGCTTTGGTGCCTTGGACATGAACTAGGGCCTTAAGTGTATGCATGAAGAGAGGTCTAGCAGCCACGCTTCACGGGAGAATGTAAAAAGTGTTCATATGTAGTAAAAACCTGTAAAATCCAACTGTTTTCGTCATCTCCTATCGAATCGATTTAATGCCAGATCGTCACATTGGCCGCTCTTCTCTAAGAAACGGTTACATTTATCGTCTGCAAAGCTGTGTCGCGTGCTGTGGTATGCGAAGACACTAAAAGGACCATAGTAGAACGCAGAAGAAACTTCTAAGTTGATTTGATAGCCAGTAAGAAGCTATACAAATCAAGTTTTAGTTGTCCATTATTGACTTTTCAGCCGGCTTTGGTGCCTTGGACAAAAGATAGTACCTTAAGATTTTGCCTGAAGAGAGGTCTATTACCACGTTGCGCGGGAGAATGTGAAAAGTGTTCGTATGTAGTAAAAACCTGTAAAATCTGACTGTTTTCGTTATTTGCTATCGAATCGACTTAATGCCAGATCGTCACATTGGCCGCTCTTCTCTATGAAACGGTTACACTTTTCGTCTGCAAAGCTATGACGGGTGCTGCGGTATTTGGAGACAGTAAACGCAATATAGTAGAACACAAAAGAAGCTTGTAAGTTGATGTAATTGCCAGTAAGAAGCAGTACAATTAAAATTTTAGTTATCGATTATTGATTTTTTAGGCGGCTTTGGTGCCGTGGACATGAGCTATTTCCTTGAGATTTTGAATGAAGGGAGGTCTAGCAGCCACGTTGCACGGGAGAATGTGAAAAGTGTACATATGTAGTAAAAACCTGTAAAATCGGCCCGTTTTCGTCATTTGCTATCGAATCGACTCAATGCCAGATCGTCACATTGGCCGCTCCTCTCTAAGAAACGGTTACACTTTCCGTCTGCAAAGCTACGTCGCGTGCTGTGGTATGCGAAGACACTAAAAGCACCATAGTAGAACATAAAACAAGCTTCTTAGTTGACGTAATAGCCAGTAAGAAGAAGTAAAATTCAAGTTCGAGTTATCGATTATTGTTTTTTTAGCCGGCTTTGGCGCCGTGGACATGAGCTAGTTCCTTGAGATTTTGCCTGAAGGGAGGTCTAGCAGCCACGTTGCACGGGAGAATGTGAAAAGTGTACATTTGTAGTAAAAACCTGTAAAATCCGCCTGTTTTCGTCATTTGCTGTCGAATCGACTCAATGCCAGATCGTCACATTGGCCGCTCTTCTCTAAGAAACGGATACACTTTCCGTCTGCGAAGCTATGTCGCGTGCAGCGGTATGCGAAGACACTAAAAGGACCATAGTAGAACGTAGAAGAAACTTCTAAGTTGATGTGATAGATAGTAAGAATCAGTAGAAATCAAATTTAGTTTCCGATTATTGTCTTTTTAGCCGGCTTTGGTGCGTTGGACATGAGCTAGGACCTTAAAATATTGCATGAAGTGAGGTCTAGCAGCCACGTTGCACGGAAGGTTGTGAAAGGTGTTCGAATGTAGTAAAAACCCCTAAAATCCGCCCGTTTTCGTCCTTTGCTATCGAATCGACTCAAAGCCAGATCGTCACACTGGCCGCTCTTCTCTATGAAACTCTTACACGTTTCGTCTGTAAAGCTATGTCGCGTCCTGCTGTATGCGGATACACTAAAAGCACAATCGTAGATCACACAAGAAGTTTCTAAGTTGGTGTAATAGCCAGTAAGAAGCAGTACAATTCAAGTTTTAGTTTTCGATTATTGACATTTTTGCCACCTTTGCTCCATGGACATGAGCTCGAACCTTAAGATTTTGCATGAAGGGAGGTCTAGCAGACCGTGTTGCACGGTAGAATGTGAAAGTTGTTTGTAGGTAGTAAAAACCTGTAAAATCCAAGCGTTTTCGTCATTTGCTATCGAATCGACTTAATGCCAGATCGTCACATTGGCCGCTCTTCTCTATGAAACAGTTACACGTTTCGTCTGTAATGCTATGTCGCGTGCTGCGGTATGCGGAGACACTAAAATCACCACAGTAGAACACAAAAGAATCTTCTAAGTTGATGTAATTGCCAGTAAGAAGCAGTACAATTCAAGTTTTAGTTATCGATTATTGACATTTTTGCCACCTTTGGTCCATGGACATGAGCTCGAACCTTAAGATTTTGCATGAAGGAGGTCTAGCAGACCGCGTTGCACGGTAGAATGAGAAAGTTGTTTGTAGGTAGTAAAAACCTGTAAAATCCGAGCGTTTTCGTCATTTGCTATCGAATCGACTTAATGCCAGATCGTCACATTTGCCGCTCTTCTCTATGAAACAGTTACACGTTTCGTCTGTAATGCTATGTCGCGTGCTGCGGTATGCGGAGACACTAAAAGCACAATAGTAGATCACACAAGAAGCTTCTAAGTTGGTGTAATAGCCAGTAAGAAGCAGTACAATTCAAGTTTTAGTTTTCGATTATTGACATTTTTGCCACCTTTGGTCCATGGACATGAGCTCTAACCTTAAGATTTTGCATGAAGGGAGGTCTAGCAGACCGCGTTGCACGGTAGAATGTGAAAGTTGTTTGTAGGTAGTAAAAACCTGTAAAATCCGCCCGTTTTCGTCATTTGCTACCGAATCGACTCAATGCCAGATCGTAACATTGGCCGCTCCTCTCTAAGAAACGGTTACACTTTCCGTCTACAAAGGTACGTCGCGTGCTGTGGTATGCGAAGACACTAAAAGGACCATAGTAGAACGCAGAAGAAGCTTCTAAGTTGATGTGATAGATAGTAAGAAGCTTTACAAATCAAGTTTTAGTTGTCGATTATTGACTTTTTAGCCGGCTTTGGTGCCTTGGACAAGAGCTAGGACATGAAGGTTTTGCATGAAGTGAGGTCTAGAAGCCACGTTGCACGGAAGGGTGTGAAAGGTGTTCGAATGTTGTAAAAACCTCTAAAATCCGCCCGTTTTCGTCACTTGCTGTCGAATCGACTCAATGCCAGATCGTCACATTGGCCGCTCTTCTCTAAGAAACGGATACACTTTCCGTCTGCAAAGCTATGTCGCGTGCTGCGGTATGCGGAGACACGAAAAGCACAATCGTAGATCACACAAGAAGCTTCTAAGTTGGTGTAATAGCCAGTAAGAAGCAGTACAATTCAAGTTTTAGTTATCGATTATTGACATTTTTGCCATCTTTGGTCCAAGGACATGAGCTCGAACCTTAAGATTTTGCATGAAGGGAGGTCTAGCAGCAAGCGTTGCACGGTAGAATGTGTAAAGTGTTCGTAGGTAGTAAAAACCTGTAAAATCCGAGCGTTTTCGTCATTTGCTATCGAATCGACTTAATGACATATCGTCACATTGGTCGCTCTTCTCTATGAAACGGTTACACGTTTCGTCTGTAATGCTATGTCGCGTGCTACGGTATGCGAAGACACTAAAATCACAATAGTAGAACACAGAAGAAGGTTCTAAGTTGATGTATTAGCCAGTGAGAAGCACTACAATTTTAGTTTTAGTTATCGATTATTGTCTCTTTAGCCGGCTTTGGTGCCTTCGACATGAGCTAGTACCTTAAGATTTTGCCTGAAGAGAGGTCTATTACCACGTTGCGCGTGAGAATGTGAAAAGTGTTCATATGTATTAAAAACCTGTAAAATCTGCCCGTTTTCGTTATTTGCTATCGAATCGACTTAATGCCATATCGTCACATTGGCCGCTCTTCTCTATGAAACGGTTACACTTTTCGTCTGCAAAGCTATGTCGTGTGCTGCGGTATGTGGAGACAGTAAAAGCAACATAGTAGAACACAAAAGAAGCTTCTAAGTTGATGTAATTGCCAGTAAGAAGCAGTAATATTAAAATTTTAGTTATCGATTATTTACTTTTTAGTCGGCTTTGGCGGCGTGGACATGAGCTACTTCGTTGAGATTTTGCCTGAAGACAGGTCTAGCAGCCACGTTGCACGGGAGAATGTGAAAGGTGTTCGTAGGTAGTAAAAACCTGTAAAATCTGCCCGTTTGCGTTATTTGCTATCGAATCGACTTAATGCCAGATCGTCACATTGGCCGATCTTCTCTATGGAACGGTTACACTTTTCGTCTGCAAAGCTATTTCACTTGCTGCGGTATGCGGAGACACTAAAAGCACCATAGTAGAACATAAAACAAGCTTCTTAGTTGATGTACTAGCCAGTAAGAAGAAGTAAAATTCAAGTTCGAATTATCGATTATTGTTTTTTTAGCCGGCTTTGGCGCCGTGGACATGAGCTAGTTCCTTGAGATTTTGCCTGAAGGGAGGTCTAGCAGCTACGTTGCACGGGAGAATGTGAAAAGTGTTCATATGTAGTAAAAACCTGTAAAATCTGCCCGTTTTCGTCATTTGCTATCGAATCGACTTAATGCCAGATCGTCACATTGGCCGCTCCTCTCTAAGAAACGGTTACACTTTCCGTCTGCAAAGCTACGTCGCGTGCTGTGGTATGCGAAGACACTAAAAGGACCATAGTAGAACGCAGAAGAAACTTCTAAGTTGATGTGATAGATAGTAAGATGCAGTAGAAATCAAATTTAGTTTCCGATTATTGTCTTTTTAGCCGGCTTTGGTGCGTTGGACATGAGCTAGGACCTTAAAATATTGCATGAAGAGAGATCTAGCAGCCACGTTGAACGGTAGAATGTGAAAGGTGTTCGAATGCAGTAAAAGCCTCTAAAATCCGCCGGTATTCGTCATTTGCTATGGAATCGACTGAAAGCCAGATCGTCACATTGCCCGCTCTTCTCTAAGAAACGGTTACACTTTCCGTCTGCAAAGCTACGTCGCGTGCTGTGGTATGCGAAGACACTAAAAGGACCATAGTAGAACGCAGAAGAAGCTTCTAAGTTGATGTGATAGATAGTAAGAAGCTATACAAATCAAGTTTTAGTTGTCGATTATCGACTTTTTAGCCGGCTTTGGTGCCTTGGACAAGAGCTAGGACATGAAGGTTTTGCATGAAGTGAGGTCTAGAAGCCACGTTGCACGGAAGGGTGTGAAAGGTGTTCGAATGTTGTAAAAACCTCTAAAATCCGCCCGTTTTCGTCACTTGCTGTCGAATCGACTCAATGCCAGATCGTCACATTGGCCGCTCTTCTCTAAGAAACGGATACACTTTCCGTCTGCAAAGCTATGTCGCGTGCTGCGGTATGCGGAGACACGAAAAGCACAATCGTAGATCACACAAGAAGCTTCTAAGTTGGTGTAATAGCCAGTAAGAAGCAGTACAATTCAAGTTTTAGTTATCGATTATTGACATTTTTGCCATCTTTGGTCCAAGGACATGAGCTCGAACCTTAAGATTTTGCATGAAGGGAGGTCTAGCAGCAAGCGTTGCACGGTAGAATGTGTAAAGTGTTCGTAGGTAGTAAAAACCTGTAAAATCCGAGCGTTTTCGTCATTTGCTATCGAATCGACTTAATGACATATCGTCACATTGGTCGCTCTTCTCTATGAAACGGTTACACGTTTCGTCTGTAATGCTATGTCGCGTGCTACGGTATGCGAAGACACTAAAATCACAATAGTAGAACACAGAAGAAGGTTCTAAGTTGATGTATTAGCCAGTGAGAAGCACTACAATTTTAGTTTTAGTTATCGATTATTGTCTCTTTAGCCGGCTTTGGTGCCTTCGACATGAGCTAGTACCTTAAGATTTTGCCTGAAGAGAGGTCTATTACCACGTTGCGCGTGAGAATGTGAAAAGTGTTCATATGTATTAAAAACCTGTAAAATCTGCCCGTTTTCGTTATTTGCTATCGAATCGACTTAATGCCATATCGTCACATTGGCCGCTCTTCTCTATGAAACGGTTACACTTTTCGTCTGCAAAGCTATGTCGTGTGCTGCGGTATGTGGAGACAGTAAAAGCAACATAGTAGAACACAAAAGAAGCTTCTAAGTTGATGTAATTGCCAGTAAGAAGCAGTAATATTAAAATTTTAGTTATCGATTATTTACTTTTTAGTCGGCTTTGGCGGCGTGGACATGAGCTACTTCCTTGAGATTTTGCCTGAAGACAGGTCTAGCAGCCACGTTGCACGGGAGAATGTGAAAGGTGTTCGTAGGTAGTAAAAACCTGTAAAATCTGCCCGTTTGCGTTATTTGCTATCGAATCGACTTAATGCCAGATCGTCACATTGGCCGATCTTCTCTATGGAACGGTTACACTTTTCGTCTGCAAAGCTATTTCACTTGCTGCGGTATGCGGAGACACTAAAAGCACCATAGTAGAACATAAAACAAGCTTCTTAGTTGATGTAATAGCCAGTAAGAAGAAGTAAAATTCAAGTTCGAATTATCGATTATTGTTTTTTTAGCCGGCTTTGGCGCCGTGGACATGAGCTAGTTCCTTGAGATTTTGCCTGAAGGGAGGTCTAGCAGCTACGTTGCACGGGAGAATGTGAAAAGTGTTCATATGTAGTAAAAACCTGTAAAATCTGCCCGTTTTCGTCATTTGCTATCGAATCGACTTAATGCCAGATCGTCACATTGGCCGCTCCTCTCTAAGAAACGGTTACACTTTCCGTCTGCAAAGCTACGTCGCGTGCTGTGGTATGCGAAGACACTAAAAGGACCATAGTAGAACGCAGAAGAAACTTCTAAGTTGATGTGATAGATAGTAAGATGCAGTAGAAATCAAATTTAGTTTCCGATTATTGTCTTTTTAGCCGGCTTTGGTGCGTTGGACATGAGCTAGGACCTTAAAATATTGCATGAAGAGAGATCTAGCAGCCACGTTGAACGGTAGAATGTGAAAGGTGTTCGAATGCAGTAAAAGCCTCTAAAATCCGCCGGTATTCGTCATTTGCTATGGAATCGACTGAAAGCCAGATCGTCACATTGCCCGCTCTTCTCTAAGAAACGGTTACACTTTCCGTCTGCAAAGCTACGTCGCGTGCTGTGGTATGCGAAGACACTAAAAGGACCATAGTAGAACGCAGAAGAAGCTTCTAAGTTGATGTGATAGATAGTAAGAAGCTATACAAATCAAGTTTTAGTTGTCGATTATCGACTTTTTAGCCGGCTTTGGTGCCTTGGACAAGAGCTAGGAACTTAAGGTTTTGCATGAAGTGAGGTCTAGCAGCCACGTTGCACGGAAGGGTGTGAAAGGTGTTCGAATGTAGTAAAAACCCCTAAAATCCGCCCGTTTTCGTCCTTTGCTATCGAATCGACTCAAAGCCAGGTCGTCACACTGGCCGCTCTTCTCTATGAAACTCTTACACGTTTCGTCTGTAAAGCTATGTCGCGTCCTGCTGTATGCGGATACACTAAAAGCACAATCGTAGATCACACAAGAAGTTTCTAAGTTGGTGTAATAGCCAGTAAGAAGCAGTACAATTCAAGTTTTAGTTTTCGATTATTGACATTTTTGCCACCTTTGGTCCATGGACATGAGCTCGAACCTTAAGATTTTGCATGAAGGGAGGTCTAGCAGACCGCGTTGCACGGTAGAATGTGAAAGTTGTTTGTAGGTAGTAAAAACCTGTAAAATCCAAGCGTTTTCGTCATTTGCTATCGAATCGACTTAATGCCAGATCGTCACATTGGCCGCTCTTCTCTATGAAACAGTTACACGTTTCGTCTGTAATGCTATGTCGCGTGCTGCGGTATGCGGAGACACTAAAAGCACAATAGTAGATCACACAAGAACCTTCTAAGTTGGTGTAATAGCCAGTAAGAAGCAGTACAATTCAAGTTTTAGTTATCGATTATTGACATTTTTGCCATCTTTGGTGCCTTGGACATGAGCTAGAACCTTAGGATTTTGCATGAATGGAGGTGTGGCTACCCGCATTGCACGGTAGAATGTGAAAGGTGTTCGTAGGTAATAAAAACCTGTAAAATCCGCCCGTTTTCGTCATTTGCTATCGAATCGACTTAATGCCAGATCGTCACATTGACCGCTCTTCTCTATAAAACGGTTACACGTTTAGTCTGTAATGTTATGTCGCGTGCTGCGGTATGCGGAGACACTAAAAGCACCATAGTAGAACACAGAAGAAGCTTCTAAGTTGATGTATTAGCCAGTAAGAAGCACTACAATTCTAGTTTTAGTTATCGATTATTGTCTCTTTAGCCGGCTTTGGTGCCTTCGACATGAGCTAGTACCTTAAGTTTTTGAATGAAGAGAGGTCTATTACCACGTTGCGCGGGAGAATGTGAAAAGTGTACATATGTAGTAAAAACCTGCAAAATCCGCCTGTTTTCGTCATTTGCTACCGAATCGACTTCATGCCAGATCGTCACATTGACCGCTCTTCTCGATGAAAAGGTTGCACTTTTCGTCTGCAAAGCTATTTCATTTGCTGCGGTATGCGGAGACACTAAAAGCACCATAGTAGAACATAGAAAAAGCTTGTAACTTTATGTAATACCCAGTAATAAGCAGTACAAATCAAGTTTTAGTTATCGGTTATTGACCTTTAAGCCGGCTTTTTGCCTTGGACATGAGCTAGGACATTAAGATTTTGCGCGAAGGTTGGTCTAGCAGCCACGTTGAACGGTAGAATGTGAAAAATGTTCATATGTAGTAAAAACCTGTAAAATCCGCACGTTTTCGAAATTTGCTATCGAATCAACTTAACGCCAGATCGTCACATCGGCCGCTCTTCCCTATGAGACGGTTACACTTTTCGTCTGCAATGCTATGTGGAGTGGTGCGGTATGCGGAGACACTAAAAGCACCATAGTAGAACACTGAAGAAGCTCGTAAGTTGATGTGATAGCCAGTAAGCAGCAGTACAAATCGAGTTTTAGTCATCGATTATTGTCTCTTTAGCCGGCTTTGATGCCTTGGGAATGAGCTAGGACCTTAATAATTTGCCTGAAGAGAGGTCTATTATCCACGTTGCACGGGAGAGTGTGAAAAGTGTTCATATGTAGTAAGAAACCGTAAAACCCGCCCGTTTTCGTCCTTTGCTATCGAATCGACTTAATGCCAGTTCGTCACATTGGCCGATCTCCTCTATGAAACAGTTACACGTTTCGTCTGTAATGCTATGTCGCGTGCTGCGGTATGCGGAGACACTAAAATCACCATAGTAGAACACAGAAGAAGCTTCTAAGTTGATGTATTAGCCAGTAAGAAGCACTACAATTCTAGTTTTAGTTATCGATTATTGTCTCTTTAGCCGGCTTTGGTGCCTTCGACATGAGCTAGTACCTTAAGATTTTGCCTGAAGAGAGGTCTATTACCACGTTGCGCGGGAGAATGTGAAAAGTGTTCATATGTAGTAAAAACCTGTAAAATCTACCCGTTTTCGGCATTTGCTACCGAATCGACTTAATGACAGATCATCACATTGGCCGCTCTTCTCTATGAGACGGTTACACTTTTCGTCTGCAAACCTATGTCGTGTGCTCCGGTATGCGGAGACACTAAAAGCACCATAGTAAAACACTGAAGAAGCTTTTAAGTTGATGTAATAGCAAGTAAGAAGCAGTACAAATCAAGTTTTATTTATTGATTATGGACTTTTTAGCCGGCTTTGGTGCCTTGGACATGAGCTAAGACGTTACGATTTTGCATGAAGGGAGGTCTAGCAGCCGCGTTGCAAGGGAGAATGTGCAAAGTGTTCATATGTAGTAGAAACCAGAAAAATCCGCCCGTTTTCTTCATTTGCTATGGAATCGACTTAATGCCAGATCGTCACATTGGCCGCTATCATCTATGAAACGGTTACATTTTTCTTCTGCAAAGCTATGTCGGGTGCTGCGGAATGCGGAGATACGTAAAGCAACATAATAAAACACAGAAGAAGGTGTTAAGTTGATGTAATAGCCAGTAAGAAGAAGTACAATTCAAGTTATAGTTATCGATTATTGACTTTTTAGCCGGCTTTGGTGCCTTGGACTTGAGCTAGGACCTTAAGATTTTGCACGAAGGGAGGTCTAGCAGCCACGTTGCACGGTAGAATGAGTAAAATGTCCATATGTAGTAAATACCTGTAACATCCGCACGTTTTCTTAATTTGCTATCGAATCCACTTAATGCCAGATCGTCACATCGGCCGCTCTTCTCTATGAAACGGTTACATATGTCGTCTGCAAAGCTATGTCGCGTGCTGCGGTATGCGGAGACACTAATAGCACCATAGTAGAACACTGAAGAAGCTTCTAAGTTCATGAAACAGACAGTATGAAGTAGTACAATTCAAGTTTTAGTTATTGATTATTGACTTTTTAGCCTTCTTTGGTGCCTAGGACATGAGCTTGGACTTGAGATTTTGCCTGAAGGGAGGCCTAGCAACCACGTTGCACGGGAGAATGTGAAAACTGTTCATATGTGGTAAACACCTGAAAAATCTGCCGGTTTTCGTCATTTGCTATTGAATCGACTTAATGCCAGATCGACACATTGGCCGCTCTTCTCTATGAAACGGTTACAATTATCGTCTGGAAAGCTATGTTGCGTGCTGCGGTATCCCTAGACACTGAAAGCACCATAGTAGAACACAGACTAAGCTTCTGAGTTGATGTAATAGCCAGTCAGAAGCAGTACAATTCAAGTTTTAGTTACCCATTACTGATTTTGAAGCCGGCTTTGCTGCCTTGGACATGAGCTAAGACCTTACGATTCTGCATGAAGGGAGGCCTACCAGCCACATTGCACGGAAGAATGTGAAAAGTGTTCATATGTAGTAAAAACCTGAGAAATCCGCCCGTTGTTGTCATTTGCTATCGAATCGACTAAATGCCAGATCGTCAGTTTTGCCGATCTTGTCTATGAAACGGTTACACTTATCGTCTGCAAAGCTATGTTGCGTGCTGCGGTATCGAGTGACGCTGCAAGCACCATAGTAGAACACAGACGAAGTTTCCAAGTTGATGTAATATCCAGTAAGAAGCAGTACACTTCAACTTTTAGTTATCGGTTATTGACTACTAAGTCGGCCTTTAAGCGTTGGACATGAGATAAGACCTTACGATTTTGCAAGAAGGGAGGTCTACCAGCCACATTGCGCGAGAGAGTGTGAAAAGTGCTCATATGTAGTAAAAACCTGAGAAATCCGCCCGTTTTTGTCATTTGCTATCGAATCGACTTAATACCAGATCGTCACTTTGGCCGCTCTTATGTATGAAACGGTTACACGTATCGTGTGCAAAGCTATATTGCGTGCTGCGGTATCCCGAGACACTGAAAGCACCATAGTAGAACACAGAGGAAGCTTCTAAGTTGATGTAATAGATAGTAAGAAGCAGTACAATTCAAGTTTTAGCTATAGATTCTTGACTATTAAGCAGGGTTTGATGCCTTGGAAATGATCTAAGACCTAATGATTTGGATGAATTGAGGTCCACCACCCACGTTGCACGGGAGTGTGTGAAAAGTGTTCATATGTATTAAAAACCTTAGATATCCGCCCGCTTTTGTCATTTGTATCGAATCGACTTAATGCCAGATCGTCACATTGGCTGCTCTTCTCTATGAAACGGTTACACTTATCGTCGGCAAAGCTATGTTGCGTGCTGCGGTATCCGGAGACACTGAAAGCACCATAGTAGAACACAGAAGAAGCTTTTAAGTTGATGTAATAACCAGTAAGAAGCAGTAGAATTCAAGTTTTAGTTATCGTTTATTGACTTTTTAGGCGGCTTTGGTGCCTTGGACATGAGCTAAGACGTTACGATTTTGCATGAAGGGAGGTCTACCATCCACGTTGCACGGGAGAGTGTAAAAAGTGTTCATATGTAGTAAAAACCTGAAAAAACCGAACGTTTTTGTCATTTGCTATCTAATCGACTTAATGCCAGATCGTCACTTTGGCCGCTCTTCTCTATGAAACGGTTACACTTATTGTCTGCAAAGCTATGTTGCGTGCTGCGGTATCGGGAGACACTGAAAGCACCATAGTAGAACACAGAAGAAACTTCTAAGTTGGTGGAATAGCCAGTAAGAAGTAGTACAATTCAAGTTTTACTTATCGATTACTGACTTTTTAGACGGCTTTGGTGCCTTGGACATGATCTAAGATCTTACGATTTTGCATGATGGGACGACTACCAGCCACGTTGCATGGGAGAATGTGAAAAGTGTTACAATGCAGTAAAAACCTGAGAAATCTGCCCGTTTAGCTCATTTGCCATCAAATCGACTTAATGCCAGATCGTCACTTTGGCCGCTCTTCTGTATGAAACGGTTACACTTATCGTCTGCAAAGCTATGTTGCGTGCAGCGGTATCCGTTGACACTGAAAGCACCATAGTAGAACACAGAAGAAGCTTCTAAGTTGATGTAATAGCCAGTAAGAAGCAGTATAATTCAAGTTTTAGTTATCGATTATCGAGTTTCAAGCCAGCTTTGGTGTCTTGGACATGAGCTAAGACGTTACGATTTTGCAGGAAGGGAGGTCTAATAGCCACATTGCATGGGAGAGTGTGAAAAGTGTTCATATGTAGTAAAAACCTGAGAAATCCGCCCGATTTTGTAATTTGCTATCGAATCCACTTAATGCCAAATCGTCACTTTGGCGGCTCTTCTCTATGGAACGGTTACACTTATCGACTGCAAAGCTATTTTGCGTGCTGCGGTATCCGGAGACACTGAAAGCACCATAGTGGAACATTGATGAAGCTTCTATATTGATGTAATAGACAGTAAGAAGCAGTACAATTCAAGTATTAGTTATCGATTATTGACTTTTAAGCCGGCTTTGGTGCCTTGGACATGAGCTAAGACCCTACGATTTTGCATGAAGGGAAGTATAGCAGCCACGTTGCAAAGGAGAGTGTGTAAAGTGTTCATACGTAGTAAAAACATGAGAGAAACGCCGGTTTTTGTCATTTGCTATGGAATCGACTTCATGCCAGATCGTCACTTTGGCCGCTCTTCTCTATGAAACATTTACACTTATCGTCTGGAAAGCTATATTGCGTGCTGCGGTATCCGGAGACACTGAAAGTACCATAGTAGAACACAAGCTTCTAAGTTGATGTAGTGGATAGTAAGAAGCAGTATAACTAAAGTTTTAGTTCTCGATTAGTGACGGCTTGGTGCCTTGGACATGAGCTAAGACCTTACGATTTTGCATGAAGGGAGATCTAGCACCCACGTTGCACGTGAGTGTGAAAAGTGTTCATATGTAGTAAAAACGTAAGAAATCCGCTCGTTTTTGTCATTTGCTACCGAATCGACTTAATGCCACATCGTCACTTTGTTGCTCTTCTCTATGAAACGGTTACACTTATCGTCGGCAAAGCTATGTTGCGTGCTGCGGTAACCGGAGACACTGAGAACACTATAGTAGAACACAGAAGAAGCTTCTAAGTTGATGTAATAGCCAGTAAGAAGCAGTACAATTCAAATTTTGGTTAAAGATTATTGACTTTTTGGCCGGCTTTGGTGCCTTGGACATGAGCTAAGACCTTACGATTTTGCATGAAGGCAGGTCTACCAGTCACGTTGCACGGGAGAGTGTGAAAAGTGTTCATATGTAGTAAAAACCTGAGAAATCCGCGCTTTTTTGCCATTGGCTATCGAATCGACTTAGTGCCAGATCGTCACAATGGCAGCTTTTCTCCCTGCAACGGATACATTTATCGTCTGCAAAGCTATGTCGTGTGCTGCGGCAATGCGGATACACAATATTAAATACAATATTAAAACACAGAAGAAGCTTCTAAGTTGATGTAATCGGCCAGTAAGAAGCAGTACAAATCATGTTTTAGCTATCAATGATTGATTTATTAGCTGGCTTTGGTGCGTCGGATACGACCGAGGCCTTTAAGATTTGGCATCGAACGAAGTCTGTCAGCCACGTTGCACAGTAGAATGTGAAAACTGTTCATATGTAGTAAAAACCTGAGAAATCCGCTCGTTTTCGTCATTTTCTATCGAATCGACCTAATGCCAGATCGTCACATTGGGAGCTCTTCTCTCTGAAACGGTTACATTTATCGTTTGCAGAGCTATGTCACATACTGCTGTTTGCGAAGACACTAAGAGCACCACAGTAAAAGACAGAAGATGCTTCTAAGTTGATGTAATCGGACAGCAAATGCCACTACAACTAAAGTTTTAGTTATCGATTATTGACTCATTACACGGCTTTGGTACTTTGGACATGAGCTAGGACCTTAAGATTTTGCATGAAACGAGGTCTGTCGACCACGTTGCACGGGAGAATGTGAAAGGTGTTCATATGTAGTAAAAACTCGAGAAATCCGCCCGTTTTAGTCATTTGCTATCGAGTCGAATTAATGCCAGATCGTCACAATGGCCGCTTTTCTCCCTGCAACGGATACATTTATCGTCTGCAAAGCTATGTCGTGTGCTTCGGTAATGCGGATACACTAAAAGCACCATATTAAAACACAGAAGAAGCTTCTAAGTTGATGTAATCGGACAGTAAGAAGCAGTACAAATCAAGTTTTAGCTATCAATTATTGATTTATTAGCTGGCTTTGGTGCGTTGGATATGACCGAGGCCCTTAAGATTTGGCATCGAACGAGGTCTGGCAGCCACATTACACGAGAGAATCTGAAAGGTGTTCATATGTAGTAAAATTCTAAGAAAACCTTTCGTTTTCGTCATTTGCTTTTGAATCGACGTAATGCCAGATCGTCACATTCGCCGCTTTTCTCTCTGAAACTATTACATTTATCGTCTGCAAGCTTATGTCGTGTGCTGCGGTATGCGGAGACACTAAAAGCAACAAAGTATAAAACAGATGAAGCTTCTAATTTGATGTAATCGGCCAGAAAGAACCAGTACAATTCAGGTTTTGGTTATCGATTATTGACATATTAGCCGGCTTTGGTGCCTTGGACATGATCGTGGACCTTAAGCTTTTGCATCAATCGAGGTCTGGCCGCCACGTTGCACGGAGAAATGTGAAATGTGTTAATATGTAGTAAAAACCTGAGAAAACCTTTCGCATTTATTTAAGTTCCGTTAGTACAATAAGAAACTGGCTACAATAATCATAATCTTGCTCTACAAATCAAGTAGCTACTATTATTAACAGTATTTATCAACAGCAAATATAACAAAAGCCAAAACAGAAAGATAATCAAACGTCTAATGACACAGTAACGAAACTGAAAACAGTTCGCGAAAATTTCGTTTGAAATTATTTCACCAGATGACAATAAGAACACCGGACGAAGACTCTTAAAGTTCCAAAATAAGCCACTATACACAAACAAGTAATTAGTACTTAGCTTTGGATGCGCCGCTACAGCTGTACCTGGTCAGCGCGGAATGTAAACACAGGTAAGAAGTTAAGGTGCTCGATACGAAACACTCACAAAGATCGGGTCACAACTCAAGAAAGGCGGAGGTGAATGAAGAAACCATTAATAAGCAACTTATATAGTAAATATTATCACAAAAACCGTTAAAATATGTATCTGAAACCTAAAAATGTATGAAAACTTAGAGAGCGATTTCACACGCACTCACGCGCTTAATCGTAATGCCAGATCGTCGCAGTGGCAGCTTTGCTCACGGAAATGTTTACATATACATCTGGATACTTACGTCATGTGCTGAGGTATGCGGTGGGACCACAACCGATAAAATATGAGCTTCTAAGTCGATGTAATAGGTAGGTAAGAAGTAGTACTACTGAAGTTTTAGGTATCGAAAATTAAACTGTAGGCCGGTTTTGGTGCCTTGCATTTGACCGAGGACCTTATGATTTCGCATGAACCGAGGTCTGGCACCCACATTACACGAGAAAATGCGAAAAGTGATAATATGTAGTAAAAAACTGAGAAAACCTCACGATTTCGTCTTTTTCTTTCGTAATGACGTAATGACATCTCGTCACATTGATCTCTTTTTTTCCGGAAAGGTCTACATTTATCATCTGAAAACTTCTCTCGCCTGCTGATGTATGTGATGACTCCACAAGAAACAAAATAGAAACTTATAAGTTGATGTAATAGGCAAGTAAGACATATTATAAGTCTAGTTTTAGTAATAGAAAATTCAGTTATTGGTCGGTTTTGGTGTTTTGCAGTTGATAGAGTACCTTGGAACATATCTGTCTATCTACCACCCCCCCTCGTAAGATGACAGCCTACGTACACCACCCCCCATCGTAAGATGTCTGTCTACCTACTTCCCCCTGAGATGTCTCTTTACTTATCCCCTCAACCGGAAAACGTGTTTTCAAACCCGCCATCAGAAGATGACTTTCTTCGTACACACCCTTGGAAGATACCTGTCTACCTACCTCCCTCCCCCCCCCCAGAAGATGTCTGCCCATCTACCTAGGTACCGCCATTTAGAAGGTGTCTGGCTACCTACCCCCACTTCGAAAGATGTTTAACTGCCTACCCCACCTCTGAAGATCTCTGTCAAACCCTCCCCCATCCCTGGAGGATGTCTGTGTACATACCCCCCTTTTGGAAGTCATTTGACAACCGAAAAAACCGCTTTGGAAGATGTATGACTTCCTATCACTACCCTCGTAAGGTGTATGTCTACCTAGGACCCCTCTGGAAGATGTCTGTCTAACTAACGAACCTCGGTATATGCCAGTCTCACCCCCTCAGAATATGTCTGTCTACGTACCCCACATGGAAGATGTCTGTCTACCTGCCCCCCCCCCATAAGATGTTTGTCTATCTACCCCTCCTTGGAACATGTCTGTCTAACAACCCCCCCCCCCCCCCCGTTGTCTGTCTACCTACCCCCTTGAAGATGTCTGTCTACCTACCCCCCACAAAATGTCTGTGTACCCATCTTACCCTGAGAAAATGATAGTCTACCTACCCCTGTATGTAAGATGTCTCTCTACCTACCCCCCTCCCCCCCATCGAATATATCTGTCCACTCAACCCATCCTTGGAAGATGATTGGCTACCTACCCCATGGAAGATGTCAGGCAACCTGCCCCCTCACTTAGGAAGATGCCTACTTCCCCCTTGGAAGTTGTCTATTTTCCACCACTCGGAAGATGTCTAACTACCCCCTCCCAATATATATGTCTATCAAATCCACACAAATGATGTCTGTTTACCTACTCCCATAAGATGTCTATCATCCCCTTCAGAAGGTATCTTCCTATATACCCCCTCCCCTTGGAAGATGCCTGTCTACATACCCAAACTAAGATGATGTCTATCAACCTTCCACCGCACATATGATGTCTGTCTACCTACCACCCTTGGAATATCTATGTCTTTCTACCCCCCGGAAGATGTCTGTCAGCCTGCCCAACTTGGAAAATATCTGTCCATGTGCCATCCTTCGGAAGATTTCTGTTATCCCCAGCCTCAGAAGAATTGTGTCTATCTGTCCTGCACCAACAGTAGATGTCTGTGTACCTACCCCTCTTCAGAAGAAGTCTGTTTACCAACCCCCCATCAGGAGATGTCTCTCAAACTACCACCAAGGAAGTCTCTGTCTACCTACCCCCCTTTGCAAGATATCTGTCTACCTATAACACAACTCAGAAAATGTCTGTCTACCTACCCCTCAGAAGATGTCTGTTTATCCACACCTCCACAGATAATGTCTATCTACCTACCCCCCCCCCTATCCTCTGAGGATGTCTGTCTACCTACCCCCCCCCCCTCTTGGAAGATGTTGGTCTACTTACCCCTCTAGAAGATGTCTGTCTAAGTACGCCCCTCGGAAGTTGGCTGTCTACCAACCCACCAATGGGAGATGTCTGTCTACCTAACCCCTCGGAAGGTGCCTTACTGCCTACTCCCTCAGAAGATTGTCTACCTACATACACTCAGAAAATGTATGTATACCCACGCCCCCCCCCGCCCCCCCCCCCCCCGGAAGAAGTCTGTCTAAATTTTCCCCACCCCTTGGTAATTTCTGTCTACATATCACTCCCTTGCAAGATGTCTGTCTACCTACTCCCTCTCGAAAGATATCTGTTTACCTACATCTTCTGTGGGGAGGTAGGAAGACACACATCTTCTGCGAGGGGTAAGTAGACGGACATATTCCGAAGCAGGGTATGTGGTCAGACATCTTCTGAGGGGGTGGTAGGTAGACAGACATCTTCCAAGGGGGGAGGGAGTAGACATCTTCTGTGGTGATAATGGTAGACAAACAATTCCGAGGAGGGGTAGATAGACAGACATCTTCTGAGTGGTTGTTTCTTAGACAGACGTCTTCCAGGAGGGAGCTTGGTAGACAGACATTTTCCAAGGGGGAGACATTTTTCGATTCGGGCCGGATAAGTAAACAGATATCCTTCGAGAGAGAGGGTTGACATTTTTCTGGGGGGGGAGGTAGATATTTTCGAGAGGTAGATTGACATCTTCTGGGAGGGGGGGAGATAGTATTCTTCCATGGGGGGAGGTGAGTAGTCAGGCATCTTCAAAGGGGGAGGGGGGTAGACAGACATCTTCCAAGAATGGTCGGTAAGTAGACAGACATGTTCTGTGGGGAGTGATGGTATGTACACTTACATCTTCCGATGGGTTCTGGTAGATAAACAGGCATCTTCCGTGAAGGGGTGATAGAGCTCCTCGAAGATGGGGTGTAGATATCTTCGGCAAGGAGGGTAGGTATACATCTTCCGAGAGAGGGTTAGATAGATTTCTTCCATAGGGGGGATAGATAGCCTTTTCCCGAGTTTGTGAGGAAGACAGACATACAGACATGTTCCTAGAATTTGGAGGTAGACAGACATCTTCAGAATAGGCGGTAGACACATTCCAAATGAAGGAAGGCTGTAGAAATCTTTTGAGTGTAGGATAAACGTCCTCTGAGGGGAGGGGCCAGATGGAAATCTTACAGGGGTGGGGTAGGTAGACAGACATATTCCAAGAGGAGGGGGTTGGTAGACAGGCATCTTTCATGAGGTGGGTTATATACATCCTCCTGGGGGATATACATCTTCTGAGGTCGGGATAGGTATCTTCCAGAGGGTGTAGATGTCATCTGAGGGTGGGGTAGATAGACATCTTCCAAGCTGTTGGTTGATTTTCACCATCCAAGTGGAGGGATACATAGATATTTTCCGCCTGGGCTGGGTAGATAGACATCTTCAGAAGGGGGTAGACATCTTCCATGGGGGGTAGGGAGACAGCTTCTAAGGGGGGTAGATAGACATTTTCCAAGATTAGTGGTAGATACACATCTTCTGAGGGGTGTAGATAGACCTCTTCCGAGGAGGGAGATTGGCATCTTTGGAGGGAATGGATAGATAATCTTATGAGGTGGGTGTGGGTAGGCATCAACCTAAGGGGCGAGATTGGCATCTTCCGATGTGGAAGGGGTTAGGTAGGCACTTTTAGAGGGAGGGATATCTTCCTAGGGGTTTAGATAGGCATCTTCCAAGGGGATGTAGGAAGACATCTCAGAGAGGGGGTAGACAAAATCCTCCGAGAGGTGGTAGGTAGACAGATATCTTTGGATGGGAGAGTAGGTAAGCAGACATCTTTTGAGTGGGGTTGGTAAACTGACATATTCCAAAGGGGCAAGGTAGACAGACAGTTTCTGAGGGTGGGGCATAAGTAGACTGACACTTTCCGAGATGTGGTAAGTAGAATTACATCTTCTGAGGTGATGGGGTAGGTAGACAGACATTTTCCGAAAGGGCGTAGGTATAAAAAAAATGGTTCAAATGGCTCTGAGCACTATGGGACTCAACTGCTATGGTCATCAGTCCCCTAGAACTTAGAACTACTTAAACCTAACTAAACTAAGGACATCACACACATCTATGCCCGAGGCAGGATTCGAACCTGCGACCATAGCAGTCGCACGGTTTCGGACTGTGCGCCTAGAACCGCGAGACCACCATGGCCGTCTGTAGGTATACAGACATATGCCTAGGTGGGAAGGTAGACAGACATGTCCCGATTGGGGGTAGGTAGACAGCCATCTTCCAGGTGGGTAGGTACACAGACATCATCCGAAGGGGTTAGAAGGACAGACACTTTCCATGTGGGCGTTGGTAGACATACATCATCTGAGGGGGAAGAGACATCTTTCGAGGGGAGGGTACATAGACAGATATCTTCAGAGAGGAGGTAGTCATCCTCCGAGAGGGAGGTTGTTGTCCATCATCCACTGGTCTTAGGTAGGCAGACATCTTCTGAGGGAGGGTATGTAGACAGACATCTTCTGAAGGCGATAAAGTCGACAGTCATCTTCTGATGGGGGTGGGTAGGTAGACAGACATCTTCTGAGTGGTGGTAGGTATGGAGACATCTTCTGAGGCTGGGTTTGGTAGACAGACATCTTCCATGGGGGGATGGGGGGTGTTGGAAGACAGATATCTTCCAAGGGGTGGGAAACAGCTTCTAAAGGATGTAGTTTGGTAGACAGACATCCTCCGAGAGGGGTGTAGACATTCTCAGATGGGGAGTGTATAACTTCTGAGAGGAGTGGTAGACTGACATCTTCCGAGAGGGGAGAGATACTTTTCTTCCATGGTGGCAATAGATAGATATCTTTCGAGAGGAGGTACATAGATAGACATCTTCAAATGTGTGGTGAATGTAGAGAGACAACTTTTGAGAAGGGGGGTAGGTATACAGACACCCTCAGAGGGGGTGGGTAGGGAGACAGACATCTTCCGAGATAGGGATAAGATAGACACAAATCATTCGACGTTGGGTAGGTAAATATACAGATTCTGAGGGGTTTAGGTACACATTCATATTATGAGGGGTTGTGGGTGTAGGTAGACAGAAACCATCTGAGGAGGGGTATTTAGGCAGATAACGTCTGAGAGAGGGTTAGGTCGACTGACATCATCTGAGGGGTTGTAGGAGGACAGACATCTTCCAAGTGGAGGGTTGGTAGACAGACATCTTCAGAGGTGGGGTGGGGTAGGTAGACAGACATCTTCCAATAGGGGGTTGGTTGGCAGACATCTTCTGTGAGGGGATGGTAGTAGACAGCCTTCTTCTGATGGGTGGGTGGGTAGACAGACATCTTCCATGATGGGGCATAGGTAGAGAGACATTGTCCGAGGTAGGGTGACTATAGACATTTTTTGAGAGGGGGGGTAGGTAGACAGACTTCTTCTGGGGGGTTGTAGGTAAACTGACCTCTTCAGAGGGTTTGTGTAGAATGACATTTGCCAAGAGGGGATAGTTAGAGAGACATATTCCGATGGTGGTAAGTAGACATCTTCTGATGGGTGTAGGTAGACAGACATCTTCCGAGGGGGATGTGTAGGTGGACAGACATCTTCCGATGGGTGGTGGGTACGTAGACTGACATATTCCAATGGGTGCGGTAGGTAGCCAAACATCTTCGAAGTGCAGGCATTGTAGATAGACATCATACAAAAGTTCACGTAGGTAGGCAGACATCTTCTGAGGGGGCGTAGGTAGACAGACATTTTCCGAGGGGTGTACATAGACATACATTTTCCAAGTGGGGGCTAGGTAGGCAGACATCTTCAGATGAGGGGGTAATCAGACAATCATCTTCTGGGGGGTAGATAGACAGACAGACATATTCCGAGGTATGGGTTGGTAGACAATATTTTATGACTGGGGCTATGTAGAGAGACATCTTCCAAGGGGTGTAAGTAGGTAGATAGACCTCTTCTGTTGTGAGATTTGTAGGAAGGCAGACATCTTCCGAGGCAGAGCGGTTGGTAAATAGACATCAATTGTGGAAAGGGTTAGGTAGGCAGACATCTTCCCAGTGCAGTTTTGTAGACAGGCATCTTCCAAGGAGGGGTTAGGTAGACTGACAGCTTCTGAAGCAGGGTAGGTAGATAGTCATCTTCGGAGGGGTGTTTGGTATACAGACACCTTCCAAACGGGTGTAGGTATACGGACATATACCTAAGGGGGAGGTAGACAGACATCATGGGTGGGTAGGTACACAGACATCTTCCGAGGGGGATTAGGAGGACAGACATTTTCCATTTGAGGGTTGATAGACTTACATCATGTGACGGAGGAGAGATACCTTTCGAGAGGAGGGTACGTAGACAGATATCTTCAGAGAGGGGTAGACATCCTCCGAGAGGGAGGTAGTCATCCTCCAAGACAAGGGTAGATATCTTCCAAGAGGGCGGTAAATAAATATCTTCCAAGATGGGAGAAGATGGACCTCTTCCGAGGGTTTTAGGTAGGCACACATGTTCCGAGGGGTGGTATGTAGACATACACCTTCTGAGGGGAATAAGGTAGACAGTTATCATCTTATGGGGAATTGGGTAGGTAGACAGACATATTCCAAGGTGGGGGGGGGGGGGGGTAAGTAAGGAGGAGACATATTCTGAGGGTGAGTTCAGTAGACAGACATCTTCTGAGTGGTGTCCTTGTTAGACAGACATCTTTCAAGGGGAGGGAGACATCTTTCAAAGTATGCGTTTTGGTAGACAGACCAAGAGGGGTGTAGACATTCTCTGATGTTGGAGTAGATATCTTCGGAGAGGAGTGGAAGTTTGACATCTTCCGAAAGGGGGGGTAGGTAGACAGATATCCTCAGAGGTAGGGGTAGGGAGACAGACATCTCCCACAGGAGGGATAAAATCGAATCATTTGAAGGGGGGGTAGATAAGCATACATCTTCTGAGGAGTATAGGTAGACATTCATCTTATGACAGGGGAGGGGAGTAGGTAGACAGATCATGTGGGGGGGGGGGGGGTATGTAGACAGATATCTCACAAGACGGGGGTAGGTAGGCAGACATATTCTGAAGGGTTGTAGGAGGACAGACATCTTCCAAGGGGGTTAGGTAGACAGGCTTCTTCAGAGGGCGGTTAGGTAGACAGTCGTCATCAGAGGGGTACAGGTAGACAGACATCTTCTAAGGGGGTTGGTAGACCGACATTTCCTGAGGGGGTGGGCAGGTAGACAAACTTCTTCCGAGTGTGGGTGGGTATGTAGACAGACACATTCTGAAAGGAATTGTAGGTGGACAGACATCCTTCATGGTAGAGGATAGGTAGGCAGAAATATTCTGAAGGGAGGGTAGGAAAACATACATCTTCCAAGGGGAGGGGTAGGTAGTCACACATCTTCTGAGGGGTGCGTTTAGTTAGACAGAGATCTTTCCGAGGGAGGGCAGGTAAGTAGACAGACATATCCTCTGGTGGGGGGATGAGAGACAGACATTTTCCGAGGGGGAGGGGTAGGTAAACAGACATCTTCCGGCGGTTGGGTAGGTAGACAGACATCTTTTGGGGTGGATAGCTAATCGGATATGTTTTGAGGGAGCTTAGGTAGACAGACATTTCCGACGGGGAGTGTAGGTATACAGACATATTTCAAGGGTGGGGAGATGAGACAGACATTTTCTGATGTGGGGATAGGTAGACCGACATCTTCTGAGGGCTGTTGTAGGTAGACAGACATCTTCCAAGCGGGAGCTACAGGTAGACAGACATCTTCAGAGGGCGATTGTAGGTTGATGGACATCTTTTGTGCTGGTAATAATAGATAAACAAATTCCAAGGGGTGGTAGTTTAACAGACATCTTTCCAGGGGGGCTGAGTAGATAGACAGACATCATCCAACATGGGTAGACAGACATTTTCCAGGGGGAGTAGACATCCTCCAAGGGGGTAGACATCTTCGAATGGTGATGAGGGCTGGAAGACACCTTCTGAAATTTGGGGGTCTCTAGACATCTTCCATGATAGGGGTAAACAACTTCTGAGCGGGGGGCTGGATGGGGGTTGGGATAGGTAGACAGACATATTCCGAGAGGGCAGGTAGGTAGATAGACATCTGCGTAGCGAGTGGGGGGGGGGGGGGAGGGTTGAGAGACATCTTCCAGAGTGATAGACATCTTACGAGGTGGGGAGAAAGTTTTTCTGGGGGATGTAGATAGACATCTTCAGAGGGTGAGGTAGGTGGACAAACATCTTCCTTAGGGGGTTGAGGTAGGCAGACATCTACCGAGGGGGTTAAGTAGATAGACGTCATTCACGGGGCAGGTAGAAAGACATCGCCTGTGGGGGGGTTATGTAGACTGATATTTTCTAAGGAGGCAAGTAGGTAGAATGACATATTAGGTGGTGGGGCGATGAGAGACAGACAGTTTTCAATGAGGGAGAGGTAGAATGACATCTTCCGATGTGGGAGGTGTAGGTAGATATCTTCCGAGGGGTGGGGTAGGTAGACATACATATTCCGAGGGGAGTGGTAGGTAGTCATACATATTCTGGGGGGGGGGTTAGGTAGACAGACATCTTCCAAGGGTGTGGGTAGGTACACAGACTTCATCTGAGGGGGTGGGGAGGTAGGTGCAGGTTGACATAGATCTTCCGAGGAGGGGTAGGTAGACAGATATCTTCCGAGGGGGGGGGGGGGGGGGGTAGCTAGGCAGATATCTTCTGAGGGGGATAGATAGGCATATTTCGAGTGTGGGGTAGATAGGCACCATCCCAGGGGGGGGGGGGGGGGGCAGATCATCATGGGTGTGACGTCAAGTGAGCTGCACTGCTGTTGAAATAGCTTGTTAATGTTTTATAACTTTTAGGCTTCATTTACGTATTTTATAGTTTGTTTGTGTTATTATTTTAGCCGTAAAAGCAACTTATTAGTGGATATTCATTTACCTCCGTCTTTCTTCCTGTTGCATTGACTCGAGTGGTCTATTATTTGTGAGTGTGCTTTCGTGGTTCGTCTAAGCCTCGCGCCTCATCAGTGTGTTTACATTTTGCGGCGTTCACTGCATCTGTAGCGGTTATAAGCTAAGTACTGATGAACTTGTTTGTGCTCTGTAATACAGTTATTAAATTGAATGGATTACAGTGGTGTTGCTTGACGTTTGTGGTGAAATAATGACTTAATAAACTTTTGTAATCGTTCGCTCGCTGTGTTTTATAGAGTTTTCAGTAAATTTCGTGCTTTAGTTTTGAACTGGCGTTTAGTTTTAATTTTTTGGTTTTAGCCAATAATTTTGTGAAGTTTTGCTGGTATTGGTATCGGCTGTGTTGTAGTAGTATTAATACAAGTAGCTGCTTTCTTAGTAGTTAGAGAATTTCGAGACCATAGTTGTTAGTTCTTAAACAGTGCTGCTTTTGTAACTGAACTTTGGTAACGTAGACGTATAGTTTTTTTTAGTAACTGTAAAATTTTATCATGAGTGAGAAGTGTGGGTTCTGTCGTAGGTTTGTGAGTAGTGGATTACACTGTGGGATTTGTTCAAAGTGTTTTCATTGCGGGAAATGCATTGGGGAAGCCAGTGGTAATTTTAGGGTGATCCTGTCCTGGGAATGTAGAATCTGTAGTAGAAACAAGTTAATAGAGGAGCAGGAGTGTAAGATCTGTGCCCTTCAGGTGCAGTTACAATGCGCAAAGAAGGAACTAGATAAGTTGAGGAGGGTGAAAGGTGCTAGGGAATGGGAACTGGCAGTTGGCAGGAAGATAGCTAGGAAAAGGAGGTAGTCAGACAGTTTTACTTTGCATACATGCAATAGATACGACAAACTGTCAGAGTAGAGCGGAGAGGAGCCTCGTGAAGCTGTATATGTAGGTAACTTGCAGCAGTCCTCAGCAATTAGGAGGCCTAGGTTCTGCTGCTAGGTAGTTCCCACGGTAGAGGTGTGGGCCAGCATTTGCAGGAAGTTTTGTGGAGTCAGTACCAGGTCACAAGCATTGTGAAGCCTAGTGCAGGGTTGGCTCAGGTGGCTGAAAGCGTAGGGGAGTTATGTAAGAATTTTACAAAGGAGGATAAGGTAGTGATAGTGGATGGAGCTGGGAGCAGTCGCAATAGGGACAGGGGGTATGATGTCAGTGGTGACTTGGTTAAGATAGCTACTCAAACTGGTGGCACTAATGTGCTTTTCGTGAAACTGTTTCAGCATCATGATCGGCCACACCTTAATGCGGCAGTTAGGCGCGTTAATGTGGGGCTGGAGGGTGCACTGATGACAGAGGGCATGGATCACATCTCAGTGGTACCAGTTGGGTCTATCAGTAAATTGGGTTTCACTAGGCATGGCCTGCACCTCAATAGGTATGCGAAGGGGAGGCTACCTAAGCTTATAGGTGACAGTGTAGTGGGTGGTGGTGGCGGTAGTGGTGTCACTCATGGAAAAGTTCCTGTAGTAGTTGCTGTTAGAGCTGCACCTTTTTAATACTGAAGTCAGCTGATAGGTATACCTGCTTAAAGAAAGTGCCTTTAAGGGCTCTCCTCCAGAGGATGTAATGTTTCCAAGTAAAGAAGGAATTAGCATATTTCATCAAAATATAAGATTTATTAGAGATAAAGTTAGTGAACTGCTAATAGATGTTAATGCTGAAATTATTGGTACATCAGAGCACCACTTCAATAAATTGATAATTTATAGGCTTGCTTTACCAGGCTACAGATTAGCTGGCTGTTTCTCAAGGAGTTCCGTGCGGGGTGGGGAAGTGTCTCTGTACATAATAAAACAGTATGTTATTTGAGTCCATAGACTTGTCGCGACACTGCACTGAACAGGTATTTGAAAGTTGTGCAGCATTTGTTGAATTTAGTGAAATTAAACTTCTAATTGCTGTTGTTTATAGGGCCTCTAACTCCAACTTCAGAGCATTTTTGCTTAAGCTAGAGAGGGTTCTTGATTCACTTTTGTAGGAAGTACCAGAAAGTAGTTATATGTGGGGACTTCAATATTAATTTTGTATATGATTGTGCAAGAAAAAGGGGGGTTGGGTTGTTTGGGGAAGGAGACCAGACATCGAGGTCATTGGTCTCGTCGGGTTAGGGAAGGAAGTCGGCCATGCCCTTTGAGAGGAACTAACCCGGCATTTGCCTGAAGTGATTTAGGGAAATCACAGAAAACCTAAATCAGGATGGCTGAACGCGGGACTGAACCGTCGTCCTCCCCGATGTGAGTCCAGTGTCTTAACCACTGCGCCACCTCGCTCGGTCCCAAGAAAAATGATGTTGGAAGATCTCCTAAATTCATATGATCTGATGCAAACTGTGTTTTTTTCCAACTTGGGTGCAGGGGAAAAGTAGCACAGTCATAGACCATATTTTTATTCGTTCTTCATTACTAGATGGGCATTCTGTTAGTAAAAGAGTGAATGGCCTTTCAGACCATAATGCACAAATTTTAACACTAAAAGGTTTTTTTACTCCAACCAATGTCATATTTAGTTACATAGAACATAGGAAAGTCAATCCAACAGCAATAGAGAGTTTTTTAAAACTTGTCAAGGAACAAGAGTGGCAAGATGTTTATAGTGCCAATAATACAGAGGATAAATGCAATGCTTTCCATAACACATTTCTCATGCTCTTTGAGAGTTGTTTTCCATTAGAACATTCTAAATGGGGTACTAGCAGTCATGGACAGCCCGGTTGGCTGACTAGTGGGATAAGGATATCATGTAGAACATAGCGGGAAATACATCAAAATGTTAGAAGTAGTCACAATCGAGCTACCATAGCCCCTTACAAACAGGATTATAAGGTGCCTAAAAATGTTATTAGCAAGGCAAAAAGTATGTGATATGCAAATAGAATAGCTTATTCACAGGATAATATTAAAGACATTTGGTTAGTTGTGAAGGGAGTGACTGGTCATCAGCACAAGGTCGATGATATAAAGTTAGTTCTAAGTAATAATATTTTCGTTAGTGATAAATCAGATATATGTACGGTATTTAACAATCACTTTCTGAGCATTGCTGGCGAGCTAAATAAAAATTTAGTTTCAACAGGAAATCATACAAATTTCTTAGCAAATACCTTTCTGAGATTGATGTCTGAAATACTCCTCTGTGATACAGACAAGGGGGAGATTGAGTCAATAATTAAATCACTGAATACTAAGGACTCTCATGGTTATGATGGAGTGTCTTGCATAATATTAAAGTACTGTGCTGCACATGTTAGTTCTGTATTCAGCCAAATTTGTAATTTTTCTTTAGGAACGGTCAGTTTCCTGAGCGATTAAAGTACTCAGCTGTAAAGCCGCTTTATGAAAAGGGAGAAAGGGATAATGTAGAAAATTTTAGACCTATTTCTATGCCATCAGTGTTTGCAAAAGTTACCGAAAAGGCTGTGCATGTAAGGTTAGTTGATCATTTTATATCACACGATTTGTATCAAATGCACAGTTCGGTTTTAGAAGTCGTTTGGCAACTGAAAATGGTATATTCTCTTTTCTCTGTGAAGTACTGGATGGGCTAAACAAAAAGGTAGTCAGAACCTTACGAGGGGAGGTAGGCAGACAGACATCTTCAAAGTATAGGGTAGGTAGACAGACATCTTCCCAGGGGGGGGGGGGAGGGGTAGGTAGACAGACCTGTTCCGAGGGGTGGGTAGGGAGACATACATCTTCATAGAGAGTGAGTATGTAGACAGATATCTTCCAAGTGGGGTAGGTAGACAGACGTCTTCCAAGGGTGCGGGTAGGTAGACAGACATCTTCAGATGGGAGGTAGGTAGACAGATATCCTCTGAAGGGGGTAGGTAGACAGACATTTTCCGAGGGTAGGTAGACATCTTCCGTGTGGTGGTAGACATCTTCCGAGGGGGTTAGATACTTTCTGAGAGGGTGGTAGATAGACATATTCCGAGAGGGGGGAGACATCTTCCGACAGTTGGTTAGATAGCCTTCTTCCTAGGGGTGGTAGGTAGAGTGAAATCCTCCAAGACGGGAGGAGGGAGGGCGTAGATAGACACACATCTTCCAAAGCAGTGTGTATGGTAGAAAGACATCTTCCGAGTGAGGGATAAGGTCGACAGACATCTTCTGTCTGGAGGGTTGGCAGACAGACATCTTCCGAGGGGGAGTAGGAAGACATGTTCCAAGAGGGGGTAGACAGACATCTTCCAAGGAGGGGGGGATAGACACATCCTGGCATGGGGTAGGTAGACAGACATCTTCCAAGGGGGTAGGAAGACAAACATCTTCCGATTGCGTGGGTGGGTAATCAGACATCTCTGGAAAGGGGGAGGTCGACAGACATCTTCTGATGGGAGGAAGGTAGAGTGACATATTCCATGGAGGGGAGTAGGTAGACAAATGTCTTCCAATGGGTGGGGTAGGTAGAGAGAGATCTTCCATGGGGTGGTAGGTAGGCAGACCTAATACGAGAGTAGCGGTAGCGGAAGAGCGATAGGTAGACAGAAATCTTCCGGACGGGAGGGGAGGGGGGAGCGTAAGTAGACAGATAAGTTCCCAGGTCCTCAATCTACTGCAAGACACCAAAACTGGCCAATAATTGACATTCCGTAACCGAAACTAGTCTTGTACTACTTCTTATTAGTCAATTGCAACAACTTAGAAGCTTCTATTTTGTTCCTTGTGTTACTACTGGATACCTCAGTACGTGACATAGGTTTCCAGACCATAAATGTAAACGTTTCCAAGAGAAAAGATACCTATGTGACTATCTAGCAATACGTGATAAGGCAAGTGACGCAAACGGGTGCTCTTCTACAGTTTTTAAATACATATTAAAAGTTTTCGCATTTTTGCGTGTAACGTGGCTGCCTGACCTCGGCTCATGCTAAAGCATAGGGTCCTCGGTCACATGCAAGGCAATAAAAGCCGGCCAATAATTCATCAATGAGTAACAAAAATCTCACTTATACTACTTCTTACTGGCCGATTGCATCAACTAAGAAGCTCCTATTTTGTTGCTTGTAGTGTCACCCCACACCGCAGCAAGCGAAATAAGTTTTCAGACGATAAATGTAAACGTTTCAGAGAGAATAGGGGACAATGTGACGATATGGCATTACGTCGATTCGAAAGCAAAAGGTGAAACAGGGTGGATTTCTCAAGTTTTACCATATATAAACACTTTTCACATTATCCCGTGCAACGTGGCGTCCAGACGTCGTTTCATGCAAAATCGCAAGGTCCAAGCTCATGTCCAAGGCACTAAAGCAGCGAAATAAGTCAATAACCGATAAATAAAAATGAATTGTACTCCTTGTTACTGGCCGATTACATCTTCTTTGAAGCTTCTTCTGTGTTCTACTATAGTGCTTTTAGTGTCTCCGCATACCGCAGCACGCGACATAACTTTGCAGACGATAAATGTAAACGTTTCAGTGAGTAAAAAGCGACCGATGTGACGATCTGGCATTAAGTAAATTCGATAGCATATGACGAAAAGGGGCGGATTTCTCAAGTTTCTATTACATATGAACACTTTTCACATTCTCCCGTGCAACGTGAGGTCCAGATGTCGTTTCATGCAAAATCGCAAGGTCCTAGCTCATGATCAAGGCGCCAAAGCCGGCTAATAAGTCAATAATCGATGACTAAAACTTAAACTGTACTGCTTTTTACTCGCCGATTACATCGACTTAGAAATTTCTGTGCTCTACTGTGGTGTTTTAGTGTCTCCACATACCGCAGCACGCCACACAAATTTGCAGACGATAAATGTAACCGTTTGAAAGAGGAAAGCGGCCAAAGAGACGATCTGGCATTAAGTCGATACGATAGCAAATGACGAAAACGGTGCGATTTCTCTGGTTTTTACTGCATATGGACACTTTTCATATTCCCTCGTGTAACGTGGCTGCCAGTCGCTGTTTCATGCAAAATCTTAAGGTCGTCGGTCATGTCCAAGTCACTAAATCCGGCTAATAAGCCAATAACCGATAACTAAAACTTCAAATGTACTGCTTCTTACTGGCCGATTACATCAACTTGGAAGCTTCTTCTGTCTTCTATTGTGGTCTTTTAGTGTCTCCGAATACCATAGCACGCGACATAAGTTTGCAGTCGATAAATGTAACCGTTTGAGAGAGAAAAGCGGGCCAACTGACGATCTGGCATTATTCCCCCACCGGAGAAACAATGCACTTGACAGTTCGCTTTTTGTCTAGTTAGGTTGGCTATACTGTAATAGCGATGTTGCAACAGCAGCCTCTATACACACAGCAGACGATACAGTTTTCCGTCCCGTCTCGTAAATGCAAGCGATTGAGCAATTGCAATGTATATAAAAACTCGTTTTTAGTTGTACTACAATGACAGGAAGTAAACAACCGTATAATAATGCATGTAAAAGCATAACAATGCGCACCCTTTCGATAACGGAGCATAGAAATACAAAAAACAAGCATCTGACGACTGGTACTTTAAAATCAATAATGTACGTAGTTTACAAAATAAATAATAACCGAGATTGCAATAAATAACCAATATTAGAATTTTTTCACTCACCAATTTACAGCGATAATGGCTCAATTCCATCCAGCTCGCCATCGTCACTGTTGTCCGATTCATCGCTAAAACCGTCTTCATCGTCGTCATCGGCAAGACAAATCATTAATTGTTCAGGCCACTGATAATGCCTTCTATTGTCTGTGCTGCTCGTATAAGCTTCTCGACGTGCTCTACTTTTTTTCTCCGTGAGGCTGCATCCACAGTCACAAGAGCTTCACGCAACAGCTTTTCCACCTCTGCTATTGTAAAGGACTTGTTGTTGTTCCTTACATACATTTTTACGTCACTCCATACTAACTCAATAGGGTTGAAATGGCAGTGATATGGTGGCAGCCTTATTACAGTACGACCCTGCTCCTTGGCAATTTCGTCTACTACGTATGTAGGTGTCGTAGGCTTATTTTCTTTAACAAGAGAATATAACAGAACCTTTGTCATACCCATATCCGCTGCAATATTTCGAGCCTGTAACCACTGCACCATAATTTCTTTCCGATCATTTGTAGTTGGGGCTTTGTTCTGTATCACCGAATGATATGGAGCATTGTCCATTACAATTGTTGTAGGGACAAGAAATTGTTTTAAAAGGTTCCTGAACTACTCAACAAATCGTGCGTGATCCATATCTTCATGGTAATCACCAGTCTTTTTTGATCTAAAAACTGAAAGTGCGTCAGGGACAAATCAACTGGAGGAGCCTGCATGGACCACAATTAATCTAGCTCCTCTTCCCGTCGGCTGATGGCCGGTACTGCTGGGTGTGTTATCCCTCCAACATTTACTGACAGCTTCCCCGGCATTAACCCACGTTTAGTCTAGCCAAATTATGGAATGAATGTCTCTGCCCACAATTTTGTGCAAGAAAATGCTACGAGCGGTAACAATATGTGCCCTCTCTAACAGTACTTTGCGTCCGTCTAGCGTTTTGTAACGGAAACCCATATTTTTTAGCACAAATTTTAGTGATGTTTTACCACCCCTGAAGAGTTCACTTTCTTTTAAAGAGATTAATAACTTAGCTACAGTCAGATACTCTTTTCTGCTGTAGTAAGCATAAACATGCCTACGAACTGCATCAGTCTGGAAAGAATCTAAATCTGTGATAGGACTACGCCGCTTTTTCTTCTTTCCCGGGGTTGATAAAAATGTATTATTTGATCCAGACAGCTCGGAGTCGTTACGGCTCACTTCAGTATCTTCAAAGTTTTGTAGTAATACTCCCTTACTTACTACCGTTCTTGCACTAATACTAAGAGTTTTCGACGTACGTTCCACCACTTTGTCGGCAGGAATTGATGGCTGTCCATGAATGCTTACGTAGCTTTTCTCCTGCTCGTAAAACTCACGAGTTCTGCGTAGCAACTCCAGTGCCTGGCTGTTTAGCGGCACCCCTCGACGCAAAGGATTGTCACTAGGTGAACGAAGTCTTTTCGGTGGCATTTTCCAAGTACGTAAACTCACAACGTAACAAAAGTCACAACGATATAGCACACAGTACAACGAAAATACGCGGTAAACAACACACAACTCACGTTGTATACACATTCACTAAACAAAGCCGGCAACGCGGTAACTTTAACGTCACAGCACGTGAGTAACAGCAGTGCTCACTGCGCTGTGATTGGGTGGCGCCACACGCTGAACGTCTAGTGCCTATCGTTCTTCACTTGTTACTCTGTTACGCTGCCAACTTCATACGCAAACGTCAAGTGCAATGTTTCAACGGCCCGGGTATAAGTCGATTCGATACCACATGACGAAAACGGTGCGATTTCTCAGGTGTTCACTACATGTGGATATTTTTTTCATTCTCTCCTGTAAAGTTTCTCCCAGTCGTTGTTTCCAGCAAAATCGAAAGATCGTCGGTCATGTCCAAGGCACCAAAGCCGGCTAATAAGTCAATAATCAATTACTAGCACATGAATTGTACTGCTTCTTACTGGCCGATTACATCAACTTAGAAGCTTCTTCTGTGTTCTACTGTGGAGCGTTTAGTGTCTCCGCATATCGCGGAACGCGATATAAGTTTGCAGAAGTTAAATGTAACCGTTCTACTGAGAAACGCGGCCAAAGTGACGAACTGGCATTACGTCGATACGATAGCAAATGACGAAAACGGTGCAAATTCTCAGGTTTTTACAACATTTGGACACTTTTCACATTCTCTCGTTTAACGTGGCTGCCAGTCGTTGTTTCATGCAAAATCTTAGGGTCGTTGGTCATGTCCACGTCACCAAAGCCAGCTAATAAGTCAATAATCGATAACTAAAACTTGAATTGTACTGCTTCTTACTGTTTGATAACATCAACTTAGAAGCTTTTTGTGTGTTCAACTGTTATGCTTTTAGTGCCTCCGCATACCGCAGCACGCCACATAGGTTTGTAGTCGATATATGTAACCGTTTGAGAGAGAAAAGCTTCCTATGCGACAATCTGGCATTCCGTCAATACGATTGCACATGACGAAAACGGTGTGATTCCTCAGACTTTTACTATTTATGGACTCTTTTCACATTCTCTCTTGTAACGTGGCTGCCAGCCGTTGTTACATGCAAAATTTTATGGTCCTCGATCATGTCCAAGACACCAAAGCCTGCTAATAAATCAATAATTGATGAATAAAACTTGATTTGTACTGCTTCTTACTGTTTGATAACATCAACTTAGAAGCTTCTTCTGTGTTCTACTGTTGTGCTTTTAGTGTCTCCGCGACATAAGTTTGCAGACGATAGAAGTTACCGTTTGAGAGAGAAAAGCGGCCAATGTGACGATCTGGCATTCCGTCGATACGATAGCAAATGACGAAAACGGTGCGATTTCTCAGGTGTTTAGTACTTATGGACACTTTTCACATTCTCTCGCGTAACGTGGCTGCCAGTCGTTGTTTCATGCAAAATCGTAGGGTCGTTGGTCATGTCAAAGGCACCAAACCCGGCTAATAAGTCAATAATTGATAACTAAAACTGGAATTGTACTGCTTCTTACTGGCCGATTACATCAACTTCGGAGCTTCTTCTGTGTCCTACTGGGGTTCGTTTAGTGACTCCGCATACCGCAGTACGCCACACAAGTTTGCAGACGATAAATGTAACCGTTTGAGAGAGAAAAGCGGCCAATGGGACGTTGTGGCATTACGTCGATACGATAGCAAATGACGAGAACAGTGCTATTTCTCAGGTTTTTACTACTTATGGACACGGCTAATAAGTCAATAATCGATAACTAAAACTTGATTGTACTGCTTCTTACTGACCGATAACATCAACTTAGAAATTTCTTGCGAGTTCTACTCTGGTGCTTTTAGTGTCGCCGCATACTGCAGCACGCCACATAGGTTTGCAGACGATATATGTAACCGTTTGAGAGAGAAAAGCTTCCAATGTGACGATTTGGCATTCCGACGATAGGATAGCAAATGACGAAAACGGTTCGATTTCTCACGTTTATACTATTTATTGACACTTTTCACATTCTCTCGCATAACGTGGCTGCCCCCCCCCCCCCCCCCCCCCCCCCCATGAACCATGGACCTTGCCGTTGGTGTGGTGGCTTGTGTGCCTCAACGATACAGGTAGCCGTACCATAGGTACAACCACAACGGATTGGTATCTGTTGAGAGGCCAGACGAACGTGTGGTTCCTGAAGAGGGGCAGCAGCCTTTTCAGTAGTTGCAGGGGCAACAGTCTGGATGATTGACTGATCTGGCCTTGTAACATTAACCAAAACGGCCTTGCCGTCCTGGTACTGCGAACGGCTGAAAGCAAGGGGAAACTACGGCCGTAATCCTTCCCGAGAGCATGCAGCTTTACTGTATGATTAAATGATGATGGCGTCCTCTTGGGTAAAATATTCCGGAGGTAAAATAGTCCCCCATTAGGATCTCTGGGCGGGGACTACTCAGGAGGATGTCGTTATCAGGAGAAAGAAAACTGGCGTTCTACGGGTCGGAGCGTTTAATGTCAGATCCCTCAATCGGGCAGGTAGGTTAGAAAATTTAAAAACGAAAATGGATAGGTTAAAGTTAGATATAGTGGGAATTAGTGAAGTTTGGTGGCAGGAGGAACAAGACTTTTGGTCAGGTGAATACAGGGTTATAAACACAAAATCAAATAAGGGTAATGCAGGAGTAGGTTTAATAATGAATAGGAAAATAGGAATGCGGGTAAGCTACTACAAACAGCATAGTGAACGCATTACTGTGGCCAAGATAGATACGAAGCCCACACGTACTACAGTAGTACAAGTTTATCTGCCAACTAGCTCTGCAGATGACGAAGAAATTGAAGAAATGTATGATGAAATAGAAGAAATTATTCAGGTAGTGAAGGGAGACGAAAATTTAATAGTCAAGGACGACTGGAAAACGAGTGTAGGAAAAGGGAGAGAAGGAAACGTAGTAGCTGATTATGGATTGGGGCTAAGAAATTAAAGAGGAAGCCGCCTCATAGAATTTTGTACAGAGCACAACTTAGTCATAGCTAACACTTGGTTTAAGAACCATGAAAGAAGGTTGTATACATGGAAGAACCCTGGAGATACTAAAAGGTATCAGATAGATTATATAATGGTAAGACAGAGATTTAGGAACCAGGTTTTAAATTGTAAGACATTTCCAGGAGCAGATGTGAACTCTGACCACAATCTATTGGTTATGACCTGTAGATTAAAACTGAAGAAACTGCAAAACGGTGGGAATTTAAGGAGATGGGACCTGGACAAACTGAAAGAACCAGTGGTTGTACAGAGTTTCAGGGAGAGCATAAGGGAACAATTGACAGGAATGGGGGAAAGAAATACAGTAGAAGATGAATGGGTAGCTCTGAGGGATGAAGTAGTGAAGGCAGCAGAGGATCAAGTAGGTAAAAAGACGAGGGCTGGTAGAAATCCTTGGGTAACAGAAGAAATATTGAATTTAATTGGTGAAAGGAGAAAATATAAAAATGCAGTAAATGAAGCAACCAAAAAGGAATACAACCGTCTCAAAAATGAGATCGACAGGAAATGCAAAATGGCTAAGCAGGGATGGCTAGAGGACAAATGTAAGGATGTAGAGGCATATCTCACTAGGGGTAAGATAGATATTGCCTACAGCAAAATTAAAGAGACATTTGGAGATAAGAGAACCCTTGTATGAACATCAAGAGCTCAGATGGAAACCCAGTTCTAAGCAAAGAGGGGAAAGCAGAAAGGTGGAAGGAGTATATAGAGGGTCTGTACACAGGCGAAATACTTGAGGGCAATATTATGGAAATTGAAGAGTATGTAGATGAAGATGAAATGGGAGATACGATATTGCGTGAAGAGTTTGACAGAGCACTGACAGACCTAAGTCGAAACAAGGCTCCAGGAGTAGACAACATTCCATTAGAACTACTGACAGCCTTGGAAGAGCCAGTCCTGACAAAACTCTACCATCTGGTGAGCAAGATGTGTGAGACAGGTGAAATACCCTCAGACTTCAAGAAGAACATAATAATTCCAATCCCAAAGAAAGCAGGTGTTGACAGATGTGAAAATTACCGAACTATCAGTTTAATAAGTCACAGCTGCAAAATACTAACACGAATACTTCATAGACGAATGGAAAAACTAGTAGAAGCCGATCTCGGGGAAGATCAATTTGGATTCCATAGAAACACTGGAACACGTGAGGCAATACTGACCTTACGACTTATCTTAGAAGAAAGATTAAGGAAAGGCAAACCTATGTTCCTAGAATTTGTAGACTTAGAGAAAGCTTTTGACAATGTTGACTGGAATACTCTCTTTCAAATTCTAAAGGTGGCAGGGGTAAAATACAGGGAGCGAAAGGCTATTTACAATTTGTACAGAAACCAGATGGCAGTTATAAGAATCGAGGGACATGAAAGGGAAGCAGTGGTTGGGAAGGGAGTGAGACTGGGTTGTAGCCTCTCCCCGATGTTATTCAATCTGTATATTGAGCAAGCGGTCAAGGAAACAAAAGAAAAATTCGGAGTAGGTATTAAAATCCATGGAGAAGAAATAAAAATTTTGAGGTTCGCCGATGACATTGTAATTCTGTCAGAGACAGCAAAGGACTTGGAAGAGCAGTTGAATGGAATGGACAGTGCCTTGAAAGGAGGATATAACATGAACATCAACAAAAGCAAATCGAGGATAATGGCATGTAGTCGAATTAAGTCGGGTGATGCTGAGGGAATTAGATTAGGAAATGAGATACTTAAAGTAGTAAAGGAGTTTTGCCATTTGGGGAGCAAAATAACTGATGATGGTCGAAGTAGAGAGGATATAAAATGTAGACTGGCAATGGCAAGGAAAGAGTTTCTGAAGAAGAGAAATTTGTTAACATCGAGTATAGATTTAAGTGTCAGGAAGACATTTCTGAAAGTATTTTTATGGTATATAGCCATGTATGGAAGTGAAACGTGGACGATAAATAGTTTGGACAAGAAGAGAATAGAAGCTTTTGAAATGTGGTGCTACAGAAGAATGCTGAAGATTACATGGGTAGATCACATAACTAATGACGAAGTGTTGAACAGTGTTGGGGAGAAGAGAAGTTTGTGGCAAAACTTGACCAGAAGAAGGGATCGGTTGGTAGGAAATGTTCTGAGGCAACAGGGGATCACGTATTTAGTATTGGAGGACAGGATGGAAGGCAAAAATCGTTGAGGGAGACCAAGAGATGAAACACTAAGCATATTCAGAAGGATGTAGGTTGCAGTAGGTACTGGGAGATGAAGAAGCTTGCACAGGATAGAGTAGCATGGAGAGCTGCATCAGACCAGTCTCTGGACTGAAGACCACAACAACAACAACAACAACAACAACAACAACAACGTGGCTGCCAGCCGTAGTTACATGCAAAATCTTATGGTCCTCGGTCATGTCCAAGATACCAAAGCCGGCTAATAAGTCAATAATCGATAACTAAAACTTGAATTGTACTGCTCCTTACTTGCCGATTACATTAACTTAGAAGTTTCATCTGTGTTCTACTGCGGTGCTTTTAGTGTCTCCGCATTCCACAGCACGCCACATAAGTTTGCATATTATAAATGTAACGTTTCAGAGAAAAAAGCGGCCAAAGTGACGATCTCGCATTACGTCGATACGATAGCAAATGACGAAAACGGTGCGATGTCTAAGGTTTTTACTATTTATGGACACGTTTCACATTATCTTGGGTAACATGGCTGCCAGCCGTTGTTACATGCAAAATATTATGGTCCTCGGTCATGTCCAAGACACCAAAGCCACCTAATAAGTCAATAATCGATAACTGAAACTTGAATTGTACTGCTCTTTACTGGCCGATTACATCATTTTAGAAGCTTCTTCTGTGTTCTACTATGGTCTTTTTAGTGTGTCCACCTACCGCAGCACGCCACATAGGTTTGCAGACGATATATGTAACCGTTTGAGAGAGAAAAGCTTCCAATGTGACGATCTTGCAATCCGTCGATACGATAGCAAATGAAGAAAGCGGTGCGATTTCTCAGGGTTTTATTACATATGGACCCTCTTCACATTCTCTCGTGCAACGTGACTGCCAGTCGTTGTTTGATGCAGAATCTTAAGGTCGTCGGTCATGTCCAAGGCACCAAATCCACCTAATAAGTCAATAATCGATAGCTAAAACTTGAATTGTACTGTTTCTAACTGACCGATACATCAAGTTAGAAAGTTTCTTGTGTGTTCTACTGTGGTGCTTTTAGTGTCTCCGCATACCGCAGCATCCCACATAAGTTTTCAGACGATAAATGTAATCGTTTGATAGAGAAAAGCGGCCAATGTGACGATCTGGCATTAAGTCGATTCGATAGCAAATGAAGAAATCGGGTGGATTTCTCAGGTTCTTACTACATATGAACACTTTTCACATTCTCCCGTGCAACGTGGCTGCTAGACCTCCCTTCATGCAAAATCGTAAGGTCATAGCTCATGTCCAAGGCACCAAAGCCGGCTAAAAAGTCAATAATCGATAACAAACCTTGAATTGTACTGCTTCTTGCTGTCTATTACATCAACTTAGAAGCTTCTTCTGTGTTCTACTATGGTGCTTTTAGTGTCTCCGCATACCGCAGCACGCGACATAGCTTTGCACACGATAAATGTAACCGTTTTCGAGAGAAGAGCGGCCAATGTGACGATCTGGCATTACGTCGATTCGATAGCAAATGACGAAAACGGTCGGATTTCTCAGGTTTTTAATACATATGGACACTTTTCACATTCTTCGTGTAACGTGGCTGCCAGGTCTCGTTTCATGCCAAATCTTAAGGTCGTTGGTCATGTCCCAGGCACCAAAGTTGGCTAATAAGTCAATAATCGATAACTAAACTTCAATTGTACTACTTCTTACTGGCCGATTACATCAACTTATAAGCTTCTTCTGTGTTCTACCTTATTGCTATTAGTGCCTCCACGTACCGCAGCACGGAACATGTTTGCAGACGATGAAGGTAACCGTTTCAGAGAGAAATGAAAAATTCCGTGTCTGTGTCTACTGCCTGCTCATATTGTTTAAAGCAGATTGCTCTAAATGCCCAGTGGATCAGATTCCCTTGATACATTCTAAACAAACTCGGAATGGGAAAGACCGAGCTCTGCTTATACTTATAGTCTGGAAAGTTGATATATCTTAGACAGTAAAATATGACTGTAATAGATGTCCACTGAGTATTCCCATTTATACTGAAATTAGCTTTGAACAACACATTATTAATTGGCCACCTAGTCATGACTCAATAGCTACTAAGATCTTTCACTGGTGAAGGAGGTGACGACGTTGTTATGTCCATTAGAGGCTTCTGTAGCTTGCTGAGAATGATGTAAAATAATTGTGCCATGTGATTTTCTATGGAGTTTCAGAGTATGTTCTATACTGGTGCAGGACATTCATTCCTGCTGTTCTCATTATAGGCAATCCTAGATTCTGAATCTCAAACACCAGAAGATTAGAAACAGCAATGCAACCTCTGTCTTCCTGGCTGTGAACTATTTCAAAGTCTCTTCTCATTGTGCAGTACTTGTAGATTATTGTAAATAGATTATCTGTAATATTTAGAACATCTCATTCTAAACTTTCTAAATAATGGGTCTTTTCTGTTATGACCATGTCATAACGCCGAGGTCGGCGTTTTTCCCCCGAGGTCGGCGTTTTTCCCCCGAGGTCGGCGTTTTTGTCCCGAGGTCGGATCGGCGTTTTGTTTCCCGAGGTCTAGGAAGCTATCGATATATTGAAAATCGAAACTATTTTGATGTATATCGAACTATACTGATATGTGTTGTCATCTTGAAACATATATCTGACCACTAGATATCGTTATTTATCGAGTTAGCGATATATTTCGATATTTATTTATTTATTTCGTGAATCGTTTTCTTAGAGGTCAGATTTATTTTGAGACATCCATACATATCACATTATCGATTCATTTCGATATACCATTTTATTTCGAGGCCCAGTTTTGTATTGAGCAGTCGATTTATTTCTATATATCTGTCTATATCGAATAGTCGACGTATTTCGAGATATCGATTGATTCAATGTATCCGGTTATGTCGAGATATCGATTTATTTTGATATACCGACACAATACGGGTTGTCTATATATTTCGAGGTATCTATATATTTCCATGTATAGGTGTACTCCAGATAGCGATTTCTTTCGAGATATCGATATATTTCGAGATATCTCTATACCTCAAGTAACCATAAATTTCTAGATATCCCTCTTTTTAGAGAAATCTTTGTATTACGAGGTATCGATATATTTCCAGATATGGATGTGTTTCTAGACCACGCATAATATCGAGACCTCGAATTATTTCGAATTATCGATCCATTTCGTACGTCGTAATGCGTCTTGATGTCTATACATTTCGATATTTCGACTCATTTCGATGTGTCGGTTGTTTTGGATGTGTCGGTTTATATCGAGGTTTTGATTTATCTCTGGGTCTCGATTTCTTTCGTGGTTTCGATTTATTTCGAGGTGGCGATTTATTTCGAGGTGGCGATTTATTTCGAGGTGGCGATTTATTTCGAGGTGTTGATTTATTTCGAGGTGTCGATGTATTTCGAGGTGACAATATATTGCGACCATACTTGTCGACTGCATCACCTTAGAACCTACTGTATTTCGTACAGAGTGGTGCGACTGCATACCTCAGCACGCGACATTAATTGCCAGACGATAAATGTAAACGTTTCTGAGAGAAAAGCGTTCATTCTGACGATTTCCCATTTCGTTATTAGGAAAACAAATGTAGAAAACGTAAGGTTTTCTTCGGTTTTTACTACACATTAACACTCCTCGCATTTTCCCGTGTGGTGTGGCTACCGGACCTCGGTCGTGCAAAATCGCAAGGTCCTATGTCAACTACAAGGCAGCAAATAAGGCCTATAATTGAATTTTCCATATCTAAAACAAGACAGACACTGCTGCTTACTTGTCGACTCCATCAACTTAAGCTTCTATTTCGTACAGAGTGGTGCGACTGCATACCTCGGCAGGCGACATTGATTGCCAGACGATGAATGTAAACGTTTCCGAAAGAAAAGCGTCCTATGTGACGAACTGGCACTACGTCAAACAAATGACGTAAACGTTAGGTTTTCTTCGGTTTTTCTGCCACTCAAAGTGCTGCCAACTTTAAATTCACCCCCTCCTCCCCCTCCCCAGTCATGGCGATCAGCTGGTGTGATAGAAATGGACACAGGAAAGTAATAACGTTCCATGAAATCCCATTCCAGGGACGTTCAAGGGTAAACGTTCCAGACGGTTTATTTCCATTAAGACACGCATACTGGGCATCTACAATGCCACATCTACCAGATCGTTTCCATTGTCAGCAGTGGAAAACAAAACTGTACTGAAGTAGCCATAGTGAGACGCGGTTTTTGGTAGACGAAATAATAGGAATTCTCTAGCCACTGGTAATGATGATCTAATGAGAATTCTGTTATTGTTTTGAAAGATGCATTTAAATATGCATTGGACGTAGCTCCAAATTATTTTGAGAATTATAATTGTGGCATGATGAATCTACATTGCAGATTTTGTAATGCTAAACATTTCGATCTGAGAATACTTTATGTGATAGAACGGCATTGACCTTGTGTGTCATTAGGGTAAAGTTAATTTGCCGCCATTAACATGAAATTTGAAACTTCCTGGCAGATTAAAACTGTGTGCCCGACCGAGACTCGAACTCGGGACCTTTGCCTTTCGCGGGCAAGTGCTCTACCATCTGAGCTACCGAAGCACGATTCACGCCCGGTACTCACAGCTTTACTTCTGCCAGTATCCGTCTCCTACCTTCCAAACTTTACAGAAGCTCTCCTGCGAACCTTGCAGAACTAGCACTCCTGAACGAAAGGATATTGCGGGCACATGGCTTAGCCACTGCCTGGGGGATGTTTCCAGAATGATATTTTCAGTCTGCAGCGGAGTGTGCGCTGATATGAAACTTCCTGGCAGATTAAAACTGTGTGCCCGACCGAGTCTCGAACTCGGGACCTTTGCCTTTCGCGGGCAAGTGTTCTACCATCTGAGCTACCGAAGCACGATTCACGCCCGGCACTCACAGCTTCCTTTCAGGAGTGCTAGTTCTGCAAGGTTCGCAGGAGAGCTTCTGTAAAGTTTGGAAGGTAGGAGACGGATACTTGCAGAAGTAAAGCTGTGAGTACCGGGCGTGAGTCGTGATTCGGTAGCTCAGATGGTAGAGCACTTGCCCGCGAAAGGCAAAGGTCCCGATTTCGAGTGTCGGTCGGGCACACAGTTTTAATCTGCCAGGAAGTTTCATATCAGCGCACACTCCGCTGCAGAGTGAAAATCTCATTCTGGAAACATAAAATTTATCTTCCATTAACGTAAAATCTATTTTTCAGCTCACTGTAATAAGGACTCACTTCAGATGATTGGACAATTAAAGAGAACTCAAACTGTTATTTTAATAGTATTCGTAGGTCCAATGCAGCATTTACCGTGGACAGTCCCTGAGCCTAGACTGTCAGTTTTATCTAGGCAGCACTACTTTAAAAAAGCACTCCGTCTTCAGGCCACAAGTGGCCAATCAGGACCATCCTACCGCCACGTTATCCTCACTGAGGGTGGAGGAGGAGCTGGCTCTCCCACTCGTTGTGGTAGTTTCCTTTGACTGGAGCCGCTACTATTCGGTCGAGTAGTTCCTCAACTGGCATCGCAAGGCTGAGTGCAACCCGAAAAATGGCAACAGCACATCGCGGCCCAGATGGTCACCCATCCAAGTGCCGACCTCGCCCGATAGTGCTAAACTTCAGTAATCAGACGGGAACCGGTGTATCCACTGCGGCAGGGCCGTGGCCCCTACCACATTTACAAGATATTTTTGATCGTAGATCAGGTCCGATGGCTCGAAAGAATGGACGTTTACCATGTTATGCACATTTATATTTTCACCACGTCGACACAGATGGTCCAATTTCGACCATAGGTGATGGTAGCTATAATGATCGTGCCAAGCATTCCGTGTACATTAGTTGCACCCAAGTGTGTGGGCATCACAGCATTCGTGACATTTAAATTTGTTTCTTCTTTGCTACTATATTCGCAATAAATTTCGCAGACAGTATCCGCATATGACGCTGAACGTACCTACAAAATTATATCATTGTACGACACATGTTTCAGGAGATACGTTATAAAAATTCAGGACAAGGCCAGACGCTGCATTGTACGGGCGTGGACGCACAGCTGTAAATAAATGCCTGGTCAACGCCATGCTTTTCCGCTAGTCATCTATAAAGATAAAAATTCCCCAATATTGTCCACCAGCGTATTTTTCAAAAACCTTTATTTTTTCATCCATTATTTTCCTGTAAAAATCGAAAATACCGTGTATCATTGTGTTTTTAAAAATCGTCTCTTATTGTCATCTCTTTTTATGTATTTTAAGCCATCTATCGCTTGTGTAACCTGTGGCTACAAGTCCATTCCCTTTATGGGGGAATCGAAATAATACACAACGGAAAAAAGTGTGGGCCAATTTCTTCCTCATTTTTCGGAACTTCTGATAATAGTAAATCGTTGGCTTTTTGAGGGCGTGGTAGGTAGATACAAGAGATTAGTGTAAGATTAGAATTTGGGTCAAATATAGTGCCAGGAACTTCTGTTTCTATCTGGCTAGCTTCAGAGTACTTCACCATCTACTAAGTGATGCGTTTCAATGTGAATGGTGTGTTCTGTGCTAGGTCTACCCTTTACTGCACAATGCTGTTCCTTCGATGCTATTAAAACCAGGATGTTATCAAAACATATGCACAGTGGCAGACTGGAATCTGCAGAAATATTTCCAGTGGAGGGGAGTGCGGGAGGCGCGTCGGGGCTGGAGTGCATGATTCTGAAACTGGCACTGTGTGTACAAATCAGCTGGTCAGTTACGAGATGCAACAAGCTGCAAGACCCTAACTCTATAAGCGCTACAACTGGTCAAAGCTAAGGTTTAGCAGTATTGTGGAGAAGTCTTATCTGGAAGAGTATGAGTATACTGTAACGAATAAAACCTCTTTACTCCAGATTCCAGGGAGGGTTGGGGGCTATGGGTGAAAGTGCCCCTTTGCCTCTTCTCCCCTCCCCACCTCCTCCCCTCCCCCTCGAGGACGCCAATGGCTGGCCCGTTCATTTTGAGAACATCAGAGCTGCAGTAACCTTCCTGAAAAACTGTCCTAGATGTCTAAATCTACATCCATACTAGGCACGCTACCTGACGGTCTGTGGCGGAGGGTACTCTATCGGTTCTCCCTTCTATTCCAGTCTCATATTGTACGTGGAAAGAAGGATTGTCGGTATGCTTCTGTGTGGGCTCTAATCTCTCTGATTTTATCCTCATGGTCTCTTCGCTAGATATACGTAGAAGGGAGAAATATACTGCTTGACTCTTCGGTGAAGGTATGTTCTCGAAACTTTATCAAAAGCCCGTACCGGGCTACTGAGCGTCTCTCCTGCAGAGTCTTCCACTGGAGTTTATCTGTCATCTCCGTAACGCTTTCGCGATTACTAAATGATCCTGTAGCGAAGCGCGCTGCTCTCCGTTGGATCTTCTCTCTCTCTTCTATCAACCCTATCTGGTACGGATCCCACACTGCTGAGCAGTATTCAAGCAGTGGGCGAACAAGCGTATTGTAACCCACTTCCTCTGTTGTCGGAGTGCACTTGTCTACATTGAGATTCAATTGCCATTCCGTGCACCATGCGTCAATTGCGCGTCAATCTTACCACGCAGAACTCCAGTGGGAATGTCGGTTATCGCTGAAACAACTGGTTTTCGGCTCACTTTAACCTAATTGTTAAAGCCCGTCACTATTCCAGTGCTTGTAATAACCGATTTTCAGTCTTTTATTTACATTATTTCCTCTAGTAAACGTAGGAATCCTACAAAGATTTAAAAAATTTGACTTTCTCAGTTTCTTGATAAATGGAATCAACACGTAAAATTAAATACTTTTATGATGACCTGCAGCCGTCCAGAACGAAATTAGAATTATATTAATACCGTCAGCTGCTCTCGGGTGTCGATATACATCAACGGGGACAGGTGACAATGTGTGCCCCGTCTGGGACTAAAGCCCGGGATCTCTTGCTTACATGGCAGACGCTCTGTCCATCTGAGCCACCGAGGGCACAGACGATAGTGACTGCAGGGACTATCTCGCACAGGCCTCCCGCGAGACTCACATAGTATGTGCACACACTACATTCGTAGTGTCTCACACCAACACACTCATTACTCGTGGAAGACATTCTTACCAAGTGCCGTAACAGTTCGGGGAATACGTGTGCATCTTCACAGAAGAAGGTCATGGCTGGTATTGCCAGAACCATATACGTATATGGATATGGTGTCTGTTCTTTCGGACATAATTTAAAATAAATAGTCAAATAAAACTTTGTCAGCTGTTCGCTGCTTCTCTCAAAATATGGCGAGTGCTTCCGTACTACAGAAAACTGCCAGTATTCTCCTACTGATTTTAGTTTTTAGAAGCTCTGCTCAAAAATTATATTGTAATCGGTTATCACAGCACTATGCGGGAGTTACGTATAGTCCTGCAATAAAGGGTGAATACTTCGGCTGGAGAACTCTTTTTCGTTTTAATTTCTCTGTTTTCAAGGGCTACAAGCAGATAACGGCATACTACGTAGACACAGGCAGCAGATCAGGCACTTTCTATTTTTATCCCGGAAATTTTAACTTTTTTCCTTGTATGATGTTTCAAGTCGACCAAATCAACCCATGTGCTTCACTCGTTACCGCATATCGTAAAATACTTCCAGACTTCCAGATGGTGCCATTCTGTGTTACAACTGACGTTCGACAACAGCGAGAAACTGCGTCCAGTCTCGCGCACTGCTTGTATAACAGGCACAATATTGTCTCGGCAATGCTGGACCAATCCATTTGTTGCTCGTTTCTGTCAGCAGTGTTATTAAAGTGGCATACATCACTTTTCCCATTTTTCTGTAATAACGCAGTATTTCAGAGCTATGGAAATCTTACGAATAAAAATTACTCGTCTTTTTTAAAAAAAGGTTTACTTGAAAACTAAAAATTTTACTGCGGCTGCTGTGGCTAATCGATATATCTGTTTTTACGTGGTTATCAGGAAAAAAAAGATACTTGTTATAACCGAGAGCAAACAAATACCGAAAGACATGGGTTATTCAGAACTAAAATACCCATATCGTTTTAACCGATCGGTTTTTCTATCTCTAAACTGCAGTGTCGCCATAGAAAAGTGTGTCGTTCCATCACTGTCCATAGCAACTTTGAGATATGCAAGTGTTTATGAGCAATATCGGCAAATAGAAACACGAAGAGGTAATAAGCATCTGAGCGATAGAATTTATTTCCCGATCAGAAAAGTCGAGTGACAGACAAGACTGAATCACTGTAATAGAAGTTATATGGAAAGCTGTGTAAAGAAAAATTTCCAGTTCTTTCGTGGATTCCAAAATTAAAGCAAATTCCGGGACATCAAGGTGACATAGTCTTATACGGATAGTATTCCATGACTAACGTAATGGGCCCACATACTGTACTGGTATACGGATAATATTACACGACTAACGTAATTTACCTGAAATAATTTACAAACATGTTACTATAACATTCGCTACTACTCATTACGCTAATTCACCTTCAGCCATTAAGCGCAAGCGCAGATCTCAGTTATGATACGTGCGCCATCCAAAAATTTATCAAGGTAGTAACTCAACACAACTACAAATGATCATTGTGTGTAAAATAAATAGAACACTTCATAAGAAGAACATGACAGGTTTGAATCATTCCCACCGCAAAGGATGAAAAATTCAGGCTCGCACACAAGACCACTTGATAACTAACCAGAAATTCCGATTAGTTGTAGCTTCGGTGACAATCGCCATTTTTACATTTTCCCCGTAAACTAGATAATTATGAAACGTTAGCAACTACTCTAAAATATCTGCGGCAACGGCCTTGCCCCTGAGGTTGCATTGGTTCACGTGAGATCACCGAAGTTAAGTGCGTTGTCGGACGTGGTCGGCACTTGAATGGGTGGTCATCCAGGCCGCCATGCGCTCTTGCCATTTTTCGGGGTGCACTCAGCCTCGTGGTGCCAATCGAGGAGCTACTCGACCGAATAGTAGCGGCTCCGGTCAAAGAAAACCGCCATAACGACGGGGAGAGCAGTGTGCTGACCCCACGCCCCTCCTGTTCGCATCCTCCACGGATGGACGCAGCGGTCGGATGGTCCCGTCCCAGTAGGCCACTCGTGGACTGAAGACGGAGTGCTTACAAAGCAACTACTCTCCAGTGCATGGCCGTACTACTGAGACCTTGATGCCTGGCATCAACAACAGGTAGCAGCACACGAGGTTGGCTTACGCCTACTGCCGAATTTTGAGATCTGTCGTAAGCCTGCGTAAGCACGTGGGGCTTTCCGTCTTAAGTGCAAGCATATCCATTGCGTGTTCTGCCGCGCGACTTGAGTGGAATATTTCATTATTTCTGAAATTTTATAGAAATGTTTTTCGTTGTATATCCTCTCCATCGGTACTGAATTTACTGTAAAATTACTTGCTCACTTTTCGGAACTTCCGTTCATGGTAAATCGATATTATTAGAAGCCGTGGTAGACACGAGTCTAGTGTGCTTCACCTTCAGCACCTTCTGTGTCAGTCTCGGTTCCTATGTCGCTGATTTCACAACTAGCTGTTCGTTGTCTACTGAGTATACTGTCTCTTGTACGACACTATCCCTCCTACACTGAAAGGGGGAGACACAGGAAATTATAGGATTTTTGAAACATGTAGCTATTAAGGTAATTTTGAAGCTAGGCATACGAAAATTTGTATCTGGTTTCTAGGTCAGAAATAAAGAAATATGTGTTCCATTATTACTGGGAATGAGGTGAAATAGCGGGTGAACATTTTATTTTGAGATAAATAATTATGGAATAACTATGAAAGTATTTTTAAGGCTACATCTACGAAAATTGGTATTTGACTTCAAGGTTACAAATAAGAAAATACGTGTTTTAGTGTTTTTGGAAGTTCAACCCCTAAGGGGATGAAATAGAGTGAGCTGGTGCGTTTCTGGCGCCAGTTTCCATCGATCGTTGCTTCGATCTTTGAGTCGCGGTCCAGAGGACACTGCTCCCTAAGCGACTGTAGTAGTTCTCTGCACGGACCCACATCGGGCTTACCGCGCTTACACTGGACACAGTTGCCAACAAATCTCCTGACATCGCGATATAGGTTGGGCCAAAACATGTGTTCCCGAACTCGGTTCTAGGTCTTGTATAGCGCCAAATGACCCCCGACCACCGAATCGTGGATATATCATGCTAACTCGTTCCTGTGGAATAGAGACCTTCACTTCACCACGGTTGTCTCCCCCTTTACACAAGAGCCCCCCGCCCCCCCGAAGGCAACAGGGCAATAGCCAGTAACGACGTCGCCATCCGCCTACTGCTGCCTATTCGGTCCCCACCTGGGGTCCACAGCCTGATTGCCGGCTGAGTCGCAGAAGAAACCGGGTGTCTCAGAGAGAAGGAAATTCGCTCCAAGATCCGGCTCCACGTGGCCCTTGCCTTCCCCAGACTCTCCCGCGAACATACGGCTAAGAGCGTCGCCAATTCATTGTCTCTGCCCCTAATATGCGGAACCTGGAGATAAATCTTGTCATCTTAACTTCGGCATGACTTTTAGCGAACTTATTAATCAAAGTTTAAGGGCTGGCACTGGGCAAGTAACTGACGGAGGCTCATTTGTTTCAGTTCAGTTGTAATGATCACCTGTTCTCCAGATAAGGTTGTGTAGTATATGTCTCAGAAAACTCTCTACCCTTGATGTGTGTTGTGTTAGAGATAATTGGCAGCGGTCGACGCTAGCATACTGGGAACAGAGCACCACGGCGGCAGAGAGATGTTTAAGGCCATGTCCTCTCCTTTACATCTTCGGTTATGTTGTCACTTTCGCGTGATTCCATCGTTCCGGTGGAGAACTATAGCATCCAAAGTTCAATTGCACTGTCAAGTTGAGTATATTTCTATGTCACTCCCTGTCTCGTGGATCTCTCGCATTGATTTGAATCCTTGGTCTGCTCGCGTCTATCGCCAATTCACACGAAAATATTGAAGCAACCTTATTTTAAGGGAATTGTCATATGGTCATGTTCTAGTTGTAATCATTCTAAGAATATTGTTGATTAATCAATTGAGTAAGTAAATTTGAAGGTCGGTTTGGTCAAAAATAAAGTACCTCCTTAATTGCTTTAATCATTTGTATATAGTTTTGTTATGGAAAGTTGAGTAGCCAAACGTTAAAAAATCTGTTTCTTAGGCTTAATCTGTTTCTCTGCTGATTGGAAGTAATGAGAGTTCTGCTGCACATTCTATGCACATTTGTACTATTTAAGTAAAGCCTTACCTAAGTATATTTACCTAGTCATATCCAAATTTGAAGTTTAACGGGTCTTGTTCCACGTAAAAAAATTTATTTATTATTTGTCCATCTGATCTGGCCTTATAAGGCAATCTCTTGTATTTTTGTGATTGTGATTTTATAATGCTTTTGATTGTAATAAAATGTGTAGCAACTACAACGGATTACTATTGTGATTTTGGTGTGTCACTACCACAATCCCATTACATAGAGGATGAAATGTTTCATGAAATATTTAATTATGAAAGCATTTTTAAAGCTAAATATATTTAAACCTGAATTTGGCTTCTCGGTTGAAGTAAAAATAAAAAAAATTTACATGTCTCACTGTTTTTGATACATTCAATTCATAATGAGGGGGAATATAGGATGAAATGTTTTATGAAAATAATTCAGTGTGAAAGAATTTTTAAAGATAAATATATGGAAATTCTGTTATTGAAATATACGTGTTTCACTGTTTTTGGAACTACAACCTCCAAGGAGATGCGATAGGGGCACATGTATCCACTCACTCATCGCCTTCCAGCCCAACCTGCAAAGTATACAGACTTGAAATTTGATGAAGGTGTAAATATTACGCTGAAAGCACCATTTAAGAAGAGATTTTTCGAAATTCCACTCCTAAGGGGGTGAAATATGGGTTGAAAAGTTTTTTTTAAAAAAAAATATGTCCCTATGTCACTGTTGAAGCTAGAACTACAAAACTACGAAAATTGACATTTGGTTTCTCAGCCAGAAACAAAAAAAAAGGTTTTTATCATTTTCCGAAATTCTTTCATTGGGGGGGGGGATAGAATAAATAGTGAAGGTTTTTTGAAAATAAATCATTATTAAAGAACTACTAAAGCATTGTTAAAGTTACATCTATGAAAATAGGTAATTGACTTCTCAGTTGGATGTAAAAAAATGTGTTTCGTTGATTTTGGAAATTTAACTCATTAATAGAGTGAAATAGGGGATGAAAAGTTTTATGAAATATTTCACTATGAAAGCATTTTTAGAATTAAATGGATGAAGATTTGAATTTGGCTCCTTGGTTCTAAATAGAAGAATACATGTTTAATTGTTTTTGAAAACCTAACTCCTAAAGGGTGTGAGATGTTTCTCAAAATGGTTCATTATGAAAGCATTACTAAATATATCTGACAATTCGTATTCGGCTCCTCTGTTAGAATTTTTAAAAACTATGTGTTTCAGTGGTTTTGGAACTTCGATAGTAAGGGGATGAAAATTTTAATGAAATATTTATTGCGTTATATTAAAATATGTTAAATCTGCATCTATGAAAACAGGTATTTCACTTCTCAGTTATATAAAAGAAATATGTGTTGCGGAATGAAAGATTCTATGGAGATATCACCACAAGAATACAAACGGCTTGATTAACAAAAACCTTCGACTCCAGCTGTCGGCATTGTTTCTTGGTCATTCAGTAAAAGACGATGCTTCAATGGCGTTAAGTTTAGAAAGTGTTGCAGTTTATAAAAGACATAAAAAAACGATTAAAGAAAAAAAAATCTTTGAAGACCATAAACGGTCTACGCAAGTAAAGAAGCGGATGATAAGTTAGCTCTTTATGCAAATGAGTTGGTCACTTTAAGTTAAGAGACATGTCATGCACCAGGAACCAAATATTATAGTTGCTACGATTGGCTAACGGAAAAGTTTTGCAGAATCACGGGAAATCACTTCTGCAAGTGGCTGAGAATCTCGTAATGGATAAAAATTCTGTACTGAGAATTCCAAGGTGGGAGATGCAAATTCCTCGATTAGGAATTGGTAATCCACATGTGAAACCTGAGTACATAATCCCTGTGACATTTTATCAACGGTGTTCCGTAGGGACAGGTTCTCATCCAAAAAGTTCGAAAATTCAATTTCTTTGTAGTTGCATTTTTTTAAGGTGTACTTGTCCAGACTCTTGGAACGGAAAGGTTTTTTTCTTAATCCGTGCTTTAAAAAAGTTTCTACAGCCCATTGTTTGAAGCAGTGTCACGACTGCCATGAGCCGCGCGGGGTATGCGCCATGTCTCAAACGCCTTGTCACGGTTCGCGCGGCTCCCCCCGTTGGAGGTTCGAGTCCTCCCTTGGGCATCGTTGTGTTTGTTTGTTGTCCTTAGCATAAGTTAATGTAAGTAGTGTGTAAGCACAGGGACTGATGGTTCAAATGGCTCTGAACACTATGGGACTTAACAATTGAGGTCATCAGTCCTCTAGAACTTAGAACGACTTAAACCTAACTAACCTAAGGACATCACACACATCCATACTCGAGGCAGGATTTGAACCTGCGACCGTAGCTGTCGCACGGCTCCCGACTGAAGCGCCTAGAACCGCTCGGCCACATAGGCCGTTCTACCATGTATTCTAGAGAAGCTGCCCGGTCGTCAGTGGCGCCTGTTCTTTCGAGAACAGTTACTATCTTCATATATATGGTTAAACGTTACCCAGCCATTGACCTTCGTCTGTGCGAATGCGCACAGATTGCCCGAAATCTTACGGGAATCGTCACCTTAGTGTGGGCCAGTATTGAGTGGATGGGCAAACACCTATTACGTACATTACGTTTGTGGATTGTGGCCGGTTGGAAATGTGAGTCTCACGGGAAGCGTGTAAGGGATAAATGCCTGCAGTCGCGGTATTCATCTGTGTCCTCGGTGGCTCAAATGGATAGAGCGTCTGCCATGTAAGCAGGAGATCCCGGGTTCGAGTCCCGGTCGGGGCACACATTTTCAGCTGTCCCCATCGAAGTATATCAACAACACCTGTCGGCAGCTGAGGGTTTCAATTAACTATCAATTGTGAAGGGGATTCGAAGAACCCTTTGCCAGGCACTTAAATGTGATTTGCAGAGTATCCATATAGATGTAGATCAAAGCTCGTCCCGTGACGCACGTGCACAAAATGATTCATACTGCAAACATACTCGCCGATAACACTTACGAATAACGAGTGCTGCATATCCAGGTTAGACAGATCGGCTTTTCCTGCCAAGAAGAACAGGGAGTTGCTATCTAGGAACAATTCCAGCCAGAGGAAGGGTTGAAAAGTGCTCCTTGGATTGCACACTAAACGTAAATAACGAAAATGCATTTTTGGTAAAAATTGGACAAAGCATAATCCTGTGCTCTCCGTATTGCATTAGCCGTTTTGAATATTGAAAATCTTACTGCAGATTCGTGTTCAGCGACATTAAAAATATACATGTAACCCTCAGTTCATGCAAATCGAAGTAATAATATAACTAAAAGGTTTCCCTAGACGTTGAACTTTTTTTTTTTTTTTTTTTTTTTGGAGAAACAATTTTCTCAGAACGGCATGCAGCATTAACTAAAAATGGTTCAATCTCTTAACTTCTACCTCTGACCCAGAAAAGTAAACACTTTTCTTAGGAGCTTATACCTATAATATATGACACTGATTAATATTAAGTAATTTTTGTGAAGGCATAAGGAGTGAAATAAACCACCCAAAAAATCGAACTCAGAGTTCGAATTAGCACCGTATCGTTAAATTTACGGTTGTTTCATTGCGGTTAGGTATGCGCTCCCATAAATTTTATGTAATATCGACTGATGTTTTCCATTTTCAATTTCAGAGAAGTAATTTAGTATCAACTGATGTCATCCATTTTTGATTTCAGGTAACATCTGAGAGGCCACACTGCACGCAGTCCGCGTGATCAAATCATAATTGCGGGCGCCATTTTTTTTTACTGAAAATCTAAAATAAAGCTCATAGTATGATCACTCGTAACTCCCAAACAGATCCTTCAAGTGTATTTTCACTGTCTCAAAAAAAATATATAACATTTTTTGCTCATTTGAATGAGAACCTGGCCGTAATGCCGGAATATAGTCACTAGATTTTTTTCGGAGACGCTGTACGTTCGCGAGAAGAATTTCGTTCTGCGCGTGTCGATGGACATCCTACAGATATTACTGTTTGTGTGTTTGTGTGTGTGTGTACTACTCAGTCGTGCCATTCGAGTGTACATCTTTGCATAGTTTTCCTTTGACGGTGTAAACAGTGTTCGGCTCAGTTGCTAACTGGCCAGTTGAGTGGTTCCGAAGTTGTCGGATGTGCGGTGCGTTCTGTCTGCTAGGATAACAACAGACTGGCGTGGTGCGATGGCAGAAGCAGACACTGAAGGAGCTAGCTGCTGGGACGCCAGCGAACAATTTATGACAAGTAAGACGAAGAGAACTATTCTAAAATTACGAGCCGCCTCAATAGTGTTTATCATTAGTAAATCTTGTAGTTGAGACTGCCACCAATCTACAATAACTGACATTTTTGCCTAGAGAGAGATTAGCGAGAAATACAGGATATCCCCCACACACTGAAATTTTGGTTGTGATGACAGGCCTATGGGCAGTGTAGCCCGAGATCTAAGTTAGGTTGGAAGGGGGTAATTTGATTGAGAGATGTTTACGCCAACGATTATTAATGCCGAGTAAACGTTGTGTAAGCAGATTTCCTTGTAGCGTAGCCTAGTGTTTCCGTCCGCGCCATGTTTAACACACTTTCTCTGGCTGTGTACAAAAGTCGCACAACAGCGACGAAAACTACGTTTCTGGTGGGGGGACGGGAGAGTTCCCTATGTAACTTTCACTACAAATTTTAGTAACCGCCGAAACTAGCCGAATTAGAAGCGTAATTTTAACTATATTTCCGTTTGTGGGAAAATAGTGATTCTCCTCTTTCGGCAGCAACTATAATATGTAGGCGACTTATTAGTTTCTTTTTTTTTTAAAAAAAACTCTGAATCATGATCTCAGTAGACGCAGTGCTTTTTACGTTGCTTGATCCGTGGTCGATAGTAAACAATGCAATGTATTGGTAAACTCTTTGAAGTGTGACGCGTGTTGCATAGACGGCGTCTGCAATGTTCGTAAGGCCAAGCTTGTATATATTCTGTGTCTGTTTAATTAAGGCGAGGAGGATAATGTTCAAGGAGCACTGCATTAGCAGTCTATGGAGAAATTGAGAATTTGGATCTGACGAACGGCATGCTCGGGCAGTTCGTGCTATTATGTTGACCACTGCGTAATTCGGACACAGTGATCATTGCCTCTCCCTAGTAACCAGGAGACTCGGGTGGTAATCCTGGTCTGGCACAAATTTTCAACAGTGCCTATTGTCAGATAATTTTGTTAGTTGTCCGGTCTTAAATTGTGTTTTGTTCACGAAACGTCGTTTAGCTTTTTCATGGATAACAGCTTTGGAAAGCGTACAGTCTGTACAGGTTACATTGATAATCACACGTCGTTAGTCCAAGGCAACTACAGCTACATAGTTTTACCAAGAACTTCTTCGTAGGTAGTTTCCCTGTAGTGGTATTTTGTTTTAGTGTTTATAGACTGTAGGCTTGGATGAAATATGAAACACATATCCGAAGTTTCTGTTGATGCTGTAGATCCTGTTTTATCCGTGCTAGGGGCACAAACACTTCATCAAATACTGGAGGACACAATATGCCTCGAGATTTAGCAATTTTTCGTAATATAGGCCTAGCTTCGATATATTTTTCTCTAATTGTTGTTTGGATTTAATCTTAAAACACACTAACTTTTCCACCAGTTATTCTATATGTGGTTTCATCCCTTTCGTAGCATAGAGTTCCTAAACGGTCGATAATATTAATAATTTCCTTTCTCACTTTGATTTTCTGTAGAATCTCCTGTTTGTGGTTATTGCTAACCTGTTTCACATTCTCACTTTTATTATTTTTATTTTTCTAGTTTTGTGACTGGAAGCCAAATTTTCTTTGAATTCAGTCTTTAATTCTGAAACAGTTTCAGTTAAAGGTCAAGTGAAGATGGCGATCTATTTGAGGAGAATAGTTAGGAGATCTTTTATATTAGACGTACACAGGTCATTGAGATCCTTATCTATATAAAATTACTTCGAGTTTGATGTAGCCCATTCTCTTGTCATCATGTCGGCTGTATCGTAGCGTATTGTCTCGATTAGGTTGGAGATTTTGATTGAGAGTTGCAGAAGTCCACGAAAGTGATTACGAAGTCAAGACTATACTAACAGAACGATGTGTAGCGTAGACCAAAACGCTCTTTCTGTCCTTTTAAAATCTCTTTTAATTAAAAATAACTAAAGCTGCAAGATACAATCACAAAAACTGTTTTATGTAATACAGAAATCCCAGACTATTGTTGTGTACGTACACTAATTTTTTGTCACTGAATATATATTTTTTACTCATTTGCTGGATTCCAGTTTCCCGCTTTTTGCGGCGAAAACCCTTTCCCTGCGAAGGGCCCAATAGCATGTCGGTTATATTCGCGACTTTATCGACGATCAGTAATTTCATATAGTCTATCCACCGGCGTCATTGTTAACATCGAATATAGATTTAAGTATTAGGAAGGCCAATATGAACCTAACGCATGGGTAGGTCTAATGATGAATAAAAAAAAATTCGAATGCGGGTTAGCTACTACAAGCAGCACAGTGAACGTGTTATTGTGGCCAAGATAGACATGAAGCCCACACCTACCATAATCTTAAAAGTAGTCCGCAGATGAGGAAGAAATTGATGAAATGTGTGATGAGATAAAAGAAATTATTCAGATAGTGAAGGGAGATGAAAATAGAATAGTGACAAGTGATTGGAATTTGATAGTAGAGAAATGAAGAAAAGGAAACGTAGTAGGTGAATATGGAATGGTGGTAAGAAATGAAAGAGGAAGCCGCCTGGTAGGTTTTTGCCCAGAGCATAACTTAATCATCGCTAACACTTGGTTCAAGAATCGTGAAAGAACGTTGTATACGTGGAAGAGACCTGGAGATACTGCAAGATTTTAGATAGATTATATAATGGTAAGAAACCAGGTATTAAATTGTAAGACATTTCCAGGGGCAAATGTGTACTCTGACCACAATCTATAGGTTATGAACTGTAGATTAAAACTGAAGAAACTGCAAAAATGTGGGAAATTAAGGAGATGGGACCTGGATAAACTGAAAGAACCAGAGGTTGTACAGAGTTTCAGGGAGAGCATAAGGGAACAATTGATAGGAATGGGGCAATGAAATACAGTAGAAGAAGAATGGGTAGCCTTGAGGGATGAAGTAGTGAAGGCAGCAGAGGATCAAGTAGGCAAAAAGCCGAGGGCTAGTAGGAATCCTTGGGTAACAGAAGAAATATTGAATTCAATTGATGAAAGGAGAAAATATAAAAATGCAGTAAATGAAGCAGGCGAAAAGGAATACAAACGTCTCAAAAATTAGATCGACATGAAGTGCAAAATGGCTAAGCAGGGATGGCTAGAGGACAAATGTAAGGATGTAGAGGCGAAAATCACCATGGGTAAGATAGACACCGCCTACAGGAAAATTAAAGTGACAGCATAGATCGAGGTGGTGGGATCACTCATGGGAAAATTCCTGCAGTAGTTGATGTTAGAGCTGCACCAGTCAGCTGATAGGTGTTCCTGCTTAAGGGAAGTCTCTCTAACAAAAGATCCACTTTTGACAAAGCTTAAGTATCCAAGTAATGAGACAATTAGTATATTTCATCAAAATATACAAGATGTTAGAGATAAAGTTAGTGAACTGCTTATAGATGTTGACTCTGAAATTATTGGTATATTTGAGCACTTCTTAAATAAGGAGATAATTCAGAGGCTTCCTTTACCAGAATACAGGTTGGCTGGCAGCTTTTCTAGGAGCTCTTTTCGGTGTGGGGGAGTAGCCATGTATGTGAAAAACAGCATCCCATTAGAGTCAATTGATGTTTCTAAGTACTGCACTGAAAAGGTGTTAGAATGTTGTGAAGGTATGGTTAAATTTAATGGAGCTAAACTTCTAATTGTTATTTACAGAGCCACAGACGCCAATTTCACAACATTTTTGCTAAAGCTAGAGGAGGTTTTTGGTACACTTTGTAGGAAATACAAAAAATTATTTATATGTGGTGATTTCAATATTAATTGTAAGGTGATTGTGCAAGTAAAAGGATGCTGGTAGATCTCCTTAATTCATATAATCATATGTAAACTGGTATGGCAAAGTGGTATGCAGATAGAATAGCTATGTCTCAGGATACAATTAAAACCATATGGTCAGTCGTAAATGAAGTGGCTGGTCTGTAGAGACAGGTCGACGATATAGAATCAGTGCGTAGTGGGAATGTTCGTGTTACTGATAAGTCGCATATATGTACAGTACTTAATAATCACTTTGTGAATGTACCATGTGAACTAAATAGAAACCTAGCCCCAACAGGGAATCATATAGCGCTCTTAGAAAAAAGTGTTCCGAGACTGTTACCTGAAACGGTCCTCCATGATACTGACAAGAGGGAGATTGAGTTAATAATTAAATCACTAAAGACCAAGAACTCTCATGGATATGGCAGGGTATCTAGCAGAATACTGAAGTATTGTTCTGTGTATGTTGGCCCAGTACTTAGCCATATCTGTGACTTTTCCTTTAGCGGTGGTCGGTTTCCTGACCGATTAAAGTACTCTCTACTGAAGCCACTTCATAAAAAGGGAGAAAGGATAATGTTGACAACTTTAGACCTATTTCCATGCCATCGGTGTTTGCTAAAGTTATCGAGAAGGTTGTATATACAAGGTTACTGGAGCATTTAAATTCACATTATTTGCTGTCAAATGTACAGTTTGGTTTAAGAAATGGTTTAACAACTGAAAATGCTATATTCTCTTTTCTCTGTGAGGTTTTGGACGGATAAAATAAAAGGTTGCGAACGCTAGGTGTTTTCTTTGATTTAACGAAGGCTTTTGACTGTGTTGACCACAAAATATTACTGCACAAGTTGGACCATTATGGAGTAAGGGAGTAGCATACAATTGGTTCCCCTCTTACTTTAAGAACAGAAAGCAGAAGGTAATTCTCTGCGATATTGAGAGTGGTAGTGATAATCATTCGCAATGGGGCTCTGTTAAGAGGGCATTCCCCCAAGGGTCGGTTCTGGGGCCACTGCTGTTTCTTACTTATATAAATGATATGCCCTCTAGTATTACAGGTGATTCAAAAATATTTCTGTTTGCTGATGACACCAGTTTGGCAGTGAAGGATCTCGTGTGTAATACTGAAACAGTATCAAATAATGTAGTTAATGGAATAAGTTCATGGCTTGTGGATAACAATTTGATGCTAAATCACAGTAAGACTCAGTTTTTGCAGTTTCTAATTCACAATTCAACAAGGACCGATATTTTGATCAGACAGAATGGGCATGTTATAAGCGAGACGAAACAGTTAAAGTTCCTAGGCGATCGGATATATAGTAAGCCGTTGTGGAAAGCCCATGTCCAGGATCTTGTTCAGAAACTAAATGCTGCTTTAGTTACCATTAGAACAGTATCTGAAATTAGTGACAGTTCAACATGGAAGATAATCTACTTCGCATATTTTCATACGCTTAGGTCGTATGGTATTATATTCTTTGGGTAATTCTTCTGATTCAAAAAGGGTATTTTTGGCTCAAAACGGGCTGTTCGAGCTATATGGGGTGTAAGTTCGAGAACCTCTTGTTGGCCCCTATTCAATAGTCTGGGAATTCTGACATTGCCCTGACAGCATATATTTTCTTTAATGTTGTTTATTGTTAGCAGTATTAGCGTATTCCCAACAGTTAGCAGCTTTCAATCAGTTAATACTAGGCACAAATCAAATCTGTATGTGGAATGCACTTCCTTGACTCTTGTGCAGAAAGGAGTGCAGTATTCTGCTGCATCCATTGTCAATAAGCTACCACAAGAACTCAAAAATCTTACCAGTAGCCCAAAATCTTTTAAGTCTAAACTGAAGAGTTTCCTCATGGCTCACTCCTTCTATTCGGTCGAGGAGCTCCTGGAAGAGCTAAAAAATTATGCAAATTTCAGTGTTACGTAGTTAATTTTTTTATTTAAACTTACAACTTGTCGCCTTAATATGTTTTTATATTTCACTTTATCTGTTTCTACTATCGTGTTATAATTTCATGTATTGACTCGTTCTATGACCATGAAGATTTCTCCTTAATATGGTCCCACGGAACAATAAATTATTAAAAAATATAAGCTTTGGAGAAAAGAGATCCACTTGTATGCATATCAAGAGCTCAGATGGAAACCCTGTTATAAGCGAAGAAGGGAAAGCAGAAAGGTGGAAGGAGTATATAGAAGATCTATACAAGGGCAATGTGCTTGAAAACAGAATTTGGAAATGGAAGAGCATGTAGATGAAGATGAAATAAGAGATAATATACTGCGTGAAGAGTTTGGCAGAGCAGTGAAAGACCTACGCCGAAACAAGGCCCCGGGAGTATTCAACATTCCATTATAACTACTGACACTCGTGGGAGAGCCAGCCCTGACTAAACTCTACCATCTGATGAGCAAGATGTATGAGACAGGCGAAATACCGTCAGACTTCAAGAAGAATATAATAATTCCAATCTCTAAGAAAGCAGTTGTTGACAGATGTGAAAATTATCGAACTATTTGTTTAGTAAGTCACAGGCGCAAAATACTAAAGCCAATTCTTTACGGACGAATGGAGAAACTGGTAGAAGCCGACCTCGGGGTATACCAGTTTGGATTCCGTAGGAATACTGGAACACATGAGGCAATACTGACCCTAAGTCCTCTCTTAAGAGCTAGATTAAGGAAAGGCACACCTACGTTTCTAGCGTTTGTAGACTTAGAGAAATCTTTTGACAATGTTGACTGGAAAACTCTTTCAAATACTGAAGTGGCAGTGGTAAAATGCAGTGAGTGAAAGGCCATTTACAATTTGTACACATACCAGATGGGAGTTGCAAGAGTCAGGGGGCATGAAAGGGAAGCAGTGGTTGGGAAGGTAGTGAGATGCGGTTCTAGTCAATCGCCGATGTTATTCAATCTGTTTATTGAGCAAGCAGTAAAGGAAAAAAAGAGAAAAATCGAAGTAGGAATTAAAATCTATGGAGAAGAAATTAAAACCTTGAGGTTCGCTCATGACATAATTCTGTCAGAGACATCAAAGGACCTGGAAGAGCAGCTGAATGGAGTGGAGTGTCCTGAAAGAATGATATAAGATGATCATCAATAAAAGCAAAACGAGGATAATGGAATGTAGTCGAAACATGTTTGGTGATGCTGAAGGAATTAGATAAGGAACTGAGACACTTAAAGTAGTAAAGGAGTTTTGGTATTTGGGGAGCAAAATAACTGATGACGGTCGAAGTATAGAGGATATAAATTGTATACTGGCAATGGCAAGGAAAGTGTTTCTGAAGAAGAAAAACTTGTTAACATCGAGTATAGCTTTACGTATCAGGAAGTGTGTTATCCGAGTATTTGTATGGAGTGTAGCCATGTATGGAAGTGAATCATGGACGATAAAGAGTTTGGATAAGAAGAGACTAGAGGCTTTAGAAATAAGGTGCTACAGAAGAATGCTGAAGATCAGATGGGTAGATCACTTAACTAATGACGAGGTATTAAATAGTATTGGGGAGAAGAGAACTTTGTGGCACAACTTGACTACAAGAAGGAATCGGTTGGTAGGACATGTTCTGTGGCATCAGCGGATCACCATTTTAGTATTGGAGGGCAACGCGGAGGGTAAAGGTCGAGGAGGGAGACCAGGAGATGAATACACTAGCTGATTCAGAAGGATGTAGGTTGCAGTGGGTATTGGGAGATGGCGCTTGCACATGATACAGTAGCATGGAGAGCTGCATCAAACCAGTCTCTGGACTGAAGACCACAACAACAACAATAAGAAGGCATCTGTCTCATGTGTACCCTTCAACAGAGATAGGACAGACAAGACGGTTAGATTAGACTATATGTAGTTTCTGTTGCAAATAATCCATAATGAGGAGATGCTCAGTGGGAAACTAATATGCTAATTTACCTTCCACAGATCGCAAGTGGACTGATCATCGACGTGAAATGAGGGATGAAAATTTAAACGTACTTCTGATCGTACTCGTACTATTTGACACCCTCCCCCCCCCCCCACTCTCTCTCTCTCTCTCTCTCTCTCTCTCTCTCTCTCTCTCTCTCTCTCTCTCTCTCTCTCTCTCTCTCTTTTTCTAACTCACACCTCACTCACTCTCAATCGCGCACGCCCTAGTTCTACTAAAAAATTCAATACATTAATGGTGTCGGAGGAGATGGTTAAATAAATCCTTTAGGCTGCTCTTAAACTGAATTTTGACAGTAGTAGAACTTGTATGGCTGCTGACAAGTTATTGAAAATTCGTTTTCCTGAATGATCGAGACTTTCTTGCACCAAAGTAATTAACTTCCAAATTTTTGTGGAGATTATTCATGTTTCTAGTAAGGAGTGCATGCAATGAGCTGTTGATTTGAAAATAATAATAAGACACAAAAGAAGCTCCTAAGTTGATGTGATACCCAGTAAGAAGCAGTACAAATCAAGTTTTAGTTAACGATTATGGACTTTTTAGCCGGCTGTGGTGCCTTGGACATGAGCTAGGACCTTAAGATTTTGCATGAAAGGAGGACAAGCAGCCGCGTTGCACGGGAGAATGTGAAAAGTGTTCATATGTACTAAAAACTGTAAAATCCGCCCGTTTTTGTCTTATGCTATCGAATCGACTTAAAGCCAGATCGTCTCTTTGGCCGCTCTTCTCTACGAAACGGTTACACTTATCGTCTGCAAAGCTATGTTGCGTGCTGCGGTATCCGGAGACACTGAAAGCACCATAGTAGAACACAGACGAAGCTTCCAAGTTGATGTAATAGCCAGTAAGAAGCAGTACAATTCAAGTTTCAGTTATCGATTATTGACTTCCAAGCCGGCTTTGCTGTCTTGGACATGAGCTAAGGCCTTACGATTTTGCATCAAGGGAGGTCTACCAGCCACGTTGCACGGGAGAGCGTGAAAAGTGTTTATATGTAGTAAAAACCTGAGAAATCCGCCCTTTTGTGTCATTTGCTATAGAATCGACTTAATGCCAGATCGTCTCTTAGGCCGCTCTTCTCTATGACACGGATAGACTTGTTGTTGTCTTCAGTCCTGAGACTGGTTTGATGCAGCTCTCCATGCTACTCTATCCTGTGCAAGCTGCTTCATCTTCCAGTACCTACTGCAACCTACATCCTTCTGAATCTGCTTGGTGTATTCATGTCTTGGTCTCCCTCTACGATTTTTTACCCTCCACGCTGCCCTCCAATGCTAAATTTGTGATCCCTTGATGCCTCAAAACATGTCCTACCAACCGATCCCTTCTTCTAGTCAAGTTGTGCCACAAACTTCTCTTCTCCCCAATCCTATTCAATACCTCCTCATTAGTTACGTGATCTACCCATCTAATCTTCAGCAATCTTCTGTAGCACCACATTTCGAAAGCTTCGATTCTCTTCTTGTCCAAACTAGTTATCGTCCATGTTTCACTTCCATACATGGCTACACTCCAAACAAATACTTTCATAAACGACTTCCTGATACATAAATCTATATTCGATGTTAACAAATTTCTCTTGAGAAACGCTTTCCTTGCCATTGCCAGTCTGCATTTTATATCCTCTCTACTTCGACCATCATCAGTTATTTTACTTCCTAAAGAGCAAAACTCCTTTACTACTTTAAGTGTCTCATTTCCTAATCTAATTCCCTCAGCATCACCCGATTTAATTTGACTACATTCCATTATCCTCGTTTTGCTTTTGTTGATGTTCATCTTATATCCTCCTTTCAAGACACTGTCCATTCCGTTCAACTGCTCTTCCAAGTCCTTTGCCGTCTCTGACAGAATTACAATGTCATCGGCGAACCTCAAAGTTTTTATTTCCTCTCCATGAATTTTAATACCTACTCCAAATTTTTCTTTTGTTTCCTTTACTGCTTGCTCAATATACAGATTGAATAACATCGGGGAGAGGCTACAACCCTGTCTCACTCCTTTCCCAACCACTGCTTCCCTTTCATGCCCCTCGACTCTTATGACTGCCATCTAGTTTCTGTACAATTTTTAAATAGCCTCTCGCTCCCTGTATTTTACCCCTGCTACCTTCAGAATATGAAAGAGAGTATTCCAGTCAACATTGTCAAAAGCTTTCTCTAAGTCTACAAATGCTAGAAACGTAGGTTTGCCTTTTCTTAATTTTTCTTCTAAGATAAGTCGTAAGGTCAGTATTGCCTCACGTGTTCCAACATTTCGACGGAATCCAAACTGATCCTCCCCGAGGTCCGCATCTACCAGTTTTTCCATTCGTCTGTAGAGAATTCGCGTTAGTATTTTGCAGCTGTGACTTATTAAACTGATTAGTTCGGAAATTTTCACATCTGTCAGCACCTGCTTTCTTTGGGATTGGAATTATTATATTCTTCTTGAAGTCTGAGGGTATTTCACCTGTCTCATACATCTTGCTCACCAGCTGGTAGAGTTTTGTCATGACTGGCTCTCCCAAGGCCGTCAGTAGTTCTAATGGAATGTTGTCTACTCCGGGGTCCTTGTTTCGACTCAGGTCTTTCAGTGCTCTGTCAAACTCTTCACGCAGTATCTTACGTCTCATTTCGTCTTCATCTACATCCTCTTCCATTTCCATAATATTGTCCTCAAGTACATCGCCCTTGTATAAACCTTCTATATACTCCTTCCACCTTTCTGCCTTCCCTTCTTTGCTTAGAACTGGATTGCCATATGAGCTCTTGATATTCATACACGTGGTTCTCTTCTCTCCAAAGGTCTCTTTAATTTTCCTGTAGGCAGTATCTATCTTACCCCTAGTTAGATAAGCTTCTACATCCTTACATTTGTCCTCTAGCCATCCCTGCTTAGCCATTTTGCACTTCCTGTCGATCTCATTTTTTAGATGTTTGTATTCCTTTTTGCCTGCTTCATTTACTGCATTTTTATATTTTCTCCTTTCATCAATTAAAATCAATATTTCTTCTGTTACCCAAGGATTTCTAGCAACCCTCGTATTTTTACCTACTTTATCCTGTGCTGCCTTCACTACTTCATCCCTCAGAGCTACCCATTCTTCTTCAACTATGTTTCTTTCCCCCATTGCTGCCAATTGTTCCCTTATGATCTCCTTGAAACTCTGTACAACCTCTGGTTCTTTCAGCTTATCCAGATCCCATGTCCTTAAATTCCCACCTTTTTGCAGTTTCTTCAGTTTTAACCTACAGGTCATAACCAATAGATTGTGGTCAGAGTCCACATCTGCCCCTGGAAATGTCCTAGAATTTAAAACCTGATTCCTAAATCTCTGTCTTACCATTATATAATCTATCTGATACCTTTTAGTATCTCCAGGATACTTCCATGTATACAACCTTCTTTTATGATTCTTGAACCAAGTGTTAGCTATGATTAAGTTAAGCTCTGTGCAAAATTCTACCAGACGGCTTCCTCTTTCATTTCTTAGCCCCAATCCATAATCACCTACTATGTTTCCTTCTCTCCTTTGTCCTACTGACGAATTCCAGTCACCCATGACTATCAAATTTTCGTCTCCCTTCACTACCTGAATAATTTCTTTTATCTCATCATACATTTCATCAATTTCTTCATCATCTGCAGAGCTAGTTGGCATATAAACATGTACTACTGTCGTAGGCATGGGCTTTGTGTCTATCTTGGCCACAGTAATGCGTTCACTATGCTGTTTGTAGTAGCTTACCCGCATTCCTATTTTCCTATTCATTATTAAACCTATTCCTGCATTACCCCTATTTGATTTTGTATTTATAACCCTGTATTCACCTGACCAAAAGTCTTGTTTTTCCTGCCACCGAACTTCACTGATTCCCACTATATCTAACTTTAACCTATCCATTTCCGTTTTTAAATTTTCTAACCTACCTGCCCGATTAAGGGATCTAACATTCCACGCTCCGATCCGTAGAATGCCAGTTTTCTTTCTCCTGATAACGACGTCCTTTTGAGTAGTCCCCGCCCGGAGATCCGAATGGAGGACTATTTTACCTCCGGACTGTTTTCCCAAGAGGACGCCATCATCATTTAACCATACAGTAAAGCTGCATGCATCCGGGAAAAATTGCGGCTGCAATTTCCCCTTGCTTTCAGCCGTTCGCAGTACCAGCGCAGCAACGCCGTTTTGGTTAATGTTACAAGGCCAGATCAGTCAATCATCCAGACTGTTGCCCCTGCAACTACTCTTCAGGAACCACACGATTGTCTGGCCTGAAACGGTTACACTTATCGTTGGCAAAGCTATGTTGCGTGCTGCGGTATCCGGAGGCACTGAAAGCACCATAGTAGAACACAGACGAAGCTTCTAAGTTGATGTAATAGCCAGTAAGAAGCAGTACAATTCAAGCTTTAGTTATGGATTATCGAGTTTTAAGCCGGCTTTTGTGCCTTGGACATGAGCTAAGACCTTACGATTTTGCATCAAGGGAGGTCTACCAGCCACGTTGCACGGGAGAGCGTGAAAAGTGTTCATATGTAGTAAAAACCTGAGAAATCCGCCCGTTTTGGTCTTATGCTATCGAATCGACTTAAAGCCAGATCGTCTCTTTGTCCTCTCTTCTCTATGAAACAGTTTCACTTATCGTCTGCAAAACTATGTTGCGTGCTGCGGTATGCGGAAACACTAAAAGCACCATAGTAGAACACAGAAGAAGTTTCTAAGTTGATGTAATAGACTGTAAGAAGCAGTACAATTCAAGTAATCAGACACATTGAAATTAAGTAAGTCCAAATGTTCAGATTGGTTTTTTAGGTCCGATTTTCTCAACAACTTGGTGATCAAACCAATATATCAGTCCGGAACAAGGACAAAATATTTCCACACTTCTGGAACGAAGGCACAAACGTTTTGCCCAAAATAGTCATTTTTTGTTAACTTGCAAGTATGTGTGAAGGAAGGAATTGGTGTGTAGTCTAGTCAAGTAACCACTCCAATTTTACCTGAATGCTAGAATGAGATACTGTTATACAGTAGCTTCCAGAATTCAGAAGGTTACTGAAGTGTATCTAAAAAAAAAAAGAGGAACTATCCAATATTAAAAACTCTTGTGTCACGAATAATATATATAAAGCAATTGATTTAGTAACAGATGTTGATGAGAACTCAGAGCTTGTATGTATGAAACGTAAAAGGAGACCTCTGTAGGAAAAACAAATTAAGTTTTCGAAAAAACCAAGTGATTTTGTAAAGAAACGAAGACTTTCTCTTCTTATGATTCACTTCTGTTTTGACATTCGATGTACTAAGAGGAGGGTTGCCGAAATTCCTACGTCTTATTTTTTTTATGGAATAATAAGATTATCATTCATAAATATCGGTCTCTGCAGTTATTGTAGTGAACCTTTTAATACTACCGCACTGAACTACTTAAATGATTTTATACTTTTTAGGTAGATGTATCACGAAATTGTGGTCACGTTATTTGAAAGCAAGATGAACGACATACTTAAGCGGCACATTGCGATAAGCAATTATTCTCCATAGGTCGGACCTGAAGGCCTGTTTTCAGGAAGACCAGTAGATCATTGACAGCAGTGTCGTGCAGTCAACGAGCCTTAAAACAGCGGTTGACGATGGTGTTCAGTAACACCACGATCTCATACATTGAAAGAATGTAACAGAGTTGGCGTAGAGGGTAAATAATAGTAATGGTCCAGTAGATTACAAAGGTTAATTATATATATATGCGCGTACGGATACTGCCACAGGAAGGACACGTTACAAATATGATGCCACGGTGGGGTTAAACTCATAATTATGCGCATATTATTTTTTTTTCATTTATTTGAATATTTCTCTCACTTTTAACTACCCATAAGGAAAGAAACGTTACAGTGGACGCTAGTGTGCCATCTTTCTTGCTGAAGTGGAATATCGCGTTTATTAAATTTCCTTGATAGCTTAACTGAAACTGTTTTCCCTATCCCAGCGAATTGCTGGAAAGTCCGCCCTGAGAGTTCTCTGTCGACTTGTAGATTGTGAGTCTGTCTAATATCCAGAAGTGATCCACGTCGATTGCTGGTACGGAGGGCGCTAGAGTAGATTACACGTGGTATCTGTCACACGATGTTACCCATTAACGCTCGTAACATTGAGTGCCGCACTTCGGGCTTGTGGCGTGAAGCTTTCTTTTCACCTTCGAGCGCTGGCGTCGCTACAGCTGTTGGAAGTGTCTGGAGTGTGTTTGTAAATATGGCTTCAAAGTTAGTTTCGTCGAATTTTTAAAAATAAAGTAGCTTGGGCTATGGGTGGGAGGGGGGGGGGGGCAAGGGGCATAATGCATGCTATCATTTGTGTGTTGATGGGAGGTGGAATATACTGCACTCGACTTCATGTCCACAATCACAGCTACAGCCATCCATCCCTACATCTGGAAACATACATGCAGCAAACCGGAATAGAGGATGTGGTCACACTCAAAAATTCTTTCTTAGCTTTCCTTTCTACTTTGTCTGTTTTTAGATTCTGGATGCGACAAATTAAAAAGCGCTTCATCTGTTTCGAACTTTGTATTAATTTTGCCGTTGTGGTAACACTATTTAAAATTAAAAATTGTTCTTATAGTCCCCATAAAGTGTACTAAACGTTTATTTACCTTCACATATTCCACCTTCATCGGTTTATAAATCGCTTGACACGTTTCTGAAATTATTTTGTTTGATTACAATGTGATATTAATGTGCCGTGTCATAAACCAGAGTAGCTCTCATGTATCAAGAAATCGCAGTGACACAGTTTATTCTTAGAAATGCTGTATGTCCAGAAGACATTCTGTTTTGTAACATGAGAATCCACTTTACTGAGCAAATACTGAAATAATCTCATCCATTCATAAGTAATTTATATGTTAAGACTTGAATTCCTCCTCTTGTAGCTCTCGTAACAAATTTTGCTGAGTTCTTTTACTATCTTGACGTAATACCTAGGGCTTCATTCAAGTGTTTATTGTTTCTCTACCGCTTTTCTTCCAAATACACACACAATGCAATTGTGGTGTTTGCAAGAGTGTAAGAAAGAAAGCTGACGCAGTTTGTCTATCAAATTTTAGGGAAAATTTGTAAGAAGCTTTCAAACACAATAGTAAAATTCAAAACGGTGGTAAAGTGGCAGCGTTGTAAGGAACAACTTTTGTTCTTACTGTGTGTTATTTGGAATGGTTGACGGTTGATCGCGTAAGTGGGGACTAGGCGAAGAGGCATCAAAATTTTATTTCGAATGCTAAAAAGGACCAAGGTTCAATTTCACATGTTACAGCAACTGTTAAATACAATCAGCTAAGCACAGTAAGAATTGACCATGCTCTTTCACAAGCAGCACGATTGGAACATTGAAACACAACGAGAAGGTTACAGAAACAGAAGCGGAATAGATGCATTACGACTATCTGCTTTTCAGCATGGCAAAAGTTGTCTCCGAACTCGTGAGGAATCTGAGGCATGAGTGAATAAAATTTTTAGAACTTCTGAAATTCTTCGCTGGATACGAACACTCACGAAAGATTATTTAGCATCATGGAGTACTTGAAGCCACTTTCTGACAATCATTTAACAACTTGTATTATGGATGTTGTTAAAGAACAGATTTCAAGTGAAGTTAAAATAATCCTCTAGAGCAAGTTTCAAGTGAAATTAAGTCCTTTGTCAGTACAAGCAAACGAAATAACGGATGTCTGAAGTAAGCTATTAGTAATTTTTCGTTTTGCAAATAAGGAGAAATATGAGATGGATGTGGTTTTATGACTTAGCTAAAAACTGGAGTGCACAAGGCATAGCCACTGTTTAGCTGCAAGTGCTAAGCAGTTAGAATATTGATAAAAACAAACTAGTATCGCAAACATAAGACGGCTGTAGTGCAATAACACGGAAAAATTGTGTACATCCTATAGTGAAAGAGGCACACCCTCGTGCAGTCTGTATCCACTGCTGTGCACATCAGTTGGACCATCCTCTGTGCTTCTAAAAATTACGCAATTAAAATTTTTTATAGCAAACCAGTATTTCACGAATCTTAGCCGTTGCGGTAAAACAAGTTAACTTCAGGGGGAAGGGGGATTTAAATTATAAGGTCCTTGCGAAACAAGGTATTTTCATTCACACGCTGTTAAAACCATTTTTCTTCACTACACGGACATGAGCAGCATTGAATGTGAAATACAAGCAAGACTGGGATTATATTTCTTTACATCGACCAATTGGGCTAAATTGTATACTTGATCACCAGACTTCTCTTTTTCTACTGCAGGTGTACAAATAGATTTTCCAGCATACCAGTATCTTGTTCGACATTTTGCAAAGTAAATCTGTAAGCCTGAAATAGAAAACTGCATTAAGGCTAGTGAGAGACTAATATGTATGAAACGCAAAGTGGAAGGTAAGAAAGAGCTTTACAATTTCAGCAGGAGTATTTGAACTAGTGTAACGAAACAGAAATATGTATTTAGAAATGGAGAAGGCTAGTATTAGAGGTAATCGACACAGTAATAGTAAACACGGAAACTAGATTCCAGGACTACCGTGCCCGCATCTCGTGGTCGTGCGGTAGCGTTCTCGCTTCCCACGCCCGGGTTCCCGGGTTCGATTCCCGGCGGGGTCAGGGATTTTCTCTGCCTCGTGATGGCTGGGTGTTGTGTGATGTCCTTAGGTTAGTTAGGTTTAAGTAGTTCTAAGTTCTAGGGGACTGATGACCATAGATGTTAAGTCCCATAGTGCTCAGAGCCATTTGAACCATTTGAACCAGGACTACCCTGAAACAATTTCCCTATACGTAATGTTGAAAAGCTACTTAAAATGTATCCTTTGACAATGAGAAACTGAAGAGAAGAAACTTTATTTACAGCAGTGAGGATAAATGTCTGGAGCTTCATGACATCCTTCAGTCCATTGTAAACAATTGATTTAAAAAACGTGTTCTCCGGAGGAGTGAAATGACTGTCGTTGCTTCTTGCAATCCACGAACCACCGTGTCTTGCAAAACAAGCGTGAGTACGTTGAAACGCGTTAAAGCCTACTTCCACAACACAATGACAAATGACACTGTCAAGCATCACTGTGTTGGCTGTAGAGAAGAGAACTCCGAAATCAAATCGACAGGATTTCATATCTCTCGTCACCGGTCTACGCCCAGGAAAAAGGGCTGCAGGATAGAACCTTATAAAAAGGTGTGAGGGTGTATTAATAAGTATTATATCCTGATGAATGTATAGCTGTTAAATAATTTTTGCATTTGTTTATAACAATTGCTGTAGTAATTTGTCTTACGAAGTATGTAAGTTACTTTCGCATTGTTTATTGGAATTGATAACGTTTATGTCAACGTCTTTTATTTTGCTTAACCGTGCTGTACTTCTTCAGTCATGTATAAATCGCTTTGCAGGGAAATGAATCATTTTAGTCAATTGTGGGGATACAACAGCCCTGAATTTGAGGTGCGCTCAAACCCTACCATTGGCTAGAAATCGTAATGTAGCGAGATGTTTCTCCTCGGAGCTTACAACCTATGATGAATTCATTTTTGGTTAAAAACGGTTTGATGCTCAGCAGTTCTTAAATAATTACGAATATCATTAGCTACCGTCTAAGTAACAACGTAGTTAAATTTCATTCCTGCAATTAGTCGCATCTTTGCCTTGGCTTTGAGTAACAAGGCCAGAAAATCCTAGATAAATGCTGGCAAACTCCAGTTTCTTTTCCTTTGTAAAACCAACCGGAATCGCGTAGATATTTATCATACGAACAAATCACATGAGGCACCGTGATTGCGTTGTGCAAGCGGTTACGAAATTGGTCCGTTGGTCGGTCGGCCGACAGATATAATAGTGCGTGTGGAGGGGCCTTAGCAGAACGATTTTCAGTGCAGCCCAGTCCCGTTCGCGCCATATTTACACACCTTTAGTCGTAGTTAGCAGACTAAGCATAAAAACCAAAACTTCGAGGTAAATGGAGACCCCCCCCCCACTACAGGTCCAGGGGTTGGAATAGACCCGAGGTATTTCCGCCTGTCGTAAGAGGCGACTAAAAGGAGTCTCACGTTTTGGCCTATATGTGGTGGTCCCCTCTATGAATTGACCTTAATTTTTCAAAATTTTCCCGAAGAGCGAGTCAATTTAGGAAGGACGCCTTACATGGAGTATAGCATTCATGTGCTCAGACTTACCGCATCCTTTGTCGACGTGGATCTGCACTTCTGCTCATTCTCCTACTGTTGGGCGAGGCCACCCTCCTGGGTGCGTATTTTTCCATAAACGGTGCAGTATCGTTTTCTATACCGACGATTATAATGGACTTGTTCGCTTGGTTGCACCTGACATCCAGCACGGTAGCTTGCCCATTGTAGTGGGGCCGCTATGTACCCTGTCAGTTGTAGCCCTCTGACCACACCCCCTGATGCCTGTGCCATTAACTCCCCATGTATGCCCAGTCAAGGTATTTACTCGCTTATGACAAGCTGGGGATGTTTCTGTAACCACAAGAACTTACATATGGTCGAGGGTATCATATTTCACAGGGACCTTATTTTGCAGTCTGACGATGAGCTGCGCGCAAATTTGGAGCGGCGCGGTGTTCATTTCGTCCAGCGTGTCCACTGGGGTCCGAGGTATAATCAGGTTGCCACCGCTGCTTTCGTCTTGGCCTTCGAGGGTGATACATTGACAGAGAAGGTCAACGTGACGGTCTAATACTGTGTTGTAAAGCCCAATGTTCCTCACACGATGCGGCGCGTTAAGAGCTGCAAGTTAGGACATATACAGCTGTACATCCAGCGTCACATGTCAAGATTCTGGATGCCCTTCACATCCCAATACTACATGTGCCCCGCCTCCAATCTGTCAAACTGTGGAGAGCACCATTCGCCTTGCTCACTACACTGCAGGATTCTCCAGAAAGAAAGGAAAATCATGGACTAAAACACACTGGACAGAATGACCTACACTGGGGCGAAGAGAAAATTTGAATGCCTGCATCCTGTGCCTGTGACATTGTACCACGACTGTTGTAACATCGGCGTAATACGATCAGCTCTGCCAATCATAGCCACCTCTCAGTGCCGAAAGATGTTCCTTGATGGTGGAGGGCATTTCCCTCCCTATTGCTCCTGCACCACCTACTTTGGAAGCAACACTCCTCCAACCATCGGGGACATATGCTTCTCCATCTTGGAAGGGAACAGAAGTCTTCCTCGCTTCTCTCGCTAGGAAGGGGTCCCCTTCCCAGGTTTCTCCTAGTGGGAAATTTGACACCTGCCAGTGACTGAAGAGCCCAAAAGCAGCTTGTAGAAGGGCTTCACGCTCATTCTCAGTCCTGGAGACTGAATCAGTGAAGTTCTCCCAGCCAGGAAAACCCAAGGTGCAGTGAGAGAAATCCAAAAATAAAACCACTAGGACCAAGCTGTGTGTGTGTGTGTGTGTGTGTGTGTGTGTGTGTGTGTGTGTGTGTGTGTGTGAGGGTCTGGCGGGATATAGGTCCTCAGTAAATGCATAAATCACCATCCCATGCACACACACACACACACACACACACACACACACACACACACACACACACACACACACACACAGACATGACGGTTATAGACTGCTCAGAGTCACATGCTGCCACCGGCTTATTGCCTGAGGCATAAACCACTTCATTGAATGTTCCATGCCTTCACAGTGTCACGATGACGTCATTCTATAGTGGAATTACAGACCTTATTCCACCACCTGGATGAGCTACGGCAACAGTTGGGCTTTACACCTGCTATCTGTATTGCCCTCCAGGAAAGCTGGTTTTTGACAGTGCGGACCCTCTGCCCTCCATGGCTAAACAGATATTACAGTAACTGTAGCGGCTATAATAGGGTGTCAGGTGGAGTTTTCGTTTATGTCCTAAACTGTCTGTAGTGAACCTGTGCCCCTTCAAATCCCCCTTGAAGCTGTGGCTATCAGAATAAGGACGATGGAGGATCTTACTGTGCAATATATACCTTCCTCCAGATGGTGTCGAACCCCTAGATGTATTAGCTGCACTGATTGGTAAAATCTCCGAAAAGTGGCAAAGGTTTAGGGAGTTAATCAACCATAACCCCTTGTGGGTTGTCATTGTGCTTATTTGCCAAGACAGAGATGTCGAATCTTTGTCTCAGTTCGACCTCCGCCTCTTAAATACTGGGACTGCTACACATTTCAGTGTGGCTCGTGGTAGTTACTCAGCCATCGATTTGTCACTTCAAACCCCAAGACTTCTCCCATCAACCCACTGGAGAACACGTGACGACCTGTGTGGTAGTGACCACTTCCCCATCTTTCTGTCACTGCCCCAGTATCATGCTCATGGACGGCTGCCCAGATTGGCTTTAAACAAGGCGGAATGGGAATCTTTCACCTCTGCTGTCACCGTTTAATTTCCCCCACACAGTTACATTTAAGTGATGGTAGAGCAAGTTACTACAGCAATTGTTTCTGCAGTAGAAAACTCAATCCCTCGTTCTTCATGGTGCTCAAGGCGTAAGGCAGTCCCTTGGTGGTCGCCGGAAGATGCTGAAGTAATTAAGGAGCGCCGGAGATCTCTACAGTGGCATAAGCAGCACCCTGCCATGGAGCACCTCATACAGTAGCCTTTAAATAGCTCTGTGCCCGCGTTCGGCAACTTATCAAGCGACGGAAGCAGGAAAGTTGGATGAGATACATCTCGACCATTAGACGCCATACGTCACCTTCCCACGTCTGGGCAAAGATCAATCATCTTTTTGGGTACCAGACCTTAACAAGTGTTACTGGTGTTAGCGTAAATGGCGTGTTATCTACAGACACAAACGCGATTGCCGAACACTCTGCCGAGCACTCTGCCGAGCACTCTGCCGAGCACTCTGCCGAGCACTCTGCCGAGCACTCTGCCGAGCACTCTGCCGAGCACTCTGCCGAGCACTCTGCCGAGCACTCTGCCGAGCACTCTACCCTGGAAAATTACCCCCAGCCTTTCACACACTATAAATGCGGCGTTATAGGGTTCACTGTGGCGTGTATTGACTGAGGTGATGTTCTCGTCCAGCCGCAATTAAAGTGGGAGGTCCTCAGTGCAATTGCATATTGCTCTGACAGAGCTCCTGGACATGATCGGATCCACAGCCAGATACTTAAATGTCTCTCATCTGACTACAAGCGATATCATCTCGTCATGTTCAACCGGATCTCGAGCAGTGGCGTCTTTCCATTGCAATTGCAAGGAACAACATCATTCCGGTGCTCACACCCGGTAAAAACTCGCTTGACATGGTTAGCTGTCGGCCCATTAGCCTCACCAACGTTCTTCATAAGCTGCTGGAATGTATGGTATGTGGGCGGTTTTGTTGGGTCCCTTTAGTCACATGGCCTACTGGCTCCATGTCGGGGTGGTTTCTGCCAGGGTCGCTCTACCACTGCTAATCTTGTGTCCCTAGAGTTTACCATCCAAACGGCCTTTTCATGACGCCAACGCCTGATTGCTGTCTCCATTGATTTACGAAAACCATATGACACGACCTGGCGATATCACATCCTTGTCACATTGTATGAGTAGTGTCTCTGGGGCCACTCTGGATGTTCATCGGAAACTTCTTGTCACTCCATGTCCGAGTTGGTGCCTTCCATAGTACGACCCATATCCAGGAGAATGGAGTTCCACAGTGCTCTGTATTGAGTGTCTCTATTTTTAGTGTCTCTATTTTTAGTGGCCTTTAACGATCTACGAGCAGCTGTTTGTTGGACTCTCCATCTCACCTTCCCTGAATGCAGACGACTTCTGCATTTAGTACTGCTGCTCCAGTACTGGTGTTGCTGAGCATCACCTACAGGGAGCCATCCTCAAGGTGCAGGCATGGGCTATAGCCCACAGCCTCCAGTTTCCAGACGCAAAGTCGTGTGTCATACACTTCTGTCGGCGTCGTACCATTCATCTGGACCCAGAACTTTACCTTCATGACGAACCACTCACTGTAGTGGAGACACACACATTCTTAGGACTGGTTTTCGTTGCTCGATTGACTTGGCTTCCTCATCTTCGTCAGCTTAAGCAGAAGTGCTGGCAGCACCTCAATGCCCGCCGACGCCTGAGCAACACCAACTGGGGTGCAGATAGATCTACGCTGCTGTGGCTCTACGGAGCCCTTGTCCAATCACGAATTGACTATGGGAGTGTGATTTAGGGTTCGGCAGTGCCCTCAGCGCTGAATTTACTCGACCCTGTGCACCACTGTGGGGTTCGATTAGCGACAGGAGCATGTAGGATGAGTCCGGTGACCAGTGTACTGGTGAAGGCTGGGATCCCTCCATTATAAATTAGACGTGCAAAATTGCTCGCCAGTTACATTGCACACATTTGTAGTTCTCCTGAGTATACAAATTACCTTCTCCACGGCATTCCAGCCCCCACAACAGCAACCCAGATCAGGGGGTTAATGATTACGGTTTGCATTCGATTGCTTCTGTCTGGAGTCCTTGCCTGTTCTACCTCTCCTCGAGGTCCATTCACGTACATCTCCATGTTGTAAGCCTCAGCCACAGCTTTGTCTAAACCTTTCACGTGGCCCTAACGACTCCATTAACCTTGCGGCTCTCCACTGTCACTTCATCTCTATTCTTGACACGTACTGAGGCGACAAATTGGTTTACGCTGATGGCTCGATGGCTGATGCTCTCGTCAGCGTCGCGTATGTCCATGGAGGACATAATGAACAGCATTCCTTCCCGATGGCTGCAGTTCTTCCACGGCGGAGCTGTTGGCTGTATCTTGTACTTTTGAGCTGATGTGTTCATGCTCTGGGGAGTCGTTTCTGTGTGCCAACTCCTTGAGCAGCCTACAAGGTATCGACCAGTGCTCTCCTCGTCATCCGTTGGTAGCGATCATCTAGGAGTTCATCTACGCCCTGGAACGGTTCGGTCGTTCATTGGTGTTTCTCTGGACCCCTGGTGACTTCGGAATCCCAGGCATCAAACTTGCTGAGAGATTGGCCAACAGGCTACGTGGAAACCACTCATGGAGATCGGCTTCTCTGCAACTGACAAGCTTGCTGTACTACGCCGCAAGGTTTTGCGGCTTGGGAGACGAAAAGGCATAACCTCAGCATGCACAACAAACTGCGTGCCACTAAGGAGACTTCGAATGTGTGGCAATCCTCCATGTGGGCCTCTCGTATGGACTCTGCGGTTCTCTGCCAGCTCCGCATTGGCCCCGCTTGTGTGACACATGGCTGCCTCCTGCACCGTGATTACCCACCTCAGTCAGTTTCGGTGTGGCGCCCGGCTGACGGTGGCCCATATCTTGGTGAGCTGTCCTCCTTTGGCTGCCCTGTGACGGACTCTTCAGCTACCGGACTAGTTGTGACTTCGTAGGCTTTCCCGGCGTAATAAGTCTTGAAAATCTCTTCGGGTTTGCTGCCGGACTAGTTGCCATTAATTTCAACTGAAAAAGCCTCATTGGCTAATTTAGGTTTAAGTTTTATTCGTGAGGGTGGGTTTTATCATTCTTTATAAGTTTCAGCTCTAAAGCTTGTGTGGTGGATGTTTTCATGTGTCGCAGAGTGGCTAGCTTTTTCCTTTTTGTTCTCGTGGTGGGTCAGCCACGATCATCTGCTCATGTTTTTATCTGTTCTATCTTGTTTCTTGCTCCTCTGTGGCTTTCTTTTCCTGTTTTGTCCATGGTAGTGTTGATTGTCCTGTTCTTCTCCTGGTTCCTCCATTCTCCTGTTACCGTGCTGTACATCTCTTTTATTTCCCTTGTGTAATAATTTTGTTGGAAACGAGAGACCGATGACCTCACAGTTTGGTCCCTTCCCCCCTCTTTCAAACCAACCAACCTAAATGGAGGAAACCTGTAGTAAGTGGTTGACAAGAATGAATATTTTTAGACCATTTGGATGTGTATTACGCTCTCGTATTATACACAAGCAACGGAAAATTTTATCCATATGTTACGCAAGTTTCATCGGAGTTCCTCGTCCGTGTAAAATCTGCAAATGTAGCACAGCATAGAGGTTAAATGAAAAGAACCGAAATTTTTTTAGCGTTTAGTGTTTCTGAAGTGTTTGCAGTAAGAGCTGATAGCGGAAAATGAAAGTATGACGTTGTTACGTAGGATTACATTGCTTTATTGTTAAAAACCATTTCATTGCTTGTAGTTTAGGTAGAGAATTTGTGTTCACATTGCCATCGAGGGCTTAGATGTAGGCTAATTGCTCTCGTGCCGTCGAAATCAAAAGAGACGCCTTTACAATATTAAAGGCTCAATAACTCGCGTTGAATATTTGTAGAGTTCAACTCATACTTAGTTGACACATATATCGTTCGGAGCTAGGTGGCCTCTCTTTACAGGTTGAAAGAATTCTCTTGCTTAACGTAAATTTCATTCCCGGAATATTTCCGAAATCCTCATTTTCAGGATGTTACCTTTAAACTTCCGTGCAAGCGCGCAGCCAGTGGTATCGGGTTTTCTGTATGAATCGTTGTCTTCACTGCTGCGTATTCCTTTGCTATTGTAATTTTGCAGAAGAAATTTTGTAACGCAGATGAAGTGACGTCTTTGATTTCACATTACGTGTATTAACGAAGCGCAAGTCAACAGTGTGGAAACATTTAGACGTAGAAATGTAATCGTAATTTGATGATGAATTAACCATTTTAGTCTGTTGTACTAAACTGATGATGAATTAGTGTTTTTCAAAGTAGAGCACAGCCAGAAAATATTATGTATGTTACAGAAGTTATTCCGAAGTACCGGTCGGTGCGCATTATTCTGCCGTCTTGGGAAAGGTGAAGTGTGCGCGGTGACAGTTGCTCGCCTGTGACATCCGCCTCTCGTGCTAAGACACGTTTCCTTGGGTGCAGAAACGTGTTGCAGCGTGCTGCGGAATACTGTTGCGTCATTCTGTGTGATGCTGGCTGCGTGGTCCTGCGTGAAACGTCTACCAAGGTGAGGGGAAAAAAAGAAAAAAAGTGGCGGCGCGTGTTGCTCTCACTGTCCTTTGGAGAACGTCCACCTACCTCTATAGTCTTCAGGTTTTCTGCACACTCACTGTGTGTTGGTAGATACTGGATTAGCCAACAGAAATAGCGTTGGCGAAAATTCGGCTAAGTGCCCACCACGAAAAAGCCACAACTCCAGTCCATGGGCAGAAACCGAAAGTTAAACTACCGAGCGTTCGGGTTTCTTGCATGTCTCGTTCAGGAGAGTCTAAAATTTCTTTCTAGTTGTTTTGTCTCCATAACACTGAAAATATCGGGTCGGAATAAATATCTTGGGCTGCTTTCAGGTGTGAACTTTTAACGGAAAATCAGCGATATGGCGTAAATAAAGTCCGGATATTAAATACGGGCTTGATGGCAGTTTTCTGAGTCCGAAAAAGTCGCTGACCCACGACTACTTGAGTCAATACATTGTGTTCAGTAGGCGTCTTATAGAGAAGTGGTCAACATAATGTGTAGCAATCTGCAAGAAACATGCCAAGCGGAATTCATGTTGAAAGGTTCGCACACGAATATCTCCTACATCAAGCCACTCACAAAACTCGAACTTCCACAAAATACTCAGCACTGCAGTCGCTTTTCGTCAGCAATGAGAGAACCGATCAACTGCGCGAATTTAATAATTTTCAACTACAAATTTGATTCTTGAGATTTAACAAACGTTAACCGGAATACGGCTCCAAGGCGACTATATCGTCTCCTAGATCTAAGGCGCAAAGCCTAATCAAAGGCGCGGCGAATACTGAATTCCTATTGGCGACGCAATCATTACAAGATGACAACTAGTAATAATTTGCTACGTTATAGTGGTATTTATAATTAGACGACTGTGCATGATAGCGATACGACAACTACTCTCTAACACCTTTTCTTAATTCATTTAAAATATGCTATGGAAATGCAGAAGCATTTAAGCTTTTAGGAGGAGTTGGTTTTTCTCGATACTCGCCGTTTACCACGTCTCGTCTCCTAACCTGTGTCGTACGACATACTTGTCTACTCAGCTTCAGTGGTACACGTCGATAACGTGAGGAAACATTTTGGCTAATAGCCAGTAACACTGAAGTACAAATTAATATAACATGACGAGGAATTTTAGGAAGCCAACATTCGAGATGTAGAGGTGGTGAAACTTTTACCTTTATACTTTTTGTGAGGGGGAGGTGCGGCGGTGAAGGGAGTAACAGTTTCGGAAAAGAATTAATTTATTTTTGCAATCCGTTGGAGGTCGGTGGGTGCCACAGTTTACCCTTTACTGGCGCGACGCGAGTTTCAGTGGGCTGTGATCAACAGTTTGCTTCTACACGCACGACAGCAGTAGCGGAAGCAGCTAAAGCAAAACATGCAGCTCTGTGATCGAGTGGAAAACCTGTTCGTTTTGGCAGTCAGAAAGTACATCGAAATTATGGAAGAGGAATACTGAATATTACCGGAAAGGGTATTCACAAGTGTTATGCAGCCAATGTTCATAAAACGTGAAGGACGGGGCATAACATTTCAGTAACAAAATTGCTCGACGATGCGGAGAGACAAAAGGTCCCACAACTTCACAACACAGACTTAGGTCGCTTTGAGTCGGTATCTACGGCAACAACGGTGTAAGACAGTGACAAATTCGAAAGATAAGGAAACCAGTTTAGAGAGCAAGAACAGCGTATCAGCGGTCTCTGGGAATCGAACGAAATGAAATTCACTTACGTAGAGAACAGAAGGCGGAATGCTGATATTAGAAGGCAACAGCGGAAAAATACTGAAATTCGGACATCGTTCTAAGACTATTCGTTGTAACAAGGAACATGAACTTCCATCCTCCCTGTTAACAATTCTGGAACAAATGGAGAATCTGTTTTGTGTCGCAATACTTGGCTACCTTTGCTTGATAATGAACTCAGGCACTCGTGGAGAGCTGAACAAGTGCTACAAACTCTTCATAACAGTAAGTTATTTGTGGACATCGTCACCGATAAGAACAGGATGCGTTACACGACAGAGCGAACACACTTTGCCGAAGAGGTTATCAGAATAGTGTGTACAGCAGTCACGATTTGGAACAGACCGTTACAGGATCCGGGATCGATGCGGTGAAGTTTTCCAATCTTTCGTGGCCCTGCTGTGGATCGCCCGTTTGGTGCCCTGAAGAGTTGGTTTGCCAACTGAAACTCTAGTTCGTAAGTGAGTAAGTGGACAGATGTGAGCTCTGTTGACACTGTGCTGTTGGCTTTTGTGTCACTGGGGGTTTGAGTCACTGGGTCGACAGATTGACCATATTTCGTACTGACAGGATACCAAAATTCCCTTCTCGTGGGAGAGGGTCTGTGCAGCGATAGCAGCAACGAAGAGGAATCACGTAGACATGGCAACGAGCGCGTGGAAGTGCTAAGAGGCTAGAGGGAAGAGTGCCTTCAGTATGGAAAAAGATAATTTTACCAAATGGCAGAAAATGGGTCAGCAATATGGGAAGCTCGGTGGCCTGTATGCCTGCTAAAGACTTCGTGCAGTAAGACATTCCTGTAAGGCTGCGGTCACGTCGACGACGGTATCTGTGCATTTTACATCGACCGAAGATCTTTCCAAACCAGTAAGTCGCTACGTGCGCGGTCACAGGGTAGCCGATGTTACCGCCCGATCGTGCACATTTCGGATAATTGCTGAAATTCATATGTTTTTATTGGCATATCGGCCGACATTATACGAAGCAGACTGCAACAAACAGATCGGTAAAAGGCGTTTGTTCCATTTTGTGAATGAAAAGTCATCGGGATATATTTTGGTATCAATAGATTGAAATCTCAGCTTTGTCGGAAACCACCCGTAGGATAAATCATTATCGGGAATTGTAAGTGTAACTTTACTTTTTAACGTCAAAGAATCTGTTAGAGAGGGATGCTGCATCTCACGGTTAGTTGCTTTAGTGGATATGTCTTTGGCTGTGATAAGTGGACAAAAGTTGCATAGCTATTATTATTACTGCTACCAACTGGGGCTATGTCGGTAGTGTGATGGTAGCATGAAGGGGTTTCAGATGTGTGTGTTTCTTCATTTTTCAGTCTGTAGGTGAGCACAACATCAAATAAATTCGGCAAAACATTAACTGTAATCTTGCTGTTAAAGGTTACCACGAATCATCGAGAATATATTGTACCGAAGACTCGTACATGACTCACTTTCGGATAACGGAAGATGATTTTCAACACCAGCAGAGGTGTGATTAGGGTCTAATAAAATCCGACAATCTGAGGGTGCAGTTCTGGCTAACGTAAAACGGGAAATTACAAGACTGTATTTGCCATCTGGCGTTTACATCTTTTTAATACTGAGACCTATACGACGTTCTGACAAGTTCTTGTCACGTGTTGCATGCTATTCAGGCTACAATGCCCTGAAGATTAAAAAGCTACTTATTTCACTCCTGCGACCCACATAAAGTACGACTAAGGATTGCATTTCTTCCATACCGAATTTTGGAGCTACGCTTCGTTCAACCCCAGCGGGTTTGGGGTCAGAATAAGCCCAAGGTATTCCTGCCTGTCGTAAGAGGAGACTAAAAGGAGTCCCTCCCCCTCAAGGGGGTAGTTTGCGACTGTGTCCGGAGACGAACGGTTCAACGACTTACATTTGATGTCATTTTTGTTTTTGGATTATTCTGGTTTCTTCCTCCCTTTCTTTGTTTTTCTTTCATTTCTTTTTCCTTCCATTCCTTTTCATTCCTTTGTTTTCCTTCCTTTGTTTTTCCTTCCTTTGTCCTTCTCCCTCCATCACTGTATTCCTTCCTTTTTTCCTTGCATTCTCCTCCTCCTCCTCCTCCTCCTCCTATTTCTCGCCTTCTCCTCCTTCTCCTCCTCATCATCACCTTCTCCTCCTCCTCCTCCTCCTCCTCCTCCTCCTCCTCCTCCTCTTCCTCGACTTGCCCTTCCCTTCCTCGACTTCTTCTCCTCCTCCTCTTCCTCATCCTCGACTTCTCCTCCCTCCCTGCCTCCTCCTTACCTTTTTGTCCGCCCTATTGTCTCCAGCTCAGCGTTTAAAACAGTCTGTCCTTTCTCTCCCTCTCTCCCTTTTTTCTATTCTTCTTTCCTCCCTGTGCGTGCCTGAAGGCCGACCCACGCATTCACACGCATAGCTGGTGACGGCGTAATGCGTAATTCCGCGCCCTGGGTAGGCACGTAAGGTTCACACGTACCCCCTGGTAAAGGCCAGGCCCGGGTAGGGATGATCGCCTGAGCTGACACCTTCTGACTATGCCGATTGTTCCCTCAGTCCGTTTCTCGGGAAGTGTGACCTGAGGTGTAAACATTCACCTAAGGCAGGAGCACCCTCTGGGAGGGTCCCAACAAGGAAGGAGCACGCCATCTGAAATGGTGGCAATCATAGGGGATTCATCCGCAATGAATTCTTCTTCTTCTCCTTCTCCTCTCTCGACTTCTGCCATAAAAACGGAAACATGACCGGCCACCAGTGACAAAAGTACTGCCGCCTGCCCCAAAGTTTCTCGTAGTTTCTAGATCTGATGATGGAAAAGATTTTTCATCTGTCAACCCCTTCGTTATTCATAATTGCGTAGATGTCATAGGTGGATCTGACAAGTCTTGCACCAGGATGCGTAACTGTACCTTGTTGTTGGAAACTGAGAGCGCCTTTCAGGCACAAAAACTCCTTCGCGACACACTCCTGTACACGTTCCCTGTCCAGGTGGGGGCTCACTGCACTTTGAATTCATCTCGTGGTGTGGTATCTACTAGATCACTTGATGGATTGATTGACGAGGAGATTCAGTCTTTCCTCGCTGAGCAGAGCGTGACAGCTGTCCATAGGGTCATGAAAAAGGTCGACTATGACCTTGTAATGACCCAGACAGTTTTCTTGCCCCCCTATGGGGTCCACAACTTTTTTGTGGATACGTGTGTGGCGAGCAAGGGGCCCTGAGCTATTGCAGCCTTCTTTCTCTCCAGGGCTGCATTTCCTTTCCCTTCCCCTCCTTTCCCCTCCTTGTTTCTTTCCCCTCGCCCTCTCCTCTCCCTCTCTTGGCGTCCTTGCTTAAGTTGGCCCCTGCTAACCTCCTGGTTCTGTTGGTTTTACAATTTGGCTTTGTTGCATAATCAGCTCCTCCTATTGGCATTCCCTGGTCCCCCTCTGGGGTTTGACCCCCATTCCTAAATTTTTGCTCCATAGTGTGAACCATTTGGGGAAGAGCACCTTACCTAGTGTCTCCTAGTACATTCCACCTTCTCTTTTACGTCGTTGTCTGATACTAGGTTGCATAGCCAGCACGGTAGCCAGCCCATGTGGTGGGGTCGCTATGTACCCTTTTGGTTGAGCCCCCTGAACACACAGGGATTACACTTCTGATACCTGAGCTGTGACCTCCTAATGCATGCCTTGGAGTGGTTGCTCGTCATGCTGGAGCATCGGAACTCCTGGCAATGTCGGCCATGCCAGACGGCCCTTGCTGTGGTTAGGTGGCACCTGTGAGGAGAGCCCCTGATCTGAGTTGGTGGTATCAGGGCGGACGCTATGCAAATGAAATGCATATGGGTCCAGAACTCTGGCTGTTCTTCTGCAGCTGTCTCTCAGCGTAGAACTGATTCTTAAAGTGCTTCTTCTCTTGCCCCCTTCGGCCTTCCTTCCATGACTACCCCCTGGGAAGAGGGTCAGGCCCGTTGGCTACTGGCGACGCACTTCCCCCGTTATCCAGTTTGCACCAGGACTGATGGGGATACTTTCACCAATACCAACTTTATTTTTTGTGTAACACATGGAAGACAATTTTGGTGAAGTGGACTCCCTGATCAAGATGAGGTCGGGTTTGTTGCTGATCAAAATTGCTTCACTTGCCCAATCTATGGCCCTTTGTGCCTGTACCCATCTTGGATCAATGTGTATTTTTCACATGGTCCTCATCCTTCAAACTGATGAGGAACTTCGGGACAATCTCGGATGGCGGGGTGTTCAGATTGTTCGGCGTGTTCAGAAGGGTTCTAAAGACAGTCGTATTGATACTGGTGCCTTTATCTTGGACCCTGAAGGGGATACCCTGCCTGCAAAAGTTAAGATTATGTTTTATCGATGTGATGTGAAGCCGTACTTCCCACCACCTATGAGCTTGCGTTTTGGACACGTCTTCCTGCTGTTCACAGGCCCCTCTCTGTGGTGACTGTGGACGTCCACTCCATGTGTTCCCCCTCCTGTGTGTGTAAATTGTCATGGTAGTCATTCTCCACGTTCACCCGATTGCCCAGTATATAAGAAGGAAAAGATGATACAGGAGTATAAGTCCCTCGATTGTTTAACCTACACAGAGGCCCGTAAGAAGTATCCAGGTCTTCAGCCAGTGTCCATGACATCTAGTTATGCTTTGGTTTCATCTTCACCCCTTCCTCACCCCCATCTCGGACCCCTCGCCTCCCCCCTCCCCTGCAGCTCCAGCACTTTCTTCTCTGGGCGGTGCTCCCCTCTCCAGCCGGAAAAGTGTCCCACTCCTTCGGCGTCTGCCGGTCAAGGGCGCCTATTCAGGATGCCCCTTCCCAGCACCTTCCAGGCCAAAGGTCTGCTGCATCGTGACGACCGCGAGAGCCGCGGTCTGTCGGCCCCAGGTTGCCCGGTCTTTCTGTTCGCGATATTGCAGCAGCTTGCTCCTTTATGCCACACGGCCCTCCTAGCTCTCAAAGAGAAAAGAAGAAACAAAAGTCCGAGACAAAGAGCCTCTGGTGTCAGCAGAGGTCCTCGTGTTGAGTTTTATTCGGGGGGGGGGGGGGGGGGTTTATCGTATGATTTGAGTGTTTGTCCTTTTCTTTCCTGTATTGACTTGGGCCTTTCGCCTGTGGTTTTAAACTGTGGGTTTTAATGTCATTTGGTGGTTGGCTTTTCCTTATTTTCATGGTCGGCCAACCACCTTCACACTCGGTGTGATTTTAGTTCCGTTTGTCTGGTCTTTGTCTGTCTTTCTCATATTGTGTCGTCCCTTGTCTCAGTTCTCCGTTTTTAACGACTGACAGTTTTTATTTCGTGTGGTTTTATCGTGGAACAAGGGACCGATGACCTTAGCAGTCTGGTCCCTTCAATCCCACACCCAACCAACCAATCAGCAGAGGTCCCATCCGGATTCTGTCGTTCATGGATGTCGCCCCCTCCTTGTCGGTGACAGATGGTGACTGGGTGGTATGACTGGCTTTAGCCTGTTCAACCTCCATTGAAATCATTGTTCAGTGGTTATCCAATGGAACTGTAATGGATACTACCATCACCTTCAAGAATTGAAATCCCTTATTTCGTCTTACTCTGCACCTTGTGTGGTTCTACAGGAATCTCATTTTACTGATGATCACTCACAGACCCTCTGTCGGTTCAGTGTTTTCTGTCGAAATCGGGTCGGACCCTCACGGGCTTCTGGTGGCGTTTGTACGTTGGTCCATACAGACATTGCTAGCAGGTGGATTCCTCTTCAATCTATATTGGAAGCTGTTGCCGTTAGGGTACACCTAGACTCTGAGGTCACGGTTTCCAATCTTTACCTCCCTCCTGACAGGACTCTTACATCTGCTGCCTTAACTGCCCTCCTTCAGCAACATCGTCTTCCCTTCTTCCTTTTTGGGGATTTTAATGCTCATCATCCCTTGTGAGGCAGTGCCTTTCCATCTAGACGAGGTCTTCTCATAGACCAGTTTATTGCAGACCACGACTTGTGCCTTCTTGATGATGGCTCTCCTACTCATGTCAGTGCCGGTCATGATACCTTTTATGCCATTGATCTTTCTCTTTTCTTTGCACTCTCTCCTCCATTCATTTCACTGGTCGCCAAACGACGACCTTTGTGATAGTGACCATTTCCAGTTGATTATCTCTCTCCCTTCCCGCTCCCCAAATGACACGTTACCTTGTTGGTGTTTCCAACGCACCGATTGGCCTCTATAAACTAAACAGGTCTTGTTTTCTCCCTCTTTGTCGGGTTGTATTGATGACATCCTACATGACGTGTCTGACGCGATTGTTCGCGCTGCTAGCCCTGCTGTCCCGCGTTCATCTGGGCCATTAAGTCGCCGGCAAGTCCCATGGTGGAGTACAGCCATTGCCATTGCAATCCGTGATCGCTGTCGAGCTTTGCAACACCTTAAGGGGCACCCATCCGTAGCCAGACTTACTACCTTTAAACGCCTCTGCGCTAAAGCACGTTATTGAATCAAACAGAGCAAGTGGATATGTTGGGAACGATTCGTTTCTTTCCTTGGTAGTACTGTCCCTCTGTTACGAGTATGGGCTACACTTCGCTCTCTCCAAGGTTGCCATTGGCAGTCCACCCTCACAGGCCTTCACCTCCCAGATGGCCTTTGTACGGACCCATTAGCTTGTGCAGACTACCTTGCGACCCATTTTGCACTGGCATCAGCCTCCTATCCAGCTGCTTTCCTTCACCAGAAACTGGTGGCTGAAGCTTTCATCTTATGTTTTACCCCTTGTGAGTCAGAATCTTAAAACAAACCTTTTACTGAATGGGAATTTCTTTCTGTTCTATCTTCTTCTCATGATACGGCCCCTGGCCCAGATTCCATTCATAACGAACTGCTTCAACATCTCAGTGCTCCACAATGACAACATCTTCTCCAGCTGTTTAACTGTATCCGCTCCAGGGCGACTTCCCTTCTCTGTGGAGGGATAGCATCGTGGTTCCTGCCCTTAAGCCTGTTAAGAACCCCCTATTTGTAGACAGCTATTGGCCAATTAGTCTGACCAATGTTGTTTGTAAGTTACTTTAATGGATGGTAGCCCGTCGGCTCAATTCGGTCCTCCAGTCTCGAGATCTATTGTCCCCTTACCAGTGTGGCTTCCAAGAGGGACGGTTTCCAATCATCCAATCATTTACTTCACTTGGAATCTGCAGTTCGGCAGGCTTTTTCCCAGCGCCACCATTTAGTTGCAGTGTTTTTTGACCTTCTAAAGGCCTATTACATGGCCTGGTGCCATCACATTTTGCTTACCCTTCATCAGAAGGGTCTTGGGGCCCACTACTGATTTTCATCCGCCAGTTCCTGTTCCATCGGTCATTCAGAGTTTGAGTTGGTACTGTTTTTAGTTCTCCACGGACCCAGGAGACAGGTATCCCACACGGTTCTGTCTTGAGTGTCCCTCTTTTCCTCATTGCTATCGATGGACGTGTGGCCTCAGTCAGTCATTTGGTTGCCCCTGCCCTGTATATGGATGGTTTCTGCATTTGGGTTAGTTCCTCCTCGATGGCATCTGCAGAACGGCAGCTCCAGGGAGCTACACGGAGTGCCTCTGCATGGACCCTCTCCCACGGGTTTCAATTTACTCCTCTACAATCGCAGGTGGTCCACTTCTGCCGCCGTACTATGATCCACCCCGATCCAGAGCCCTATCTTTATGCACAACGATTGCCAATGGTCCCACAGTTTCGTTTCCTTGGTTATCTTTTCCACAAAAACTCATTTGGCTGCCCCATATCAGACATCTGAGGGTAGGATGTTTCTGTAAACTCAATGTCCTTCACTTCCTTACCCACTCCTCTTCGGGTGCAGACCGTTCCCCCATCCTCCATTTTTATCATGCTCTAGTTCTGTCTCCCTTGGACTATTGTTGTCAAGTTTATGGTTCAGATGCTCCTTCCACACTGCACGTGCTGGATCCAGTCCACTATTGTGTTATCCATTTGGCCACCGGTGCCTTCCCTACTACCTCTGTTGATAGTCTCCTGGTTGAATCTGGGATTCCCCTCCCCCCTTTTCTGTTCGGCAGTCCCAGCTTCTGGTGTCTTAAGCACTCGCTGTCCCTCCCTCTCATCCTTCCTATTCTGTCCTGTTACGAGACCATGGACGTCGCCCACCCCATTCCATCCCTCGGGCGGGTTTACCGGTTGGGCTCTGCCTTGCGTCTCTTTGCTGTGATTTTCAGCTTTCTTCTTTGTCCTGTCTTCCTCGCTCTCTCCCTTCCACCCCCCCCCCCCTTGGCTAGTTCCTCAGCCTCTAATTTGGATTGATCTCCTCCAACGTCCAAAAGATTCCATCCCCCCATTGGTGATCCATTCCTTTTTCCGCCTAACTTAATGGGAGTTTCGGGATGCTGTCGTTTTTACACTGATGACTCAAAATCTGCTGATCATGTGGGGTATGCTTTCACGTCCCCTGTTGGAACGAAAAATCACCTGCTGCCACCTACATGTGGGGTTTTTACTGCGTAATTGATGGCAATTTCCCAGGCCCTTTACTTTTATTAAACAGTCCCAACACAACTGTGTTTTGTTCATGTAACGACTCAATGAGTGGCCTTCTTGCTATTGACTGATGTTTTTTGCGTCGTCCCTTGGTCTCTGTCATCCATGACCATCTCGTTGATATTCACTGTGCTGCTTGTTCCATTGACTTCCTTTGTGTCCCTGGCCATGTGGGTATCCTGAGTAATGAGCTCGCTCATCATTTGGCTGGAGAAGCAGTCACTTACCCCCCGTTTTCTTTAACCCCTCCTGCAGCGGATTTACTGCTTCACATCAAATCCCACTTCACACAGGCATGGGCCAACTTTTGGGACGCTTCTCCCCTGTCTAATAAACCTCGTGCGATCAAGGTGATACAAGGATCATTGTGTTCTTCCTTCCACCTCTCGCGAAAGACTCGACCACACTGTGTCGTCTCCGCATTTGCCAAACCAGGCTTTTGCGGGATGGGTCACCCCCACTTTGTGGTTGTGGAGCCTTCCAGTCAGTAGCCCACATTTTTCTTGAATGCCCCCTTCTTTTGGCTCTGCGTGCTAAGTACAGACTCACGCACACTTTACCTCTGATGTTGGCTGACGATTCCCACATGGTCTCTCTGGTTCTGTTTCCTCCGGGAAAGTGGTTTTTATTCTCAGTTTTAAGGTGTTGGGGCAGGGCGGTGAGTGCTTGGGTGTCTCCCACTGTAAGCCATGTTTGGAGATTCCAGACTCACCGCCCTGACAGAGATAATATTTTCTTCCCCTTTTACTCTGTTTTACCCTTTTTTAAAGGATTGGTTAGTCTCCTTTTCTCATAGGTACTTCTACATTCTAGCGGTTGCACGTCTTAAGTCATAGGTGGTATTGCCTATGCTGCTTCATCATAGTGTTGGGTTCGTTGTCTTGCTGACTTCCCTCATTTTGTTTTTTACCATTTACAACATGACTGCCCTTTTACGTTTTCACCTTCTTCCCTTTTATTGTTCTGACTTTCCTGAGATGTCAAACAAGTGGAATGGACCACATTTGCAACAAGGGGCTGATGACCTTGCTGTTTGGTCCTATAAACCCCACACAACCAACCAACTAACCAAGCTTTCTTGCGTTTGACAGTGTTCAGCTGCCGTCGCGCATCAAAGTGGGCTATGAAGTTATTTCTGTTCGCCCTTACGTCCCGATACCTACTCGCTGCTACCAGTGTCATCGTTTTAATCACACCCGCCAGTCTAGTTCTAATGCCGATAAATGCGTCACTTGTGGCAGGGACGCCCATGGGGGTGACTGTCTGTCTGTCACCTTGTTGTGTGAACTGTCAGGGTGACCATGCAGCATCCTCCCGCGAGTGTCCCATCTACAAGGATTAATGCTGTTTACAGGAAATTCGGGTCAAAGAGAAAGTGTCCACCTCGGCTGCTCGCAAGCTATTTGTTAGTAGGAAGCCCACGCTGCTCCCAACAAGGAAATACAGTACTGTCCCCTCCCCTCCTTCGCCTGCTAGGTAGGTGTCGACACAGACATGCTATCTGACCTTTAGCATTACGGTCGTCCGTTCGGCCAGTGCTAAGATCGCCCGATCAACGTCTCCTCTTCCTCCAGTCACCCCTAAGACACAAGAACCTTCATCAGCTTCTGCCTAGTCGAAGACCCAGAAGTCAGCTGCACGGGCCTTCAAGAACGAACCGTCCCGTGAAGACTTCCTATGTACCTCGAACTCCCAGCCATCGACCAGTACTTCGACTAAACAACCTTCCAAGAAGGCTCATAGGAAGCACAGTTCTCCTTCTCGGCCACGGCGCGTTTCTTCTCCTGCGCCACCCAGCAGTTGCCCCCCCAGGCCGTCATCCGTTTCGCCTGGCCGCACCGCTGGTAGCCGAACATCTGGCCGTTCACCGCCGGAGGAAGCTCCCCCTCCCGGCCGTCTTAACAAGATGGCTGACGAACCTATTGAACAAATGGACAAGAACTCTTCGCCTATTGATAGCGACCATCTCGCTTACCATCTATGTCTGTAAGGTGATGGAACGAATGGTTAACTTTAGGCGTCGAGATTCGAGCAGCCAAACCAAACTACTTACCGATGTACAATGTGGATTTCGTAGCCGCCTCCATGCTGACGACCATTTGGTTACCTTGTCGACCTTCATTATGAATAACTTCTTGCGGAAGTGCCAGACAGTAGCTGTGTTGATTGATTTGGAGAAGGCTTAAGACACCTTTTGAAGGGCGGGCGTTACCCACACCATGCTTACATGGGGATTTCACGGTCGCCTCCCTCTTTTTTTTCGTGAATTTTTAATCGATCGACAGATAAGGGTACTTGTGGGTTCTGTGCTGTCCGACGCCTTTCGCTAGGAGAATGGGGTGCCACATTGCTCATTTTTGAGCGTCACTCTCTTCGCCATAGCGATCAATCCAATAATGGATTGCCTCCCAGCTGATGTATTAGTCTCCCTTTTCTTGGACGATTTTACCATCTACTGCAGCGCACAGCGTACATGATTCCTGGAGCGCTGTCTTCAGCGTTGTTTTGACCAGCTTTACTCCTGGAGTGTCACCAATGGCTTCCGTTTTTCTGCCGAGAAGACGGTCTGTATTATCTTCTGGCGCTACAAAGAGTTTCTCCCACCGTCCTTAAATCTGGGCTCCGTTGCTCTCCCATTCGTGGAGACAGGATAATTTTTAGGTCTTACATTTGACAGGAAACTTATCTCCACATGTCTTTTTTGGCTGCCAGTTGTACCCGTTCTCTAAATGCCCTCCATATTCTCAGCGGTACGTTGTGGGGAGCGGATCGAACCGTCCTACTTCGCTTATATCGGTCGATCGTCCGCTCCAAGCTGGATTGTGGGAGCTTTGTACACTCCTCTTTACGGCCGTCCATCTTACGCCGTCTCAACTCCATACAACATCGGGGTTTACGTCTTGCGATCGGAGCGTTTTATACTAGTCCCGTCGAGAGTCTTCATGCTGAAGCCGGTGAATTGCCACTAACCTCCCAGCGCGATGTACTGCTATGTTGGTATGCCTGTCGGCTATTATCAGTGGCCAACCAGCCGTCTTATAGTTCCTTTATTGATAACTCTCTCGACTGTCAATACGGGTTCTATGTATCTGCCCTGCTACACCCTGGAGTTCGCTTTCGTTGCCTCCTTCAGCAACTTAATTATCCACTCCCTGCAACCTTTAGAGTGGGTGAGAGCAAAACGCCACCTTGACCCTACGCTCAGGTTCGCGTTCACCTTGACCTCAGCTCGTTCCCAAAGGAGGTAACCTCAGCTTCAGTATATCTCTCGCGGTTTGTCGAACTTCGTTAGAAGTTCATTAATACGAACTTCATTTATACAGATGGCTCTAAGACCAATGACAGTGTCAGGTGTTCTTTTATTGTCGGGGCACACAGTTTCAAATACCGGCGCCATGGCCATTGTTCGGTTTCACAACTGAGCTCTTTGCCCTCTACCAGGCTGTTCTATACATCCGCCGCCACCGACATTCTGCTTATGTCATCTGCTCTGATTCCCTGAGCGCCATCCAGAGCCTCAGTGATCCGTATCCGGTTGACCCTTTCGTGCGCCAGATCCAACGCTCTCTTCAGCAGCTGGCTGACGATGGTTCTCCGGTTACCTTTATGTGGGTTCCTGGCCATGTCGGTATCCCTGGGAATGAAGTTGCAAGATGCCGCCGCCAAGGCTGCGGTCCTCCAGCCTCGGACAGGTTCTTGTTTTGTGCCTTCATCTGATTTCAGCAGGGTCATTTGTCAGCGCATTTTATCGCTGTGACATGCCAATTGGTCTACACTTATTGAAAACAAGCTTCGGACATTGAAACCTCTCCCCACGGCTTGGACAACCTCTTCACGCCCTTCTCGGTAGGAGGAGGTCGTTTTGTCCCGGTTACGTATTGGACACTGCCGGTTCAGCCGCCGCCGTCTGCTGACGGCTGCGTCGGCGCCGTCCTGCCAATGTAGGCAATCGCTAACTGTACGCCACATTTTAATGTCCTGTCCAAATTTTAGTGCACTGCGCTTTGATCATAGCCCTCCATGTACTCTGGAAGAAATTTTAGCGGATGACCCAAAAGCAGCTGCTCGCGTTCATCGTTTATCCACTTCTTCAAACCTGTCTGACATTTGATTATGCTGTTTTTTATTATTCCTTGCCTGTTAATGTGCCTTTTATTAGTGTTGTCCTTTTTAGTTGCTGCTTTAACATTGTGCCTCACAGTGCATTCATAATTTAGTCTGGGCGCTAATGACCACTGTAGTTTGCGCCCGAAAACTACAAAAAACCACACATTGACAGAAAACCACAATTTCAAGGTGCACGCCGACAATTTCTTTATGAGTGACACTCTTTAGTACTCTCTTGAGTATTAGGAGTAAATATGCTGAAAGATTGACCTCCCCAACGAAAAGACATGAAGGCTGGAGAACGAGGAGCAATAGCACGTCCAATAGAAGATACAGGAGATCCATTGTAGTAATACGTACGATAACAAACGTCTTACTCTGCAATCATCTTTCGTTGGTATTGAGACTCAGGGTGAGACACAGGTGGAACATTCCACAAAGACAATACGTGCAAGTCCCAAGATGGGTCATTGCACCTTACAACACCTGTATTGGTGGTATTTGATTGACAAATTATCATAACTATAGAAATACTACGTAGCATCGATGATTTAGTATTTATACAGCTTCCAGGACGCAATTAAAATTGCGGTGATCACCAGGTGACTCGAATGGACTGCAGGTTACTTCAAGAACAACACATTCCACTGCGCAAATTAAAAGCGGAAATTGCGGGTGGACTATTAGCCGTTAAGAGAAATCAAAGCGAGGACGCCCAAGTAAAGAGAACTTGTCAAAAAAGAATAGAGCTACGAAAACAGTTCCGCCAGTTTTTGACTGCCAAAAGAAAAAGTAAGATGATTGGCTTGTAAGGGAGGAAACAAGAGGACGATGCAGATGAGTTTCAAGGTGGTAGCGTCTAAGTCTGCATCTGCATCTATACTCCGCAATCCATCATGAGGTCCATGGCAGAAGTTACGTCCCATTGTACCAGTTACTAGAGCTTCTTCCTCTTGTATTCACGTATACAGCACGGAAAGAACGATCATTCGTATGCCTCTGTGCGTGCAGTACTTACTCTAATCATATACTCACGATCCCAATGTGAGCAATTGGGATGGTAGTATATCCTAGAGTAATCATTTAAAACCGGTTCTTGAAACTTTAACACTTTCTCGGGATAGCTTCTGTATTCGAGAATTAGTTCTTTCATTCTCTCTCCCACGAATTAACCCTGTGACCATTCGTGCTGCCCATCTCTATATACGTTAAATGTCCTCATCGAAACGTCGCGGGTTTTCGACGCAGATACCCGGATGGAAGCCCGAGAAGATTTCATCAGCAGTACACGCCGGGAAAGCCTACATTCACATATTTGGCTACGGTAGTCACTGCCTGTCAACAGAGCGTGATCCCTTCAAACATTTCATTCAGCACCTATCTATAGCCCTAAGCTTTCAGACATATTTTGCACTAATGTTCCTTTAAAAGTTCCGTTACAGCGTTTCTATACCATGGAGGTTATCTCCCATTATGAACTGTTCTGTGGGACACACATCTATCCAGCATGTGGTCAATTACCCTTTCAAATTTGAGCCATATTTCTTCTACATGCTCCTGCCTTGTGTTTCCAGTTCCTCATTCACATATGACAACATCCATTTTCATCTAGTTTACAGAACATACTTATCTTTCTGCTCTAGTTGACCTCTGTACTTCAATAATCACTGTTGCCAGAACCCCACCATGGTCACTGATCCCAGTTTCGATGTGGGTATCCTCAGAATTCAGGTATGTTCGTTGCATTAAATCCAATATATTTCCATCATAACTAGGGTTCTTAACTGTCAGTTAACAGTAATTGTTAGTGAACTTTCACAGGACGCCCTACCATACCCACCACTAGACGAAACCTCAGTTCACTTCTCAACAAGTTCCCCAATCATATTGTAATCAGTGGTGGAGACTTTAATCATCCAACAATTAACTGGGAAAATTAGTTTTGTTCAAGTGTTCGGTTACATCAGTAGAGGAGTCTGTTGGGCGATAGGATCCTTTTATACCCACTCGTGGTACTCAGTCTTGTGCAGTCACCCACATGCAGCTTCAATTTCTCTCTGTGGATTTGAGTTACTGTACTGCGACAAATACACGACCTGTATTTGTCATTTGGCTATACTTTCGATGTACACCTAAATTTTCCCTAAAAATCTACCATTTCGGATTTGAACCAGCTTTCTGTACCTACCATAATGTGAGCATCACTGCTTTTGATGAGCACCTCAAACTCCGGCACTTAGTTGAAGTTTACCTTTAGGATTTTAATACTCTCACCAGTGGGACGTATTTTTCCAACTTCCACTGATATTTCTGGTTTTTCTGCAGCGAGTGTTATCTGGATGGATGAAGACCATCAGGTAATGAAACAGGTTGACAAAACCATAGTGCCTACACACACTGTTCCATGTCCGATGTAGTAGTGCTTCTGTCAGATCACGGCAAGCTAAGTATTTCATCACGTGCCATATGACAAGCCCAGTCAGCTGTTGCTGGTGTCTACATTACAACCATACTCAAATATCTTGACGAAGCACAGCCGAATGTAGTACTTGTGGTAGGGATGCTCATGAGTGCAATTGCCCACCACCTTCTCCCTGCTGCATAAATTACAATATCAACTATGCTGCCTCATCTCGTTAATTTCCTCTGTATCTCCGTGAGTAAGCTGTCAAGGCGATCAGAGTGAAGGAAAAAGAGCCTTAACCTATCGTTAACAAGCTGTTGGATAGTGAAAGCTGTGTTTTCCACCATCTGCTACTAAAAGTATAAATCTCGATACTCCTCGCTCCTCAAAGCAAATCGCCACACGGACATGCGTTCTCAAATGCAGCATCGCAGTTGTAAAATAGCCTAGTGTCACGGTAGTATCCGCTTCTCCTTCTCCGAAGCTGCAACTCGCAACATCTTCACCTCTGGCGACGAAATCACCTGCTACACAACCAGCAGGCTAGAAATCAGGGACTAAAGTGCCCTGTGAAGATTTTAAACATCCTTCAAGCCAACAGACATCTGAAACTTCATCTGCCGACAGCAAAGGCTCAGATATCCAAGGAAAACTGTCTTTCCTTTCGCTGACTGGCTGGTCCTCATAAGCAGCGTCGTCACATGACACCCTCACCTGCCCAAGCTCCGTTCTGCCAGTGCCAACCTTTTTCGTGCCATGGAACCTGCACACTTACTCAGTGAGGATGCCGACACTTTCGTAGGTTGCATGGAACAGGATTCTCCAGCCACTACGCCCTATAGCATTGATTCTTTGAAGGCTGACACTCAGCAGCCCATGAGGTGACAACCCACCATTATTCCTCCTCCCATATCCGTCATGACTTCCCTCCAGTGGAATGTTTGTCACTACATCCAACAATGAGGATTTAAACTGCTCTTGGAATCCCTGCCCCGAGGAAACAAAATTGCCCTTGTGATGGCTTCGACGTCTTCCGTTTCTTTCCAGTCCACTTTAATCTCCCCCCTCCCTCCCAATGATTACATTCCATCTCGTGAAGGATTCATGCTGCTCCTATTGGTTGACGTTCATATTCAATCACTCTCACTGAACACTTGGCTGCAAGCTGTTACAGTCTGAATTTCCTTTCATCACTTGTTCCCTTTCTTTTATTGACATCACTCCAGCATTTGATGTTAGCAGTGGCCAACACCCTCACCTCTTTTTGCTACTTCGTGACTTTAATGTACACAATACCCTTCAGGGCCCTCCCCCCATGAACCACGGACCTTGCCGTTGGTGGGGAGGCTTGCGTGCCTCAACGGTACAGATATCCGTACCGTAGGTGCTGTGGTGTCACCGCCAGATACCACACTTGCTAGGTGGTAGCCTTTAAATCGGCCGCGGTCCGGTAGTATACGTCGGACCCGCGTGTCGCCACTATCAATGATTGCAGACCGAGCGCCGCCACACGGCAGGTCTAGAGAGACTTCCTAGCACTCGATCCAGATGTACAGCCGACTTTGCTAGCGATGGTTCACTGACTTCTACGCTCTCATTTGCCGAGACGATAGTTAGCATAGCCTTCAGCTACGTTATTTGTTACGACCCAGCAAGGCGCCATTATCCGTATTATTGATATTGTGAATCATGTACTTTAAAGAGCGACGTTCTCCATTAATGGATTAAAGTTAAGTATTCCACCAGCTACGTCCGTTTTTCTCAATTCTAATTCCCTTGTCATGTTCCAGACCTCACGCGAGCCTGCGTGAGCTAAAACGCGAGCATTTCGGCCTCCTTTACTATCACGGTTGGCTCTCCTGCCAACCACAACAGGTGCAACTACAACGGAGGGATATCTGTTGAGAGGCCAGACAAACGTGTGGTTCCTGAAGAGTAGTTGCAGGGCAACAGTCTGGATGATTGACTGATCTGGCCTTGTAACATTAACCAAAACGGCGTTGCTGTGCTGGTACTGCGAACGGCTGAAAGCAAGGGGAAATTGCAGCCGCAATTTTTCCCGAGGGCATGCAGCTTTACTGTATGGTTAAATGATGATGGCGTCCTCTTGGGAAAATATTCCGGAGGTAAAATAGTCCTCCATTCGGATCTCCGGGCGGGGACTACTCAAAAGGACGTCGTTATCAGGAGAAAGAAAACTGGCATTCTATGGATCGGAGCGTGGAATGTCAGATCCCTTAATCGAGCGGGTAGGTTAGAAAATTTAAAAAGGGAAATCGATATGTTAAAGTTAGATATAGTGGGAATTAGTGAAGTTCGGTGGCAGGAGGAACAAGACTTCTGGTCAGGTGAATACAGGGTTATAAATACGAAATCAAATAGGGGTAATGCAGGAGTAGGTTTAATAATGAATAAAAAAATATGAGTGCGAGTAAGCTGCTACAAACAGCATAGTGGCCAAGATAGACACGAAGCCCATGCCTACTACAGTAGTACAAGTGTATATGCCAACTACCTCAGCAGATGGCGAAGAAATTCAAGAACTCCATGATCAGATAAAAGAAATTATTCAGGTAGTGAAGGGAGACGAAAATGTAATAGTCATGGGTGACTGGAAGTCGAAAGTAGGAAAAGGGAGAGAAGGAACCATAGCAGGTGAATATGGATTGGGGCTAAGAAATGAAAGAGGAAGACGTCTGGTGAAATTTTGCACAGAGCACAACTTAATCATAGCTAACACTTGGTTTAAGAATCATAAAAGAAGGCTGTAAACATGGAAGAAGCCTGGAGATACTGGCAGGTTTCAGATAGATTATATAATGGTACGACAGAGATTCAGGAACCAGGTTTTAAATTGTAAGACATTTGCAGAAGCAGATGAGGAGTCTGACCACAATCTATTGGTTATGAACAGTAGATTAAAACTGAAGAAATTGCAAAAAGGTGGCAATTTAAGGAGATGGGACCTGGACAAATTGACTAAACCAGAGCTTGTACAGAGTTTCAGGGACAGCATATGGGAACAACTGAAAGGAATGTGGGAAAGAAATACGGTTGAAGACGAATGGGTAGCTCTGAGGGATAAAGTAGTGAAGGCAGCAGAGGATCAAGTAGGTAATAAGACGAGGGCTAGTAGAAATCCTTGGGTAACAGAAGAAATATGGAATTTAATTGATGAAAGGAGAAAATATAAAAATGCTGTAAATGAAGCAGGCAAAAAGGAATACAAACGTCTCAAAAATGAGATCGACAGAAAGTGCAAAATGGCTAAGCAGGCATGGCTAGAGGAGAAGTGTAAGGGTGTAGAGGCTTACCGCACTAGGGGTAAGATAGATACTGCGTATAGGAAAATTAAAGAGACCATTGGAGAAAAGAAAACGACTTGTATGAATATCAAGAGCTCAGATGGAAACACAGTTCTAAGCAAACAGGGAAAACAGAAACGTGGAAGGAGTATATAGAAGGTCTATACAAGGGCGATGTACATGCGTACAATATTTTGGAAATTTAAGAGGATGTAGATGAAGATGAAATGGGAGATAAGATACTGTGTGAAGAGTTTGACAGAGCACTGAAAGACCTGAGTTGAAACAAGGCCCCCGGAGTAGACAACATTCCATTGGAACTACTGACGGCCTTGGTAGAGTTTTGTCAGGACTGGCTCTCCCATCCGGTGAGCAAGATGTATGAAACAGGCGAAATACCCTCAGACTTCAAGAAGAATATAAAAATTGCAATCCTAAAGAAAGAAGGTGTTGACAGATGTGAAAATTACCGAACTATCAGTTTAATAAGTGACAGCTGCAAAATACCAACGCGAATTCTTTACAGACGAATGGAAAAACTAGTAGAAGCCGACCTCGAGGAAGATCAGTGTGGTTTCCGTAGAAATATTGGAACAAGTGAGGCAATACTGACCCTATGACTTATCTGAGAAGCTAGATTAAAGAAGGGCAAAGCTACGTTTCCAGCATTTGTAGACTTAGAGAAAGCTTTTGATAATGTTGACTGGAATACTCTCCTTCAAATTCTGAAGGTGGCAGGGGTAAAATACAGGGAGCGAAAGAGTATTTACAATTTGTACAGAAACCAGATGGCAGTTGTAAGAGTCGAGGGACATGAAATGAAATGGAAGCCCCTTCAGGGCTCTTCAAGAACCTGACAGAGGCGTGACGTCTTTGCTGACATTTACAATTAACTCAACCTCATCCGCCTTAACATTGGAGCACCCACTCCACACACACCTATCACTATTTGGACTCCTTGTTCTGCACTGCACAGCTTGTAGAGTGGCCGGTTCTGTGACGTGTACTCCAGCAACTGTTTCCTTTGTGCTTTCTGTTTGCTGACACATACCCCTACATATGTGCAAAATTGATTGGTAGCTTTCTAAGGCTGAATGGAGGCTTCACTCCTCGCTGGCGACCTTCGATGAACAAACTTCCGCACTAGCGATGAGCAGGTTACCCTTAGTGCAGCCGAAAATTTCATTCCTCGAACTTCCTCTCTACTGCTCTGTGTCCTGGTCCCTTGGTGGACTGAGGCGTACTGCGAGGCACTTCGTGCGCGGAACCGTGCTCTCCGCGTTTATAACTGTCCTCCTACGATGACAAACTACATCTGTTGTAAACAGTTGTGTGCACAGTGCCACTGCATTCTTAGAGACAAAATTAGTAAATGAAATCCATCTACGTTTTTGCTAAGTTCCTCTCGCTCTTCTGTCATTTGCGCCAAACTCGTAGGGATATCTGGGAGAAAGGGCCTTTCTCAGATCTCTGGATGACAGTACCAGATGTCATAGTGGACTCTATCGCTATCTTAAACTTCCTGGAGCTTTGTTTTGCGGAGATTTCGAGCTCTACGCATTATTACCCGGCCTTCCTCTATCGGAAAAAAGTGGAGGCGGCTTGGACAATAACCTTGCTTTTTCAGAATCTTGAGGCTACAATGCCGGATTTACTATGAGAGAGTTGTACTATAATCTCACTTAATCCCGATTCTGTTCCCCAGGGCTGGAAGATGTTAACATTCAGAGGTTGCAGCACCTTCTCTTGCAGGCAAGTATTTTATCCTCCATACGGACAATCCCCTCTAGGTGGAGGGAAGGTTTCCGAGATGCTGGACTGAAGCCACCGTCACACCCAAGCATAAGCAGGGTAAGGAGAAGCACTCTTCCAGCTACTGCCCCATTACTCTCAGCAGCTGTTTGCAAGGTTATTGAACATATGATTCATCCCACCTGGCGTGGTGGTTAGTCCTGCAATTTACTACCCAGTGCCCAATGTGGATTTAGAGTGCGCCATTCTCCAGTTGACCATTTCTTCACTTTGTCCACCTATGCCATGAAGGGCTTTCTGTGGAAATCCCTGGCAAGCAATATTTTTCGATTCTGTGGAAGACACCTGCTGGAGGACTGGTATGTCTGTATTCTACACATAGCTTCCCTGTTCACCTCAGCAATTTTTAGAAGATGGAGTTTTCAAGGTGTATGTGGGTTGTGCCTCGTCAGACAACTTTATCCAGGACAACGGTGTACCTCAATTTCCATCCTCAGCGTTGTCCTCTTTGCTATCGCCATTAACGCTATAATGGCCTGCCTCCTGCTGAGCACCTCTGGCTCCCTTTTTTGTTGACGATTCTGCCATCCATTGCAGTCCTCCAGGAACCTCTCACATTGAGCGACGTCTCTAACTTCTTCACTCATGGAGCATCGAGAATGGTATTGTTTTTTCCACTGACAAAACCGTTTGTGTTGGTTCCTGTCAGTGCAGTTGATTTCTCCCCCCATATTCTCAACTTTGGCCTGCTGCTCTTCTGTTAGTTGAAACTACGAAATTCCTGTGGCTCATGCTCAATAGGAAACTGTTCGTTCTCACGCGTGTCCCACCTGCGAGCCCACTGTACGTAGTTCCTCAATGTAGGACATGTCCTCAATGATACTTCCTGGGGGCAGATTGAACCCCCCTTATCGGTTTGTACTGGTCCCTTGTCCAATAAAAACTAGAATATTGGTGCTTTGTTTACGCATCTGCGCGTCTGTTCTTCGTATGCCATCTCAACACTACCCACCATCGTCGCATCTGTTTGGCCACTGGCGCCTTTTATGCTAGCCAAGTTCAGCGCGTATGCCGAAGCTGTTGAATTACCAGTCATACTAAAGTTATCCTCAAGAGATAAACATGGAGTTTTTCCGCCATGCCAGGCCACCCATCCTATGCCTCCTTCGATGACTACTTTGATAGCCAGTATCGGGCCCACTCCTCTTCAGTTACCTCCTGGAGCCCATTTTCAGTTCTTGCTCCAGCAGCCGAACTTTACACTACCTGCAACTATCCTAGTGGGAGTGAACCCTTCTCCACCTTGGCTTTCTGTGGCAGCCTGTGTTCTCCTTAGCCTTCATTTGCTCCCCAAGGACACTACTGCAGCCTCGTTCTATTGCCTTGACTTCCACTACCTACACACGCGACTTTTTAATAGTACCTTTCTGTATGCTGATGGCTCTGACTGTGGTATCAGGTGTGCCGTTGTCATCTGCACCAACGTTTTTCCGTATCTGCCTTTGCAACACTACTCAGTATTTCCAGCAGAGCTCTTCGCCCTCTGAGGCCAGAACAGATCTGGTGACACAGGCTTTTCCATTGTCCTGTGCACGAAGACTAAAGGGCACAGAGTCTGACCACTGTACACTGCCCATCCCTTGGTGCAACGGGTCCAGGAAAACTCAGTTTCTCACTCCTGAGGGATCCACTGTGATGTTCATGTGGTTTCCTGCTCAGGTCAGTCTGCCAGGAAATGAGGCTGCTGACGCTGCTGCCTAGACTGCAGTCCTCGTACCTCAGCCTGCTGGTTCTTATATTCTCCCAGATGATCTCTGTTCCTGTCTGCCAGCAGGTGGTGTCACTTTGGCATCACCAGTTGTCCTCCATTCTAGGAATAATCCCTGGGTTTTTAAGGCTCTCCCAGTGGCTTGGACAGCCTCCTCCTCTGCCCTCTTGACGTCAGATCATCTTAGCTGGGTTGCGTATTGGGCACTCTCTTCTTAGCCATCGTCCTTAGTTTAGAGGTGATCACTTACCACTTTGTACTCATTATCCTGAGTCTCTGACGGTTCACAATGCACTTTTCTTAACCACTTATGTTCTCATTTACGTTTGCCGTCTACGTTATCAGGCGTGCCGCGGGCTATCGACCGTGTTTTACTCTCGATCTGTTGTAGCGATATGGCGAAGGACATTTAATCTTCAGTGTAGCACCTCCATTGTCTCTATGGTGTATTTTATAGACTTTTATCAGTCTTTGTTTTTAAGCTGTCTTTTCCTCCATCAATTGAGTTTACCGTTTAGTCGTTTTAACCCCTTTTTCATCTTCGTGTTCTACAGTTCTGACGTTGGCACGAAAGAACAAAATCTTTGCGCCTTACAACAAAAAACAGCAAACCACCTGGAATGACAGAAGCCATTTGTTCAGAGCCCCGGTGTTCCTAGGACAGGCACCTGCTCCTTGGCGTGGACGGCGTCAACAAATTGCGTATATGTTGTGCTCCCTGCGTCGTCAGAGGTGGCGTTTCACTAATGTTAGCTGTAAGCCTCCGTTTTCAGAAGTACTGTCAGTGCAGACAAATTATATGTGAGGACGTCTTCCGTATTTTAACAAATTTTGCTCGTTCTTATTATCCAATCAGCAACGTAACCAGATTTCTTAGATATTATTTCTGGCACATCCACGATGTGAAGTGTAAGTACCATTGGGACTAATATTGCACCTTCATGTGAGCCATTGAGGAGGAATTCCTAGCTACTGATTGTATTTACTACAGTGACCTGGTATCATGTCACAAAACATGCTTTCAAGATTCTTTAACCTTTTGAATTGGGATTTCATTACCACTTCATACATTAGGCCCAGTCTCCCGATGATACCCTAGGCTTCAAACAAATTAATAAAAGCCAAAGATGTAGGCATCATCTTCTGAAAGTTTGCATCAGTATGAGATGTCCAAAACTTAGCATGCACTGTTTCGTCTGGGGGCAAAAGCTGGCTGGCTGTCCATTTGTTTGACCAATCCCTATTACCAGTTCGCGTTCCAGAAGTCTATAGAAAGGGGCGATAAAGTTAGAGAGCGTTGCTGCTGCGTGCCTGGAACACTCGGTAGAGCGTTTGAACAATAAAACTGTGTACTGAAAATAAAATTCTTGGCAGATTAAAGGCTAAGGTCCTGAGTAGTTGTAACTTGTAGAGTTTCTAATATTTCTTGTCTCAGCTTCGAATATATTCTTTGAATATTCTCAGGGTACATGCATCTTCGCTGTTACAGTAACCGCCCTCAAAAAGCTGTTGCCGTTATCGGCAGAAATAACTGAATGGTATGACTTCGTGTAAAACGATGAATGCCTGTATTCAATTCCTGTTTGTAGGTACCCTTTGCAACATAGGAATTAACATCATCAATGGGATTGTTCCTCCGATTCCTGCAGGAGCGAGACAGTATTGAAAATGAGGGAAATCTGACAAAATTTTGAGTTGTGACAAAGCTATGGTTCCCATCAGCAGTGCCAAACGTGAGTTGGTGCCGTTCTCCAATTCCAAGCTACTTAACTGAATGCAACCGTCTTCAGCATTGCAAACAAAATGTATGTCGTTTTTCTACCGCCTACTTAACGAATGTTTGAATAACATGTCGACCAAGGAAAGAGATTAGTTCGTCAGTTTAGGTGGTAACGTAATAGTGTCGTGAGTTGGTTAGCAGGTAACCATTTCTATTTTAGTACAGACGTGTTGCCTGCCTACTCGGTAAGCATCGTGTATGTCGCACCAACAGTATCGTGTCACACCATTTTCTCTTGTATAGCGTAGTTGATTTCCATTATCTGAACGACTTCCCTGTGGGACATATCATTGCTTTTGAACAGCATGTTCTGTAGAATTTCTGCTAACGTTCTCGACGTTCATTTGACATAAACACCTACTCCCATTCTCCTAGAGATGTGGCCCTACAAAAGGAGCTTTTTATGTACTGATTCGTTCCCTCTCTGTCCAGTAAGGTCTTGGAATACATTAAGAAGACGTACAGCCATTGTCTGGCAGACAGTTGTTGCTCTACTAGCACCACGCGGTGGTCACATGTGGGACACGTTCAGGGAACACCTACGGATGTGAAGCTAAATAGACCCCTGAAACAGCTGTCAATTGTGAAACTAGAAAGCTTCTTACCTTAGATAAGGAGTCTGTTCACATGATGCGCAAGAGGGGTAGCATAAGGGGTGAGAGACAACGAATGCCAGTTATGCAACCTGCTGTGAGGAGGTGGTAAGTATGCTGCTCTGTAACTTTTTAATCTCCCTCCCACTGAGCTGAAAAGCTCATGGAATATTACTTCAGAAGTGGACTACAGCATTCATTTATTTGGAGTTACACATGTGAAATGCTGAGTTGTTCAGACAATGGAGTCCTTGATAGCAACACATTAGAGAACTAAATGTATCGAGAAGCAAATCAGTTTAGCCAACTGAGAATACGCGAAACAGATTCTTGAACTTAGTTTACACACGAGTTTACTCACTTCACTAAGCAGTGAAGATAGTATGAGGAAGAGAATAGGTGGCCCAGAAGATAATTAGGTTTCTTTTCATAGAGTGCACAGAAACAACGTAAGCTGTTTTTGTGACCGTTTCGTCTCCAATATGAGAGACGTTTTGATGTAAAGGCTGCTGATCTCACTTTTGCTCAGTTGAATGAACGCCATGTTCCCAGCGTAGTTGGAAGCTAGCGCAAATACCCAGGAACGTGGTGCTACCAACTCACCTGCTGGCTGTTGACTGTCTTTGTGTTAATCTGGCTTCTCGTGACTTCATATACATTGTGTAATAGCTGTCAACTACTCCTTAGCCAGCCCAAGCAAAGGAATTCAGCATACCAAGTGGTATATGGAGCCTGCACTGGGTCTTAAAACGCAGAGTAACACTCAAAAACGTTTAGTTTTAATAACCATTACTTTCCAAATTTTTTACGTCAAAGTAGACTAATGAAGAGCATGAAGTTGAAAGGATTCGCAAGAACCATACATTTAATTAACATAGATCCTTCAAATATTGCAAATTCTTGGAACACTGAGACAACTTTTTTTTAAATCAGAAAATAATCGTGCAAACAGTCAGTGAGTGAAACAGACATGCAGGCCACTTAACAATGGGGAATGAATTAAAATCTCAACACTATTTACACACCTTGGACCTAAGGGAATATTGAAATGTATGATGCAGGAAATGCAATAATAAAGATTTGAAAGACAGGAAAAAACTAGGTTTAACAGAATGCAACGTAGCTTCCCTGACGAAACCTTGGCCAACCCAAGCTGCCACAGTCCACTGTGCTACTAACAGCCGTTAACCTCCGGTTGGTAGCAACTGACGTCACATTTCAGACGCCAACATTTACTGGACATCAAATGCCCATCCAAGCACACGTCACACACATTTTACACAGTCTCAAATCAACCATAATTAGTTTCTGGAAGCCAGCATCGTAAAATTGGTAGCCATAGCAAGGACACTCACAAGATAACTATGACAGCATAACGGTGGTATCCTCAATTTCAAATTCATTCCGAATTACTAATCACATGGCTATCTCCATCAGTTAATCACATTCTGCTACGATCTTTACGTAAATCCACATCTCTATACAGGTACGTCAAACCCATCAAAGGTTGGCAGCAGTGCTTCAGTAACCTTCCATTGAATATAACTAGTGAGAACCTATGTTTAACGTACTGTCGTGTTTGTCCATGTGTTAATGAAATAATAATAGGTTTGATTACAACACTTGTCACACACAATGCCATGTGCTGCATATGACAGATGAGGAGTGTTCCGTAAAACTTGGGAAGGTTCTTGTGAGATGACAAACGTCTTAGGTTAAGTCACAGTCAGTTCTTAATACTGCCACGATCAGCGGAAGTAAATTGACCCACGGAAGTGCTGCTCCTTCTCCTACCCAAGTTTTGAGCCACCAAAATGCAAGACGTCTTCAATCACGATGGAAGTATAGAAATATATAGGGATGTGTAAGCTGATGTAAAGAATTAATCGTTAGCCACTAACAAGTAACATATTACTTCTGTAGGGAAGTCCATTCTCCTCTGCCTAAATCCACTATTGTAAGAAGTCTTACCATGCAAGTAAGGACATCACTCCAGTTAAGCACTGCCATATCAGCAGAATCAAGGCAGCGCCATTCATCAGACAATTACTTTAAATGTGCTATCACTGCCCGTATATTGCAGATATCATTGTCTTGCCCCACCAGCCTCCACCCTCCCAGGGGGTCAATAAGTCTTTTGTGAATACGTGCGTGGCGAGCATGGGGCCCTGAGCCATTGCAGCCTTCTTTCTCTCCAGGGCTGCATTTCCTTTCCCTTCCCCTCCTTTCCCCTCCTTGCTCCTTTCCCCTCGCCCTCTCCTCTCCCTCTGTTGGTGTCCTTGCTTATGTTGGCCCCTGCTATCATCCTGGTTCTGTTGGTTGTACAATTCGGCTTTGTTCCATAATCATTTCCTTCTTTTGGCATTCCTTGGTCCCCCCTCTGGGGTTTGACCTCCGTTACAAAATTTCTCCTCCATAGTGTGAACCATTTGGGGAAAAGCACCTTACCTAGTGTCTCCGACGTGCGCCCTCCTAGTACGTTCTACCTTCTCTTTCATGTCGTTGTCTGACACTAGCGTGCATAGCGAGCACGGTAGCCAGCCCATGTGGTGGGGTCGCTATGTACCCTTTTTGTTGAGCCCCCTGAACACACAGCTCAGGTATCAGAAGTGTGATCCCTGTGACATCCTCATGCATGCCTTGGAGTGGTTGCTCGTCATCCTGGAGCATCGGAACTCCTGGCAATGGACGCGGTGCCAGACGGCCCTTGCTGTGGCTAGGTGGCGTCCGTGAGGAGAGCCCCTGATCGGAGGGGATGGTATCAGGGCGGACGCTATGCAAATGAAACGCATACGGGTCCTGAACTCTGGCCGTTCTTCTGCGGCCATGTCTCCGTGTGGAACTGATTCCTCAAGTGCTGCTTCTCTTGTCCCTTCGGCCTTCCCTTCCGTGGCTACCCCTGGGAAGAGGGTCAGGCCCGTCAGCTAGGGGCAAAACCTTTCCCCCATTATCTAGTTTGCACTAGGACTGATGGAGATACTTTCACCAATACCAAACCTTTATTCTTTGTGGAACACACTGAAGACAAGTTGGGCGAAGTGGACTCCCTGAGCAAGATGCGGTCGGGTTTGGTGGGGGGTAATGGACACAGCAATTGTGCCAAGCTGGATACAGGCACGTAGGGCTGCAGACTGGGCAGCTAAAGCAGTTTTTATCAGCAACAGTCTCTAAATATGGTACAAGGTGTGGTTTTAACAGGGACTTCATACTTCAAACTGATGAGGAACTTCAGGACAATCTCGGATGGCGGGGTGTTTACTTGGTTCAGCGTGTTCAGAAGGGTCCTAAAGACAATCGTATTGATACTGGTGCCTTTATTCTGGCCTCTGAAAGAGATACCCTCCCTGAGAAAGTTAAGATTATGGTGTATCGATGTGATGGGAAGCCGTACATCCCACCTCCTATGAGGTGTTTTAAGTGCTTGCGTTTTGGACACGTCTTCCCGCTGCTCACAGGCACCTCTCTATTGCGACTGTGGACGTCCACTCCATGAGAGGAGTGCCTGTGTTCCCCCTCCTGTGTGTGTAAATTGTCACAGCAGTCATTCTCCACATTCACCAGATTGCCCAGTATATAAGAAGAAAGGAGTATAAGTCACACGATCGTTTAACCTACACAGAGGGCACCTAAGAAATATACATGATTTCACCCTGTGTCTGTGACATCTAGTTACGGCTTGGTTACATTTTCACCCCTTCCTCACCCTTCCTTACCCTCATCCTGGATCCCTCTTTCCCCCCCCCTCCCCTGCGGCTCCCACACCTTCTCCCCTGGGGTCTGCCCTCCCTCCCCAGCCAGAGAAGTGTTCCACTCCTTCGGCGTGTGCCGGTCAAGGGCGCCTCCCCAGGATGCCTCTTCCAGGCACCTTCCAGGCCAAAGGTTTGCTGCCCTGCAACGACCGAGAGAGCCGCGATCTTTTGGCCCCCAAGTCGCCCGGTCTCTTTCTGTTCCTGATCTTGCTGCAGCTGGCTCCTTTTTGCCACACAGCCCTCCTCGAGGGCAGCCTGAAAAGAAGAAGAAATATATGTCCCGGGACAAAGAGCCTCTGGAGTCACCGGAGTTCCCTTCTCCGACTTCACAACCGGATTCTGACCTGTAGTTCATGGGTGTCGCCCCCTCGTTGTCGGTGACGGGTGGGGACCCTGCGGTATGACAGGATCCATTACAATTCCGTTGGAGAACCACAGAACGATGGTTTAAAGGGAGGCTGAACACGCTAAATCCAATCGTCGACTTCCAGAATTGAAATCCCTTCTTTTGTCCTACTATGCAGCTTGCGTGGTTCTCCAGGAATCTCATTTTACTGGTGCTCACTCACCGACCCTCCTTGCGTTCCGTGTTTTCTATCGAAATCGGGTCGAACCCCTGCGGGCTTCTGGTGGCATTTGTACGTTGGTCCGTACACACATTACTAGCACGTGGATTCCTCTTCAAACTACATTGGAAGCGGTTGCTGTTAGGGTCCACTTACTCTGCGCTCACAGTTTGCAATCTTTATCTCCCTCCTGAGAGGAGTCTTACACGTACTACCTTAACTGCCCTTCCTCAGCAACTTCCTCCTCCTTTCCTCCTTTTTGAGGATTTTAATGCTCATCATCTATTGTGGGGCAGTGGTCTATAAGAAGACCTCGTCTAGATGGAAAGGCAGTTTATAGCAGACCACGACTTGTGCTTTCTTAATGATGGCTCTCCTACTCATTTCAGTGCCGGTCATGGTACGCTTTCTGCCATTGATCTTTCTCTTTCTTTTCCCTCTCTCCTACCTTCATTACACTGGTCGCCACCTTTGTGATAGTGAACATTTCCCATTCATTATCTCGCTCCCTTCCCGCTCTCCGATGGACACATTACCTCGTTGGTATTTCCAACTTGCCGATTGGCCTCTATACACAGCACAGATCGTGTTTTCTCCCTCTTTGTCCGGTTGTATTGATGACATCCTACGTGACGCGTCTGACGCTATCGTTCATGTTGCTAGCCTTCCTGTCCACCGCTCATCTGGGCCATTTCGTCGCCGGCAAGTCCCATGGTGGAGTACAGCCATTGCCATTGCCATCCGTGATCAACCTTGAGCTTTGCAACACCTTAAGAGGCACCCATCCATAGCCAGCCTTGCTACTTTTAAACGCCTCCGCGCTAAAGCCCGGTATTTAATCAAACTGAGCAAGCGGATATGTTGGGAACGATTCGTTTCTTCCCATGGTTCTTCTGTCCCTCTGTCACGGGTATGGGCTACACTTCGCTCTCTCCAAAGATGCCATCGGCAGTCCACCCTCCCAGGCCTTCACCTCCCAGATGGCCTTTGTACGGACCCATTAGCTTGTGCAGACTACCTTGCGACCCATTTTGCAGTGGCATCAGCATAAGCCTCCTATCCAGCGGCTTTCCTTCACCAAAAGCAGCAGCCTGATGCTTCCACCTTATGTTTCTCCCCTTGTGAGTCAGAAACTTAAAACAAACCTTTCACTGAATGGGAATTTATTTCTGCTCTATCTTCTTCTTATGATACGTCCTCTGGTCCAGATTTCATTCATAATCAAGTGCTTCACCATCTCAGTGCTCCACAACAGCAACATCTTCTTTGGGTGTTTAACCGTATCTGGCTCCAGGGTGACTTCCCTTCTCAGTGGAGGGATAGCATCATGGTTCCTGTCCTTAAGCCTGGTAAGAACCCGCTATCTGTTGACAGCTATCGGCCAATTAGTTTCACCAATGTTGTTTGTAAGTTATTTGAATGGATGGTAGCCCGTTGGCTCAATTGGGTCCTCGAATCTTGGGATCTATTGTCTCCTTACCAGTGTAACTTCCGAGAGGGAGAATCTCCAATCGATCATTTTCTTCACTTGGAATCCACAGTTCGGCAGGCTTTTTCGGAGCGCCGACATTTGGTTGCAGTGTTTTTTGACCTTCGAATGGCCTATGACACGGCCTGGCGCCATCACATCTTACTTACCCTTCATCAGTGGGGTCTTTGGGGCCCACTACCGATTTTTATCGGTCATTCAGAGCTTGAGTTGGTACTGTTTTTAGTTCTCCACAGACCTAGACGACCAGTGTCCCACAGGGTTCTGTCTGGAGTGTCCTTCTTTTTCTCATTGTTGTCGATGGACCTGTGGCCTCTGCCAGTCCTTTGGTTGCCCCTGCCCTGTATGTGGATGATTTCTGCATTTGGGTTAGTTCCTCCTCGATGGCATCGTCAGAGCGGCAGCTCCAGGGAGCTATACGGCGTGCATCTGCATGGACCCTCTCACACGGGTTTCAATTCTCTCCTTCAAAATCGCGGGTGATCCACTTCTGTCGCCGTACTACGATCCACCCTGATCCAGAGCTCTATCTCGCTGCACAACGATTGCCTTTTGGTCCCACAGTTTCGTTTCCTGGGTCTTCTTTTCGACAACAAGCTCACTTGACTGCCACATATCAGACTCCTGAAGGTAGAATGTTTCTGTAAACTCAATGTCCTTCGCTTCCTTGCCCACTCCTATTGGGGTATGCACCGTTGCCTCCTTCTCCGTCTTTATCATGCTCTAGTTCTGTCTCGCTTGGACTATGGTTGACAAGTTTATGGTTGTTGCTCCTTCCACACTGCACATGCTGGATCCAGTCTACCATTGTGGTATCCGTTTATCAACAGGGCTAGTAGGGAAGGCACCGGTGACCAGTCTCCTGGTTGAAGCTGGGATCCACCCCCCACTCTGTTCGGCGGTCCCAGCTTCTGGTGTCTTATGCACTCGTTATCCGTTCCTCTCCTACGCATCCTTCCTATTCTATCCTGTTCCCAGACCATGGACGTCGCCCACCCGACTCCCGACCACAGGCGGGTTTATCGGTTGGGCTCCGCCTTGCATCTCTTTGTCGTGTTTTCAGCTTCCTTCTTTGTCCTGTCTTCCTCGCTCCGTTCCCTCCACCCACCCCCACCCCCCTCTTGGTTAGTACCTCGGCCTCGAATTCGGATGGATCTCTGCCGTGGTCCGAAAGATTCCATCCCCCCTGGTGGTGTTACTTTCCTTTTTCCGCCGAATTTTGTGAGAGTTTTGGGATGCTGTCGTTTTTTAGACTGATGGCTCTAAATCTACTGATCATGTTGGGTATGCCTGCACGTCCTCTATTGGAACGGAAAATTATCTGCTGCCATCTAGATGTGGGGTGTTTATTGAAGAATTGATGGCAATTTCCCAGACTCTTACCTTCATTAAACAGTCCCAACACAACCGCATTTTGTTATGTACGGACTCGATGAGTGGCCTTCTTGCTATTGACCGGTGTTTTTCGCGCCATCCCTTGGTCTCTGCCATTCATGACCATCTCGCTGATATTCACCGTGCTGCTTGTTCCATTGACTTTCTTTGGGTCCCTGGCCATGTCGTCATCTCGGATACTGAGCTCGCTGTTCGTTTGGCTGGAGGTGCAGTCACTTACCACCCATTTTCTGTAACCCCTCCTGCAGAGGATTTACGGCTCCACATCAAATCCCACTTCGCACAATCATGGGCCCATACTTGGTTGGCTACTCCTCTCTCTAATAAACTTCACGTGATTAAGGTGACAACAGGCCTGTGGCGTTCTTCCTTTCGCGTCTCCCGAAAGACTTGACCACACTGTGTCATCTCCGCATTCGCCATACCATGCTGACCCATGGTTTTCTTTTGCGTCATGAGCCACCCTCACTTTGTGGTTGTGGAGCCTTCCAGTAAGTTGCCCATATTTTGTTTGAATGCCCCCTTCTTTTGGCTCTGCATGCTAAGTACAGACTGCCCCACACTTTACCTTTGATGTTGGCTGACGATTCCCGGATGGTCTCTCTGGTTTTCGGTTTTCTCCAGGAAAGTGGATTTTATTCTCAGTTTTAAGGTATTGGGGCAGGGCGGTGAGTGTGTGTCTCCCACTGTAAGCCATGTTTGGAGATTCCAGACTCATCTCCCTGACAGAGATAATCTTTTCTTGCCCCATTTACTCAAACCAATCCTTTAGAAAAAGGGTAAAACAGTCTCCTTTTACCATAGGTTGCACATCTTAAGTCACAGGTGGTCTTGCCTATGCTGCTTCAGCATAGTGTTGGGTTTGTTCTCTTGCCAACTTGCCTCATTTTGTTTTTTACGATTTACAACATGACTGCCCTTTTACTTTTTTGCCTTCTTCCCTTTTATTGTTCTGACTTTCCTCAGATGTCCCATTAGCGGAATGGACCCTATTTGAAACAATTGACTGATGACCTTGCTGTTTGGTCCCTTAAACCTCAAACAACCAACTAACCAGTCTCCTCCACACGGCTCTCCTCTGATTCCCTTGGCGCCACCAGTGGAGATCAAGGAGGCTGTAATTTGCAGATTTGCCACTCAGTCGTAAAAGATGTGTCAGAATTCTGGTGCCATGTGAAAACATGGTAAGTTTATTCTACACCATTCACAACTGCATTAGATCATTGAAATAAATCAGAAAAGCATGGACCCAGGACTGAAGGCACTTTTTTCCCAAACACTATTCCACTGATCTTACTAAAAGTTGAATCTAGTGCTGCATGTCATGAATTTGGTTAATCATTCCTATCTGATAGCTTCCTGGTTCAACAGAAATGAATCTTGGATGTAAGATCATACCTATTTCTGAGTAAATCCAGACAATTTTATTTTTGTGTTACATATATTTTCCTGCATCTTAAAAGATTACAACACACAAAGAAAAGGATTTGTCAGAAACGGTGAGAGGTCATCAGGCAGTGCAGATAAGGATGCACAACATACACTCACTTTCATAATAAGCACTTTGTTGCTTCCAACAAACATTAGACACAATTTCAAACCTCTAAATGCTGAACAACAGATATGTAAAATATTATCATTTGCAAAATACCAGAGATTCAAAGAAACCGCAGTGTATAAAACAGCTTTAAATAATTGTAATTGTAACTGATAACAATTAGAAACACAATAGTAAACTTTTCCTCCTATTTTGTATTTGGCCATCTCCCATAGCATTTTCAAAGTTTGCTTGAGGTCCAATACATCCTGGCCTATGGAAACCACATTTCCAGTCAGAGAATTCAAACAAAAGTTTTCTAAAATCCATCATATTCATTTAAAATAAAGGCTTAAAACAACAAATGTATTAAATTTCTGCTTTGTGTCCTTTAGCTTTATCATTTTTCATGGGTTTTATTGCATGCTGTTGAAACTTTAATAACACACAATCATAATATGGTACAACACTTGTTCCTGTCGTTATATGTAATAGGCCATAGTCAAGTACGAGGGTTGAGTGAAAAGTAATGCTCCACCTTCGTTAATTGGGTTTGGATGGCAATATCTTAATAAATCACATGTAGACATAGTCTGCAGAACGTGATCCTTAACTAAAAGTATTCACTTTTACACATAATCAACACGAGCCAATTGGATAAATTTCTGCCAACAATGAACAAGTATTCTGAATCCATCACAGAAGAAGTCGACACTTTTCCTGAAACCAGTCTCACAGTTCTCTCAACGTATTCATCAGAAGCATAACGTTCCAGCAGATCGCCTTTCATTATCAAGAACAGATGGAAGTCAAATGGTGCTAAATCTGGACTGTATGGAGGATTCTGTATGGTTGTAACGTGCTGGGTTGTTTCCTCACCTGGGGCACCACATGTAACGTGCCGGGACATGTCCTTATTTAGTAGTGTCATCTAAAGTTCACGTCACAATCGGATGTACCGGTACTGAAATATTTCCTCGCCCAGTGTTCTCGATCTAACTTGCTTTGCTTATTCAATTTTGTCTTCCCGGTAGCTACGTCTGTCTCACCTATATCACACTGAAATTAAGAAGCCAGGATCCTAGGTTAAGTTTTCCAAAATCAAAAGTCAAGATTGTATTGATTGTTGAACATTTATGTCAACCACATGGCGATTTCTTTGTTCTCACTCGCACACAGAATATTCATGTGACCAGACCTCTTACACTTAATCGTCACATTAGGAAGGTTAAAAACTTCCAGTCTTTAACAAAGTTCACAGTCACAATTACCGAAAAAATTGACCAACTTGCTGCACTTTTGCTCCAAGAGAATCTGACCGAAAACTAACTATAGCTGCACTAGCTCCGACCTTATATAGACGAGCGCTTGAATGTTTCACTATTCTGTTAATATATTATAGTTTGTAATTTCCCAGGGTTAAAATGATCCTTTCTAACTGGTTTTTAAGTTAACTCTTGGGTTTATTATTTAACTAACATGAGTAAGCTGTATCAATTTAAATACGCGAAACTAACTTATGCATCCGCCATGGGAATTCCCGATATGTAACCACGGTAGCCCTTTAGAACAATAATTTTTACATATTCAAATTTACTTAATTCTTAATTAATGCACTTACAAAGTTGAGACTGGAGTCACTTTACGTAGAAAAATAAAGATATCAAAAATATCAAAACAGATGTCGGAATTATTTAGTAGTTTGGTCACAATTGGCACTGAAAGTCATACAGGCAACAGATTTTAAGTCTTAATATCTATTGAACTAACAGACTTTGGGTAAATTTAAACACTTTGCTGAAATCAGTAAAATTTAGGCTTTCTTTTGGATGCAGTCTTATAGCTGAATTTGATCTATTAGCTCACTCGAATGTTACTTAATATATATTGCACAATATGTCATCGTCCATAACTGTTAATAGTATGCATTTCCAATAAAACTGATTACCTCATTGCTTTTAGAATATATACTAGAATGTACTGAAATAATAGGTTTTACTAGGGGAATTTTATTTAAACTATTTCTGAATTCTGTGCTATGAGGCTGAAGGTAACAGAATCTGTAGTCGGGATCTGAGTAGTGAAAATGAAAAAAAAAAAAATTAAACGTTCATTGCTTAATTAGGTTACTGAAGTAGCGTAAGACCAAAGCAGGATAGCAGTGGGCAATCCTGCTTCGATACATGGTGGTGAGATTGTCCCTGAAATTCTTCTGTGGTTAGACGTGAAGCAATAATGTGACCCACACATTCTTGTGAAATGCTGATTGTGCTTGAAATTTCTCTCTGAGTGATAAGACGATCGTTCTGAATCAGTCATCGGTTTGCTTGTGAAACTCAGTGGTTGCTGTTCCAGGACATCCAACTCTGTCACGCCAGTCAGATGTTCTCGCATCAACACCTTTAAACTTACACGCCCAATGACGGACAGTACTCACATCAACACATTCACCATAAAATGCTTACATTCTCTGATGAATCTCCTTTGGAGTGACACATTCTGCTGTCAAGAATCAAATGACTACACCTTGCTTAAATGCATTGCCCTACCGTCCTTGCTTAAATGCATTGCCCTACCGTCTGTAGGGTTCCATACTTTACACTGTAACACTACAACACTACAACAGTTCAATGCTTAGGCTTCCTGCCACCTGGAGCTGTAGTGGAGAGGCTACAGAACAAGCCAGTACCTGCCACATACCAATGCTGTCAACAGTTGAAATGTTACGGAGGTGAAGGCACTACCTTTCAGTCAACCCTCGTACACGACATGTTAGTTTGAGCTTGGTTTCCTATTAATAACTGTAATATCTAGAGTGTTACCTGGAAAGTGTGTGCAGCTACAAAGTAATTCATTGTTACTCTAGCGCTTATGAGCCTCTCTCTGTAAGAGTGCTTGCATCACAAATGTGTGTTCTTAGTATAATATTTCCTTGTAGATATTTGTACACATTACTGTGATTCAGTTGCGAATAGTTTCCTTTATAATTAGTAATTGTGGAAAGAGAAATGTCACAAGCGCACTCAGTATGATCGGTAATACTGGTTGCCTGTTGTTGACTCCCCACACCTTGTCTCAAGTACGACTAATATGAACGATGTATGGTTACATTATTAAGGATTTATTGTTGTTGTGTGTTTTTTGTTAGTTTAATGTGATTATGCAGAAGCTTATAGAGAGATAGTTTTTGATACGATAGTTTGATATACACATTGCCATCTCTTCATATTATTATACTTCATAAATACTAGATGTAGTACTGCATCTACGTTCCTTGATATAATTTAATTATATCTGACTCCAGTATGATTAGAGAGTCAGCTGCTTATGACATGGGTGTTTTCTGCTTTCTACACGTTATGGTTTGTACACTGTTTTTATTACGTTTGTATGGCATGTATACATCATGTGCCCCTGTACGTATGTTTGCCATTTGGTTGATTTTTTAAAATGCCTTTGTTGAACACAGCTTTGTTACTGTTATACATTCGTACAAACTTGACATAGAAGTGTTTTTACCTAATGTTATGTATTATGCACATTCACGCTCTTTGTTTGCATGATCTTCGAACTGTTAACTTCGACACTTCATATCTTAGCTGTGTACCTCACAGGCAGTTTTTTACTTTAGAATTTCATATATTTTCATTATGAGAATCGTTTTTCGTGTACGATGAAAGGTATGAATTCTGATCATGTGATAGTAATTTTCTCGAAAAGAAACTCTATTTAGTAATCTTACTGGGTCCTCTGTTCAGTTTCGATGTCAGATTGCTGGCCAGATTGGCCAAGCGGTTCTAGGCGCTACAGTTTGGAACCGCGCGACTGCTACTGTCGCAGTTCTAATTCTGCCTTGGGCCTGGATGTCCCTAGGTTAGTTAGGTTTAAGTAGCTCTAAGGTCTAGGGGACTGATGATCTCAGAAGTTAAGTCCCATATTGCTCAGAGCCATTTGAACCATTTTGATGTTAGATTCCTTTTCCTTCTGTTTGGTCTTTTACATAAATGGTAAATGACCAAAACCAGTCGTAATAAAAAGTAACCTCTCACTACACTTACCTCTCTGTGAAAGGAATTATTAGTTGAAGCCATAGTGTTCGCAGTTAAATTTTTCTGTTACCATAATCATACGACCTTAAAGCTTTTTAAAAAACTGGCTCAGAGCACTATGGGACTTAACATCTGACGTCATCAGTTCCCTAGACATAGAACTATTTAAACCTAACTAACGTAAGGGCAGCACACACATCCATGCCCGAGGCAGGATTCGAACCTGTGACTGTAGCAGCAGCATGGTTCCAGACTAAAGCGCCTAGAACCGCTCGGCCACAACGGCCGGCCATTGCTATTCACATATGTATTCAACAATTCGTGTAAAATTACTTTTTGGATTAGTTTACAGTCTTAAAACTGCAGGTGTAGACTCCAAATTCAAGTTTCAAAGTAATTAATGAAATTGGTGTTTGTGTGCTTCAAGATGGTTTCGTTATCCATACTCTCTCCCCAAAATAGTTGTATTCCACAAATATATCTTAGTTTAAGTTTGTACTATTAGTCTTTGAAATTAGTTCGCTTTGAAAGGAAACATAGTTTCGGTAATGGCAATCGGAAGTCCCTATTAGTGTTGGTTCTTGCAAGCACTGTAAAAAAAGTCTGGTACAAACATTTGCAACGATCAGAACTACATGTGGTTCAGTTAGATGATGCAGTGTCATGTTTAGTACTTCCAATGTGGATGGAACAATATTTTCAGATTAATACTACACGAGATTGTAGATGGCTGATGTAGAAATGTTTATTACTCTTCATGTAACATACAGCTATTACTTACTTTACATGCTCCACAATTTTAAAATGTTATTGCTCACTTAACCGGCATCCTTAACAAAGGATGTGTTACATCTAGCTGATTATCCTGAAGGATGTATATTATACCTTCTCTTACAGGTGCTTACAATGTCGATTGACTTGTATATTGTGTTAAGTGTATCTTCGGCAGAAGTTTGAACAGCTAACTATATCTTGACTCTCTGTTGTTACTAGATCAGTTATGGTTTTCACACTACAGAGTGTGGTTCTGAAGTAAAAGGACAGAATTTAAATCATAAAATTTTATTGTCTACTGTTCTTCACATTGTTAAATGCTCTTCTGTTGCTGTTTGATATAATGCGTACTATTATGCATTTATTGTTATACAGGGTGTTACAAAAAGGTACGGCCAAATTTTCAGGAAACATTCCTCACACACAAATAAAGGGAAGATGATGTTACGTCGACATGTGTCCAGAAACGCTTAATTTCCATGTAAGAGCTCATTTTAGTTTCGCCATTATGTATTGATTCACCGCCATGATTTCATACGGGATACTACATGTGCTGCTAGAACATGTGCCTTTACAAGTACGACACAACATGTGGTTCATGCACGATGGAGCTCCTGCACATTTCAGTAGAAGTGTTCGTACGCTTCTCAACAACAGATTCAGTTACCGATGGATTGGTAGAGGCGGACCAATTCCATGGCCTCCACGCTCTCCTGACCTCAACCCTCTTGACTCTCATTTATGGGGGCATTTGAAAGCTCTGGTCTACGCAACTCCGCCAAATGTAGAGACTCTTCGTGCTCGCATTGTGGACGTCTGTGATACAATACGCCATTCTCCAGAGCTGCATCAGAGCATCAGGGATTCCATGCGATGGAGGGTGGATGCATGTTTCCTAGCTAACGGAAGATATTTTGAACATTTCCTGTAACAAAGTGTTTGAAGTCACGCTGGTACGTTCTGTTGCTGTGTTTCCATTCCATGATTAATGTGATTTGAAGAGAAGTAATAAAATGAGCTATAACATGGAAAGTAAGCGTTTCCAGACACAAAGAAAGTAAATATGTTACGTGGACATGTGTGTGAGGAATGTTTCCTGAAAGTTTGGCCATACCTTTTTGTTAACACCCTGTATATGTGGACTGATAATGTGTGCTCTACATTTTGGGGGACATCATACATACTGTTAACATATTTTTAAATAATAGCCAATAATGCTAACTGAAATTAAGCTTGTAAATTGGATTTTTAAACATTTTAATTAGTAAAACCCATTACTTCCTCTATAAGTCTTATAGAAATACATGGGGACTTTCGAAAAAGAAATTTATTCTGTTCTATAATCTACATATTAAAAAGTCTATATATTTTGTCTTGGTTGAAGTCAGTCGTTATCTGAACATGCATGGGCTATCATCATGACAATAAATTCCACTGCAAAGTATTTCAACTGACAGACATATCAGCTCTCTTAAAGATTAGCTTTGTGCTGAACATGCAGTGTGTTATTGCTGTATGATGCTTTCCTATAGATACACAATAACTATCTAAGTTAGTATTTTAGACAAAGATTGTAACATTTCAGTGGAACAATTTCAATTTAATTATGAGGAATTTTAACTTCTGTACCAGATCAAACAATATGTGTAATTATTTCCACTATTATTAAAATGAGGAAAATACTTTCATGCCAAGCAGCTTTAATTATTAGCTAAGGAGTGACCTGTGTGTACCAGTTAAACAGTTTTCAATGTCTAATTGAATGGTACATGTAACAAATCTCTATGAAGTGTCCACATGTAAAAATTATATTTATTCAGTAAGTGCTGTTCCTGTTAAAAGCACTTTCCTGTCAGTGCATAGAAAATAATGTTTATTACTTACGGTTTGCTTGCATGTATTGAGTGTACTATGCATTAAGTAACAATTCACAAATCTTCCTTCTCTTTGTATCAAATAGCCTTAGATGACCTAGCGCTCTGACACCACTTCCACTAACTTTGACTTTTGGTTTCCTTTCCTGTCGGCCTCTCTTGGTCAACTCTTGATTTTTCGACCCCAACGGTATTAGGTTGCGAGCCCGAGGGTGTCCCTCATTCTCTTTCTCTAATCTTACATTCCATATGGAGGAGAGCCTCCATAGATGTGAAGTCAGCCCTGCTAGGAATGCCAACCTGTAAGACAAAATGTCGCCCTCCAAACTGAGGGTAATATGACAATACTGGTAATCTGTGCTAGAATCGTAGTACTCACAAGCTTCAGAACAAGCCCCAGATATGAAGGTTGATGAAAAGATGGCGAGATCATACCATAATGGGTGTGTAGACATCATGCACCCTCTACTACTCTCATTTGGGAACAATGTGGCCTGTGGTTTATGACGTCCCTCTGTATCAAAACTGAAGGAGTTGAGACATAAACCACATAAAATGGTAACAGTTGCTGCATTTGTATCATCGCCAAAAGAAGTAAATGAGAATAATGGTAACCCCCTCCAAGAGCCATTACTAGAGGGACAATCCTAGAGAGAAGCTTAGCACTTCAACACTGCACCGAGAGAAATGAACAAATGAGACAGATGAGGTTGGTGTTCCAAAATTACTGACACGTTATGCACTGGGTTGGTCATTACTGAAGGATAGAACTAAAGTTATGTTGCTGGTGCGAAATGTGAAGACTGAAGTGAAAGTGCTTCCTCAATTTCAGCAACAGTGCCCCACAATGTTTCGACAGTTTACTTCAACCTAAAACAGTTCATTGCACAGCATCTCAAAAAATGTAATGTTCCCGATTGTCAGTCACCCCAGATCTAACGCATGTCTGCACTAATAGTCTTCATTTGGAACCTGGTGACCACTACTAGGAGAAATACGACAGTTACTGAAGAAGACGGTTCTGCATCTTTAACAGGAAGATGACATGATGTACAGTCAGCTTGATAAGGGGCCTGAAGAATCTTCACCTGCTGTTTTCTATTTGGAAGAGGGACATAAGATGCCTGTAGGCCAACATCATTCCACAAAACTTAAAATTCTGACAAATAAGCTCTACCTGCCAACCAGCCAGCACGTTTCTTCCTGTTGTGTACTTGTCTCACCTTTGCTGGAAAGTCCAGCATAAGAGCGAAGAAACCAATATACACAGAGCAGTTGACGACGACTGCCTGTGGCTACATGTTGTGAGATTCTGACATGCTTGTACCTCAGTCACTCGGAACACATCGTTGCATCTCAGAATCTTCAGCTGAATGCAATTTTAAATACCAGTGCACTGCTACTTTCGTCTGGCGTGGAAGTGGACAGCTTAGAATGAATAAAGTGCGAGATGCCAATCTTAGTAGATGTACCATCCTGATGTTTCACGGACCAATTTGTGAGATGTGGTAGTACTGTGGGTGCTCTATAAAATGCCAAAGGACAGTGGTAACTCTATGGGTCGCTGTTCCTAAGTTGGCCTGTCTCTGGCTTTACATCAGAACATTTCTTGAGGGAGATAGGATAACCGGAAGAGTGCAATGTGCTACGTGCCACAAGAAACTGCCACCTGTTCTCCAATATCTGTGTTGACTTCGCACTGAACTACAGCAACAAAGAAGACCATCCAGAACTTGGGATATAAGGTAACAAGGTACAAAGAAACATGTTATTGTGAGGAGAAAATTGTGTCCCAGTCACTTCTGTTAACCTGGCTTCAGTGTAACATCAGCCACAGTTCCCACAGGTGTGATGCGCTGTTGCAACATTAGTTCTGACGAGGAGTAGTACACAAGTATCTCATGAGCAAGGGCAGTATTGGAAAAAAGAGCCTGTTGGTTGTTTCACTTCATGTATTCTTCACAAGCTGTTTATGTATGTGCCTCGCCTGCAGCGTTGCTATTACCTTTTTTCTTATTCATTGTATTTAATCATACAATACAGTGTAAATAAATGTTAGCTGAGCATTATTCTCTAAATCTGTTCTGCACCACGTAGGAAATGGTTAACATTTCAAGAAAGATGACTTCGTTGTGTGTAATGTGCATATTGAAATGAATGCACTGGATAAGTGAGGTAAATTGGCATCTATAAGATAACAAAACCCATGAATATTTTGCAAATAATAAGTGGCAGAATTCCATGATTTATGAATTAAATGTACTGAAAGTAATTTAGCACCATTTTGGCTATTTACTTATGAGCAATTAACTGTTCAGCGTTTTTGACTATATAACATGTTCAGTGCTGATAAATACATTAATAGAACAACGTTTAACAGCTTGGTATCGTCCTTTTACTACAAAATACATCTATATTTACTGTGCAGCTACCTTGGTGTGTTTATTTCGCACCGAAAGGGGTTTTATGCAGTCTGTGCAGCAGAACTTTGGTTTTTGTGTGTGTGTGTACTTTCTGTTACTGTGTCTTTCATTGTCATATTTGGGTGGCCAATGATAAACTTAACAGACGACAGCGCTAGTGGAATAATGACGTTTCTTTAATACAGTAATTTATATGAATTTAGAGCTCCTGTGTAATACTTCATTGTAACGTGATAATTAAGAGACTTGGATAAAATTCGTTATTGCAGTTATCTGCTCATTTTTTAGTTACAAAAGTTGTATCCTGGAATGTGAACATCCACCGTAATGCACTCGTTAGTTTTATCACTACAGTCAAGAGACTTGTCATAATGCCAAGCTATACAAGAACTGAAGACTTGCAGTTTTTAGTGTATACATCAGTTACATTGAAGTATACTATGAACAGCTTCTCATAAATTGAGACTGCCAATTTAGATGTTGCATCTGTTCAGTAAGGATGTCTTACTGCTCATTGTTTTATGCACTGCAGGTGATGTGAATTAACTTTGTCTCCTCTCCACCACAAACAAGATACAAAATCTGCAGTTTGCTCTCGCTGTTGTCCGTGTCCAGTGTGTTTCACAATTCCTAACACAGGCCTTCATGGTTTGTAGAGGAGACTTTGTACATTTCTGGACATGAGCTCATTACCAAAACTTCGTCTACTAAGCTTTCTATCAAAAAGTGTAACAGGAAACGTGAAATGCCCTGCATTTATTAGTGATCAGATTGATGGCAGATGCTTTGCACAGTTTATTGAGCGTCAGTATGAAAGTGTCTTATATATCTAGTTTTGCAGCATCTGCTACTATGTAGCAAGTGGAATTACGTCCAATTATTACACACAAAATTATGAAGTTAACGTCTAATTGCTATGTTTCTTCCAGTGTTTCCAGTTGGGGTCTTTGGAAGTTCATTGTTCATTGGAAAGTTAACATAGCTAACGTAATGAACTAAGTTTGGAGAGTTGTAAATGATGGGGTTTTTGTTGGAGAGAAATTTCGCGGTGAATAAACTTTCTTCCACTTCACAATCTTTCCTTCAATCTTCCTTAATGAACATCAGTGTGCAGTAATAGAAATACCTTGTTATTCTATGATGCCCATAAAATTCTCTGGTAATATTTCTACAATGAAACCTGGACAAAGTCTGTAAAATTAATAGCAAAGTTCCCCATGCGAATTAAACCAATGACTTTACGGCTTATGGATGTGAACAATACAATTAGTTTCTTCACAGTAGTATGAACACTCTGATAATATTTAAGAACGAAGTGATGAATTATGCAAATACTGGTTTGCAAGACACTTTAATTCTCTCATAAAGAACAAAGAAGTTTGTTAAAAGTTATTATGTGGGGCTATGTAATTTTGAATGTAAAAGACACAGGTCTTAAAAATGTACCAGTGTAACTTGAATTTCTAAAGATTCCCACGCATGAGAGTAGAGGACTCATCGCTCTGTAAATTGTGTTAATTGACTTGAAACATGTAAAAACGAAAAGTTCTGGACAGTTTTGAAGTTGAGTGTCAAGTTTGGAAGTTGGTAAGCGCTCTTTCGCAACAATTAATGGATAAAGTCCATGTATACGCACACAATCTACGGGGAGTCGAAAAGCACTTGGTTCCTCAAGTTCCTAACTATTTGTGTTATTCCGTTGAACTTCCACTATATTACACATCTAAATGAGTAAATTATGGCTTTATGAATGTCTGAATTTGGTCAATTATGTGAGATAATAATTATAAAATTTCTGTTGTCCTTGGAAGCTGTAATGTAGGCAACCTGAAATTAATAACCATCCCAGAGCCCGGTACCAGTGTCGCCATCTTAGTGACAACCAGGGACATGGAAGACATGATTGAATACCAGTTACAGGAACAATTGTTATAATCGTTGTAACCAAAGTGCTCACATAACAAGAAGGCAAAGTCAGATTTACAGTATGCTCTGACTGCCTGCATAGTGACTTTAACATATTGAACCTTGAGTTACTGGCACTGCGTTTTCACTTGTTACTTCAATGTTTTTATTAGACCAGCTACTGGCTACAGATGTCACCCCCCCCCCTCCACAGTCAAATGTATGTATTCATTCATGTAATAGGTTGTCACCCCTACACTGACATTTTTGTAGTATACCAGCAGTTTAAAAATGCTCCCCTGAGAACAAACAGGTGAAAATGTTTCTCTGTAAAACAATGACAGAAAAGTGGGGAACCAGCTGCACAGTCTCATTTTCGTTTCTTCATCAAACATTTTGGCGCATGAACGTACGCTGTTGTAACATGGAACATTGCACATCTTTTATCCAATCTCTCTGAGTTAAGTATTCATACTCCACCAAAATGGGGAACAAAAAGATGGCTATAGGGGTGTGGAAAACATGAAAATAATTCCCCCTACCCCCCCCCTACCCCCCACCGTGACGATGCCTGGAAAAATCTAGGCTCCACTCACTCTCAGCAGCGGTCTCCACCAGTTATCTCTACCACTGCCACTGTCGCCTCTGTTCCACAGTCTCTCTCTGCTACTCTCTCAATGCAAAAACGCGAATATGTTCTTCCTTAATTCAGTTCCATTCAGTCAGACCCAAAGGACAGTTTGTGGCTAAAAGTTACCTTCCCCACTATGTCCAGTCGATACTCGACTCGTCTCAGGAATATAGTACTATTTCTAGGATCAATATTTTTTATAGCAGAATCCTTAATGGTCTCGACATTCACCTCGACCAAAACAGATTCATTGGGCTGTAGGACAGGTTCCCTGCATAGATCATGGAGCTGATCTCTATTCGATATGAAGGGTTCCCATTGAGAAACTCAGTTGCAGGACTGGTCTTCCACCCACAGTAACAACTTGACCAGTATATTGACCCTGTCGACGAGTGCTAATGAACAGGCTTCTGTGGTGTTTGCAATCATAGAACTTCGTGAAATCAACAGATTAAATCTGGTTCCTTACTGTGTCATCTGTTTTTCAGTGAATTACCAAAGAACGAAGATCTGATCTACTGTTCAGAACCTTGGCTGCAAACCTTTCTGAATTCATCAATTACTAATTTTCAAGAGTTGAGTTCTCTATACGAGCAGCTGGACAAGATGACGTATCTTAGACAAATGTGTGTTATTGTTGAGTGGCCCTCCTTAGTCAATCATCCTCGTTTATGGACTGCATAGATTAGCAGCGTTTTCCTTTCTGGTATTTCTTCTTTGGTCCTTACAATTATCTGCTGGTGTAGTCTGCTGCAAGTAAGTTTCTCACCTCCAGTCTGGATCAATTTGGCTTGTATTCTGTTTTCACCTGGGCTTCCCTTCTTAAGCTATTTGATTCGTTTGGAAATCATGCTGTGTGCATTGGGAAAGGGGGGGAGGGAGGAGGGACGACAGTGGTGTGGGTCAGCCGTAGTTAGAATGGAAATAGAATCCTACTTTGGTTTCATTACAATTGGAGATGGTAGAAGTACTCCTTCCATCTTCTGGCGATTTCAGTCGTTTGCAACTATTTTACATCTTCGACAATATCCTTTGTAGCCTGTGAACGTTATAAGCATTACTGTGACACTGTCTGCTCTCGCCTCTTTCTGCCTCCACGATGATGTCCTTGATATACTTCCTCTTCGCTCTTCTCAGTGTTGTCAGGGTAGCTCTTGAAGCCACCTCAAATTGTTCTTAATTCTGCACAAGATTTGTCTCCAGCAAACCCCTTCTCATGGTTTTCGGTCTCTGTTCAGAAGGAATTAAAGCTTGTAAATCATTACACACATAGAACTGGTCACGTTATTGTAAAACTCCAACAACAGCGAAACCTACTCCACCAACAACACCAACTCCATCAAACAACTCAAAAAAAGCACTTCGAACTTTATCTCAACGAGCAATGCAGGAAGAATGATTCACAGCTCTTCCTTTCGTCTGTCGCAGCCGTCAGCCTGATCACGTGACTCGCCAGCAGCGCCTCTCGTGGCGCCTCAACCACTGTCCGTCCGACAAATTGGTTGTGTCGGTGTTTTGACCGACCGACCGACCAACTTTCACTGTCGGGCGCGACGCACCACTGGACAGCCGACCCAACAGATTGTGTCGAGTGTGTCCGAGGAAAAGATACTTTAAGGACTGAGTTTTTAAAGAAATTTAAAGACTGCTGATGTATTTGCGGCACATCGTGCGAGGAGTATTAACAATAGAGATGCAAGAAATGAGGCACCTGTTTCATTTTTTAACGAATACATATTGGTTTCTCTTTATGCAACACGAGGTTAAGTCTGTCGACCTTCTTTCTCTTTTTAGGTTTTATTTCCGATACTTATCGGAAATGAAATCTAAAACTGAAGTATCGACATTCCATGGACGTTAATTCATAAAATGTACTTGCCTCACTGTTGTAAGTACTGAAAAATTCCAGCCTATATCCATGCCATCTGCCATGTAGTTTTTTTCAGTTCTAACAGTCGCTAAATGCTTCATTTCTTATTCATCTGTTGTATTTATTAGATGATGCGCGCCTCCACCATGTGTAATCTTTCTTCTTCGAATATGGGTCTCTGAAATTTACAGGTAATCTTGTTGTGCTACATCCACAAATAAATCAATAATGTTTTCACGAATGACTTTTGTTTTATTTATTTTGCTTTACCACGATGTATTTTCTCAGTCAACTATAAATCACGTTGCACATTTCAGGAACAACTTTAGTTAATAATTGTGGCAGCAGAAGAACACTGAATCTTACGTCTCCTGCCATTGGCGACAAATCGTAATATACGTAGCTAACAGTCTCTCCTCGAAGTTTACAACCTCTGTCACGACTGCAGTATTTTCGCTTAAGAATGGTTTTATGATGTTCAGCTGTTTCGTAATGCACGATTCACCCGTTTTTGCTTTTGTGAAAAACCGAGCGGGATCCCATAGGGCAAACACATTGAACTAAACATAAAATAAAGAAACTACGACAGCAGGCCCGCATTGTAATCACAGAGTTTAGTCGGTCGGGACGTGTGTAGGCTGTCATGGAATTGGTCGTCTGTCAGCCAGTAAATTGGTGGGTGTGCAGGGGTGTTATATACGCCCTAATTAACGCAAATAACGTTCGTTTATACTCAAACTAATGACAAATGCGACTTCCCTGCTTTCCGACGCTGAGCTGCCTCTGCTTCCTTTGCCTCGTCTGACGATAGCCAACACAGCCGGATAAATGTTTTCGCTATGGCACCAATTTTAATTACTTGCTGATGAACAAAAGAATCGTTCGCAAAGTATGGCACACAGGTTTTTAGTGACACCACATTCCGTGTGCAAATTGTGGTATCCATAGACATAGGCAAATATTAACTCCTATTTCGTAGCTGGAGGAGTAGCTTGTTAAAGTTTAACGTCCTGTTGACAACGAGGAGGAGCATATTCATGGAAGGATGGAGTAGGAAATCGGCCATGCCCTTTCAAGAGAACCAACATGGCATTCGCAGTAAATAGTTAAGGGAAATTACAGAAAACCTATACTTAACTGGCCGGACGCAGGTTTGCACTGTCAACCTCCCGAATACGAGTACATTTTGCTAACTACTGCGTTACCTTGCTCGATAATTTCATAGTAGTTTCGAGGAACGATCCTGAGCTTACAAACAAACCTCAACGAGAAATCGTGGTCAGCCGCTCAAGCGATCTTCCCTCAAGCATTGCCAGTAACTTCCCATTGGATGTCGCCAGTGATCTGTCGTAATTTTCGCATCGATATACTACATAATTGGTAAGGTATAGTATTGAAACACTTAAGTAAGAAACTTGTTACGAGATGTCGGAATCTGCTGCTTCGAAATCTAGTTTTTCGAGCTCTTTCTATCATTCAGTTACGAGGCCAGGTATCACTGTCTCTCCATCCTGATAGTAGTAACTTTCAGAGAATTCTGTGGTGAGAATCACCGTGTGAGCTGATACAAGAATATGGATTGTCCACAGCCACTTATGGAACTGCTCCTGCTGCCTTTATTGCGACTACATGTCTCCAACAGTTAGGCTTCGAAAATCAAGACAAGTTTTCAGTGGCAGCCTAAACTTCGTTGATTAGTTTCTATGTGGGCGACTTCATAGGCGAGTCAGATATGGAATCTGAAACTCAGAAACCCAGGTGACTCAGCTATCAGCTTCTGGATGGTTTCTACTGAGGAAATGGAATTCCAGTAGCCACAAGGTTGTGGAACAAATTCCAGTGCAGCACACAGAAACGTTTGTACCTTGTATTCTCATTGATGGAGAAGTAATAAAAACATTAGGAATCTTACGGTACCACAGCTCTTATCCTTTCCAGTGCCACTCGAAGCTGAAGAATCATCGGTGCTCAAAGATCGCCTGTCTACAACAGCATTCATTTTTGACCAACTAGGCCTTTTAGACCCATTAGTCACAAGATGGAACTGTTCTTGCAGCGCTTGTGTCAACTAAGCCTTGACTTGTATTAAGTCCTTCTATCCAACCTAGCTGATGAATGGAATGTCCTCTATATGTAACTGCCTTAACGAACTGATATTTTTATTTAGCAGGCATGTCATTCCCTGTCCTCAATACGTTAAATTCGAAATTCCATGTTTCTGTGATGTTTCACAGTTGGCATATGATGCCTGTGTATACATCATATGTGTTCTTCCCAACAACAAGATTGTAGTTTCATTGGCTGTGGCCGAATCTCGTTTAGCCCCTGTCACAGAACTATCTGTTCTGTGACTGGAATTATGAGATGCTTTTCGTCTTGCTCGGCTCATTCATAATTTGGCCAGTGACTTAGACATTGTAAACAGTAGTGATATCCATATTTGGACGGATTCTCCAATAGTTCTCAGCTGGCTGCAACGTAGTCTCACGGGAAAACCTTTGTTGTCAACAGAGTCTCTGAAATTCAGGAAATGAGTTGTTTCCAACTGGAGACACATCAAATCAGAAGACACTCCCACTGATTGCTTATCACGGGGCATCAGCGCAGCACATATGGATTCACTTTTGCAGTGGTGCTCTGCCCCATCATGGCTATTCAGTAGTGACCTGGACTACAGCACTTGTCCTTCACTTGTGATAGGAGATGCGCCAGAAAGGGGTGTAGGTGTCTTTGTTGTCTGTTATTGAGCTTAATGCTGAATCGTAGTGTAAGTATTCCCCTTTAAAGGAAACAAAGGATTTTGGCTTATACACTAAGGTTTGTTAACAATATAAGGCGGCAACAAACAGAGGATAACTGGGCCACTCACCCCACAGGAATACCAAAACGCTATCAAAAGAGCTTTTGGCATAGTTGGTGATTGCGCTCGTGAGATCGCATTGTTGAAGGCCAGTTACGCGGTTATAAGGCATATGACAGGAACCGTAGCGTCTATATCAGTGTTCTCCTGCTCCTCCTTCCCTGGCCTCCGCCTCGGCGTTTGAGACAGTCTGCCCTCTCTCTCCCTCCCTCCCTACATTTTCCTCTCCTTCTTTCCTCCCTGTGTGCCTGAAGGCCGACCCACACGTTCACACGCGTATTCGGTGACGGGGTAACGCGTAATTCACCGCGCTGGGTAGACAAGTAAGGCACGCACATACCCCCTGGTATAGGCCGGGCCCAGGGAAACCTTCCGACCATGCCTATTGTTCCCTCTGTCCGTTTCTTGGGAGGTGTGACATGAGGTGGGAGTGCCCTTTGAGAGGGTCCCCACAAGGAAGGAACGCGCCATTGGAGACGTTGGCAATCATAAGGGGATTACTCCGCAATGGATATCTCTTCTTCTCTCTCGACTTCTGCCAAAAAACGGAAACTTGACCAGCCACCAGTTACAAAAGTACTACCGCCTGCCACAAAGTTCCTCGTGGTTTCTAGATCTGTGGATGGACAAGATTTTTCATCTTTCAACCCTTTAGTTGTCCAGAAGAGCGTAGATGCCAAAGCTGGATGTGTAAAATCTTGTACCAGGATGCGTAACGGTACCCTGTTACTAGAAACTGAGAGCACCTTCCAGGCACAAAAACTGCTTCGGGCCACACTCCTAAACGTTCCCTGTCTGGGTGGAGGCTCACCGCACTTTAAATTCGTCTCATGGTGTGGTATACACTAGATCGATGGACTGACTGACGAGGAGATTCAGTATTTCCTCGCTGAGCAGGGCATGACGGCTGTCCATAGGGTCATGGAAAAGGTCAACAATGACCTTGTACCAACCCGAACACTTTTCTTGACCATTGATAGTGTTCAACAGCTGCTGTGCATCAGAGCGGGCTACGAAGTTATTTCTTTTCGCCCCAAAGTCCCGACACCTACGCGCTGCTACCAGTGTAAGCGTTTTAATCACACTCGCCAGTCTTGTTTTAACGCGGCTAAATGTCACTTGTGGCAGGGACGTCCATGAGGGTGACCGTCCACCTCCATCTCATCATTCTGTGAACTGTCAAGAGTGACCATGCAGCATCCTCCCACGACTGTCCCATCTACAAGGAAGAACGCTGTATACAGGAAATTCGGGTCAAAGAGAAACTATCCACCTCAGCTCCTCGCAAGCTATTTGCTATTAGGAAGCCCACGCTGCTGCCAGCGGGGAAATATAGTACCGTCCTCGCCGCTCCTCGGACTACCAGGGAGTTATCGATGCAGACACGCGATTTGATCTTAAGCACTACGGTCGTCCGTTCGGCCACTGCTAAGACCGCCCGGTCGACGTCTCCTCTTCCTCCCGTCACCCCTCAGACACAAGCACCTTCATCAGCTTCTGCCAAGACGAAAACCCAGAAGTCAGATGCACGGGCCTTCAAGAAGGAACCGTCCAGTGCACACTTCCTACGAACCTCGAACTCCCAGCTATCGACCAGTACTACCACTAAACGACCTTCCAAGAAGGCTCATAGGAAGCAATGTTCTCCTTCTCCGCCACGGCGCATTTCTTTTCCTGCTGCACCCAGCGGTTGCCGCTCCAAGCCGTCATCTGTTTCCCCTGGCCGCACCGCTGGTAGCCCAACATCTGGCCGTTCACCATTGGAGGAAGCTCCCCCTCCCGGCCATCTTAAAAAGATGGCCGATGAACCTATTGAACCAATGGACAATGACAATCCGCCTATTGATAGCGGCGGCAGTGCTCGCTCAAAGCCAGGCCCTCAGCGGCCTTTGAGGTGACCCCCTTCTTGCATCTTCTTTTTCTTCTCATGATTGCACTTACTCACTGGAATATTCGCGGCATTCGCTCCAACCGAGAGGACTTAAAGGTGCTGCTCCACTTGCTCTGTCCGCTCGTCATAGCTCTCCAGGAAATGAATCGATCAAATTGCCTTGGCACACTATATCCTGTGCGTTTTGACCTACCCACTGCTGCAGGTATTTTAGCTCATGGAGTGGTTATGTTGCTGGTCCAGGATGATATTTACTACGATCCCATCACATTGAACACGGGCCTGCAGGCAGTTGCCGTCCGAATTACTCTCCCCACTTTCACTTTTTCCGTTTGTACCGTTTACACTCCTTCGTCATCTGCTGCTACTGGGGCAGACATGATGCAAATTATTGCTCAGCTACCTGCACCATTTTTGTTAAATGGAGACTTCAATGCTCACCATCCTCTTCGGGGCTCTCCAGCATCCTGTCCGAGGGGCTCTCTTTTAGCAGACGTTTTCAACCAGCTCAATCTTGTCAGCCTCAATACTGCCGCCCCTACTTTTCTTTTGGACACAACTCACACCTATGCCCATTTATTCCTCTATATGTACTACCCAACTTGCACGCTGTTTTGAGTGGTATGCACTTTCTGCTACATATTAGAGTGACCACTTCCCTTGTGTTATCCATCTCCTGCATCATACCCCATCTACATGCTCAACTAGTTGGCACATCTCCAAAGCAGACTGGGGGCTCTTCTCTTCCAGGGCGACCTTCCAGGATGAAACCTTCGCAAGCTGCGATAGTCAGGTCGCACACCTCACGGAAGTCATTCTCACTGCTGCTGTATATTCCATTCCTCACACTGCTTCTTCTCCAAGTCGCGCACCGGTCCATTGGTGGACCACAGCAGGTAGATACGCTATACGTGCTCGTCGACATGCTTTACGCACCTTTAAACGCCACCATACGATGGCGAATTGTATTAATTATAAACTATTACGTGCACAGTGTCGTCGTGTTATTAAAGAAAGCAAGAAAGACAGCTGGGCTGCTTTCACAAGCTCTTTACAGTTTTACTTCTTCTGTTGTCTGGGGTAGCCTGCGCCGGCTATCTAGCACTAAGGTCCACTCACCAGCATCTCGCTTGACGGTCGCGAATGACGTCCTTGTGGCCCCTAAGGATGTCGGCAATGCCTTCGGCCGATTTATTGCAGAGGTTTCGAGCACTGCTCATTACCACCCTGCCTTCCTCCCCCGAAAACAGGCAGAGGAGCCTAGGCCACCTAACTTCTGCTCCTCGAATCTTGAAAGTTACAATGACACATTCACCATGCGGGAACTCGAAAATGCACTTGCCCGGTCACGGTCCTCCGCTCCAAGACCTGATTCTATTCATATTCCGATGCTGAAGAACCTTTCTCTTGTGGGTAAAGGTTTCCTTCTTCGTACTTATAATCCCATCTGGATTGAGGGTGGTGTTCCCACATGCTGGGGCGAATCTATTGCCACGATTCCTACGCCTGGAACGGACAAGCACTTGCCTTCCAGTTATCGACCCATCTCGCTTACCAGCTGTGTCTGTAAGGTGATGAAGCGAATGGATAACTCTCGTTTGGTTTGGCTGCTCGAATCTCGACACCTACTTACCAATGTATAATGTGTATTTCGTAGGCGCCGCTCTGCTGTTGACCATCTGGTTACCTTGTCGCACTTCGTTATGAATAACCTCTTGCGCAAGCGCCTGACCGCGGATGAGTTCTTTGATTTGGAGAAAGCTTACGACACCTGTTGGAGGGCGGGCATTCTCCGCACCATATTTTATTCATACATTTTTAATCGATGGACAGTTCAGGGTACGTGTGGGTTCTGTCATGTCCGTCGCCTTTCGCTAGGAGAATGGGGTGCCACAGGGCTCAGTTTTGAGCGTCGGTCTCTTCGCCATAGCGATCAATCCAATAATGGATTGCCTCCCAGCTGATGTATCAGGCTCCCTTTTCGTGGACGATTTTACCATTTACTGCAGCTCGCCGCTTACATGTTTCCTGGACCACTGTCTTTAGCGTTCTCTTGACCGTCTTTACTCCTGGAGTGTCGCCGAGAAGACGGTCTGTATTAACTTCTGGCGCTACAAAGAGTTTCTCCCACCATCCTTACGAGTCGGTAGCATTGCTCTCCCATTTGTGGAGACAACAAAATTTTTAGGTGTTACATTTGACAGGAAACTCCTCCGTGTTCTCAGTGCTATGTCGTAGGGAGCGGATCGAACCGTCCAACTTCGCATATATCGGTCGATCGACCGCTCCAAGCTGGATTATTGGGAGCTTCGGATACTCCTCTGCACGGCCGTCTATCTTACGCCGCCTCAATTCCATACAACATCGGTGTTGACGTCTTGCGATAGGAACGTTTTATACTAGTCCCATCGAGAGTCTCATGCTGAAGCCAGTGAATTGTCACTAACCTACCTGCGCGATTTGTCGTTATGCCTGTCGGCTACTGTCAATGCTGGACCGCCCGTCTTATAGGTCCTTATTTTGACGACACTCTCGACCGTCTATACGGGTTGTATGTCTCTGCCCTGATACCCCCTGGAGTACGCTTTCGTTGCCTCCTTCAGCAACTTAAATATACACTCCCTGCAACCTTTAGAGTGGGCGAGAGCCAAACGCCACCTTGGCTCCAGACTCAGGTTCGCGTTCACCTTGGCCTCAGCTCGTTCCCAAAGGAGGTATCCCCAGCTTCGGTATACCGCTCCCGTTTTTTCGAACTTCGTTCGAAGTTCTTTAATATGACCTTCATTTATACAGATGGCTCTAAGACCAATGACGGTATCGGGTGTTCTTTTATTGTCAGGGCACAAAGTTTCAAATACCGGCTCCATAGCCATTGTTCGCTCTTAGCAACTGAGCTATTTCATCTCTACCAGGCTGTTCTTTACATCTGCCGCCACCGACAATCTGCTTATGTCATCTGCTCCGATTCCCTGAGCGCTATCCACAGCCTCAGTGATCCATATCCGGTTTACCTTTTTGTGCACCGGGTCCAACGCTCTCTTCAGTAGCTGGTGGACGACGGTTCTCCGGTTAGCTTTGTGGGTTCCTGGCCATGTCGGTATCCCTGGGAACGAAGCTGCAGATGCCGTGGCCAAGGCTGTGGTCCTCCAGCCTCAGACAGCTTCTTGTTGTGTCCCTTCATCAGATTGTAGCAGGGTCATTTGACAGCGCATTTTGTCACTGTGTCATGCCGATTGGGCTGTACTTAGGGACAACAAGCTTCCGCCCTTGAAACCTCTTGCCGCGGATTGGACGTCCTCTTCATGCCCTTCTCGGTGGGAAGAGGTCGTTTTGGCCTGGTTACGAATTGGACACTGCCTCTTCAGCCATCGCCATCTGCTGACGGTCCGCCACATATTAAAGTTCGGTCCAAATTTTAATACACTGCGTGTTGATCTTCGCCTGCCATGTACTCTGGATGCCATTTTAGCGGATGACCCAGGAGCAGGTGCTCACGTTCTTCGTTTTGTCAACTTGACAAACCTGTCTGACATTTGATTATGCAGTTTTTTTTAATCCTCTGCCTGTCCGTCTTGTATAGTATTGTCCCTTTTAGTTGCTGTTTTAACCTTGTGCCTCGCGGAGCATTCCTAACTTAGTCTGGGCGCTAATTACAATTACAGTTGTGCCCCCTAAAACCCCCCAAAAAAATCCCTCTTGAAGCTGTGGCTGTCAGAATATGGGCTACGCAGGAAATAACTGTGTGCAATGTATATCTTCCTCCAGATGGTGCAGTACACCTGATTGTATTAGGTGCACTGATTGATCAACTCCCTAAGCCTTTCCTACTTGTGGGAGATTTGAACGCCCATAACCCCTTGAGGTGGCAGTGTGCTTACTGGCAGAGTCAGAGACATCGAAACATTACTGTCTCAGTTCGACCTCTACCTCTTAAACACTGGGGCCGCTACACAATTCAATGTGGCTCGATGTAGTTACTCGGCCATTGATTTATCAATTTGCAGCCCAGGACCTCTCCCATCTATCCACTGGTGATCACTTAACGACAGAGTGAGGTGGCGCAGTGGCTAGCACACTGGACTGGCATTCGGGAGGACGAAGTCTCAATCCCACGTCAGTCCATCCTGATTTAGGTTTTCCGTGATTTCCCTAAATCGCTCTAGGCAAATGCCGGGATGGATTCTTTGAAAGGCACTGCCGACTTCCTTCCCCGTCCTTCTGTAATCCGATGCTGAGAGAACATAACGGCCTGTATATTAGTGACCACATCCCCAACTTCCTGTCACTGCCCCAGCATCAGGCATACAGACGCCTGCCCACATGGGCTTTAAACAAGGCAGACTGGGAAATTTTAACCTCTGATGTTACCGTTGACTCTCCCCCACATGGTAACACAGATCTTATGGTTGAGCAGGTGACAAAATTGTTTCTCTGCAGAAAAACGCGGTCCCTCGCTCTTCAGGGTGCCAGAGGTGTGAGGCAGTCCCTTGGTGGTCGCCAGAACTCTGTAAAGCAGTTAAGGAGCGTCGGCGAGCTCTACAGTGGCATAAGCAGCATCCTTCCTGGAGCACCTCATTGCCTTTACAACAGCTCTGTGCCCTTGTTCGTCAACTTACCAAGTGATGGAAGCAGGAGTGTTTGGAGAGAGAAATCTCGACCACTGGGTGCCATGTGTCACCTTCGCAAGTCTGGGCAAATATCAAGCGTCTTTTCGGGTACCAGACCCTAACAGGTGTTCAGTGTTAGGATAAATGGCGTATTGTTTACCGACGCAAACGCGATTTCCGAGCATTTTGCTCAAGTCTCTGTGTCGGAGGCCCACTCTTCCAGCCAAGCAAATCGCTGCGGCAGATTTAGAGATTAGCAGAGCTTCTTCTCTGAAATCGGATCACAACTGGTCAACCACCGGGAAGAACACTTTCTTTTTCATGACTCACCACTCTCACACAGTTAGTGAAAGGAAGTCACATCGCCTTTTTAATTCATGTCACTAACCCTGAATTTTTATCTGGTTTGATCCTAGTTCTAAAGAACTTAAAAATAGTAAAAATTGTTACTGCCCTATTAATGGTGAGATATTAAAGTTTTAAACATCGTCTGCTGTAAAAGTTACAAATGTTGCAAAATAATACTAAATGTTTATCAAGTGATACTTCTTATATCTTGCTACCTCAATTGGAAAAGTACAGTATACAAATTACAACTGTAATTAGTGTGTCTGCTTTCATTTAGTCAGTATTACCATATGTGTATTCAAAAAGGAATTTATAAATAAAATCTGACCCTCTTCAGTCGATGTCTCTCCTCAGTGGATATTTGTCGTGCTTTTAAAAATATTCGTTAACAGGGCACTGATGTTGCTCCGATGCATAACGCTTTTGGAACAAATTGATACAGCGTCGGCCATTGTAATTTTCTTGTTTCTCACCAGTTTACGGGATCGCTGTTTCTAGGCAAATATCCCTCCGCTAAATATTTATCCGAGTCTACAATTGCCGCATTTTGCACGTGGTGCCTTTCTTGGTTTCACCAAACTCATTCCAGGTTGCTCTGGCATTACAGTGGTAAATAGTTCAGGAATGAGCTGTGTTCTTGTTGAACAACCAACGCTTACTTCTCTGAAATAGCCTTCATGCTGAAAATCCTTGTTTGTATCGGAGGTCCAGTAACGTAACTTTGCCTGACCAGTTCGTTCCTGGAGATAACGCCAAAGCACTCAGATAACCCTTTAAGGAAATTATAAACCAGTGACTCGTTCTTGAGGACATTCTTTCTGTCCTTCAGATTGCAATTGTCGTTCCATTAATCTTGGCAAGATTCTCGTTTTTGAATGTGACAGTTTTGAAGACATCTCTTTGGTCACCTGACTGAAACTTTCAAAATCAGTAAAGGCTGTTGCATTATCTCCCAGGATGTATCTTATAAGTTTAAGATGGTAGATTTTTGACCGAAAACAGCGAGGCAAGAAACTGAATCACAAATTGTCAATTTTCGTTTTTTTCACTGAATAGTCATTTAAGAGTGTCGCGTATCGTTTGGTGTTGAAATGAAACTAGTCATACTTCTACAAATGGCAGAACAAGTAGTGCATTTTACGCTGTATGTTGGTGAAACCAAATAAGTCACTGACTTGTTTCGTTTCAACAGATGCTGCTCGCTCCTGCGTACAGCCTGTTTTCCTTCAATAGTTGACATCCAATTCCTTTGTTGTGCACTAATAGTCGCTGTTAATGCTCATTGCGCGACAGTTGGTTGTACCACCATGGCTCCAAAAGAAGAATAGTACTGCAAATTATGGAGGAAATCAGGTAAAGGCAATCTCTGTAATTGCTTTTGTACGAGCTATGTTCGAGGGAAAACAGTTTGAGAATCTTGCAGGTAAATATCACTCGTCCTTGTAACAACCGTAGGAAACTATAGATGTAAATGTCAATATTACCAGAAATATCATTCTTGTATTATTAATTTCCTTCCAGCTGCAGAATTCAATGTAATGCCTCAATTGACGTAATTCAACGTAATATTTTGACGAAATTCCTTGATCTTTCTCTTTCAAAAGTAATTGTTGCAAACCACTGACAACTCTTAATATCTATTAGAGTTGTTCACAGTCAACAAAGAGATGTAAATTAGAATAATGTTACTACGTAGCCAGTGTTTCATGCACCGGATCTGAGGACGGCCACGTTTGCTCGTTCTAATGCCATTAGCTTGCTGTGTCGCCTGGACGAAAACACTGTCATTTGCTATAAGACAAAAGCACATTCTGCGTAATGGTACTTTTTAGTACTGTACTGTTACTTAGTAATGAGTTTATTTATGATAAAAATAAAAAGTGTAAATTATTTCAGATACATAACAAACATCAGACACACATGTTAATGTGGCAGGGGGGATGTTAAGGAGTGGTAATCTAATGGAAGTAAAGGAAACCAAGGAGAGATTTAGGTGACAGATATCGTCCAGTAGAGTGTTTCTTTACAATTGTGATTCTAAGATGTTGTACACATTCAAATTGTCCACAAGATGCACCAGGCACCCATTTTAATCTGAAGTTTAGTTGTCATTATGGCTGGAATGAAATATGAGCTACCAGATCCACTTGGAGGTTACAAACTGCCGTCGGGCCTGCCTGGTGAATGGCAGAGGAGAACAAAAAACAAGTTACTTTTTGTGGCCAGACATGAATAGTCAAGGTGAGACTACCCTCAGAAAGTATCAGACTTGGTTGTGAAGTTCTTATGTCGGATAATTTTGTTTGACAAGTAGTTCCTCAGGTGTGTTCCATACAATATTACCTTTTTTTCATGGTTCATTTGACTCTCTACTTGTGTATAGTATGAAATGTATTATGATACAGGAGTATACCAGATACAGGAAGTATGCATACAAGTAAAGCTGGGATTGCAGACCTAGTTATGTAGAATTGGGACAGACAAGGAAGCATGGTCTGTTGCCCAGTCTACATTAATGTACATTAAAATACGTATCACTTAATGAATCGTGAATCAGGTCGTAAGTATGACATCCATGTAAATGTATAATCTAACCTGCAGCCCAGTAATTCCATCAATTCTAAAAATTTAGAGCAGCCAACTAAAAGTCGGACACCAGAGAAACTGCATAACACAAAAAGAAAAAAAAACATCCATTTGCAAAGTGAAGGTACGTAAAAATGCGGTAGGTTCACTACTTAGAAAACAAGAATCGGTGACATTCATCTGTAGGTTAAATTTTCTGTATCAGCCTAGTTACACACCAGGTTAATTACAGAAATAGGGAAAAGACGTGATGAATACTTTAAACACACAGGGGCATATACTGTAAAATGTTGGCCAGACAGAGCACCTTTAGAATATGATAAAAGTAATATGTGGAGAGTACCGAAGTCAGTCTAGTTTAAGGAACCTATCTTGAAGGCCTTCACCACATTAATGGAGGCATGCAGAACATTTTACAGAGCTCTAGGAGGTAGGGAGAGGTCCAATTTTAAATATATATAGTTACTGACAAACATGACACGCTACTTAGAGAATAGGACAAATATATTGCAGTGAAGAAAAATAAGTAGGCATTAAAGAGCTATTTCGAAAACTAGCCACATAAAGAATGACATATACGTAACACACAAGATGGACATATTTTGCTCCATGTGTTTTATTGAGCTCAAATGACCCATCTTCTCACAGATGGTTGTCGGACCTTGGCTTTTCTGTACAGACTGTTTTATACGGACAATTGAGCAGTCGGCAGGTGATGTTTAAAGTGAGCGTCGTATCAAAAATCTAGATGCCAGTCATTGAATACTGGCCCCTATTGTGACTGGGCCAGAGGTGGGAAAACTTCAAACACATTGGGCGTGGGGCCTGAAGACAGCATAATATATCACCAAAACTGTTTCCTCAATAACAAAGCAATTTGGAAATGTAGATGGTTAAAAGGTGTTTGGTTTGACTTTTGTACATGGAGAGAAACGTTGTTCATAAATTGTATGGATGCCACACAGCAGTTAAGTGCTGAAAGACGCATAAGGGGAATAGTGTTAAGGTAGGGAGAGAGGGCTGGAGCTTACCAACAATGCTATTCAGTCGGTACATTGAACAAAGAAGTTAAAAAAGATGAAAGGAAAACCTTGGCTATGAAATTGTCAGATGACACATGACTTGGAAGAGCAGTTGAACACAGTGGATAGTGTCTTTGAGAGATCATAAGATGAGCAAGAAAAGTGTAATCTAATGTAGTCTAATTAAATGAAGTGACTATGAGAGAATTACACATAAGGCAATATATTGTATAATAGGATGCCATATATATGTGGTATTCTCCCGTGATCGTATTTTAGACAGCTGAATAAGATTTTAGGTATTCAACCTAAAAATTTACAGTAAAAGTTTTCTCTTATAAGATTTGTTGTACATGATCCAGAACAGTTCATGAGAAATACTGATGTTTTAGCAGTCTCCTGACTGGTTTGATTTGGCGTACTGTGAACTCCTCTATCCCAACTACATAACCTCACAGTATAACACCCAGTTATTTTCTGGAAATATTCCAATCTCTGCCATCTACTGAAATTATTACCTCTGTAGCTCCCCAAAGTATGATGAAAGTTAATTGTTAGTGTCTTAACGCATGCCCTTTCAGTTTGTCCCTTCTTGCCACTGTTCCTGTGGTGAAACTCTTCATTTCTTACCACAGTAGTTCACTGAATTTTAGTCATTCCTCTGTAGAACCAGAGGCCAAATACTTAGAATTATATGAAAGTCAATTACACATTGTGATAAACCAGAAAAATAAATTTGTGTTCCAAAAGTAAAATTCCCCTCCCCAACTGCTTCACTCCCTCCTCCACTAGGAGTTTTAGGACCTCGTGTGCCTCCAGCATTATTGGATTGCAGGTCTCCCAATAATTTATTCAACTCCTAATTTTCATTGCATCACCTATGTGTTCAAACTCTTCTTCTGTCATGTCATCAAACAGATCCTACCACACATAGAAGCCTTAATGCACTCTTACCACATGCCAGCTTAGTCCTCCGAGTTCAACAGTGGAATTACTTTCGCGTCATTTAACTTTGCCTCCTTTGCTTTCCTGTTTCAAACAAGTGACTTACTTCGCTGTGTTTCTGTGATATATTGCACATTTTTGTAGTTCCTTACTTTACGAATCAATTTCAGTATTTATTCTGTAACAAGAGTTCTTTTACAGTTACCTCGTGCATACATAAATTTGTCTGTCCAACTTCTGTGACTGCCGTTTTCAGATAAATCCTTCCCTCTTCAACTGATCTGCGTGTTGCAGTATTCATTACCACACTATTTATTGCTTCAGATAACTTTAAACACACACCATTCTTCTCAGTACCCCACTTACTTCACCACTAACAGTTATGGACTATTCTCTTACGCCTCGGTCTGCTCTTGGTCATTACTAACTTGTGACATGAATGTATATCTGTTCCTGAGTATACCCTGCTATCCAATATCAGATTTTACAAAATGTCTCAATGATGTAATCCAGATAGAATCTCCTCATGTCCCTCAGACTTTTTCCAAATATACCTCTTCCTCCAGTACCTTTAAAATAGCATATTCATAATTAATAACAGACTTATAGAGAAATGGAACTTTTTTACTCATCACTTCTATTATCAAGCTCATTCTCCTAAACTCTGCCATGTATTACATTGCCTTTTACAGCATTCCAGTCACTCATGATTATTAGATTTACATCCTCATTACATACACATTTTGCATATACTTCTCCCTCTTCGTCAGATTGTGACACTGGCAGATATACCTGAAACATAACCATTAGCTTTTTGGTGCAAATTTTGATGAGAATATTCTTATTACTGAACTGGCCACTGTACTGACCCACACATACACTCCCAAAATCTTTGTAAGCAGTTTGCAGTGTGTACCGTGCAAGTCAGATGGAGATGGTGCTTGTGGATGTACACAGCCTCTCATCCATGCACTCTGCTTTCCAGCTGACATCTTTTGGGTATAGGATGAGCAACCTCTAGCTCAGTCATGTTTACCTTGACATGCATGTTACCTCATTGTTATTGTGCACGTCTCTGTACCTGGTATAATTTCTGTTTTAGATTTAGTTTGTTGTGTCCATCATTATATTGTGTTCTCTTGCAGGATTAGAACATTCAATGACTCAACCTCTACCCTACATTTCTGCTCGTGAGAAATCCATCTTACCAGAAATGATATTCTTCCTATATCGTTTCACTGACTGCCACTACATCCAGAGTGAACATTAAAATTTCCTCTTCAGATTTTCTAGCGTCTTTACCATATTGAACTTCTACAGATTTGTGAGTCAAAGCATGGAATGTCAGTAGTCACTGGACATTCATGTTTTGCAAGTTCATTTTATCAGGGGGATCTTCAGAGCCGAGATATATCTTTAATGAAGAAATGTGTCCCGTACTCGAATCACACAGCATCCGTATGAGTATGCCTTATTTGGTAATTTTTGATGGATTGTAAAATTTAGCTGTCCACACCATGGTTTCATTCCTTCATCAGTTGAGATATTTTGACTTAGATTAAACGTTTCTTTATACTTTTTGGAAAAATAATCAACTGCAAATTGCACTTCAAAAAGCCGGTCGGCATTATCTGGTTTATTGTTGTGAGAAAAATGTAAAAATGATAATACTTGTCTGAATATCTTGTGGACATCGCTTTGCGAAATATGTGTCTATCAATGGATTTGTTGATCAGTAATCATGGATCCTTGCGTTTCCAAAATTCCCATAAGGATACTAAGCCCAAACTATTTTATAAAAACGGATCCCATAATGCTGACAAATATGACATTTTTAATCCAGTTTCCTTCTATTGCAATGTTGACTGTAATACTCATGGGTTTCATTGCTAATGTACACAAACAGATCTTTCCCAATATATAATTCTGAAATATCCATGACGCTCTGTGTATCTTTGGGAAATGTGTGTGGACCCGGAGATTCTTCAAATTTGTTATTGGTCCTCAGTAAATCATAGTCTGTCTTTGTCTGATTCATCTGAGAGCTGGTATCTGATAAAGCTGTTTTCACAGTTTTCACTTGTAGCCTTTCCTCTAATAGGTTGGGATAATCCTGTGTCAGACCTAGAAACATGGTTTTGGTGAATTGGACAGGCTATGCACCTTGTTCTCGAATGGAGATAATACCCCTATGGAGAGGTGATGGGGGATAGGAGTGTCAAAGGGGTGATTAGAATCCTTCGGAGGTTGTGCAGGCGTGGAAGACTACTTCAGGAGAGGTGGGAAGGATATGTTAGGATATCTCTTATTTCAGGTTACATGCTGCTATGTCAACTATTTCAACACTGTGCCTGACCAGCTCACCTCACAAACACAACTGCTGTTATGTAAGGCATAACGTAAGTGTTCACCAGTGGCAGGCTCAGTTGTGATCTACTTCTTACTTCGCGTGTTTTAGAAGACAGTATATGATTACTGTGCTACAGTGCCCTCCTCCTAGACAAGACCTGGCCTTCTGGATCATGACTTAGAACATCATTGCACTAAAACGACTGATCCTGTTGGCTGCCACAAATGGCTCCAGTCAGCTTATTAAGGATTTCTTTCACCATCATGTTACCTTACTCACAACTCATATCAAGTCTTGTTTCCTGATTGTTTATTGCTACACCTCTCCCTCTGCTGCTTCCTAGTCTCTCGGAATCGAGTCCACAAGAGATCGAACATTGGCTGGATCCAAGCTTTGTCTAGGGATCCACTTCCAGCATGTGTAAACAAGAACTATAGTTGGTAGTGTCACAGCATTAACTATTATTACATTGGTCAATGCTATTTCCCTCTGGTTCTGACTCTCCCTGTGCTGACTCCATGTCTCCATGGCGATGGGCCCAGCCTTACAGAGAATGAATTTGTCTGTGGACTATATAATCTCAGGCCCCAAAGTTCTATTTAACATAGTCAAATTAGTGGCTGGTAGCACTTCCATGTGTTCCCCTGCCCAATATAATCTGTGGGTTGTGCCTGAAACTGTGGCAGGTGGAGCAAAAATAAATATTGTTTTACATGGTGTCCTGTTCATTTATAATTTCCCCAGTCTTCCTTCAATATTAACTGCGTGGGATTTCTGACCGTCTCCACCTAGTCTGTTTGGACAAACCATAATGGCACTACTGTAATACTACGGTAACTTCTAGTTCCATATAGACAATCTGTGTTTGTCTTCCATAACCAATGATTTATTCCTTTACTCCAAGAAAGTTCTTCAGCATCTCACACTTATGAGGATACATGTGAACTGCATGATGTAGGTATTATGCATACTTGCTGCTTCTGGAAAGGAAATTGAAATCCATACTTTCCCCTGCTACTCATTTCCTCTGCTGTGGCTTGGTTAAAATGAAAAGGTTAGGTGCTACGATGATGCTAAAGGACAAACACTCTCTGGTATAGCTCCTTTTGCACTTGACGTTGCACCTCCAGGCATTGTCTGGTGATCGGAATTCCGCTCCTAGCTGGCTTCTCACTTGCTCCATAGATTCATGTAATTCTCTCTCTCTCTCTCTCTCTCTCTCTCTCTCTCTCTCTCTCTCTCTCTCTCTCTCTCTCTCTCTCTCTCCTCCCCATCTCACTCTCTCTCTATCTCCCTCCGTCTCTCTCTCTCCCTCCCCATCTCACTCTCTCTCTCTCTCCCCCTCTGTCTCTCTCTCTCCCTCCCCATCTCTCTCTCTCTCTCTCTCTCTCTCTCTCTCTCTCTCTCTCTCTCTCTCTCTCTCTCTCTCTCTCTCTCCCTCCCTCTCTCCCCCCCGCCCTCCCCTCTCTCCCCCTCTCTCACACCCCCTTCTCTCTCTCTCTCTCTCACCCCCTCTCTCTCTCACACCCCCCCTCTCTCTCTCACACCCCCCTCTCTCTCACACCCCCCTCTATCTCTCTCACCCCCTCTATCTCATCCCCCCTCAGTCCCCCCTCTCTCTCCCCCCTCTCCCCATGCTGTCTTCCAAAGACAGTAGCAACTAAATTATTAGTTCTTTACCCCATTTTCTGCTTCATTTAGCAACATCTCAGTTAAGATTCACCATTTCTTCTGCTGTTTTGTGTAATAAACACTTCCAATTCAGCTGGTGCGTTAAGAGCGTATCCTTCTGCAAACACGAGTTTTTGTGCTGTAGCACTCACTTATTGCCTTCCTTATTCTACCCGTAGTTTTATTACTTCTACTATATCACTCACTCTGTCAACCTCATCAGCTGTCCCACTGTTTCCACATGTCATCCTAACACAGTGATCCAACCTCTACTTCTGGTATGTGGTATATTCCCCAAAGCCTAAGTCACCTCTTCCCCCAAATCCTCCCATGTTTCCTCCTACACACCCTGGAAACTCCTTCAAACATTCTGTGATCACATACCATCAGTTTAAAATTACCGAGGGCTTCTTCTAAACATGTTACCTCATTCTATGTCTACCATTCATTAAATAACACTTGTATCCCCCATTGATAAGCACATTTGTTGATGTGCTTGGTGAACAGTTCTCACTGTCAACGTGGTCGTTCTGCAATGCTGCCACTGCAATGACAAGCCATAGTCCTCTTAAGACTGGGTTTATCTTCTCTCCTGGCATAGCTCATCTGAGGACAGTGCATGTGTCTCATGCAAAAATCCACTGCTCCTGCACAGCAGGTAATCTTCCTTGTATCAAACATACAAAGAAAACTCCCTTACATCCTAGGTCTTCCCGTGTAGACCTACTATAGCTGTTTCACTTAAAACTTCTTGCTTGCTACTCATCACTTGTTTCCCACTTTCTTTCTGGCTCAGCCCTCCAATTCTTTGGTTAATCTAAGGACTTGTCACATGTTTCATATTTCCACATGCAGAATTCTCGTAGACAACTGCATTTTGAAAGTCACTGGTGACAGTTTCACAATCTGATATTGGCCATGACACTGCATAAAAAGTAGTGTCTTACTATTTGTAGTATGTGAATTCGATAGATATCACATTGGCCATTTTTGTCTTGGTGTGATCTTTCCCTGTGAGTCACTGCTCCCTCTTGTTTATACAGTGCCAGTCTATTTACCTTAACCAACCTTTTCAATTCTTCTCTTGCCACCCTCACAAATGCGTTAACATGCATTCAATTATTGAAATAGGAAAACAAAAAGAGAAAGACAATAGGTTTTGACCATATTCCACCTCATATGGCTAAAATTCTGTAGTTTTTGCTGTTTTGATTTGTACACAGACAAAGATAACTTGAACAGACATCACAATTGGTATGTGTGTGCTATATGGTATTATAGCATGCTCTCTATTGCTTCATGCACGCTTAACATGGTCCTACTAGCCTGACGATGTAGATGACTTGTCCTCAATTTCTTCCCACATTACAGCTTAAATTCCTTCTATAAATCCAAGATACGGATGACCTCCTTGATTTGTTATTTCTGGTACAATTAAGTTCCCTATTGTTAATTACTGCTTGTACCAATGTTGCTGCCTGTTCATTTGGCACTGCGACCTTTTAGACAGGTTATGAAAAATGATTCATAATAACAAAACATCAATCCCAAAAAATTCAACCTCCTAAATCGCTCGTCACTTTTCAATGAGTTTGGGCTTGGCTACCATCGGACCTCTGCCATTGTAGCACCTTTGCACTTCCATGCTGCATGTCTATCCTCCCTTTGGAACATGTCATGGACACGTTTTGTGAATGATGTTGAGGTGCTAGAGCTTCAGCACACAGACTACAGTTTCTTCTTTCGTAATCTATCGTTCTCCATTTTGGCGTTTGAGGTTTGGCTTTGTTTCCTCTTCATCCCTGTGCAGTTCTGAAGGCCAGCCCAAGTGTACCATGTGACGGGGTAACACGTAATGACCATCCCCAGGTCTGCAGGTATGGTTTCCACATACATGGTACAGGCCAGGTCCAGGGAGGGGTGGTAGTTTGAGCTGTAACCCTCCCAAATTGCCATTTAGTCCCTCTGTCAGAAGTTTGGGAGGTGTGATCCATCGCCTAATTAGTGTGAGCTCCCCTCTGAGAAAGGGTCCCACAGCAGGAAGGAACATGCTATGCCTTTGGAGATGATGGCGGTCTTGGGGATTCTGTCACAATGAGCCAATTCCAATCTGTGTCTACTAAACGTAATGGGAATGAGGTGAAACATTCAGACTCTTCCAGCTTTCACATTGGTTCCTCATACCACATACTGGACATTGTCATTTCTTTGCTACAGGTAATCCACATATTATTCAGAAAGGTGTTGACAAAATTGCCGGCCCTGTGAAATCCTGCTCTCATTTATGTAATTGCACTTTGCTTTTGGAGACCAAGTGTGGTCCTCAAGCCCAACAACTGCTTGCAGCTTCACTCCTCCAAAGCTATCATGTTAGTGGTAAGGCCCATCGAATCGTGAATTCATGTGGTGGTATTTACACCAGGCTGCTCAATGGTCAGAATGAAGGACAAATCGAAATATACCTTTCTGATGAGTGTGTCACTGCAGTCTATTGGTTAATGAAACAGGTTGATGCAACCTTAGTCCGTACATACTCGCACTTTTGGTAGAGTAGTGCCTCTGTCAAACATAGACCAAGTTATGAAGTCATCAAAGTCCAACCACACATTTGAAGACAGACGAGCTGTTACCACTGCTACTGTAACAACAACACTCCTGTCGCAACACAGCAAAATGTACTTGTGGTAGGGATGCTCATGAGTGATTGCCTGCCTTGTCCTCCCTCCTGCATAAATTTCACTGACGACCATGCAGTCTCATCCTGAGATGAGAAAGTCATGCATCAGATCTGAGTGAAGGCTTGCAAGTTGTTGGCTAGTTGAAAGCCTTGCATTTTACCATCCGGCACTTGCAGTACTGTTCTTGCTACACCTTGCTGCACAAAGGACATATCCAAGCAGACGTGACCTCAAATTCATCACTACAGCTGTAAAATTGCCCAGTGTAACAATAGTGTCACCTTCTCCTCTACCTGTGCAAGCCGCCAAATCTTTGCCTCTGGCAGCGAAATCACGTGCTACATAATAAGCAGGATGGAAAGGACAGAGGAAATGCTTCTGTGGAGGCTTCCTACTTCCTTCAAGCTAACAAACTTCTCAGCTTTCATCTACTGAATGCAAAGCTTGCAAGACACCAAAGGCAAACAGTCTTCTTCTTCACTGACTCACTGGTCCTCCTCAGTAGTCTCACTGAATAATACCCTCACCCACCCAACCTCAATTTTGCCAGTGCACGCTGCTAACCATTTGGATACTCCGGAATCTCCACACTGACTCTGATAGAATGCTGACACACACGTAGCTCACATAGAGCAGGACTCTACAGTGACTGTAGCTGCCAAGTGCCAGCCTTTGAAGATTCATTACTACAGGTGACAGAGGTGACGACCCGTCACTTCTTTACCTCTTCCCATTTCCCCACCGTGACTTCCCTTCAGTGGAACAGTCACAGCACTAGATCCAACAAGGATGGATTATGGCTACTCTTGCAATTGCAGTGTCCACTTGTTTTCTCCCTCCAGGAAACAAAATTGCCCTCACAACTGCTTCAAACCTCTTGGTAACCTTTCCAGTCCTCTTTCACCTTCCAACTGGGGATAGCATTCCATTTGAGGAGTCACACTGCTCATCTGCAATCACATTCATTGTCACTCTGTCTCACTGAACACCAGACTGAAGCTGTTGCAGTCATCACTTCATCTTTCCTGTTTCCATTGTCCACGTCTCTCCATCATTGTGTGTTACCAGTGCAGACATCCTTCAGCTTATTGGGCAACTTCCTCACTTTTTGCACTTCAATGTGCACCATCCCCTTTTGGGCTCTTCTGAATAAGATATTTGTAAAAATAGCAAAACCATGGTGAAGAGATAATAAACTTTTATCCACACCTTGTATTTGCGACTTACTGGCTGATTTTTAACCTCTTTCTCGACCTTCATGCAGAAATTAGCAGTAGTACCTTCGTCAAAATGGATGGCTCTCACTGGTGTTGGGTCTCTCTTCTTTATTGGTACAGACTTTCCAGCATCAGCTGTCAAAACATTGCTCAGTATTTAGAGCGGTTTTCTTTGTTGTGTATCAGGCCACATAGCGACACAGGCTTTTCAGTCGTATCATCTGCTCTGCCTACACCCTTCAGAGCCTGTGCTGTATGTTGTCCATCCCTTAGTGAAACAGATCCAAGAAATCTTTCACTTGCTGAACCTTTATGGAGCCACTGTGATGTATTTGTGGGTCCCTGGTCACGGCAACCTGAGAGGAAATGAGTGAGCTGATACTGCTGCTGAGGCAGCTGTCCTCTTACCTTGGCCTGCTAGTTCTTCCATTCCCTCTGATCTTTGTGTTGCTGTCTGTCAGCAAATGGTGTCTCTTTGTGATTAATACAGGTCTTCCCTTCATGGAACCAGCTCCAGGGAATTAAACCTCTTAGTGGCTTGGCCAACTTCTTCCTCTTACCTTAAAGAAATGTCTTGGAATGTACACGCTGAGCTACAGAATTAGTCCTTTGCCAGCCACAAATGACACCATATTACTCCATAAGGAAGTTTAATAATCCCAAGCAATCTTGCCCTCAATTCCAATTGTAAGAAGTCTTGCCATGCAACTAAGAACATCATTCCGGATAAGCACTGGTATATCAGCAAAATGAAGGCTGTGCCATTCACTCAAAACAAGGAAGCACTGCTCATACACTGCAGACATTGTCCTGCTGAACTGGCTTCCATCACTTGATTCCACATTGCTCTCCTTTGATTCCCATGACGCCAGCAGTACAGCTCAAGTTGGCAATAATTCACAGATGTGCCACTTGTCCTCATAACAGATATTCCTTTGGAATACTGCTGCCATCTGTAAACATGGTAAATTTGGTAAATTTGTACTAAACGCCATTCACAATAGCTGGCAGATAATTATCAGATATCAGAGGACAGACACAGGACAGAAGGCCTTTTTCCCCCCAAACCCTATCCCATTGCTATTACTAAAAGACTAACTTCATGGCCTGCAGTACCAGTTTCATATTGCTTATCTGACAGTGTCCTGGGTCAACAGAAATATTCCTTTTTAAAATGCAGGTAGTAATTACAAAAATACTGAAAATGGAACTGTTGTCAGAATGTAGTCAGTAAGAAGTATGATCTTGAATCAGCGGTTAAACATAAGAAGAACAGTATTCAGAAATGGCGTGCATGTCTTCAGCCAGTAGAGATAAAGATGTACAAAAAACACACACTATATTAATCCAGTGTTTCTTAATGAGAGCACTTAGCTGCTTCCAACAAAAACATTGATTATAAATTCAAACCTTCTCAAAATTCGTAATAGCAGACATTTAAAACACCATTTGCAAAGTAACAAAAGTTCAAAGAAACTGCAGTGTGTAAAACAACTCCAGATAATTTGAAGCTCAGTTATTAGAAGCAATAATAGCAATTAGAAACCCAATAGCAAACGATTTCCCTTAGTTTTTTTGTGGCCTTCCATAACATTTTCAAGGTTTGGCTGAGCTACAATAAATCCAGGTTTATGAAAACTATATTATCAGTGTCAGTTTGCTACACTTCACTTTCCTTTGAATTCTGTCACATGCTTTTGAAATTAAGACTTAAAGCAACATATGTATTACATTCCTGTTTTGTGTCCTTTAGCCTTTTCACTATCCAAGGTTTTTATTGCATACTGTGCGCATTGAGAACATAGAAATAACTGTAATCCGATATGACTCTCGTTCCTGTCATGCTATTAAATAGGTTATATTAAGTACATGAAGATCAGAGCATATTTTTCTACTACGTATGTATGTCTACAAACTACTATTCCATGTGCAGCTACACAAGAATGTATTGTTTCTCCTGTGCTTTTTAGTCTCTCTCTAGGAGAGCTTACATCACAAAGTTATAGGCTTTTTATGATACATTTTCCTGAAAATATATATTTGTGCACACTACTGCCATTCAGTTGTAAATTGTTTTCTTTGAAGCGAACAACTGTGCATATAGAAATATTACACGCTTGTAATATGATCTGAAATGCTGAGTGCCTGTTACTGTTGACATCCCACCTCTTGTCCTAAGCAGACTAATAAAAAGGTTGATGTATTGTTACATTACAAAGCAGTTAATTGTATGTGTTGTCTGGCAGTTTATTGTGATCGTGTATAAGCTTAGGGGTGGCCACTTGTTTAAGATTGATCGACCCACAGATTGCCACCTCTTCATAATATTAGACGTCATAAATAAGACATAGTAATACATTTATGTTCCTTGACATGATGTAATTATAATGGAACTAGCTATAGTGAGTGAGCTGCTTATGACATTGCAGTTTTGTGTGTTTACACAAGTTAGGGTTGGTACACTGCGTTTCTCGTTATGGCATATATATACGTAAAGAATATGTGCACCCTTTTTATTCAGTTTTCTTCAGTCTTTTTTTTTTACACAATACTGGTACTGTGAGGATGGGAAATGACTGAAAACAGTTGTAATAAAGTAACCTCTCACTACTCTCACCTGTCTGAGGAAAGAATTATTAGCTCAAGAAGCCATAGTTTCCTCATTTAAACATTTCTATTGACATTTTCACTGTTTTGATATGACTTGTTCACACTCGATTACAGTTGTATGATATTTATTCAAAAGTTTGCGTAAAATACAATAGATTTCATGTAAGTTTACATTCTGATAACTAGAATTAGTAGTATAAATTTGCATTTGTCAAAGTAGTTACTGAAATCAGAATTTCTGTGCTTGGAGTCTCTTATCCAGAAGCACTCTTCAAAATATTTTGTGTTCCAAAAATGTATCATTATTCACATTTGTAACTGTTAGTTGTTTAAATTTGGTCCCTTTGAAAGGAAGCATAAGTATTTCATATTGCAATTACTGAAGCTTCTACATTACTGTCGTTTCTTGCAATCATTGTAAAATGTCTGTGTCATTTAATTGAACTTCATGAAGCTCCCATTATTGCTAATATTTGCACCAATGTCATATTTTGTACTTCCAACATAGACATTACAGTATTTGGAGATTTACGAACTACAGGAAATAGTAAAGCACTGATGTGGAAACTGTATTCTATCCCTAATGTAACATCCAGTATTTAGGTTGCATGTTCCATAATATGAAAATTATTAAAATGATATTCCTCAGTCATTAGAAACTCTTACCCAGCTAGATGACATTCTTTGTTTGCATTTAGGATGTATATTATACCGTCAGCCACAGGGTCATATATTATAGATAGTCTTGTATGTTGTCTTTGTATCTTTGGCAGAAGTTAAAACAGCTAACTGGAACTTGACAAAATAATCTACTAGTAACATCAACATACAGAGTCATATGTTGTTCGTCTGTCTGTCCGTTCTCAAGAATGGCTATTCTATGGTAAACGATCCCTTTGCGATGTAAATAATTTAAGGTTCTAAGTCAATGTAGTCAAAAGATACGGCCACATATGTCACATATTTCGTTACTTGCAAACTCACTCGTCAAATCCTATTGATGAAATCAGAGCTCGACCCTGGGGCCTGGCGCTGTGCACGTATAGCGCAGAAACCGAGAGGTCGTTATCGTTTCTCGATCGGACCACCAATTTCTCATTCATCGTTTTAACCTAGTCTTCACATCTCAACGATGTGAGGAATCGTGAGGAACAACACGTGGTTCAGATTCCGCGTAAAAATATAGGTTGCCTTTACCCGGTTCGATAACGTAAGCAGGTTAGGGACACGGTAGTCGCTCTGGTGGCGTTGAATACGAAGACTTGTTTCACGCCTCTGAGCCACACTAAATTATTATTATTATTATTATTATTATTATTATTATTATCTATAAAAATAAGTAATTTGTACAGAAACCTCAGAGCGCCGTCATCCTCCCAGTTGTACTGTCGTTTTTGGCAAATTTTGCCCAGGTGGATTACATAGGTCAGTCCTCCTCAAATAATGTGCTGCATTACAAAAGGTCACAACGCCCTTACCTACTCAGTTATATGACACGAAATTTGGTTTAAAAACATAGGGTGAGAGTGTACTTGAGATCTGGTTTTTGCGTTTACACTCTGTCATTTTTGAATAGACCATGAACACATACATCAACACAGAATCACAGACGGAAAGTAACACTTCCAGCAAAAATTTCCGCATACTACCGTGTTGACAGTATGTGCAACTGATAGTTATGTGATTTCATTTCAAAGATTATAGACTCAAGTCAAATGCAAGTTTTGGTTGTCAATGCAAATAAAATGGGCTCTAAGCACTATAAGAGTTAACATCTGAGGTCATCAGTCCCCTAGAACTTAGAACTACTTTAACCTAACTAACGTAAAGACATGACACACCTCCATGCCCGAGACAGGATTCGAACCTGCGACCGTAGCAGCAGCGCGGTTCCGGACTGAAGCGCCTAGAACCGCTCGGCCACAATGCCGGTGGTTGTCAATGCAGATAATGAATATCGATGTGGACGAACAAGGTAATGAATGTGTCGAACAAGTAGCAATAAACCTACAGGGAATCAGAATTCTCTTTCAACGTGGAGCACACTTACTTACGACGCAAACTGGAACAAATGCTTGGTGTTTTGTATGAACATTCTCTGTGTGCTTAAGGTCTGGGTGGGATTCACACATCAGGCAACCATTTTTAACAAGTAAAAGACCCACTTCACCTGTGGTAAGGCCGGCTGAGCTGTGCCGTGTTGCACCGTGTTTCCATATCCACGTTAAACGCGACGACCGGTCGCTACATACTGGTGGAGTTGGATTGGGTTGTTTCGGGGAGAAGACCAGACAGCAAGGTCACCGATCTCATCGGATTAGGGAAGGATGGGGAAGGAAGTCGGCCGTGTCTTTTGACAGGAACCGTCCCAGCATTTGCCTGGAGCGATTTTGGAAAATCAAGAAAAATTAAATCAGGGTGGTCGGACGCAGGACTGAACCGTCGACCTCCCGAAAGCGAGTCCACTTTGCTGACCACTGCGCCATCTCGCTCCGTCTACTGGTGGAGAGTCGCTAATTGTTGGAGACGTAATAGAGGCTGATGTCACGCTACATAGCGATTCTGTTATCAGTAAGTTTCCTTATACGAGAGTTATTATAATTAATGAACGAATCGTCATGTAAGGTCGCAGGACGCTTATTTCTTACGGTGTTTGAACCCGAGATGTTGAAAATATTTGTCTGGGACTGAGATTCGAACTCTCATCCTTCCCTTCGCCAGGCTTCACCCCTTTCAGATGATTTAGTTCCAACGATTCAATGTTTCCCCTGGATTTCTGAGTTCTCAAAGTCTCTCCGAAAGGCGCATATCTGGGTTCGACAACTGGTCTGGCAAAAAGTTTCCATCACGACGTTTCAAGCTGCAGTACGCGCACACCAGCCTGCAGGTGACAATTATAGTTTTCAACGTCTCTCCGTGCCTTTCAACATTATTGATTGGTGCCGGTTTCGACTCGCAATCAGAACGATTCGTCATATTAATTTCATATACAATCATCGTCGCTTAGTTTGGTGAAAAAGTATTTCATAGTCAATGCCTCTTCGTGTGTAGTCGAAACGAAGACATTTGCAGGGCTCGACTTCCAATCAGCACACAGCTTTACGTCATGTTATTTCCAGTTCAAATACCTGTACATCTCACAACTGGTGAAATAAAATGTTTTTTAACATGTGTTCATGACTGTATAACACTAAAAGGTGTACTGGTTTCGAATCCCGGTAAATCAAAAGTTTTTCACCTCGGTATTTCAGTTTTAGTCGTCTTGCTAGTGTTGAAAAGATTTCAGATCTAATATTTGATTGTGCTCGATTAACAATTCAGTATCAACTGGGTTCGAATCCCAATCCCCCACAAACTTTATGCCATGTCATTTCAAATTCAATCCTGCACACACTTGTTACTTTTGACCTGAACCATGTTTAAAATTTTTCGTTGTTACTTAACATGAAGAAGAATTGCTGGATTGGAGACTTCAGTCCCATTCCAGTACAAAAATGTCCGTAATATAATTTCAAGTTGAATTTTGCTTTTTGAAATGTTATTTACTGTAATAAATTTGAGTTTGCAAGCATAATGGCCGTGTCATGTCTAATAACGTGTTTTCTGTATTAATTTGTATGTGGATTGATACCCATTAAGGGCAGTTATTTTTTGAGGCCTCTTGTAATAACCATTTTAGTTAGTCAAACAACTGTATCCAAAAGACCACAGAGGGTATGCAAGACAGTTGCGTTATGGGGATTGCATATAAATCAGGCGAAACGCGATTTATGTCGTTCGGGTACTTTTGAGCATGACAGTACCACAATCCTTAATAAAGCACTTGTGTTTAAAAAGGTATATAATGTTTCTGATATTTATGTCTTGATATAGTCAGATATTAAGCTCTTTAAACTATTTTGGACTTCTTCTGGCATAATGTCTACTGCGTTTCATACGTGGCATGTCTAATTTTCGTGCATGCACATTCGCAGAGTCGCTTCGCGTTAGAATAACTTACTATACAAACTGATTGTTTAGGTCACGATATTTATTTTGCCGTTAATCTGAAAATTCTGTTGTGATTATTTCCCTCGCAGAAAAATGTAGCACGTTCTTTTGCGAACGAAGTTCACCTACACGGTTTCCCATCGTTAGCGAACTATGAAATAGTTCAAGGTAGAGTTACTTGTTACATGGCACAAATCTGAAATACGTATGTTGCTAAATCTTGCAGTGAGAAAAATATGGGAATGTAGAGCATCAATTTCTCAGTTCAGATAAGTTTTGACTTCCAATTCTCTTACTGAGTTTCTACTGCACAAAGGGAAAATCTAATCTCATTACATAATTACTTGTTTACTATATATAGATCCTCCATTGGGATATTTCGAATCGATTATGAGGAATTTCGAATCCTTATTATGCTGTCTGCCAGACAGCAGAAAGCCGTTAACGGTCTGCGGTGACTTCAACATGGACTTACTAAGGGGTTCTGATAAAACATACACTCCTGGAAATTGAAATAAGAACACCGTGAATTCATTGTCCCAGGAAGGGGAAACTTTATTGACACATTCCTGGGGTCAGATACATCACATGATCACACTGACAGAACCACAGGCACATAGACACAAGCAACAGAGCATGCACAATGTCGGCACTAGTACAGTGTATATCCACCTTTCGCAGCAATGCAGGCTGCTATTCTCCCATGGAGACGATCGTAGAGATGCCGGATGTAGTCATGTGGAACGGCTTGCCATGCCATTTCCACCTGGCGCCTCAGTTGGACCAGCGTTGCTCCTGGGGTATCGGCGAGGACCATTCGCAACCGTCTCCATGAAGCTGGGCTACGGACCCGTACACCGTTAGGCCGTCTTCCGCTCACGCCCCAACATCGTGCTGCCCGCCTCCAGTGGTGTCGCGACAGGCGTGAATGGAGGGACGAATGGAGACGTGTCGTCTACAGCGATGTGAGTCGCTTCTGCCTTGGTGCCAATGATGGTCGTATGCGTGTTTGGCACCGTGCAGGTGAGCTCCACAATCAGGACTGCATACGACTCAGGCACACAGGGCCAACACCTGGCATCATGGTGTGGGGAGCGATCTCCTATACTGGCCATACACCTCTGGTGATCGTCGAGGGGACACTGAATAGTGCACGGTACATCCAAACCGTCATCGAATCCATCGTTCTACCATTCCTAGACCGGCAAGGGAACTTGCTGTTCCAACAGGACAATGCACGTCCGCATGTATCCCGTGCCACCAAACATGCTCTAGAAGGTGTAAGTCAACTACCCTGGCCAGCAAGATCTCCGGATCTGTCCCCCATTGAGCACGTTTGGGACTGGATGAAGCGTCGTCTCACGTGTTGCACGTCCAGCACGAACGCTGGTCCAAGTGAGGCGCCAGGTGGAAATGGCTTGGCAAGCCGTTCCACAGGATTACATCCAGCATCTCTACGATCGTCTCCATGGGAGAATAGCAGCCTGCATTGCTGCGAAAGGTGGATATACACTGTACTAGTGCCGACATTGTGCATGGTCTGTTTCCTCTGTCTATGTGCCTGTGGTTCTGTCAGTGTGATCATGTGATGCATCTGACCCCAGGAGTGTGTCAATAAAGTTTCCCCTTCCTGGGAGAATGCATTCACGGCGTTCTTATTTCAATTTCCAGGAGTGTATGTTGGGAAGAACAAGTAGAGATCCTGCAGTGATTGAACATTACAAAAGTTTTTCATAATAATCACATAGGGAGTCTCCCAATGCTCAATCTTAGGTCTGCTATGATTCCACATATATGTAAACGATTTTTGGTCTAATATACAGCAAGTGGAATTGGTTATTTTTGTGGATGACACTAGTATGGTAATCGTTCCAAGCATACATATCTTAACAAATGAGATGGTAAACAAGATTCTTAAAAGTATAATTGTTTTTCTGCTTACAGGCTTACCCTCTATTATAAAAAGACACATACTCAGTTTTGAACATCTAGGGATACTATATCAATGATCAGGATAAGGCACATAGTGGGGAAATAATAAGTAGGGTGGAAACTTCAGTATTCTTAGGTGCCGAAACTAAAGTTAATTAAAACTGCAAAAGCACATTTCGTTGCTCCCGAAAAAACTTTGTCCATGTAAACACACTTAGAATCATTGTAAATTTAGGGAGAAACAAAACAGAAAGTTGACATTTACATGTATTTTCATTCAATAACCTCTATGGAATAATGTTCTGGTATAACTCATCATTAAGGAAGCAAGTCTTCATTGCTCAAAAATGTCGTGCAAGAATGATATATAGTGCTCACCCATAATCATCTTGTTGACATCTGTTTAATGAGTTGGGCGTTCTGACTACTTCTTCACAGTATATTTATTACCTCATGAAGTTGACTATAAATAATCCAGTTCAGTTCAAAAGGAACAAATTACAATACCAGAACAAAAATGACATTCATTATTCCACATTAAAGTTTAGTTATCACAAAAAAGGGTGCACAACAATGCAACTAAAATTTTTGGTAACTTACCCAGTGATTTCAAATTTTACTTAGTTGTCTAAGATTATATTACAAACTGAAAAAGTTTCTAGAACGATAGTTTCTCTCCTCAATTATTATGGCCAATTGAGTCAATGATGAAGAGCTGGCAAATATTGTTCACGAAAATGTCCATTAACAACAGGAAATTATTCGTGACACATAACATGATTTGGTGGTATATTATGTCTTGCAGCAATATATCGTTGTCTGAAAGTGTAACATGGACCATAGAAATTCTTCAGATAGTGAGGATGGAAGCATGAAGGAGAATGTTAAAACGTGATGGAACCACAAAATGCAGATGATAATGTATTAGAGTAACTAAGAAGAAATTAGAAGGGCTGCCGTAAGATGACCAGAATTAGAGGGCGGAGGTGTAAAGAGTATATACGAAAATGGACTCTTTGAGGCAGTAATTCAGGATGATGTGCGAAATAGTCACCCACATTAGAACAGGAAGATATGTAAAAGATAACGAAATCAGTTGCTGGACAGTTGTCAGTTGAGTGAAACACACAAGACAACGTATTCTCAGGAGCTCCTCACACTATAAATTCCGCTTTCAGTAATTTTCTATACTGTTTGTTTCTATGAAAATGAGGTTAGCAAACGCAAGAGATGAAATATAAGTTCATTGTAAAATTATGTTGAAGTGAATATTTGAGACTCCTAGTAATTAGAAAAAACTCACGTGTATGCATTTTTTGTGTTAAACGGATAATGACCTTGAGCAGCTGGTGGGCAAATTTCTTATCCTGAACATTGTCAGCTAACAAATTTTCGCACATAATCCGCTCAATGGAATAGTTATGCATCATTGACATCTGACATTCTTATTTATACAGGGTGTTACAAAAGGTACGGTCAAACTTTCAGGAAACATTCATCACACACAAAGAAAGATGATATATTATGTGGACATGTGTCCGGAAACGCTTACCTTTCATGTTAGAGCTCATTTTATTTCTTCTCTCCAACTCACATTAATCGTGGAATAGAAACACACAGCAACAGAACGTACCAGCGTGACTTCAAACACTTTGTTACAGGAAATGTTCAAAATGTCCTCCGTTACCGAGGATACATGCATCCACCCTCCGTCGCATCGAATCCCTGATGCGCTGATGCAATCCTGGAGAATGGCGTATTGTATCACAGCCGTCCACAATACGAGCACGAAGAGTCTCTACGTTTGGTACCGGGGTTGCGTAGACAAGAGCTTCCAAATGTCCCCATAAATGAAAGTCAAGAGGGTTGAGGTCAGGAGAGCGTGGAGGCCATGGAATTGGTCCGCCTCTACCAATGCATCGGTCACCGAATCTGTTGTTGAGAAGCGCACAAACACTTCGACTAAAATGTGCAGGACCCCATGCGGGTTTGGGGGTTAGAATAGGTCCACGGTATTCCTGCCTGTCCTAAGAGGCGACTAAAAGGAGTCTCAAACTTTTGGGCCTTATATGATGGTCCCCTGTTGGGTTTGACCTCCATCTCTCAAAATTTTCTGAAGAGCGAGCCGATTGGGGAAGGGCGCTTTACTTGGTGCATTGTGTCCATCTTGCGATCAGACCGTTCGCCTGCTTATACACTGTTGAATTGCAGTCCTCTCCACTCTCCATCTCTTGGGCATGACTCTGTTTCTCCGTGCAGATTACACCTTGCACTGTGCAGTGCCTGTTTCTGCACCGACGGCGACCATGGACCACATGTTACCTAACATCCAGCACGGTAGCCAGGCTGTTGTGGTGGGGCCGCCATGTACCCTATTGATTGTAGCCCCCTGACTACACAGGGATCGCTCTAGTGATGCCTGCGCCGTTAACTCCCCACGTATGCCAAGGAGTAGATGCCTATCCTCCTGGGGTATCGGGACTCCCGGCAATAGCCATCCTGCCAGGTGGCTTTTGCCGTGGCTGGGTGGCGCCTGTGGGGAGGGCCCTTGGTCGGAGTAGGTGGCATCAGGACGGATGACCCGCAATGAAGCGTGGTACATCGTCTCTCGCTGGTGGCCAGCCGCCAGCAGTCTCTAAGCGTTCTCGGGCTCAGTTTAACGCTCAGAAGTACGATCCGAAAACGTTTCCCTCCCTGGCCACAGTGTGGGAGAAACGTATGTCTCAGGATGGCAGTAGCAGTTATTCGCCCCGCTTCTTAGTTTGTATGAGGGCTGATGGGGAGTCTTTGCTCTCCACAAAGCCTCAATTCTTCGTCAAGCATTTAGAGGACAAGTTTGGGGAGGTGGAGGGCTTGTCAAAATGCGCTCTGGGTCAGTCCTGATATAAACGGCATCCTCTGCCCAGTCACGATGGTTACTCGCTTGTGAGAAGTTGGGGGATGTTGCCGTTATGTTCACACCCCATAAGAGTTTAAATATGGTCCAGGGAGTTATTTACCATAGGGATCTTCTTTTGCAGTCTGATGAAGAGCTGCGCGCCAATTTAGAGCGCCGAGGTGTACATTTCGTCCGGCACGTTCATCGGGGTCTGAAGGAAAATCAGATTGCTACCGGTGCCTTCATCTTGTCCTTCGAAGGGGATACATTACCGGAAAAGGTCAAGGTGATGGTCTACCGATGTGACGTTAAGCCCTATATCCCTCCCCCGATGCGGTTCTTTAAGTGCTGGAAGTTCGGCCATATGTCTTCTCGCTGCACTTCCAGCCTCACATGTCGAGATTGTGGACGGCCATCACATCCCAATACTCCATGTGCCACGCCTCCCATCTGTGTCAACTGCGGGGAGCACCATTCACCTTGCTCGCCAGACTGCCGAATTTTCCAGAAAGAGCGTAAAATCATGGAATACAAGACCCTGGGCAGACTAACCTATACTGAGGCCAAAAGGAAATACGACCGACTCCATCCTGTGAGAATGACATCTTCCTACACTGCTGCTACAACATCTGTGCTAGCCCTGTCTGTTTCTCCAATTGCGGCCGGATCGACGAGTAGTACAACTCCTCCTGCCCCCTCGCCAGTGGGGGCTCTACCCACCGGGTTGCTCCTGCGCCACCTACCTCAGGAGAAACACCATCCCACCCATCGGGGACGTCCATCCCCACTTCTAAGCCAGAGAAGTGTCCAACTTCTTCGGCTTCTCACGCTTGCAAGGGGTCCCTTGGGGGTCCCTCCCTTTCCAGGTTTCCGCCAGCGAGAAGGCTGACGACTGACAGTGGCGTAAGTGCCCGCAATCCGCTGGTCGTAGGGCTTCACGGTCCTCCTCCGTCCTGGAGACTGAATCGGTGAAGCCCTCCCAGCCGGTGCGACCCAAGGAACGGCGTGAGAAATCCAAGAAGAGCTCTCAGCCCAAGGAACTCGTGGTGGCAGCCATCCCACCGCAACCTTCCAGCTCTGCATCTGAGGATGAGGTGGAGATTCTGGCGTCCCCGGAGGACCTCAATCTCGCCGCTCCATCAGATGCCATGGAAAGCACTAACACAGGTGCTAAATCGGAGGCAGCAGGTGACCCAGTGGCGTAATCTCCCTTCCCAGTCCCGTCACGCCTTTCTCAGCCATGGACACACCATCCTCCAGTGGAACTGCGGTTTCTTCCACCATCTAGCTGAGCTCCGCCTTACCAGCCTTCACCCTTTCCCCTGCATTGCTCTGCAGAAAACTTGGTTTCCGGCAATGCGAACCCCCGCCCTCCATAGCTACCAGGGTTATTATAAGAACTGGGCAGCTTATGAAAGGGTGTCTGGTGGCGTCTGCATATATGTCCTGAACTCTCTTCACAGCGGGTCTGTACCTCTCCAAACACTTTTAGATGCTGTCGCTATTCGGGTGTGGACGCCACAGGCTGTTACCGTCAGCAATCTTTACCTTCCACTGGATGGTGATCTCGTGCAGCATGTCCTGGCTGCTCGGATAGCCCAATTGCCGCCACCTTTCTTGTTACTGGGCGACTTTAACGCCCATACCCATCTGTGAGGTTGGTCAGTGGCAACAGGTCGAGGCGTCATCTTTGAGCATTTATTGGCGCAACTTGATCTCTCGATATTAAATGATGGTGCCTTCACACACTTCAGTGTGGCGCATGGCACATACCCTGGCAAAGACCTTTCGATCTGTAGCCCTAGCCTCTTACTGTCTGTCCAATGGAGAGTGCATGACGACCTTTGTGGTAGTGACCAGTTTCCGATCTTTCTGTCACTACCACAGCGTCAGTCTTCTGGGCGCCCTAGCAGATGGGCTCTGAATAAGGCTGACTGGGACTTGTTCTCCTCCACTGCCGCTATTGAGCCTCTCTCTAACGATGACAGTAATGCAGTGGTTCAATCGGTCACCACCGGCATCGTTACTGCCGCCGAATCTGCCATTCCCCGTTCTTCTGGGTACCCTCGGCTGCGGACTGTGCCTTGGTGGTCGCCTGAGATCGCTGAAGCGATTAAAGCTCGCCGGCGGGCGCTCCAGCTTTACAAGCGACATTCCTCAATCGAACTCCTTATCGCCTTCAAACGGCTGCGTGCGCGAGCCCGCCGCATTATCCGCCAACACAAGCAGGAGTGCTGGGAGCTGTATGTGTCCACCATTGGCCTCCATGTCACTCCATCGCAGGTCTGGGTCAAGATTCGCCTCCCCTATGGCTATCGGACCCCTGTCAGCATCCCTGCGCTCTCACTGAATGGAGCAGTTTGTACTGACTCCGACGTCATTGCAAACCGCTTGGCAGAGCTCTTTGCTCTGAATTCCGCTTCTGCCAACTACCCCTTGGGCTTCCGCTCCATTAAAGAGCAGATAGAATGTCGGAGTCTTTCTTTTCGCACCCACCATCCTGAATTGTACAATGTTCCATTCAGTGAGTGGGAATTCCGCAGTGACCTCGCCGCTTGTCCTGATACCGCTCCTAGCCCAGATAGCATCCACTCTCAGATGCTGAAACATCTTTCAGTGGACTGCCAGCGACACCTCCTCGACCTTTACAACTGCATTTGGGTCGAGTGTGAGTTTCTGTCGCAATGGCGGGAAAGCCTTGTTGTCCCCATTCTGAAACCGGGGAAGAACCCTTTGGAGGTGGACAGCTACCGTCCCATTAGCCTCACCAACGTTCTTTGCAAGTTTCTTGAACGGATGGTGAGCCGGCGCTTGAATTGGATACTGGAGTCTCGCGGCCTTCTGGCTCCGTCTCAGGGTGGGTTCCGTAAAGGCCGCTCCACCACCGACAATCTGGTGAGCCTAGAGTCGGCCATCCGTACTGCCTTTGCCCGCCATCAGCATCTGGTCGCTGTCTTTTTCGACATGAGGAAGGCGTATGATACGACATGGCGTAATCACATCCTTTCTACGCTTTATGGATGGGGCCTTCGGGTCCCTCTGCCGATCTATACCCGTAATATTCTGTCATATCGTACTTTCCGCGTGCACGTCGCGGCCTCATGTAGTTCCTCCGAAGTCCAGAAGAACGGTGTGCAACAGGGTTCTGTTCTAAGTGTCTGTCTGTTTTTAATAGCCATTAACGGGCTCGCTGCGGCCGTGGGAAATTCAGTCTCCGCTTCCCTGTATGCTGACGACTTCTGCCTTTACTACAGCTCTATTGGCATTGCAGTTGCTGAACGTCAGCTACAGGGCGCAATCCGCAAGGCGCAGTCTTGGGCTGTAGCGCACGGTTTTCAGTTTTCGGCAGCCAAGACCTGCGTCATGCATTTCTGCCGGAGACGCACTGTTCACCCAGAGCCGCGGTTTTATCTCGACGGCGAGCTTCTTACAGTGGTGGAGTTACATAGGTTTTTGGGGTGGTTTTTGATGCCCGGTTGACTTGGCTGCAGCTTAAACAGGCGTGTTGGCGGCATGTAAATGCTCTGCGATGCCTGAGCCACACCAGGTGGGGCGCCGACCGATCTACTCTCCTATGGCTTTACCAGGCGTTAATCCAGTCCCGTCTGAACTATGGGAGTCTGGCTAATGGCTCAGCATCCCCATCTGCGCTGCGGGTGCTGGACCCAATCCTCCACAACGCGATACGCCTTGCCACTTGTGCCTTCCGGACCAGTCCTGTGGACGGCATACTTGTGGAGGCAGGTGTCCCTCCACTGCGGATACGACGCCAACAATTACTGGCTGCTTATGCTGCCCTTGTTTTTAGCTTGCCCGAGCATCCAAATTATCGTGTCCTGTTCCCGCAGTCCCTCGTCCATCTGCCAGAACGTCGGCCCAGGTCGGGTTGTCCGATCGCCGTACGCGTCAAACAGCTTCTCTACGGGCTTGGATGTTTCCCTGTACCACCTCCTTTCCAGGCCCCTCTGCGTACACCCCCATGCCTTCGGCTCGACTTGGCACAGGGCCCAAAGGACTCAGTTTCTCCGGTGGCCTTCCGACGCCGCTTTTATTCTATCCTGGACACGTATCAGGGCTCTGGCGTTGTCTATTCCGACGGTTCGATGGTTCCTGGTCGTGTCGGTTATGCACTAACTCTAGGGGACCATTCTGAACAACGTTCGTTGCCGGCTTCATTATCTGTAGCGATTCCCTGAGCGGTTTACGAGCTCTCGACCAGTGTTTCCCTCGTTCTCGTCTGGTGATGGCTATCCAGGAGTCCCTGCATACTCTTACCCGTTGCGGCAGATATGTGGTCTTTGTTTGGACCCCGGGTCATGTTGGGATACCCAGAAATAAAACTGTTGACCGCCTGGCGAAAGAGGCCACTAGTGCACCATCTCTGGAGACTGGCCTCCCGGCGACTGATTTGCGGGCACTATTACGCCGCAAAGTTTTCGATTTATGGGACACTGATTGGCGCAACATGCCCATGCCTAACAAACTCCGCCGTATCAAGGGGACGACTACTGTGTGGCGGTCATCCATGCGAGCTAACTGCAGGGAATCAGTCGGCTCCGCATTGGCCACACCTGACTGACACACTTATTTACTGTGTTGTGAGGATCCCCCTCTCGCTCGTTGTGGGGCGTCCTTGACGGTGGTCCATATTCTGTTGGAGTGCGCCCTTTTATCTGTGCTCAGGCAGACTTTTGCGCTGCCTGATACGCTCTCTGCGCTTTTATCTGACGACTCTTCCATAGCGGACGTAGTTCTGCGTTTTATTTGGGCAGGGAGATTTTATCGCTTAATGTAAGTGTGTGAGTTTTTGTGTTGATTCTGGCCTATGGCCTACGATTTGACTGATTTTTTTTTCATGTCTTTCTCGATGGTTGGCTTTTCCGTTTTTGTTTGTATGGTCGGCCAACCACCGTCATACTCTGTGTGATTTTAGTTCGTCTTGTCTGGTCTTTGTCTACGTTTCTCTTGTTCTGTGTCGTCTGTCTTATCGTCTGTCTTATCGTCCGTTGATCGTTTTATTCTCAGTGGGTGTTTTTAGTATTTGGAAAAAGGGACCGATGACGGTAGCAGTCTGGTCCCTTTAACCCCCACAAACCAACCAACCAAAATGTGCAGGACCTCCATCGTGCATGAACCACATGTTGTGTCACACTTGTAAAGGCACATGTTCTAGCAGCACAGGTAGTATCCTGTATGAATTCATGATTACGTGCTCCATTGAGCGTAGGTAGAAGAACATGGGGCCAAATGAAGACATCACCAACAATGCCTTCCCCAAACGTTCACAGAAAATCTGTGTTGATGACGTGATTGCACAATTGCGTGCGGATTCTCGTCAGGCCACACATGTCGATTGTGAAAATTTACAATTTGATCACGTTGGAATGAAGCCTCATACGTAAAGAGAACATTTGCACTGAAATGAGGACTGACACATTGTTGGATGAACCATTCGCAGAAGTGTACCTGTGGATGCCAATCAGCTGCTGATACATGGTACAGAAACAACTGGTTCTCCCGTAGCTTTCTCCATACAGTGACGTGGTCAATGTTACCTTGTACAGCAACAACTTCTCTCACATTGAAATTAGGGTTATCGTCAACTGCACGAAGAACAGCCTCGTCCATTGCAGGTGTCCTCGTCGTTCTAGGTCTTCCCCAGTCGCGAGTCATAGGCTGGAATGTTTCGTGCTCCCTAAGACGCCGATCAATCGCTTCGAACGTCTTCCTGTCGGGACACCTTCGTTCTGGAAATCTGTCTCGATACAAACGTACCGCGCCACGGCTTTTGCCCCGTGCTAATCCATACATCAAATGGGCATCTGCCAACTCCGCATTTGTAAACATTGCACTGCAAAACCACGTTCGTGATGAACACTAACCTGTTGATGCTACGTACTGACGTGCTTGATGCTAGTACTGTAGAGGAATGAGTCGCATGTCAACACAAGCACCGAAGTCAACTTTACCTTCCTTCAATTGGGCCAACTGGCGGTGAATCGATGAGGTACAGTACACACGGACGAAACTAAAATGAGCTCTAACATGGAAATTGAGCGTTTCCGGACACATGTCCACATAACATATTTTCTTTATATGTGTCTGCGGAATGTTTCCTGAAAGTTTGGCCGTACCTTTTTGTAACACCCTGTATAGGTTCTATGTGTATCTATAAACGTTTATAGCTTCTACGAAATTTGGAAGGTATCAGCGTATGAAAAAACTGATGAACAATCAAAGATTATTTCCAAATGAAGAAAGTGAAATAGCAGAAGACCTTCTAAAATAATGGCTTAGAGGCATATCAGACCTAGCGAGGAGGTGCAGTGGTTAGCACAATGGACTCGCTTTCGGGAGGACGACGGTTCAAATTCTGATTTAGGTTTTCTGTGATTTCCCTAAATCGCTTCAGGCAAATGCCAGGATGGTTCCCTTGAAAGGGCACGGCCGGCTCCCTTCCCTAAGCCGACGAGACCGGTGGCCTCGCTGTCTGGTCCCCTCCCCAAATCAACCAACCAACATAGACATCGGAAGAATCATATTGGAATACAGTTTTGTTATCGATTTGTAGACATATTAGTTTTATTCTCTCTATGACTCCTTTCCCCTGTCTTCTTTATCTTCGTGGATGCATATTTATTTTTTCCTCGACACTTGGACGATAGTTTACATATGAACGGCGGCTTTCGTCAACGAATTAGACTATCACATGTGGCGATAAAATTGGGAAGTTGTAAGGCTGCAAGTATATGTCTTGGTGGGATTGTTAGAAAAATACGAAGCAGGATCCGCTTTGTACTTCGTACCTTGTATTTTAGATCGATAACCTATGTCTGGGGAATAAATAAATTACTGTAGTTATTGAGTCTGTCTAGTCTTGCTGTTCGTTGAGTGCAATAATGATTTCTTCAGATTTACTTACCTCATTAGTAACCTCAACAAGGGTATGTCACTATAATACTCAGTATGTGATTAGTTCACGTTGTTTGATCAAAATAAACAAAGATCTGAACCGATTTGTAGCACCTATCACGTCAAACTTTTTCGAACATGCCTAAGGGCCTCGAACACGCCTAGCCACTCGCTAGGTAAGCCTTCTCAGTGTTTGTGTGCTTTCTTAACTGCGCCCTCAGAGCTTCGGCGCAAAACAAATCTGGAGCTGCATTTTGTGGAGGGCCGGTGCTTTCCCAGAAGTGACCTCCTGCTGCGAGACTAGGGGTGGCGGCTGCCCGCCTTTGTTTGTTTGACGTTATATAAGACGTCACTCAGCGGTAGGGTGACGGGAGGGCGACGCCAGTTGTCTGCAGTAACCACATTAGCAATCTGCAGACAAACATGACACTTTGTCCTGACGTCGTCCTTGTGCCTCCACAAACATTCCCTGGCCGCGGTTGTGTGTTTCGGACAACATAAAGAAGAGGTTCAGTCACCGAAGTAAAGGAACAGCACATATGTTAACTGCTTCTTGGAGTGAAAACTTTACAGTTCTCTGTTAATACATCGAAAGCGGAGTCATATGCCCTCCTGTAAAATTGCTGAAGGGAATGAAAACTGAACATCAATTAAGTTTGTCTGTGTTTTGAGGACGTTGGTGTAAGAGAAATCGTTACCCCTGTTCATAGATTTGAATCCACTTCTGTCATTTACGAACCCAGGGATTTCTAACGTGGTGAAGCCCTCTATTGGTGATTAAGTAGTTACACCAACGGAATAGAGTCTCAGTTGGACAATGATATGAATCTTTATTAAAGGTATTTTGGGATGATAGTGCTGAAATATTAATCTACTGTCAGAGATATTTCGAATCTTCGAATAAATTGTTATTTACATTTCTAGTGGTGATCATGTCATCTGTTTGCACTACCATTCCCTGTTACCGAATAACCCACTTGCGTTATTCATTTGCGTGTATAAAAGAAAACGAAGAATGCTCAGAATGCTCACATGTGCATTTCACCAAGTGTCGTGTAGGTTGCACATATATCAGAAATTTTGTGATGACTAAATCTTATACAAATGGTCCGCCCCCGGTAGCTGATTCAGTCTGCTTTCCGCAGCGCTGCGGCGAGGACGTCTTGTTTACGTCCCGTCCGCGCGGTCGCGAGTGCTCGTAGTTGTTTACTACTGCGTTGTCGCTAGTTTAGCGTCCATGACTACCGACGGAACATGGCACATTCATACAGACAAACCACCATCAAGATCAGTTTTCAACCCGATAATGCACGACCGCGAGCTTTTGAAGTGGAACGTTTCCTTCATGACGACGTTAAAATTGACCCGCGAGACGTAATTGGTATCCATCTCTCTATCACGAGCAGTGTTGTCTACGTCAAGCTAGTAAGTGACGAGGTGTGCAACAGAATCGTGAGCGCACATGCCAACGGTCTGAAATTCAAACATTCTGATGGCCATATTCGGGCGGTCTCTATCGATCACGCTGGGCTTGGCCTACGTACGATACGCGTCTTCGAACTCCCTTTTGAAGTACCACTGGACGTAGTCACCGCGGCTTTCCAGCCCAACGGCAGAGTAATCAGCCATATGGCCGAAAAATGGACCACCTTTACAACGTACCCCGTTCTTAACGGGGTACGACAGATTAAAATTGAATTGACCAAACATGTTCCGTCATATCTGTCATCGGCGGATGTAGGGCGATCATTATGTATGACGGTCAGCCACGCACTTGCTCTGGTTGTGGCCAAGTAGGGCACGTCCGTTCGGATTGACTCCGACGACGGCTTACTCAAATCCCGACAGGTGAATCTATGACTCCTTCTACGGTGACGACCCTTCCTCTCAATTACGCCGAAGTTACACGGGCAGCAACCTTTACCGCTGCTGACGACATTAGTCCGATAACCGCCCTCGATGGTGAGAACATAATGGCTTCTGCAGTACAGGATCCGGCACCCCCACCTGAAGATAATCACCGACCGACCTTGCAAGAAGGCGTAGATGCCAGGATGGACATTGACCCACGGGTTGTGCCGACAGCAGCTTTTCTTCCAGACACCGGAGCAGCTGAAGAAATCTACCCACATTCAGATACTGAAGCACACGTCCGTAAACAGCGTTCCCCGCGAAAACACAAGAGACGGCGGCGTGCTCCATCGGACGAGTGCTTGCAGCAATCGTCTGCCATGGACTGTGGAAATTCCAACGACGGTACCGGCGGTACAGAGGCCGCTGTAACTTCAAACTCAACAGATCGCCGTGGTGACGGCTTCAGCCCCTCCGACCCCACAGAACAGCAGGATCACAAGCAGACAGCCGCTGCCGATTCCCAGCCAGAAGAGCCGATGGAGTCAGCGCCGAGTGCCACAGCAGCCACTAACAGCCACCAACAGCCGATGGTATTTCATGGCGACTGAGCAGACAACTGTGAGGCACACTCCTTGCCCATCGTGTCGGACGACACGGGGGGAAATTTATCCCACCAGTGCTGACCCTTTCCCGCCATTAGGTAGAGTGACGAGACAGCCTTACAGGGGTACTGATGGCCAACACAGATGCTGTGGATAGACCTCAAACTTATCGCATTGCAAATATAAACATCAACACCATACGGACGCGCGCTAAGTTATCATTGCTTCAGGATATGTTGAACTCGGCTTCCGTAGACATAGCCCTCCTCCAGGAAGTGTACGTCGACGACTTCCCAGACATGTACGGTTACGATGCTTGCGTCTCTCCACCTTCCCCAAAAGGCAGCGGTGTCGCTGTACTTCTTCAGGAAGGGGTAGTGGCAGACGATATCCTGTTTCTGCCTGGGGCAAGAGGAACGGCACTCACAGTACTGGGTGTCCGCCTTATCAATAACTACGCACCTTCCGGGACGGACAAACGTCGCGAACGTTCACGATTCTTTGCGGAAGACGTCGCCCCGGTCTTCCAAGGCCCCCACGTCCATCTGTCGTTTGGAGGTGACTAAAATTGCGTACTGGCGCCCAGAGACCAACTCCCACGACATAATCCTTGCCCGGAACTGGAGACGCTAATTCGAGACCTGCAGATGGTGGACACTTGGGAACATCTTCACAGCCACCGACCGGGATTCACGCACTTCACGAGTCACTCTTCCAGTCGTATAGACAGGATTTATGTCTGACGCTCTCTCGCCGCTGGAACACAAGATGCGGAACTGTGGCCTGCAGCATTCTCGGACCACTCAGCTTACATTTGTGCCGTCACCCTGCGGCGGCAACAAGTGTGGAGAAGCCGCAGCCCGTGGAAATTAAACATCGCTCACCTGTCGTACCCGGATTGCCGCCAAGCCGTTGAGGATACGTGGCTTTCGTGTGAAAATCCCTTCCGTGCATATCCCACAACGATCCGCTGGTGGTTGGACTGCGCCAAACCGTCACTGAGGCGAACGTTGATAACCTACGGTCGAGACCACGCTACTTGGCGAAGACATACACTCGACTTTTACTTCCGGGTCCAGCGCGACTGCGATACTATGGCGCCGTCTCCGGAACGACAAACGGCGGTCCACCGTGCTAAGGCTCATATTCTCGTTCATATGCGACGCCACCTAGAGGGGGTAGTCATCCGCTCGAGGACGCAGGATCGGATGTCTAGCGAACGCCCGTCAATGTTCCACGTCCTTCGTGAACGTAAACGACGCCAACGAGCGCTGATACGCTTCATCGACACGGAGGACGGTCATCGCCTCACCACGCAACAAGACATAAACACAGCGTTCTACAATCATTAATCCCAGCTCAATTCCGCACAGACCCCTGATCCGACAGCACTGGAGGACGTCTCTCAGACGATTTACGGCACCGTCACCCCGGTAATAGAAGCGGCCTTGATGGAAGAAATTACAGAAGAAGAAGTGATCAACGCCATTAGAAAAGGGGCTGTCAACAAGTCTCCGGGTCCTGATGGGCTCCCCTTGGAATTTTACCGGACTTTTAATATTTATTAGCCTCCCGATGGACGGACATCTGTCGCGAACTACTATCCCCGGACGTGCCGCTCCCTGCGGCCCTTGTGGAAGGGATGATTATTCCTATTCACAAACCGTCCGGTGGCTCACGACTGCAGGACTACCGCCCGTTGACGCTATTGAACTGCGACTTTAAGATCTTTTCTCGACTGTTGGCGGCGCGGATACGCCAGACCCTACGCAATGTTATCTCACCCGATCAGACGTCATTGGGAGGCGACAATAATATTCAAACGGCACTCAGCGAATATCGTGACTTGATCTCACTGGCGAGGGCATGTAGTCTGAAGGGTGCACTGGCGGCCATCGATTTTAGTCAAGCTTTCGACCACAACTATTTGGAAGCGGTCCTCCAACATATGCGGTACCCACAGCCATTCGTCACTGTCGTCATGCGACTACTCCGCGGCGCGACGTCCAAGGTGATAGTCAACGGCCGACCTACGCAGCCCCTCACCATTTCTCGATCGATACGCCAAAGCTGCCCTCTGTCCACTTATACTTTACGCTGTGGCCACAGAACCTCTCCTCTGCGGCCTGCGCCAACGACTAACGGGTATGACGTTACGAGGCCACACTTTCCGATGTAAAGCGTACGCTGACGACCTGGTGATTGTCATCCGCAACGGTGACGACACCGCTAGCGCACTAACTTGGATAGCGAAATATGGCATGGCCACTGGTAGTCGTATCAACGTCGCAAAATTGGTGGCGATGAACATCGTGGTCAGATTGTCTGAGAACAGTGTCACCCCCTTACAGCTCAGTGATAGTTGGAAATGTCTCGGCATTGATTTTACAGATGATATACGACGGACCGCTGCTCACAACTTTCGAAGGCTTTTACGAAATGTTCGGACTGGAATTGCCAACAACCGCCTACGAGCCCTGGATATCGTCCAACGGACCCAGTATGTCAACACACATTTAGCGTCACGCATTCCGCACTACGCCCAGATATTACCTATACCGGTGATGTTAGCTCGCCGTATACTTGCGGCTTTTGGGTTCTTCGTGAGTTCTGGAATGCTTTTCAAGATCAAATATGAGACTCTCACCCTTCCCCCGGATCGGGGAGGGCTTGGCCTTTATCACGTTTATGACAAAGCGGTCGCCCTATTTGTCAGCACATTAGTCAAACTATGGCACCGCCGTCTGGACAGTCTGACCAGTTTGTTAATAGAAGAACTAGCACCGCCCTCCCTGTTGCCGCCTGTGCCAATACACCACGTCCCCTCATCGCTCTTCTACATCGGTGTCTTTTACCTCGAACTCAGTTACGTTCGACTTGCCTTACCAGCGACTCAACTGGCGACGGCAAAGACTCTTTGTAGGGTCCTGCAACGTGGACGACCCGATAACGTCGTGGAGAGGAAGCACCCAAACGTCAACTAGCGAGTAGTGTTGAGGACAATTCACCACGTAACACTAGACACTGACGTCACGGCGATGTGGTATATCACTATCAACGGTAAGCAGGTGACCAGATCAAGGCTTCATGCGATCCACATGGTAGACTCACCCATGTGCACGAGCTGTGGCGTTCAAGACAACGATGAACACCGCCTTAGCTGTGGCGAGTCTACAGCAGTGTGGCACTTAGTGAGGCAAATGTCAGCATACTTCCTTCGGGTAACGCCGCATCATATCGACCCCAAGACTATCTTATACCCGGATGAAACGTATTACCCACGCACTAAAACTAATGCAACGACGTGGCTTCGTGGACATGCAGTGCACTATTTGTTTCAAGACGGCACTAAGGACACTTTAGACTTTTGGAACTATTTGCAGGAACGGCATTGCAAGATCCTCCGTAACCCAAAGTATCGACAATATTTTTCCAATTTTTTGTGGAGTGCGTTCCACGACCCTCCACGTAGCTGGAACATCACGGGTAAGAGAAGCTAAAATTACAATACGATAATAGAACACTACACGGTACAAGGTGGGATCTACTTTCATCATTACGAGAAGTCATACCTGGATGATACAGCAGATGGAGAGTTTCGTTGGGAACCCTCACACTCTGTAGCAGTATTTGTCCCATTTCCTCTTTTTGTCCCCGGTGCGAAAAGGTCTTCGCAGTTTTAGTTTTCCCATCCGGTGCAAGATGTAGCACTGGTTAATGGTGGTATGGATTCCACCCTTCAGTTTTGTTTCATGGTTTCCTTCGCCCCGCACTTTGCTCTCTTTCTTTATGCCCTTTTCTACAACTATTAGTATGGTTTTAGTTACGTGCGTCCCCAACTCGACGCAACGAGTGCACTTACTAGTTTTCTGTTCCTTACTGTTAAAAGAAATAAAAATAAAAATAAAAAAATAGTGGTCAGCGCGACAGACTGTCAATCCAAAGGGCTCGGGTTCAATTCCCGGCTGGGTCGGAGATTTTCTCCGCTCAGGGACTGGGTATTGTGTTGTCCTAATCATCATCATTTCATCCTCATCGACGCGCAAGTCGCCGAAGTGGCGTCAAATCGAAAGACTTGCATCAGGCGAACGGTCTACCCGACTGGAGGACCTCGTCACACGACATTTCATTTCATTTTACAAATGAACTTGTCAGTTAGTTTTATATGTTGTCACATCGGATCGATATAGGATTTTAACACAATGGCATGTTCGATGTAGTTTTTTAATAGTATGATTGACAGTATATAAGTGGTGACCAAAGCTCGTTTTGTTTAAAATCTTTCTGTTTGAATATGTTAGTCAAACATGAAACAGTTCCAAGTATAACATAACAAAGAAATGAAATTATTGCGCTAGTCGTACACTGGTCTTACTCAAAGAGCCTAAACAGCCCATCACCCATAAAAACATAGAACCCAAAATATATTTTATTATTATTAGGTGGCATTGAAGTTAGTTGACTACAGGCATACAGTAAAAGTACGGATCGATAATATGGTTTAATGTATATTAGCTAACGAGAAAATACCTATTATGTAAACGTAAACACCCTACGTAACGTAAAAAAAATATAAAAAGATGTCCACTGGCTGCCAAACTAATGCAGCACGTGGTGCAGTTGTAAAGCTACAAGAACACATGACAGGTAAAGGAAAGTTAGCGCGCATCACTTATAATGGCGGACACCAAGCTTACTCAGTTAAAAGTGGAAGTATTTCATGTGTGTCGTCAGTCTCTCTTTCATTACTCATTATTTTCGCGCTGGTATTTTATTAAAACGCTCATTGTTAATGTGTAATCATCGACACAGACACTCTTTTATATATTTTGTGGAGTTGTTTAAATATTCCGATACAAAAGTGGCTATGTAACTTATAAACTATTAAAGAGTCCATTTTCTTCCGTTTTCAGTTTATATCATCTACACAGTCTCTCAACTTGTCAACTAATTTTTTTCGCCTCAGGTATGGATCCATTTTTGGTTCAACTGCGTCTTCTGCCACTCATGTACTGCACCCTCCCGAGACAGTTTAACAAAATTTAAGTTGTCAACAATTAATTTTGAACTAAAACGATTAACAAACCAGCTTACTGGTAACAATTGTTCAATATACATACGCTTTTATACTTCACACACGTCTTCTTTGCAACTTGGGCTGCAATCGAGTGTTAATATTCGATCCACCAAGTCTATACTGCCAAAAAAGGAAAGAATCGTACTTCAGTGCATCGTGATTCGTTTAGCTAGACTGAACTATCATTGTCTGTCACCAATAAATCAAACTCTCATACAACGCCTTCATCACACAACTAATGTAACACGAGAAAATCACAAAATTAAATTGATAGCTTCGAGTCGAGTAACGCGAATTATCAAATAAATCTAAATCATTTACTCAGTATCAGCTGCGAGAAATACCGTTAAATTAAAACACAATAGTGACGATCTACATTCCTGTGTTGAAACTGTCTTTTTTGTTGTACTTTTAACACTTCACGTCATCTAGTTAATATTTATTGTAAGCCTTCAGTAAGCTTTTCGATAATTGATGATAACTCTGTGTAGGGCATCTACGTATCTGTTCTTTGTTTTTCATACGATGGGTGCAACAGTTTTGTTTAGACAACGAAAAGAACGACGACTTACTTTCTCAGGTGAACTTCTTCCTCACTGACATCTCAACGGAAAGCCTTCCTCGCTGAGTAGCTGACTGTTTATAATGATCTTTGACAGACCGTGCGCTAAATTCGGCACCATTAACTGCAATAATAGAAAAATGCTAGTTGTTATATCAGATTATATGCCGTGTACAGACCTTCTCCATAAAATTTGCTGATCTGAAAAATAAAATATAGTCTGTCAGATTCACTGCTCAGGATGTTAGCCCTAATTTTTGTGTATAAAATAGATTCATATATTGACGTCTCCGGTACGTGCACAGATACTGAAATTTTGGTAATTCCCAAGAATGATTGCCTATCGAAGTTGGTGGGGTCCAAACGATACATATCGAACGTGCGATAGTAAATCGATTACGGAAGTCTCGTGGCGGGCGTTATGAGTATGTTTCAAGTTGTCACTACAAAAACGACCAAAGAAAAGTGTTGGAGAAGCATTTGTAAATTCAAAGGAGACGACTTACCTTACTCGTCGTTGGTGTTATCGTCTTGTAACAGACCGTGTGATGTATAAAGTACAGGGGCAATTCCATTTTCCTGTGGCCAGGATAAACTCTGCCAAAATCGCGCAGGAATATCGGAAGAGTGTCGCATGCATCGACTTTTCCCTGCAAACGCCAAGTTGTGGAAGTACAGGTACTGGAAGGAGTACAGTCCGTTCCTCTGTCCTGGACGCCCTTCTCTTTTTATGGGAGACTTGACAGACTTCCACAGCCATTCTATATTCTGGGTGTGGACACTGTGGAGTTTGTCTCTTTGGAAGACGCTAGAGTGGTTCACAAATTCGTGGTAGAACCCTTCAGCCTTCAGAGTCTGGTACGACTGAAATCTTGTGTGATTACTTTTGTTCGAGGCAGTATGAAGTGTTTTATGAGACCGATTAAACTCAACTTGTCTCGGGACAATACCCTCACAACACTTGCGGTACTCTCTTTGCCCGCATCTCGTGGTCGTGCGGTAGCGTTCTCACTTTCCACGCCCGGGTTCCCGGGTTCGATTCCCGGCGGGGTCAGGGATTTTCTCTGCCTCGTGATGGCTGGATGTTGTGTGATGTCCGTAGGTTAGTTAGGTTTAAGTAGTTCTAAGTTCTAGGGGACTGATGACCATAGATGTTAAGTCCCATAGCGCTCAGAGCCATTTTATTTGGACACCCAAATATGATCTACTTCACTTTTAGAAGGCCGTCCTCTCTGGTTCTTTCGTCTAATATATATAAGATTCGTCTACTTCTACTATTTTATTCGGTCCTCCAATTTAGTTTGAGTGTGGCTGATTAACGTCTCTGCAAGTTAGTTTTACACTTTACACATCACAGAAACTAAAAAGTGTTGTTACATTGGAGACGTACACGAATTCCGTTAAAAATATCTATTACATGCATAATTGTAACATGACAGTTTTGTTATCCGCATTAAATATTAGTTCACGTGTATATGTACTGCTTCTAAAATTGCCAGAAAAATGGTACCGTAGGAATGAATGTTGAGAAAAGGATTAACTTTGTGGTGTGTTTGGTGCGTTATGTGAGTGCAGTTCATATTCAGCCTTTGATGCCGGCGCCGTGCGCTGTGGCCGAGCACCAGTGCCCGCTGCACGCCGCATTTTTTGCGCGCCCTGCAGCTCTGCTCTGTCCTGCTTTCACACTCGTAGTGCTGTCGCCATTATTGGACTTTGTACTATATATTTATTAGGCAAGATTTATACAAATCACTCATAAGTGTTCCATATTAATCGTCAGATTCGGACGATGATTCCCTTTCACCTTCAGAGTCACTATCCAGTATGAGAGAAAGAGTTTCATCCACAGTATATCGCTTACCTGCCATATCACTTCTAGTAGAAACTGAAGTTAACAACACGTCACTTCAGATCAGAATCAAGGCGGGAAATGAGCGAAACAAACACTTTGAAAGTGATTGCAACTGCATCTAGCGACTGTTGTTAACTACAGACGTTGAACAAAGCCGCTAGATGGTGCATAGGTCAAGCTTCCACACAAGTCGAGCGTAGTGAAGCGGAGAAGTATGACGCGAAGCGGAACTGCTGCACCAGTCCACCGGTTGAGCGCCACATTCGCTCCCGACTTCTACAGAAGTTCATCGTAGCGAAAGGGTTACTCGCGGGGATTGGATCCGGTTTATAAGAATCAGTTTGGCACCTAATTGCAGCACTCTCTCATACCCTAGCCAATCGACACAGCCAGAGTTCGAGCTCTGCGACAGTTCCCAACTCAAGTCATGGGCGGCACTGTCAAGTTTGATTTCTGATATCCATCAAACTCACTCTGAGTTTCGATTTGTGTCATGTTAGCTTTATTGCCGACAGCATTGCAGTTACTAATCTGTTTCGTGCTGTCATTATTAATATTACTCCAAAATTGTTTCAACTGCGAGTAGACGACCTAACGTATTTAATTCACCGTGACAATGTAAACTTTAATCCGACTATGTCAGTGTTCGCCCGCCCGGTTGGCCGTGCGGTCTAACGCACGTCTTCGGGCGGGAAGGAGCGCCTGGTCCCCGGCACGAATCCGCCCGGCGGACTTGTGTCGAGGTCCGGTGAGCCGGCCAGTCTGTGGATGGTTTTCAGGCGGCTTTCCGTCTGCCTCGGCGAATGCGGGCTGGTTCCTCTTATTCCGCCTCAGCTACACTATGTCGGCGATTACTGCGCAAAACAGTTCTCCACGTACGCGTACATCACCATTACTCTACCACGCAAACATAGGGGCTACACTCGTCTGGTGCGAGACGTTCCCTGGGAGGTCCACCAGGGGCCGAACCGCACAATAGCCCTGGGTTCGATGTGGGGCGGCGGAGCGGTGAAGTGGACTGCGGTAGTCGTCGTGGGGTTGTGAACCACTGCGGCTGCGGCCGGGACGGAGCCTCTCCGTCGTTTCTAGGTTCCCGGTTAACATACAGTACAATGCAATGCAATGTCACTGTTCTCCTGCGGTCGGTCAGAATCCACTCCACATGTTATTTTCAACTAGTATCCGCACTGCGCGACAATCTCGCTCCCCACTGTCTACTACCGATAGTTTATTCTCGAGTCTTGTACAAGCTTCCGTAAGGATCACATACTCACACAATGAAAATCTGGAACCTAGCAGTTACAATTGGAAACTGATTGATAAGGGTTATCAAATGTCTATTTCGTAAAAGTACCTGCAGATATTAATGAAATATGAAAAATAAATTACAAGGTCTTTTCTTTTTTACTGTTTCCTGTTCACCGTACTTGAGTAATCTTAACTCTGGTTACGGTTCTCCCACAGTTGAAGTGCGAAGGAATGGTTGGACCCTTATTTTGAAAATATAATTTTAAGCTAAACGTCAAAGCAGCAAAAATATTTCTGAATTCATATTTGATGACGAACTACAGTTTCAAACACAGAAACTTAGTTCTTAAATTCAACTTAACTGTAATATATAAGGTGTTCAACTTTGCTTCCGCCGTTTGCCGATAGGTGGCGGCAACGATAAGTAGCGGTCGAGAGAAACAGATCGCAGACGTCAGGCAGTTAGCCTTGACCTCGGTCAACATAACCTCATTCAGACATTAGTCGATTTGTGTCTGCGTAATAAAGTCAGTTTACGATCCTAATTCTCGTCATTTGCGGGAGGTGTTACTGTTTTGTTTCAATATGAACAAAACAGCGGCGAGTCTCATCGAATGTTCTCAAGCACGTATGGTAAGGACGCTATTAGTGAAAGAACGTTGCGTGAGTGGTTTCAACGATTCAAGAGCGGTGATTTTTACGTCTTAGACCGGCATAGTGGTGGAATAGAGAATGTTTTCGAAGATGCAGAATCGGAGGCATTGCTGAGTGAAGACTCTCGTCAAACTTAAGAAGAATTGGCACGATTAGTGGGAGTGACACAGCAAGATATTTCAAAACGTCTCAAGGCTATGGGCACGATTCAGAAAGAAAGAACGTGGATCCCCTGTGAACTGAAACCGAGAGATGTTGAACGGCGTTTTTGTGTGAATAGTTGCTTCAGAGACAAAAACGGAAGGGATCTGCATCGCATTGTGACCGGGGACGAAAAATGGGTTCATTACGATAACCTAAAGGCAGAAAATCATGGGGATATCTCGTCCAAACCGAATATTCACGACTCCGAGATCATGCTCTGCATTTGGTGGAACCAGCTCGGCGTCGTGTGGTGCAGTATGAGGTGTTAAAATCAAGTGAAACAATCACAGGTGCTCGTTATCGAACGCAGTTAATGCGTTTGAGCAGAGCATTTAAAGAGAAACGGCCGCAATAGAGCGAGAGGCACGATAACGTGATTTTGCAGCACGACAACCCTCGACCCACGTTGTAAAGGAGGTCAAAATGTACTTGGAAACGTTAAAATGGGAGGTCCTACCCCACTCGCCGTATTCTTCACACATTGCTCCCTCTATCACCTGTTTAGATCAATGGCGCATGGCCTGGCTGACGAAAAGTTCTGAACTCGTGAAGAAGTAGGAAATTGGATCTATTCTTGGAACGTTTCAAAAGATGAACAACTTTTTCGACGCTGGATTCGTACAGTGCCCGAAAGATGGGAGAACGTATTGGCCACCGGTCGAAAATACCTTGAATGATACAAGTGTAATCAATTTTTTTTCTCTAAAGCCTCAAATGTTGGGGAAAAACGGGGGAAGCAAAGTTGTACACCTTGTAAACAAATTTATGCCGGTCCTGGTATCAGATTTTCAAATGTCGCATCGGTAGTACATCTATACCTTTTACAGTTAAGTTGAATTTCAGGAATAAATTTCAGTATTTCACAGTGCTTGTAGAGATATTTACACGGCTTGGAAATTGCTATGTTGGTACTCAGATCTAAAACTCCGGGAATGACGAGGATCGTAAGACGACAACATGTTAATATGTAACTCTTTAGAAGGTTTGCTCCATAACGAACGTTGTATAATATATACAGGGTGTTACAGAAAGGTACGGCCAAACTTTCAGGAAACATTCATCACACACAAAGAAAGATGATATATTATGTGGACATGTGTCCGGAAACGCTTACTTTCCATGTTAGAGCTCATTTTATTACTTATCTTCAAATCACATTAATCATGGAATGGAAACACACAGCAACAGAACGTACCAGCGTACCTTCAAACACTTTGTTACAGGAAATGTTCAAAATAACCTCCGTTAGCGAGGATAAATGCATCCACCCTCCGTCGCATGGAATCCCTGGTGCGCTGATGCAGCCCTGGAGAATGGCGTATTGTATCACAGCCGTCCGCAATTCGAGCACGAAGAGTCTGTATATTTGGTAGACAAGAGCTTTCAAATGCCCCCATAAATGAAAGTCAAGAGGGTTGAGGTCAGGAGAGCGTGGAGGCCATGGAATTGGTCCGCTTCTACCAATCCATCGGTCACCGAATCTGTTGTTGAGAAGCGTACGAACACTTCGACTGAAATGTGCAGGAACTCCATATTGCATGAACCACATGTTGTGTCGTACTTGTAAAGGCACGTGTTCGAACAGCACAGTATCCCATATGAAATCATGGCGGTGAATAGAGGAAGTACGAAACTAAAATGAACTCTAACATGGAAATTAAGCGTTTCCGGACAGATGTCCACATAAGATCTTTTCTTTATTTGTGTGTGAGGAATGTTTCCTGAAAGTTTGGCCTTACCTTTTTGTAACACTCTGTATAATATGAGTCGACCAAAAAGTTCCGTTTTAGGGCGTTGCTGCAGCATATATATAACGTAACTTGACTTATATGTGGGTATATAAACAGTAAGATCCAGGCAAGGGATTAGTGTGGTATCCCTTTCTATCCGACGTGTGTTCGGTAAATGTCTAAACGTGGCATATTACCAAATGCGTCGAAAAGGGACCAACGTGCTGTTATTGTTTCCTTCACTGCCGAAGGATAAGCAGCGGTTGACGCCCTTCAGAGAATGAAGAATGCGTGCGCTAAGGGCTGCTGGTGCTTCACGATAACGTACGTCTCCACATTGCACATGCCGTGACGCATTTGTGCCAACTACTGATCTCTGCCCCATGTGATTGTCATACCTTTCGTCCCTTCAGAAAAGCCACTGAAGGATGGACGATGTGTAGCACGCAGCAACGGACTTCTTCACGCAGCAGGACACCGTGTTTCATCAACATGGTGCACCGATGGGGCGAGTACCTCAATGCTGACGGGGATTTCGCCGGATTGAAATATCGTTTCTGGATTGTACGGCCTTCGAACAGAAACATTTTGATCAACCCTTATATGAAGACCTCATCTTCATAATGTTTCCGTGTATGTATTGGAGTAAGTAAAAGTCGTAAAACATAAACGCTCCTTTTGTGTAAGAACCAGACGCTGTGGACAGAAACGGAGACTCATTTGTTACAAAAGGGTGAAAAACATTTTTCAGGAATCGTCAGGAAACTATTCTTCCTGCCAAACTAACATTCTCTCTTCTTCTGTTGCGGAAGCAGTGAACTAAATGGCCCATAATGAAACAAGAACCAGGAAATCATTGTAGAACTGTAGCTGTGTCGCCTGTAAAAAGGACTGTCAGTACGTTTCACCTGGCCAGATGCAAAAACTTTAATAATCGCATTAAAACTACGAATTTCGTAAAAATTACACTAACTACGTATTACAAGAGTAATACTAATATAATTCGTTTAGTTGTTAAAATGAGTGCTTGATTTTTAATTACAAATGAGAATAACTGCAAATGTCAGCTCCTCTTCACATCGTGTTTAATGATAGAAACTCAGATTTTCGTCTACGTCTACATCATACTGCGCAAGCCACCTAATTGTGTGTGACGGGGGGTACTTACGGTACCACTATCTGATCCCTCCAGCCCTGTTCCACTCGCGAATACTGCGTGGGCAGAATGATTGACTGTAAGCCTCTGTATTGGCTCTAAGATCTGTAATTTTCTCCGCGTGGTATGTGGAGGGAAGTAATATGTTGTCCGACTCCTCCTGAAAAGTGCTGTCCCGAAATTTCTGTAGTAAATCTCTCCGTGATGCACAACGCCTCTTTTGTAACGTCTGCCAGTGGAGTTTGTTTAGCATCTCCGTGATAGTCTCTCGCCAGCTAAACGATCCCGTGACGAAACGCGCCGCTCTTCGTTGGAACTTCTGTCCTAACTGACAGGGATCCCAGATGGATGGACAATACTCAAGAATCGGGCGAACAAGCGCCTTATAAACCACTTCGTTCGTTGCTGAGTTAGACTGATCGCAAGAATCGTAAGGAAATAGGAGTCTGGTGTCTGCTTTTCCCATTATTTCTTTTACGTGGTCATACCACTTAAGGTCGCTCTGGATAGTTACGCCTATCGGATATTTTACGGCATATGCTATTTCCAGGTGCTTGTCATCAATGGTATAGCTGTGTAGTTGCGGATTTCTTTTCCTACTTATATGCAATGTTACATTTATTTACGTTCAGGGTCAACGGTCAGAGCCTGCACCACTCATCGAATTTGTGCAGGTCGTTATGCAAATTCGTACCATCTTGTGGCGTTGCTACTATGGTATAGACAACTGCATCATCTGCGAATAGCCTTGAAAGGCATCCCACGCTTATATATATATAGTGTAAACAGCAACGGTGCTATAACACGTCCCTGTGGTACTCTGCATATTACCTTTACATCTGCCGATTTTGTTCCGTTCCCCTTCATGTGGCTTACGTTGTTAGTTATTGGTGAAACCTGCTAGGCAAGAGAAAGCAGGATTTGGTTACGCTTGTGGACGGGGCCGTTATACACAATTTATTTTAAACCAGTAATTCCATACTCAACAATAAATAAAAAATATCACACGTTAATAATGAAGAAGTAAACAACTGTCTAAAAAAGAGTTTTCAGTGTGTTAGAATTTAGCAAATCACCATTAAATACAGATACAGCAGATAATGTTTTAAAAGCAAGCCACTGTGATCTGGGCAGAATGTCTTACACGCCAGGAATGGCAATATATTAAGAATTGTATAAGAACTAGCTGCAATTCACAACTTACTGGTATTGGAATATTAAAGGTAAGTCGCCACAAACACAGCAGAAGGCATCAGAGGCCAGGAATGACAAATTAGAATTTTAAGGCAGATGGCCACAATCACGCCAGGAACGGCAATAATATAAAAAAGTTTAGAAATCTGCTGTAAAACAGCAAAAACAATAGCAAAGGTTAATTAAAAAACAACGCTTTCAAAGTTAACCAACCACTGAACGCTACACTGCTAGATTTATTCCAGAAGGTGACCAGAACTATTAAGTAGACATATATAACCTCTAATGTAGGCATTACAAGGTATTGTAGTAAATAATACAATACTAAAACACAAGGACCAGTACATAAGTTCCCTAAAGGGTACTGAGGCAGATTATACCCGCAGAAGGCGTGGGCTGAAGGAGCGTAACACAGAACTATTGGCCATCAGTCCTTTTGGAACACACATGTCTTACAAGAACCAAGGGGCCACAGACGGTGCTCCAGGAATCGACCTCAGAGAAGCTCCGGCAACAAACACTTTCGCGAGCGATGAGATTGACAGCCAAGAGTTGCATTCACTTCACGAGATGGTAATTCAGACGAATGACTAATGGTAATTTTGGTGAAGCTACCTGACGTCTGATAAACCAAATGCAACGATGGAACAATACGCCAAAGCTGGAACCGGCAGTCTGCATTACGTCCCCAGAATACTGTGTTTAGAGCCCCCGGAACGAGAAAGCAATCACTACAACCGGAGTAGAAGAATCACCAGCCGGCCTACGATCAAGAAAACTTCCAAAACTACGCGCTTTACTGGACAGCAGAGGAAAGGCGAGGAAACTTACACTGCCGTTACGCACACTAACCCCCAGGGTAGGTAACTGGGACGTTAGCGGCCACCAGGCAAAAAAAAAAAATTACCGTTTGTTGAACTTAACAAATTGTAACAAGTTGAACGCAGTAAATAGTAATAAGAAGCTAATCAGATCTGCCTTTCCCAAGCACTCCACTCGCTACTCTTCGCGTCGGCGAAACTACGAGCAGCAACACGAACCCAAGTCACTGGAGAATCGCGAGATATCACATTGGTGGAGGTTTCTGTACATGGATTGAAATGCACTGACCTTAAAGCTTGCTGGATCCGGTTTACGACGAGGTCGTACTCCCTCGTGAACACAGCCCTTCCATCCGGCAGTCCATGCGTACCGCCAGCGGCCCCGACGTGTTCTGGCACTGTGCGGGCCTGGCTCCTCCTGAGTCCCCAACCGAACTGGCCAACTCACACGACCCAGAAAACCAACGACGTCGCCCCAAAGATGGGGCAACAGTTACTACATATCGATAACAGCCGCAGCTGCCACTAGCTGGCATGCAACCCTTGCGAAACCGAGTGGCGCCAGTCAACACGAGAAGCTGACAAACAAACTCAACCGTGCCAACTAAACGATACCGTCTGGCCCCAAACAGAGGGCGAAAACTGTACGTTGTAGAACAGCACCAACGTGACCGCAGCACGGCTCAGTTGGTGTCACACGCAAGCGTGGTGGAGGCAGGGCGTGCATTGTGGAGGAGGAAATTATAGTTTAACGTCCCGTCGACAACGAGGTCATTAGAGACGGAGCACAAGCACGAATTAGGGAAGGATAGGGAAGGAAATCGGCCGTGCCCTTTCGAAGGAACCATCCCGGCATCTGTGTGAAGCGATGTAGGGAAATCACGGAAAACCTAAATCAGGATGGCCGGACACGAGTTTGAACCGTCATCCCCCGAAAGCGAGTCCAGTGTGCTAACCACTGCGCCACCTCGCTCAGTGGCGTGCATGGTCTGTATGTAGACAGTCCACGTGACCACTGCCTAAGTCTGACGTCAGCGTGCAATAATCACTCACAGACAGCACGCCGCAGCAGTGGCAGTGGAGGGTACATGAAAGATGTCAAGGGAAGCGGAAAACAATACAGTCGTTGAAACTTCCTGACAGATTAAAACTATGTGCCAGACCGAGACTCGAACACGGGACCTTTGCCAGTCGTTGACATAATCTACATCTACATCTACATCTACATCCATACCCTGCAGCCACCTGACGGTGTGTGGCGGAGGGTACCCTGAGTACCACTATCGGTTCTCCCTTTCTATTACAGTCTCGTATTGTTCGTGGAAAGAAAGACTGTCGGTATGCTTCTGTGTGGGCTCTAATCTCTCTGACTTTATCCTCATGGTCTCTTCGAGAGATATACGTAGGAGGGAGCAATATACTGCTTGCTCTTCGGTGAAGTATGTTCTCGAAACTTTAAAAGCCCGTACCGAGCTACTGAGCATCTCTCCATCTTCCACTGGAGTTTATCATATCTGTATCGCTTTCGCGATTACTAAATGATCCTGTAACGAAGCGCGCTGCTCTCCGTTGGATCTTCTCTATCTCTTCTATCAACCCTATCTGGTACGGATCCCACACTGCTGAGCAGTATTCAAGCAGTGGGCGAACAAGCGTACTGTAACCTACTTACTTTGTTTTCGGATTCCGTTTCCTTAAGATTCTTCCAATGAATCTCAGTCAGGCATCTGCTTTACAGACTATCAAATTTATATGATCATTCCATTTTAAATCACTCCTAATGCGTACTCCTACGGTGCTACTTGTGGGCTTGAGCAGTAGGCGCCCGCTTCCTGCGCCCGTGGCGACTGCTGTTTGCCATTCACTGGCGACGAAGGGTGGAGTTTGCACGCCAGTACTGCAACTGGACGTCCACCGAGTGGCCTTTTCAGGTAAATCACGTTTTACGCTTCATCTGAATGAGACATCTGAAAGCAGGTACCTTTCAACAGTCATCGGAATGGTCCAGGCGGGGGAGGGGGTGATGGGAAGGGGGGGGGGCAACGTTGTGACCTGGAAATCTTTCCGTGGCTTTCCGTGGGTGATATCGTCATTCCGGAAGGCACAGTCGATCATAACATGTATGCATCCACCACTGTGAACCGTGTCGACTTCTATATGCAGCTCGTTTTTCCTCAGCACCACTGCATCTATCATCAGTACAATGCAACTTGTCACACAGTTGGCAGTGTACGTGTGTAGTTCGAAGAGGACCAGGTCACCAAACTCCACGGATTTAAAACCAGTCGAGAATCTGGGGGACCACTTGGATCCGTGTGTTCGCACCACGGATCCTCAACCTGGATACCTATTGCAGCTCGTCTCGCAATTGGAGTTGTGGTTGCATCAGAACACGATTACTGACCCCGTGGAGTGCGAAAAAAGTAAACAATATTATTAAAATGGCTCAAATGGCTCTGAGCACTATGGGACTTAACCCTAGAACGTAGAACTACTTAAACTTCACTAACCTAAGAAATCACACACATCTATGCCCGAGGCAGGACTCGAACCTGCGACCGTAGCAGCCGCGTGTTTCCGGACTGAAGCGTCTATAACCGTTCGACCACAGAGGCCGGCAAAACCTGACGTCCTGCTATGACTAATGTACAATGAGGGGCAAAATAATAATTTAGGCAAAATAATAATTTAGAGTCCAAGAACAGAGCATTACCAATGCCCAAGTTCAGAAGAGCCTGTATTCACATCTCAGCGATTTGTGGAGATTCAGCTTGCTGTTTACGACTGCAAATAGAAGCAACACAATAGTTAGGATATAGTATTTGTCAAGATACATTGCAATTTAACTCATCCTTTCGCTTCGTTTGGAAATCATTATTCGAACTCGTAGACACGGTCGAAATATAAGAATTCCACGTCGGTAGAATTACTGCGACCAAAGTTGGCCGTCAGTGACGGACCGGCGAGGACGCGTCGTCGCCGCCCCGCCGGCCTCGTGGCGTTCGCGAGCGCGAGACGCTTACTACAAGCTCACTGCAATGACATGACGAACTCATTTAGGAAGAACACTACCAAGATTACATTCCAAGCCGAATATCTGAGACCGCGAGCACACGAAGTAGAAAACTTGTTGCGTGACGAACTGCGTCTAGATCCAAAGGACACAACTGGTATTCACTTTTAGCACACAGCCAGCGTAGTCAATATTTAGATGATTGACGAAGAACAGTGCACTGCCGACAAACCACAGTTTACGTACTTTGATGGACTTACCGGCGCTGATACCGCTGAACACGCAGGCAGGGGTGTAAGGCCACTTTCTGAGGTATCCACGAAGTCCGTTATCCCCCCCTCTCAAGTATATATATATATATATATATATATATATATATATATATATATATATATATATATATATATATATATATATATATGGTATCTGTTCTCTTGGACATGTCCGAAAGAACAGATACCATCGCTGACCATGCAGCTCGTTAGAATGATATTGCAATGAAATGAACACCCATAGCTGCTTACAGGCGTTGACATACGTCAACGGGGGCAGATGAAAATGTGTGGCCCGTACCGGGACTCGAACCCGGGATCTCCTGTTTACATGGCAGACGCTCTATCCATATGAGCCACCGAGGGCACAGAGGATAGTGCGACTGCAGGGATTTATCTCTGGCACGCCTCCTGCGAAACCCACATTCTCAACGTATTGTCCCGCACTACATTCGTTGTGTCCCCGCCCATTATACTCATTCCTCACGGCGCATTGGCGATTCCCGTAAGAGTTCGGGCACTGTTCGTGCATTCGCACAATGTGGATTTCGCAGGAGGCGTGCCAGAGGTAAATCCCTGCAGTCGCGCTATCCTCTGTGCCCTTGGTGGGTTAGATGGACGCCGGCACGGTAGCTCAGCGTGCTCGGTCAGAGGGTTAGCTGCCCTCTGTATTAAAAAAAAACTGAGATAATCGAGCAACAACGAACTTAAACGGATGGCTTACGACGTCCGCCCCGAGCAGATGCAACGAACAAAATGAAAATGAGATGTCGTACAATTATCGCGTACGATGGACAACCGGGCACATGCTCAGGAAGCAGCCAGGAGAGTCACATTCGCTCTGATTATTTGCAGGGGCGGATCGCCAAGAGTCCTTCAAGAGAAGCGGCACAGCACGTTCCTCCATCGATCCTGCCAGTTACTTATGTACATCTGCGACGTCGTGCGGCGGGGATCGGGACATGCTGCCACCGCAGGCGGGCGAAGACGCTGTTGATGAGCCACATACGGTCCTCCTTATGCAGACGGAGTCGCCTGATTGACCTGAACAGCAATCGTCACCTCACAACGAGCGGCTGGATGTTGATTCACGAGTCGTGCCAACCCGAACTTTCCTGTCTGAAGGCGCCGAGGCACGGAGGCACGCCGTCTCGGGACTGTCTCTTGTGGGCAGGGGCAAACGATCACACCGATGTCGACAGTGTCGTGGATGTCCGTGCTCCAGAGTTGTCGACCGACGCTGCTCACTCTTAGGAACTGCCACGACGGACTTTTCTTCTTGCTGACACTAGTGCGGGGATGGAGGGGCGATGGAACACCGACGCAGCCGCGAGGAATCGTAACAAGAGGGGCTTCTTTGATAGCCGATGAACCACACCGACAGCCTCTCTCCAGTAACTCGTGGGCGGACGACTCTCAGGTGGGCACACCACATGCAGAAGAGGGGGAGTTACATCATCCTACCCATCTCCTGCGGACAACATGGTAATGGTAACGTCAGGGTGGCGTGCGGGTGAGCGAACCTGTCGCCACCGGGTGCACCGATGACTGACTCTGCCGTCGAGGGCGAACGACAGTCATGTCGATTCGTGAAGATTAACATCAATATCATCCAGTTGCGCGAGAATCTTGCATTGTTACGCGACACACTTTATTCAGCCGACACTGAGGTGGCCTTATTGCAGGAAATATACATTCTTGGCTTCCAGGACATCTCTGGATGCACGACATGCGTTGGATACAGGCAGTGGCCCCGCAAAACTTTTCAAAGAAAGTTTAATAGCGACCGATATAAGTTACCTATCAAATGCCAGGGGCATGGCTCTTATAATCCCAGAGATACTCCTCGCCAATGATTACGCAGCGTCCGGTACCAACAAAAGGCGTGAACGTTCCTCAGTTCTTTACTGAGGAATTAACACAGTTATGCCCAGGCAGGATAGATGATATGGTGATCAGGGGCAGTTTTATTGTACAATTCGCTATGACCAAATTCCTCAGCATACACTACGCCCAGAACTCGGCACTGTCATTTGCGAGCTCGATTAGATAGACACTTGGATCATCATCTGTGCTGATAGGGTTTCGCGCACTTTACGGGACATTAATCAGGCAGAATTAAAAGGATGTATACATCCCGCTCTCTCGAGGATGCGGTCAAGGCAGCCGAGTTGTGGCCAGCTGCATTTACTGATCACACTGCTTACGCCTGTACCATCAAGCTTCGACGACAACTACTATGGCGTAGGCGCTGCCCCCTTACCTGATCTCACCGGAATGTCAACCGGCAGTTGGAGACACGTGTAGACTGTGCCTACTTAAACCTAACTAACCTAAGGACATTACACAACACCCGGTCATCACGTCGCAGAGAAAATCCCTGACCCCCCCCCCCCCCCCCCCCCCCCCCGGGAATCACAGAGTTTTACTACGCCATCCTCAGGTATTGTTCCGTTATGCGACAAACACGGGCTCGACAGATGACTGTCAACCGAGCACGTCAACACTGTGAAGGGACCATCATTTGTACTCGTCAAATGGTTGGAATCATCAACGACTGCCCCCCATATCCCACGTTGTTTTTGTTGGAGTCTTCAGTCCTGAGACTGGTTTGAAGCAGCTCCTTATGCTTCTCTATCCCTCTGAATCTCCTTAGTGTATTCATCTCTTGGTCTCCCTCTACCATTTTTACTTTCCACGCTGCCCTCCAATACTAAATTGGTGATCCCTTGATCCTACCAACCGATCCCTTATTCTAGTCAAGTTGTGCCACAAACTTCTCCCCAATTCTATTCAATACCTCCTAATTAGTTATGTGATCTACCCATCTAATCTTCAGCATTCTTCTCTAGCACCATATTTCGAAAGCTTCTATTCTCTTCTTGTCTAAACTATTTATCGTCCATGTCTCACTTCCATACATGGCTACACTCCGTACAAATACTTTCAGAAAAGACTTCCTGACACTTAAATCTATATTTGATGTTAACAAATTTCTCTTCTTCAAAAACGCTTTCCTTGCCATTGCCAGTCTACATCTTATATCCTCTCTACTTGGACCATCATCAGTTATTTTGCTCCCAAAATAGCAAAACTCCTTTACTACTTTAAGTGTCTCATTTCCTAATGTAATACCTTCAGCATCAACCGACTTAATTCGAACACATTCTATTATCCTCGTTTGGCTTTTGTTGATATAATCTTTTATCCTCCTTTCAAGACACTATCCATTCCCCACAACTGCTGTTCGTAGTCCTTTGCTGTCTCTGAGGTTTGCCGATGACATTGAGATGAAATAAATACATAAATCTATACTCGATGTTAACAAATTTCTCTTCTTCAGAAATGGTTACCTTGCCATTGCCAGTCTACATCTTATATCCTCTCTACTTCGAACATCATCTGTTATTTTACTTCCTAAATAGCAAAACTCCTATACTACTTTAAGCGTCTCATTTCCTAATCTAATTCCCTCAGCGTTACCCGACGTAATTCGACTACATTCCATTATCATCGTTTTGCTTTTGTTGGTTTTCACCTTATATTTTCCTTTCAAGACACTATCCATTCCTTTCATTTGCTCTTCCAAGTCCTTTGCCCTCTCTGACAGAATTACAATTTCATCGCCGAACCTCAAAATAAAAATTCGGAGTATGTATTAAAATCCATGGAGAAGAAATAAAAACTTTGTTTACTTCACTGCTTACTCAATATACAGATTGAATAACATCGGGGAGAGGCTACAAACCTGTCTCACTCCCTTCCCAACCACTGATTCCCTTTCATGCCCCTCGACTCTTATAAATGCCATCTTGTTTCTGTACAAATTGTAAATAGCCTTTCGCTCCCTGTATATTACCCATGCCACCTTCAGAAATTCAAAGAGAGAAAACTTTTGACAGTGTTGACTGGAATACTCTAAGGAAAGGCCAACCTACGTTTCTAGCTTTTGTAGACATAATCTATTTTCTAAGATAAGTCGTAGGGTCAGTATTGCCTCACGTATTCCAATATTTCCTAACTGATCTTCCCTGAGGTCGGCTTCTACCAGTTTTTCCATTCGTCTGTAAAGAATTCGCGTTAGTATTTTGCTGCCATGACTTACTAAACTGATAGTTCGGTAATTTTCACATTTGCCAACACGTGCTTTCTTTGGGATTGGAATTATTATATTCTTCTTGAAGTCTGAGGGTAATTTTTCTGTCCCATGCATTTTGGTCACCAGATGGTAGTTTTGTTAGGCTTGGCTCTCCCAAGGCTGTCAGTAGTTCTAATTGAATGTTGTCTACTCCTGGGGCCTTATTTCGACTTAGGTCTTCCAGTGCTTTGTCAAACTCTTGATGCAGTATCATATCTCCTATTTCAACTTCATCTACATTTTCCTCCTGTTGTATGATATTGTCCTCAAGAACACCGCCCTTGTATAGACCCTCTATATACTCCTTCCACATTTCTGGTTTCCCTTCTTTGCTTAGAACTGCGTTTCCATCTCAAATCTTGAAATCCATGCAAGTGGTTCTCTTTTCTCCAAAGGTCTCCTTAATTTTCCTGTAGGCAGTGTCTATCTTTCCCCTAGTGACTATCACGACAGCTGTCCCGCAGAAATATGTGGACGGCAATCAGCGCAAAGCGTGTGGCACGTGGTGTCCACTCAAAGCAAATATTATGTTAGGCCGAATTATGACAATGGTATGATGCACACAGGAGTAAAAAACAAACCAGTTTGAGATGGGCTATAGTACCGTGTATACACGTATTCTGGGTCTGGTGCACAAGCCATGGACTACTTGGGTTGAGTTTAACGTGAGCTACTGATGTGTTTGGCTTTATTTAGGGCTGTCCACATGTTTCGCTTTCGTTCCTAAGTACAGTGTGCCTGGTGGTTCATAAAGAAAGTTTGCTTCACTCCAGACTTACGTCCATTGTTATTCCGTGGTCACGTGATCGGACGACATGCTCATATCACTGAGGCCTGTATGCCCTCAACGTGCACTCCTGTGAGAACATCATTTACCGCATTCACCAGCTAGTAGACATTGTAAATAGATTTCATTTGCCGGTTACTTGTTTACTCTTTTGTGCAGAGTCAATGTATTTATGGCAAACAAACCTCATCAAGTTCCATCGCCATGCCATCACTTTATCCTTGTCCCTCAACACAGTACAGGTGTACAGCAATAAAGCTAGTTCACTGCGCAACTGGCATGTGAGCAACAATATTAGCCTGTTCCGTCTTCACTGGTGATCCAGATGTGATCTGTGCATAACATTTGGTGAAGAACTTTCGCTGATGTCTGTGACATGGAACCATTAGGTGACAAACCATTGAGTTTTTTGTAATAAGCCTCTGCATCCTTACATTTGTCCTATAGCCATCCCTGCTTAGCCATTTTGCACTTCCTGTCGATCTCATTTTTGAGACGGTTATATTCCTTTTTGCCCGCTTCATTTACTGCATTTTTATATTTTCTCCTTTCATCAATTAAATTCAATATATCTTCTGTTACCCAAGGACTTTTACTAGCCCTCGTCTTTTTACTTACTTGATCCACTGCTGCCTTCACTACTTCGTCCCTCAAACCTACTCATTCTTCTTCTACTGTATTTCTTTGCCCTATTCCTCTCAATTGTTCCCTTATGCTCTCCTTGAAACTCCTTACAACCTCTGGTTCTTTCAGTTCATCCAGATCCCATCTCCTTAAATTCCCACCTTTTTGCAGTTTATTGAGTTTTAATCTACAGTTTATAATCAATAGATTGTGGTCACAGTCCACATCTGCCCCTGGAAATATCATACAATTTAAAACCTGGTTCCTAAATCTCACGCATCGAGTGGCAGCTCGAATTCTGCGTACGACATCCCGTGTCCTATCAATTGATGAGTCATCGATAGGTGGGACGCATAATATCCGCTCCGCCCTGTGCCGCTGATTGCCCTCGCTAAGGTGCGTCGCGTATCGGGAGCTCTGGCTGTGATGTTCGTCAAGCATTTGATTGCGTCAGTCATACGTACTAAACTGCTGTTCTTCAGAATAAGCATTACCCCGACGCTTCCTCCGAGGTGTTACTCGTCTCCTACGTGGCGCAACAGGGAAAGCGCTTGTCAACGTTAGACTGTCGAACACCTTGTAAATTCGCCGCTGTGTTACACAGGTACGCCTATTATGGACAATACTGTACGCCTTGCAGTAGAACCTTTGTTGTGCGGGCTGCGACACCGCCTCACGGGTTTGTCTCTTGGTGGCTTCTTTTTTAGGTGCACTGCGTATGCTGATGATCTGATGTTACCTCTTCGTGACGAACGTGATGTGCGCAAATCATTGGATTGGTTAGCCACTTCGAAGCTTCGAGATGCCGTGTAAATGTACATAAATCAATGGTTTTGAACACTGGCGTGGGATGACACCTGCGAGGGTGGCACTGCGCGATAAAATCCGTTGTCTCGGTATCGACTTCACGGACTACATCTCACGCACGACCACCATCAATTATCGGAGTCTCTTGCAAGTGCTGGGCTTGTGGATCTTCGTCTTCGTGTGTAGGACCTACATCAACGGACCGAATATGTTAACGTCTATCGGGCATCACGAATTCCGCACGTAGCGCAAACACTACCGATGCCTAAACACATAGCTCGGAGCATCGTCGCCGCATTCGGTTCCTTTGTCAGCGCTGGAATGATATTAAAGGTTCGATATTACTCCGTCACTCTTCCGAAAGAACGAGGCGGACTTGGCCTTGTCAGTGTTCACTATCGAGCAGTATTTCTCTTCGTTAGTTTGCACCGCAGGCTTTGGCGACGATGACCGACCAGCCTCACCGGCCTACTGACGGATGGCCTGGCACCGTGTTCCCTTGACCCTCAGGTCAGACACGGGTGCCCTTTTCCTGCTTTGGCAGGCTTTACCTGGAGTACGGCAACCTCCCCGTCTCTCGCTTACCAACAGCCAGTCACCTGCCGCACACTACTTCGCCGCCGGTCGCTTAATGTCGTCGAATTGACGTGTCCTACCGTGCACTGGAACGTAGTATGGTGCACTGTCAACGCGGTGACTCTCGATCCTGGTGTACGTTCGACCTGGTATTCGAGGGACTCTCCGTAGGACCCATCTTGCAGATTCGCCTTATGTGTGAACTGCAACGTCTAGAATACAGACCAACACCGGCTCCGTTGTGGGCCAGTGGAAGAGATCTGGTGTTTTGAGCGTCAAAGTCTGGCTCTCTTTTTACGTATGTCACCCTCTTATGCCGATTCCCGCACTCTACTCTACCCGGACGATGTTTATTATCCGAGGAGGAAACACAACGCTGTCACGTAGATACAGTGCATGTACTACAGGTATTAAAACATCGATATCTAAGCCTCTTGTGGCGGTAATACAACACTAATGCTGTAGGTAGATAATAAATTTAAACAAATTTAAAGAAATTAATACAAATTTACAGAGATTATATTCGAAGTGAATTGGAAACACGCTACTAACTCCCATCGGCTGCTAGAGCAAATTTCGTGAGCAGAGTGGATGGTTGTAGTGCTATAGTCGTTAAAAAAAAAGATTTATGTCTAGTTCATGTAATACAGTTATTCATATCTCAGCCTGTTGTGGCGGTAGCATAAAACTAATGCAGCAGATAGGCAATAAATTTATAAAAATTTGAACAAATTATATTCGAATTGAAAGGAAACACCATACTAACTCTCATCAGCTGCAAGAATAAAGTGTTAGAGCAAATTTCGTGAACATTCTCAAAGACGGTGGCGAACACACTTGAGGGTTGTAGAGGTTCTAATTGTTTAAATAAGGACTTATGTCCAGTGCAAGTAATAGAGCTATCGATATCTTAGCCCCCTATGGCGGCAACACGACAATAATGCTGTAGGTAGATAATAAATTTAAACAAATTATATCCGAATTGAATGAGCAGGCTCTAGTGGAGGCAACACAACACTAACTCCCATGATTTGTGGGAGTAAGCTCTTAGAGGCAGTACCACAATCCTCTTGGAAAATGCACGTTAATTTCGCTCTAACTGCTTAATAAGGACTTATGTGTAGAGTTGAATGATTTGATGTAACATACCGACAACCTATATCTCAGCCTCGTGGTGGTAACACACTAATGCCGTAGGTAGATAATAAATTTAAAGAAATCTAATCAAATTTAAACATATTTAAACAAATTTATAAAAATTATATTCGAATTGAATGACAATATCATAATAACTTGCATCAGCTGCAGGAGTAAGCTCTTAGAGGAAAATTCGTGAACATTTGACAAGAGCATGGCGAAAACACTTGATAGTGGTACTACCTCTAATGGTTTTAATAAAGACTTATGCCTACTTCCTAGGAAGAGTTGACTTAGGTTAGTGGAGATAGCCAATTCTTTCTCGCCATTTTTTTAGGTTAGTAGAGGTAGCGCAATTGAGCTATCATCCCTCCAAAAGCCACTATCTTGGATAACGGTAATCGTGTCATCAGCTAACATCAATCGCGTTATCAGTTGCCCCACTACTTGAAGTTACTCATTCTGAAACACTAAATTTTGAAAGTAACGTTAAATGTAATGCAAAAAAAGACGTTCAGTAACCTCAGTGTAACTTAATGCAAAATTTAGAAAACGGCAAGCATTTATTTTTGACTATTGAAAGATTGAACTGAATTACCTTTAAGCATATGAGAAATAGGTTTCACTTTTAAAATAACAACAATCAAATAAATACCAAGGTAGCAGAAGTCACTCTCTAAGGTTAATACAGAGTAAATGAAAGGTCTTTCAGTGCTCTCTCAAACTCTTCACGCAGTATCGTATCTCCCATTTCATGTTGATCTACATACTCTTCCATTTCCATAATATTGTCCTCAAGTACATCGCCCTTGCGTAGACCCTCTATATACTCCTTCCACCTTTCTGCTTTCCCTTCTTTGCTTAGAACTGGGTTTCCATCGGAGCTCTTGATATTCATGCAGTTGGGTCTCTTTTCTCAAACGGTCTCTTTAATTTACCTGTAGGCAGTATCTATCTTCCCCCAAGTGAGATAAGCCTCCACATCCTTACATTTGTCCTGTAGCCATCCCTGCTTAGCCATTTTGCACTTCCTGTGGTTCTCATTTTGAGACGTCTGTATTCCTTTTTGCCTGCTTCATTTTCTGCATTTTTATATTTTCTCCGTTCATCAATTAAATTCAATATTTCTTCTGTTACCCAAGGATTTCTGCTAGCCCTTGTCTTTTTACCTACTTGTCCTCTACTGCATTCACTATTTCATCCCTCAAAGCTACCCACTCTTCATCTACTGTATTTCTTTCCCCCATTCCTTTCAATTGTTCCCTTATGCTCCCCCTGAAATTCTGTACAACCTCTGGTTTAGTCAGTTTATCCAGGTCCCATGTACTTAAATTTTCACCTTTTTGCAGTTTCTTCAGTTTTAATCTACTGTTCACAACCAATAGATTGTGGTAAGAGGCCACATCTGCCCCTGGAAATCTCTTAGACTATACAACGGTAAGATACAACTTAAAACCTGGTTCCTAAATCTCTATCGGATACCTGCTAGTATCGCCAGGATTCTTCCATGTATACAACCTTCTCTTACGATTCTTGAACCATGTGTTGGCTTTGATTAAGTTGTGCTCTGTGCGAAATTCTACCAGGCTGCTTCCTCTTTCATTTCTTACCCCCCATTTACATCTACATGACTACTCTGCAATTCACATTTACGTGCTTGGCAGAGGGTTCATCGAACCACATTCATTCTATCTCTCTACCATTCCACTCCCGATCAGCGCGCGGGAAAAACGAGCACCTAAATCTTTCTGTTCGAGCTCTAATTTCTCTTAATTTATTTTGATGATCATTCCTTCCTATGTAGGTTGGGCTCAACAAAATATTTTCGCATTAGGAAGAGAAAGTTGGTGACCGAAATATGGTAAATAGATCTCGCCGCGACGGAACACGTCTTTGCTTTAATGACTTCCATCCCAACTCGCGTATCATATCTGCCACACTCTCTCCCGTATTACGCGATGATACAAAAGGAGCTGCCATTTTTTGCACCCTTTCAATGTCCTCCGCCAATCCCACCTGGTAAGGATCCCACACCGCGCAGCAATATTCTAACAGAGGACGAACGAGTGTAGTGTAAGCTGTCCCTTCAGTGGATTTGTAGCATCTTCTAAGTGTCCTGCCAATGAAACGCAACCTTTGGCTCGCCTTCCCGACAATATTATCTATGTGGTCCTTCCAACTGAAGTTGTTGATAACTTTAACACCCAGGTACTTAGTTGAATTGACAGCCTTGAGAATTGTACTATTTATCGAGTAATCGATTTCCAGAAGATTTCTTTTGGAACTCATGTGGATCACCTCAGACTTTTCGTTATTTAGCAACTGCCACCTGCCGCACCATATAGCAATCTTTTCTAAATTGCTTTGCAACTGATACTGGTCTTCGGATGACCTTACTAGACGGTAAATTACAGCATCATCTGCGAACAAAATAAGAGAACTGCTCAGATTGTCACCCAGGTCATTTATATAGATCAGGAACAGCAGAGGTCCCAGGGCGCTTCCCTGGGGAACATCTGATATCACTTCAGTTTTACTCAATGATTTGCCGTCTATTACTACGAACTGCGACCTTCCTGACAGGAAATCACGAATCCAGTCACACAACTGAGACGATACCCCATAGGCGCGCAGCTTGATTAGAAGGCGCTTTTGAGGAACGGTATCAAAAGCTTTCCGGAAATCTAGAAATACTGAATCAACTTGAGATCCCCTGTCGATAGTGGCCATTGCTTCGTGCGAATAAAGAATTAGCTGCGTTGCACAATAACGATGTTTTCTGAAACCATACTGATTACGTATCAATAGATCGTTCCCTTCGAGGTAATTCATAATGGTTGACGTCGGTTTTCAGTAGGGTTTTGGAGCATATACTGTATTCAATGATACAGGTCTGTTGTTCGATGGATTACTCCTACTACCCTTCTTAAACACTGGTGCGACCTGCGCAATTTTCCAATCTGTAGATACAGATCTATCGGTGAGCCAGCGGTTGTATATGGTTTCTACGTAGGGAGCTATTGTACCAACGTGATCTGAAAGGAACCTAATCGGTATACAATCTAGACCTGAAGACTTGCCCATATCTACTTGTAAGAAACTCATGCTAGCAGCTGTTCGTGTTTCAAATTCTGGAATGTTCTATTCGTCTTACCTGGTAAAGGAAATTCGGAAAACTGCGTTCAGTAAGTCCGCTTTAGCTTCACAATCGTCGGTAACAGTACCATCGGCACTGCGCTACGATGGTATTGACTGCGTCTTGCCGCTTGTGTACTTTACATATGACCAGAATTTCTTCGGATTTTCTACCAAATTTCGAGACAATGTTTTGTTGTGGAACCTATTAAAAGCATATGGCATTGAAGTCCGTGCCAAATTTCGCATGTCTGTAAATTTTAGCCAATCTTCGGGATTTCGCATTCTTCTGAACTTCGCATGCTTTTTCCGTTGCCTCTGCAATAGCGTTCGGCCCTGTTTTGTGTACCATGGGGGATCAGTTCCATCTCTTACCAATTTATGAGGTATGAATATCTCAATTGCTGTTGCTACTATATCTTTGAATTTGAGCCACATCTCGTCTACATTTGCGTAGTCAGTTCGGAAGGAATGGAGACTGTCTCTTAGGAAGGCTTCTAGTGACACTTCATCCGCTTTTATTTTGCGTTTGTTTCTGGTGGATTTGGAAGAAATGGCATTGAGCCTAGCTACAACGACCTTGTGATCACTAATCCCTGTATCAGCCACAAACAGTCCAGAGCTAATAGCATCGTGACTAAGAGGTCAAGTGTGTTTTCGAAACCATTTACAATTCAAGTGGGTTCGTGGACTAACTGCTCGAAACAATTTCGGAGAAAGCATTTAGGACAATCTCGGAATATGTTTTCGCCTACCACCGGTTTTGAACAAGTATTTTTGCCAACATATCGAGGGAAGGTTGAATTCCCCACCAACTATAACCGTTAGAGTGAGGGTATTTATTTGTTACGACACTCAAATTTTCTCTGAACTGTTCAGCAGCTATATCATCGGAGTCTGGGGGTCGGTAGGAGGAGCCAATTCAGTTGTTAAGTATAACCACCACACATACGAATTCGCACTGAGTACCTACTTCGGCTTCACTACAAGATAAACCACTACTGACAGACACAAACAGTCCACCACCAATTCTGCCTAATCTATCTTTCCTGAACACCGTCTAAGACTTCGTAAAAATTTCTGCAGAACTTATTTCAGGCTTTAGCCAGCTTTCTGTACCTATAACGATATCAGCTTCTGTGCTTTTTATTAGCGCTTGAAGCTCAGGGACTTTTCCAGCGCAACTACAACAATTTACAACTATAATTCCGACTGTTCCTTGATCCAAGCACGTCCTGTAATTGCCAAGCACCCTTTGACATTGCAGCCCATCCCGCACTTTCCCGAGGACTTCTAACCTAAAAAACCGCCCAGTCCACGCCACACAGCCTCCGCTACCCGTGTAGCCGCCAGCTGAGTGTAGTGAACTCCTGACCTATTCAGCGGAACCCGAAACCCCACCACCCTATAGCGCAAGTCAAGGAATCTGCAGCCAATACGGTCGCAAAACCGTCTGAGCCTCTGATTCAGACCCTCCACCCGGCTCTGCACCAAAGGTCCGCAGTCGGTTCTGTTAACGATGCTGCAGATGGTGAGCTCTGCCTTCATCTCGTAAGCAAGACCGGCAGCCTTCACCAAATCAGATAGCCGCTGGAATCGAGAGAGAATTTCCTCAGATCCAAAGCGACACACGTCATTAGTACCGACATGTGCCACCACCTGCAGCTGGCTGCACCCTGTGCTCTTCATGGCATCCGGAAGGACCCTTTCCATATCAGGAATGACTCCTCCCGGAATGCACACGGAGTGCACACTGGATTTCTTCCCCTCCTTAGCCGCCGTATCCCTAAGGGGCCCCATTACATCGCCTAACATTGGAGCTCCCAACTACCAGTAAGCCCACCCTCTGCGATTGCCCGGACCTTGAAGGCTGAGAATGATCCTCTGAAACAGGGCAGGCAGCTACATCTGGCTCAGCCAGAGACAGTGCCTGAAACCGGTTTGTCAGACGCACAGGGGAGGCTTTCTGATCAGCCTCCGGGGACGCCTTTCGCTGCCTGCCACGCCTTGGAACGACCTCCCAATCAACCACAGGCGAGGGCTCAGCCCCACTGCGGGCAGCAACCGGGGCAACCACAGCGGCAGACCGATCTGGGGACAGACGGGACGAGGTTGACATCCCCGTGATACCCGAGCCCGGCTCCCCACAGTGGTGCCCATTGGCAACAGCCTCAAGCTGCGCGACCGAAGTCAGCGCCGATTGCAGCTGTGAGCGAAGGGATGCCAAGTCAACCCTCATCCGAACACAGCAATCGCAGTCCCTGTCCATTCTAATCGATGTTTCACAACAGTTACCGAAACACGAGAACGTGCCTAGATAACGCAAGCGGAACACGCAAAGAATATATCAACTAACTTGTACAAATGCCTAACGACTGCGCTACAATCTGCTGAATCAGTTTTGATATTCTTATGACACTCGATTATTGCATAGAAAGGAAAGGGACCCTGCATGGTAATAATGTGTGAGGACAATGCAACACAGGTGTCCTAGAAATTTTAACTTTTGCAAGTTATTACTCAAGTTATTCATACTCTGTGAATGAAATGTTGCTGGTTGAAGCCTCTCTACACTACAATGTTTGTCAATTAACAGTCCTTCGATATTGTAGCTGTGCGGATGACAAGTATGTAGCCGACGACAATGCGGAGCTGCTGTTGCTGCTGCTGCTTGATGAGAGGAACCCCGAGTCGTCTCCAGAGCCACGGATACGTACGGGACAGGCAACAGCTGAAACTGCAGCTTCCCCCGCCTGTCCACTCCTACCGTGCTCTCAGTAATCGCAGGTTAACGAGTGAGGGATGTCTACACTGGCGCGAGTATAGGTACACACCAGGTCGGCCGGAGCGTTCAACAAACACTTCCGCACTCTTTCATGACACAAACTGCTCTGCCTCCCATCTGCACGCCACGCGACAGAGGCTCTCCATGCGCAAAGATAAACATCGGTACAGCTATTATCATTTCGTCGTTGCTATTGATACATCTCAATAAAGCTCCCTTGGCTATTACCCGGCAATTTATAATATTTCTATTATAATTACAATCAATTATATACAGTCAAATTTTTATATAATACGTAATCGAAGTATTGATGTAATTAATTTCTGTAGTGCAGCATATAGCATCAGAATCAAGAGTATAGTGCAAGATATCAACGAAAATTAAACGGCGAAAATTTTGGATGTTGCAGACGGTACTTTGTCTGCATTTTTGGTGTTATACCCTCTATGAGACATGTGTATATTGATGATTACCCGGTACACGCCTGATCACGTGGTACCGTAGACATGCCAGAAAATGGAGAGACACCGAAATCCATTGCAAATAAATACATAAAAAATCACATTTAGACGTCAACTGCTAGGAGTCTCACGCGTACATCCGAAGGACTATCTCATGTATATATGTTTGAGGGAATCCCATCATTCCCAGAGTGACAGGTAGGTATTGCAACTCGCCGGACAATGATGTGACCGCCCAACATTCACCAAGCTTTTGTATGTACAGAAGGACCTCCACTTGCTTTGCCTGTAAGTTAGGACGATAATTGCCCGTGGATGATACTGAGGCCAAGAAGATTTACTAATCATCAGGACACAGTGGTTGCGAATGCTGAGAGATATCGTAAACCAACCATTAACCAGGAAAGGAATCCTTTTACATTGACAATTTTTTTGTGAAATACGTCTTTCTTTATGTGTGTGGCAAAGGCATTGCCCAACCGTAAGGGAAGCTGCTAAGAAGTAATTCAGCTGACTGCTTGTAGAATCCTATCTGGCTAATCAAACGTAAAGAAACGACCACGGTGAATAAAGTGCTCGGAATACTGCTGCATCCAGTAACTGACCTGTGCTGATATTTCGTCCGAGACTTCTTCGTAGCCGTAATATTCTTCACAGATGTCAGCATCTTCCGAATTGCTGTTTTATATTTTTTATTGAGGTCAGAGTATGTGTTACTCGATGCATATATCTCGCTTACCAAGTGGAATGGTGCTACGAAGGTAAGTTCACCCAGAGTTTCAAGAACTCTGAAGGAATTTCGTCTACTACAGCTGCCTTCTTTTGATTTATGTGTTTCAGTGCTCTTCGGCAACTGCTGTTGTTATAACGTCAAAACTCAGAGACTGAAAAATATTCCCGTTAAGAGCAATACTACCGCTGAAATGGGTAGTTTGAAGCGCGAGAAGTTGTCAGATACTACCCTACGCCTTGTACTGTACATGAACGCCTGCGGTTCAGCGGGGCAACCTCATGGCTGGATGCACGTTCCCCTCACGCTGCGGCATCCCGTCACACCGGTAAGCTCTGCGGACTGCCGTGTCTCATGCAGAAAAGGTATTTGGCTGGTGCATAAGTTCTAACGTAACACAGACGTTTATCAATAATACGTTCTCCTTCTCTATTTAAAACAATCCGTCAACGCTGGAGTACGTTTTATATTCCGCGACTGTGGAAATCACGTGGTTTTGAGGCGAAGAACTCGTCGAGCCATGTTCATAGAGCATCTTCATTGGAAAGGGAAGTTCCTTCAAGGTTGTATCTGTGTATGAGGACACCAGATCAGCTGAATAACGTGGTTGCGGAAGGACTCCCCAACACAACTCCCGTATAGTGTCTTCCCTCAGCCTAGCAAAATGCGGGTGGTCGTTATCGTGGAGTAGCATCACTTCACGCGGTCTTCCTCCTTGTCGTTCTTGGATTGCGTCTGCAAAACGTCGCGGCTGCTGAGAATAAACGTCAGCAGTGATGGTTACACTTCGGGGAAGCAATTCGTAGCGCACCAGATGCATAACATCATCTTTTGTAGATGATTACAGGTCGTTGTTCGGGGAGTTGCTGCTTTGCTAAGCTCAACCATTCCTTTCGTTTCCCTGTGTTAGCATTGTTGTTGTTTGCTGTCTTCAGTTCTGAGACTTTCTTGATGCAACTCTCCATGCTACTCTATCCTGTGCAAGCTGATTCATCTCCCAGTACCTACTGCAACCTTCATCCTTTAGAATCTGCTTAGTGTATTCATCTCTTGGTCTCCGTCTACGATTTTTACCCTCCACGCTGCCCTCCAGTGCTAAATTTGTGATCCCTTGATGCCTCAGAACATGTCCTACCAACCGGTCCCTTCTTCTTGTCAAGTTGTGCCACAAATTCCTCTTCTGCCGAATTCTATTCAATACTTCATCGTTAGTTATGTGATCTGCCCATCTAATCTTTAGCATACTTCTGTAGCACCACATTTCGCAAGCTTCTATTCTCTTCTTGTCCAAACTATTTATCGTCATGTTTCACTTCCATACACGGCTGTCGTGCGGTAGCGTTCTCGCTTCCCACGTCCGGGTTCCCGGGTACTATTCCCGGCGGGGTCAGGGATTTTCTCTGCCTCGTGATGACTGCGTGTTGTGTGCTGTCCTTAGGCTAGTTAGGTTTAAGTAGTTCTAAGTTCTAGGGGACTGATGACCATAGATGTTAAGTCCCATAGTGCTCAGAGCCACTTGAACCATTTGAACCATACATGACTACACTCCATACAAATACTTTCAGAAACGACTTCCTGATACTGAAATCTATACTCGATGTTAACAAATTTTTCTTCTTCAGAAACGCTTTCCCTGCCATTTCCAGTCTATATTCTATATCCTCTGTTCTTCGACCATCATCAGTTATTTTGCACCCCAGTAGCGGTACGGAGTAGTCATCGTCGGTGTTGTTCACGAGCCAAGCAATGATGCACATGTGGTCACCTGCTGATTTTGTGATTTTGGCTTAGGGCATGCGGCACCCGTACTCTTGATGTTTGAGCCTTTCCCATTACACTTAAATTCGTACGGTGGTGAAATAATTGCAGTTTACCACATTTACCAGCTCTCGAGAACACTCGCGTGGATCATTGTGGGTTCATGTGTGTGAACGACTTCCATCAAACAGCGAAATCATTAACGTCAAAACGATCCTCCTTAACAAGAGAAAACCACTTCCTTAGAGTTCTCTGTCCAATAGTCCAATAGTATTATCCCCACACACGGTGCAAATGTTTCTGGGTGCCTCCGTTGCTGTAGCCCCTCGAATGAACTGAGACCGTGAAAAATGTCGGAAATGTTCCGATTTCTCCTGTTTGTACTCCATTTTGTAGCGTCGACAGCTCCACTCACTATCTTCAGACACAATATTTCAACATGTAAACTCAAATAGCAACAGTAAACTAAAAATAAAAACTGACAATCGTTAAATAAACCCATAGCAACCTGAATACCAGCTGACAAAAAAAAAAAAGAAAAAGCTGTGAACTTCTGCACCAGCCTAATAGATACATATTTTCAAGTGAACCTAGGATTTCAGACTTAATTTTTTTGTTTTAGAGCGATTGTATCAGGACGCTAATTATGGACAAAGTATGGTCACAAAATTTCGACATAATATTTACAGATGACTTTGACATAACACAAATCAATATTTTGCACATTTTGCGCCATTTTCTGGAGCATCTATGTTCCACTACATCCGCATTATGTACAAACCAGCAGAATTTCTGAGATTTATAGTAGTGTTGCAAAACAATACCTATGATGTATAAGAAAACACAATTAGTTACTTCAGACATTTTTTGAGTACACCCTGTGGTCCATAGCATTCTACTTAAAGCTCCTAAAGCATCTCGCTAACACTAGGCAGATATGAGACATCGACGTGACAATTCTAAACACTGCGTATGACTTTAGTATGACAGATGTATCCCATCAGCAACTAAAGATTTAACTTTTTCTCAGTTACCCTGATTTATTTAAAGAAGTTAAATCGTTTTTCGCAAAACTAGGCCTCACGATGGTCTATTTGCTTCCTCATTTGGTCATATCCTACTCTTTGTTTCGAACAATTTATAGAGAATCATATTTTCGTTACACTGAAAAATTTGACCAATGAAATACACAGACAGCATTCCGCTCTAGGCAGAAGCACGCCAAAAAGAGAAACTAAAGTGTAGCCTGTATAGAAACAATAGCTGTTGTACGTTCTCGCTTCCCACCCCCGGGTTCCCGGGTTCGATTCCCGGCGGGGTCAGGGACTTTCTCTGCCTCGTGATGGCTGGCTGTTGTATGCTGTCCTTAGGTTAGTTAGGTTGAAGTAGTTGTAAGTTCTAGAGGACTGATGACCATAGATGTTAAGTCCCATAGTGCTTAGAGCCATTTTTGAATAACTGTTGTAGAATTAAGGAACATGTTTTATGTGGAAGAACTGCGATGTTTTTGGAAAATGAATATCTCTTCTATAAAAGTCAACATTGACTTATCAGGATGGCAACGTGAGAAGGCAGTATTGAATACTGAAAAGAATTGTCCTCACCATTGCTCTTTGCAACGTATGTGAGCCGTGACTGGCTGGATGGGTGCCTTGCTTTTTTTTTTTTTTTTTTTTTTTTAATCATTTGTTGTAGCCCAGTGGTTACCGCAATAACGTTGCTGTCTTCTCTCCGTGAGCCGCAGCAGTGTGTATCGATACTAGTACTGCTGTACTATGTCTGGTGTGGCGGATATGTTTTCCGGGTGTGCTGTGTGTGACAGTCGGTCCGTTGGGTCAGAGCAACGAGGAAGTCTCTGTGGCGCGTGGTCAGACCGGAGCCGCTGGCGGCGTGCACGTGCGGTTGGAGTTGTGAGGCACTTCTTGCGAGGGTTACGAAGTTCGTCAGCCACCAAAACTGGACACTAAAGTTGAGTGCTCACTTAACCTACTATCAAGCCTCAACTGCTATCACATCTCTTGGTTTGATCCTGGTTGTCACTTTCTGAGAGATCCACGCGAGCAACAACGTGTGTGCAGCACAGCGTGTAGTGTGACAGCTAAGGTGTTGGTAGTTTTGGGCGTTTATTCTCATTTGGCTTGATTGGCCACCAGTATCCGGAACGTTTTGCGATTGACATCTTGTTGTCGTTTTGCTGTTCAGATGCAGTAGAACTGATGTTGTTGGTTGGTTCCTCGGCTGGCTTTTTGTTGGGTTGCCTTTTGATTAAGAAGTTGTCGGTCTGGCTGCCTGTTTCACCTGAAAGTGCGTTAGTTACTTCCCCAGGTTGGAACCTTCTGAGCGCCGCTCCTTGTGTTTTACAGAGTGATTTCCTTTTTAGTCTTAAGTACTGTGTGTGGCCTTCAGCGGAGTTTTTTCTTATTGAAATTTCAAGGCTTTTCTTCTTAGGCCTTAAGGCGTAAAAAAAGTTTCTTGACTGGTATGTGGCCTTCAGCCGAGTTTTCAGCCTTTTAAAATCAAGAGTTGAAAATTTTGTCTAGGATTTAAGCCGGAAGAAATATTTTGTAGTTTTTATGTGGCCTTCAGCCGAGTTTTTCAGTTAAAGCCCAGACAAAGAAATTTCCAATTTTTAATTTTAAGACGTGAGATTGTTTGGGTTTCGTATGTGGCCTTCAGCCGAGTGTTATGTGAAGCATTTTAGGATAAAGACTTTAGCCTATTTTAGTTGAAATTCAGAATCTCTTCCTTTAGGCCTTAAGTCGTAAAATTGTTTTCTCCATGATGTGTGTTTTAATCTCTATTAAATTAAAAATTCAAAATCCTTGTCTTGCCCTTAAGTCATAAGATTGTTATTTTTTAATATGAGGCCTGCAGCAGAGTTTTACACGAAGTATTTTGAGATCAGGCCTTCAGCCTTTTCAAATTGAAAGCTCTTCTTCCCAGGCAAAATCCGTAAAATTGTTTTGTTGATATGCGGCCTTCAACCGAGTTTTCAGCCAATTTAAATTAAACTTTGAAAATCTTTGTCTCGGCCTTAAGCTGCGACACTATTCTTGTTTAACGTGAGGCCTTCAGCCGCGTTATATGGGATAAAATTAAAGCTAAGGCTTTCAACCTATTTATATTGAAGATAAAAAAAATTCTGAAGAAGTGAAACCGCCAGAAGAACTCCTGTACCTTGCTTAGGCCTTGTGCCTTGGATTTTCGATGTGGCCTTCAGCCGATCTAAATTAAATCAAAGGAGGTCTTTCGTTAAAACCTTGAGAGTTTTGATTCTTGCTTGTCTGATTGTGTGTTTTAAGAAATAAATTTTGTATGTTGGTGTGCAACTGACAGTAACATATTTTGACCTCTTTCCACAAATCTAACCGCATCCGCTCCGTCCTGCTAGCCCAGGGATTTCACTGGTAGCAGAGCGTGGTTACGTTTGTGTTCTTGCCATTCCAGTTACTGTTAGTTTCAATTTTATTTCTGTTCTGTGACACCACATTGTTTTGGGTGTTGATTGTTTCAGGTGTATTGTAATGGCGGTCAGTCAGAGTCCGGGGATCGGCCTGCTCAGAAACATCTTGTTTACGAGTTGGAAATAAGGCGCCAAGCTACTGAGGGCAGTGATCCGGATTTAGTGGCCCGTTTAGGTGCTGCCGTTTTTCAGCCGGTTGACGTCACGCCGGCGGTGTTGGGTGAGACAGAAGCGGCCACTGAATTTTTGTTGAAGGCTGTTAGAGGCCTTGTGGACACTATTTGCGTTTTGGAAGGCACTCAACCTAGTGCCAGTCTATTGGATACGGTGTAGGCCCAGTTAATGTATTTAACAAATCGGAAAGCGGATTTGGGCATGTTAGCTTTGGAAGATCACCATTAAAAATTAGCCGCCGAATTGGGCTCTTTGGTTAGTGCATTGCAGTTTAATCTTACGTGTTTAGAGTTGGTGAGAGGAGGATTGAGTAGCGGGACTTGCTGTGCTCGGGAGAAGGCGAGAGCCTACCCGGGATGGTACTGTTACGTCCTTGGTGAAGTTAGACGCAATGTTTGCCAAGTTGCCTAATCCTCTCGTGATATTACTGAATTAGTCGTGGAGCGGCTTGAACAGGTCGAAAAATTATTACGGTTGTCGGTTCGTCTTGAACTTTATGCTTCTCCCTTTCGTGGTTCCACACCAAGTAATTTTGTCACTGCCGTACCTGTTAGCTAGAAGTGAGTTGCAGAACCTCCTCTTCCGAGCCATGGCTGAAGTGTTCTCCTTACAGCAGTTCAGGGAGCTCGTCATTAGGCAGAGATTGACCACAGGAGTTCGAAAACCGCTTGAATGTCGTTACATTTGGGAGTTGCAGCGGGATAAAGAGCAGTTACATCAGTATGTGGACAGAGTTCAGACGGCGTCCTTGGCTTTGTTAATCGATTTGCCTGAACAACAGCCGGTGTCTATTGTTCTTAGGGGAATGCGCGTTGCGGATAAGTAGCACTATGTCTTCCGTAATCAGCCTTCAACTTGGGAAGAACTCCGTGCCGCGGTTGTAGCGATATGGGCGTTGCCGCTTGGATACGATGTATGTCACGAAGTTAAGGGGCAGGCCACCGGCGGTGGCTAGGGAAATTCCGAAGTGTCTGCATCCGCTGAAGCAGTAAAACTGGAACCCCGGTGTTGTTTCAGGTGCGGCAGCACGGCTCACTTGGAGCTCTCTCGGATTCAGCCTCGCGCTCTCAGAGCCAATAAATGACGCCGGACTGGGCAGCTATCTCGTGATCGAGCCTTTAGACGCTGGCGTACCCGTGTTGTCGCTCCCTCTTCACCGCCCTCACCTTACGTTTGTTCTCGAGTAGGTGGCGAACCGATCTGTGCTCTTTCCGATTCTGGTAGCTCATTTTCATTATTGTGCTTCGAGTGGTTTTTGAAAGTTGGTCATTTTACGAAACTTCGGTCGGTGCTTTCTCCGGTGCAGAGATGTCGGGTGGCCAATGACCAGGTGTTGCCTCTGCATGATTGGGTCCGAGGGAGTATATCGATGGGGGATTTTTCCTGGCCCTTGTCATTAGCCTCGGTCAAGGAGCTGCCGGTCGATCTAATTTTGGGATGTGATTTCAATAAATACTTGGTTATTCTTGGATTATTCTGGGCACACCTTTTTCTTTAAGTTAGGTCCTGTGGAGAAGTTTCTACATCTACATCCATACTCCGCAAGCCACCTTATGTTTCGTTTTATAAGTGCGCTAAACGTATTGTGCATCGAAATGCAGATGCATTGGCCGTTCAGGATGTGGCTAATGAGTTTGATCTTACCCATCTCTCGCCGCATCACGCTTCTCAATTACGGGATTTGTTACAGAGTTTTCCTGAGCTTCTTAGTGATAACTTGAGTGTCACTAATGTTCTTAATTACCATATCCTTCTATCCGACGATAGTCCTGTCAGGCAGCCCCCACGTCGCCTCTCACCTCCTAAGGTGAAGATACTGAAGGCGAGAATATCACAAATGCTCCAACAAGGAGTTATTACGCCTTCTACATCTACTTATGCTTCCCCCATATGCCATGTTCCCAAGGATCAGGAGCACTATTTCAGACCTGTGGTTAACTACCGGGTGCTTGAACACTAAGGTTGTCTTCGAATGTGCCTCTGCCTCTGATCTACATAACTTTTACCTGGTTTGCCGGTACTAATTGGTTTACTGTTCTTGGTTTGAACCAAGCCTGTTATCAGATTCCATTAGCTGAAGAATGTAAACATGTTACCGCATTTTGTACTGATTGGAATCTGTTTGACAGAGTTCCTTTTGGTTTGGCAACTCGTTTGCTGGATAATATCCTTAGGGACTTGAAATTAGTGTTTGCCTATAATTATTTGGACGATTTAGTCATCTATAGCCGTTCGTTTCTGGACCATTTGGATCATATCCAGAAAGGTCTTTCGAGGTTTCAGGGAGCCGGGCTGACTGTTAAACCCAGTAAGATGACATTAGAAACGCAGCAGGTGTTCTTCTTAGGTCACCTAGTGTCAGGTCAGAGTATTCGCATCGAACAAGAGCGAACTAAGACCATACGGGCGTTGCCTCCGCCTACTGATAAACGCGGAATTTGCTAGGTTCATAGGCATGTTGAACTATTTTAGGCGTTTTGTCCCTAATTTTGCTTAGTTGGCCGCGACCTCAAACGAACAGTGCCGGAAGAGAGTGCGTTTTGAATAAGGACCTGTCCAGGAGCCCGCGTTTGAGTATATTAAGGCAGCTGTAGCCAATCGTCCATTTCTAGGAGTACCATACTTTAATAAAAGGTTTATTGTCCAAAATGACACATCTAATGCTGGTATTTGAGCTGTTCGATGGTCAGACGCAGCCATTAGCTTACGCGTCTCGTCGGTTCACTGGCGCCGAACTTAAGTACTCCATCTACGAGTGCGAGGCGTTGGCCGTTTTGTTTGCATTGGAGAAGTACCACTTCTGCCTTGAGCATCGGGAATTTCAGTTAGAAGCCGACAATCAGGCTTTGAGCTGGGTGCTGGCTAGGCCGCGTAAAACTGGCCGTAGTGCCAGATGAGAGGTACGCATTTAATTTGAAGTTAAACACGTGAGAGACACTGAAAATATCCTTGCGGATGTCCTCAGCCGGTAGTTCGCCGAATCTACACCTAGTGAGGGAACCCGGGAGACAGATGGAGGCAGGATTGGGAGAAATTCCTCTTTAGTTTGATGTCGCTCAGCGTCGGGATCAGGACCCTATTTGGCTGGGGAACTGTCGCATGAGTATATTATTAACAGTTGCATTCTGCGTAAAAGGGTCGGGCATGCGAAGCAGTTAAAGAAGTTTGCCAGTAGCTCTGGTGCGCCCGGTTTGTCGGTACTTTCATGATTCGTTGGTGGGTAGCCACTTATAAGTTCCTAAGACTCTGAAAAAAGTCAAGGAGCATTTGACTTGGCCCACCATGGAGCGAAATGTCAGAGAGATGGTATAGCAATATCGGCTGTATAATGTAGTCAAACCCAAGAATGCTCTTCAACAGGGTTTGCTGAGCTCTGAGCGCGAGTCCTGTCCTACGCACAAGCTCTATATCGATTATCTAGGACCCTTTCTTCGTACTAAGAAAGGTCATCGATACGTGTTAGTTATTATTGATGCGTTCTCCGGATTCACTTGGCTCCTTCCGAGCCGTAACGTCACTGCTACCACCACTATTTCTCATTTAACTAAAGTTTTCATTGTTTTTGGCCCCCCTAAGAAAATTGTTAGCGATAATGCGCCGGCCTTCCTTTCGGCTCCTTTCAAGGCGTCCTATTTTCAGAACGGTGTCAAGCATATCACGACTGCGTCGTATTATCCGCAGGCATGCTTTACGGAGAGGGTTAACCGAAATCGTAAATCCGCTTTGATTTCAGAAAACGCCTAGTAAGTGGGACTCTAGTCTTCCTTGGCTTAGTTTTGCTTTTAATACCGCAAATCATGAAGCCTTGGGAGCTACTCCCGCCTCTTTGATCCTTTCCTATCCTGTTAATTCCCCTTTTTCGAACTTGTGGGGAATTCAAGATCTAGTTCCTCAAGTCATCAATGAAAACTGGAACCGTCCCAGACGTAATATACTCAGGGTCCATAATAATCAAGGTGAGCGTTACAATCGTAATCGGCGAACCTTTAGAGGGAGGCCAGGAGATCAGGTCTATGTCCGTAGTTTCCCCAGTAGGCAGGTGCGTGTCGGAAATATGAGTAAATTTACTCCTCATTTTCTGGGGCCTAGCACCAATTTGCGCATTTTAGGCCCGGTGAATCTGCTGGTTAAGGATAACCATTCCGGTAACCAGTACTGGGTTCACCTTAGCCAGGTTAAATCCAGTTAGTTAGTCTGATGGTTAAGTAGCCCCCCCCCCCCCCCCTTCCGGCATCGTGTTTGTTTGAGGGCGGGAGGTTGAGCCGTGGCTGGCTCGTGTTATGCTTCCCATTAAATCTTGGTTTTGGTTGATATTCTGTGATTAGTCTCTCGCGGTTATGCTGTTATCCTCTCTCTCCGTGAGTCGCAGCAGCAGCGCGTATCGATATTAGTACCCTTGTACTATCTGTGGCGTCGCGCTTATAGTTTTCCGACTGCAGCGCGTGCGGGTAATGCTCCGGTCCTTTTGCCTCAGAAAGTCTACAAGGAAGAGCTATGTGGTCTACTTAGTTCTGGTGCATACCGGAAGATTAACAAAGATCCTACTATCAAGGCGACAGTATGGACTGCTGCCTTGCTGAACGCTTCATCACTACCAAAGGAAGTCAAAAGAAGTACCACCGAGATATTATGGTCTTCCTAAAGTTCACAAAATGTCTAAGTATGAGAGTGTAGAGGTCTATGAGACCTATAACGAGCGCTATTGGTTCACCGACGTATTTTTCTGCCAAACACTTGGCTTCCTAATTAAAACAATTGGTAGGAAAATGGAGTCACCACATTCGTAATTCTATGGATTTTATTCAGAGACTTAACACGTCAAAACTAACTAGCACATCATTATTATTTAGCCTGACGTTGCTGTCATTATGCACCGGTACGTTTAAAGGACTCTTTCTCTTATCAGCCAACATCTTGATAAGAACATTACGGCCTTATTTGAACATGTGCTTTTATCATCTTATTTCCAGTTTAATGGTGAATTTTATGAGAAGATTGGATAGTTAATAAAAATTTGCTGGTTTCCAGCCGCGTCGGGTGGTTAAAATCCCACGGGCTTTCGACTGAGCTCTCCCCGGTCATTGTCAAGTGGTAAGACTGACTGCTGTGTCGCCGTGGCCGCGTCGTTATACAGCCGCACTGCTGGATGTGACGTCACTGGTGCTCTCTTCCACGCCATATATGATCATGTTTTCATACCGCGTCCATCGCGCCCGTTTTAACATCGCGATAGCCGGGTCCCAGGCTGTGCTGAGCTGCAAACATCCGTCCTTGTTGATGGTGTTTTCAGCGGTTTTTATTTCAATAGCTTCTTTTATGACGCTATCGCAAAATCCTTCCGCTTTCATAACGACAGATGTTTCGTCGAATAGAATTCGGTGTCCATTTTCTAAGGCGTGTTCTTCCACGGCTGATTTTTCTGGATAGCGTAGGTGTAAGCACCTCTCGTGTTCCTTTCCGACGTTGCTCTACCATGCGTACTGTTTGGCCGACGTAGTAACAGCCACACTGACATGGTATCTTGTACACTCCAGGCGTTCTTAGCCCTAGGTAGTCCTTCACAGGCCTTATGAGCTGACGAATTTTTGCTGGGGGCCTGAACACCGATGAAATGTTATATCTCGTCAGGAGTCGGCTAATCTTTCCCGACACTGTACCACAGAAAGGCTAAAACACAAGTTTCTTGCTTTCTTCTTCGGTGGTGTTCTCTTCTCTGTTGGTGTGTTTCTTGCGTGTCACGCCAGATATAGCCTGGACACCTGTCCGTGGCTGTACCCGTTTTCCCGGAAGACGTTTCGGAGGTGGCTCAGTTCTAGTGGCAGACTTGCTGCGCCTGGGACGACTTTAGCACGATGGACGAGGGTATTCAGAACGCCACGTTTTTGTGCCGGATGGTGGTGGCTGAGAGCGTGCAGATACTGATCTGTGTGTGTGTGTGTGTGTGTGTGTGTGTGTGTGTGTGTGTGTGTGTGTGTGTGTGTGTGTGTGTGTGTGTCTCCGTTTTCTGTAGACACTGTGGCTGAGGTGCCCCTTGGTTTTCCGTCGAATGAGGACGTCAAGCAAGGGCAATGTACCCTCTGTCTCGACTTCCATCTTACACTTGATGTGGCCGTGAATGCTGTTCACGTGTTCCAAAATTCACGACCATGGGGCTACATGATGAAAGTGTCATCAACGTAACGCTAAAGGCAACTTGGGTTAGCTGGAGCCGTGTCCAAGGCGAAGTCTTCAAATTTTGCCATAAAAAGTTTGGCTATGGATAGAGCCAGAGGGCTTCCCATAGCCACGCCGTCCAACTGGTGAAATACTGGCCGCCATGTAGGAAGTACGACTATGTCACTGTGTGCTTAAACAGTCCCACAATTGTGCTATCAGATAATTGTGAGAGGAGATCTATACAGTCTTTGACCGGAACACGTGTAAACAGGGAGACCACACCAAAACTAACCATCATATCTCCTTGACTAAGACGCAGTTGTTTAATTCTGTTGAGAAAGTCGACGGTGTTCTTGATGTGATGCACACAACGACCGACATGCGGAGCAAGGAGGCTGGTCAGGTGTTCTGCCAGTCTATAAGTGGGTGACCCAATGGTGTTCACAATGGGACGAAGAGGAGAATCCGGTTGTGGATTTCTGGTAGTCCAAAAAGCGAAGGTGGTCTCGGCGCCTGAGGGAGCAGAGTCTTAATAACGCCCTCTTCCAGCATTGACTGTTTTAGAAGCTCTGATGTCTTCCTCATTATTCTTGACGTCGGGTCCCGTGGCAGTTAACGCTATATATCCTCTTCAAGCATTAACTGAATTTTGGCATCGTAGTCAGCTTTATTTAGAATGACGGATGCATTGCCCTTGTCGACTGGCAGAACCACGATGAGTGCGTCGTTGCGGAGTGCGTGAAGACTATTGCGTTTAGCCCTAGTCAAGTTAGACCTCGGTGGTTTAGATTTTGAAATGATGCGACACGATTCGCGATGAATTTCGTCAGCATTCTCACTAGGCATCTTACGGATTGCTTGTTCAACCCCACTTATATCATCATAGACAGGGATGCTCTGAGGCGCTGGTGCGAAGTTAAGACCTTTCTTAAGCGCCGAAATGGCACCCGCATCGACCTCTTTCTCCGTCATATTGATGACAGTTCCTTCTGTTGATTTCCGTTCTGCACCGTGTTGTTGTTAAGATATCCGCGCGAACTACCCTTTCTGTTTCTCTGTGGCCTTCTTTTGCTGTGGTGGCAGCGTCGACCCACTCAAAATCTAATTGTGAGAGTACCTCTGTCAACTGCAGATGTATAGCCAGCAGTTCGCGACCTTTTAAATCCAGCTGCCTCCTAGTGAAGTATATCGTTTCCCGCAACAGGGCAGAGCTGGCTGAACGGTAGATTCACCTGGCTGCCGAGGTAAATCGTGGAATCGCGTTCTCATCTCAACAGCGTAGCAGGAAGGCTACAGAGCTTAACAGGTTAGCCTTCTTCCCAAGCAGGTTCCCTAGGCGCCACGTCTCCCCCCCCCCCCCCGTAGAGGTACGCCATGTATGAATGCGTGGTTTCGTAACGATATGAATTAATAAGATTTTCTCGGGCTTCCAGCCACGTCAGGTGGTTATAATCCAACGAACTTTCGACCGAGCTCTCCTCGGCCACATCAAGTTTACGATGGAAGTCGAGACAGATGATGCACTGCCCTTGCTTGACGTACTCGTTCGACGGAAAACCAACGGGCACCTCAGCCACAGTGCCCGCAGGAAACCTACACACACAGATCGGTAACTCAGCCACCACCATCCGGCACAAAAAGTGGCCTTCTGAATACCCTCGTTCATTGTGCTAAAGTCGTCCCAGACGCAGCAAGTCTGCCACTAGAACTGAGCCACCTCCGAAACGTCTTCCGGGAAAACGGGTACAGCCACGGACAGGTATCACAGGCTATATCTGGCGCGACACGCAAAAAACAAACTAAGAGAGAAGAGAACACCACCGAAGAAGAAAACAAGAAACTTGTGTTTTAGCCTTTCTGTGGTACAGTGTCGGGAAAGATTAGCAGGCTACTGAAGGGATATAACATTTCATCGGTGTTCAGGTACCCAGCAAAAGTTCGTCAGCTCATGAGGCCTGTGAAGGACGATCTAGAGCTTAGAACGCTTCGAGTGTACAAGATACCATGTCAGTGTGGCTGTTACTACGTCAGCCAAACAGTACGCATGGTAGAGCAACGTCGGGAAGGAACACGAGAGGTGCTTACACCTACGCTATCCAGAAAAATCAGCCGTGGAAGAACACGCCTTAGAAAGTGGACATCGAATTCTATTCGACGAAACATGTCGATATGAAGGAGGGATTTTGCGATAGCGTCATGAAAGAAGCTATTGAAATAAAAACCGCTGAAAACACCAACAACAAGGACGGAACCCGACTATCGCGATGTTAAAACGGGCGCGACGGACGCGGAATGAAAACATGACTATATACAGTGTGTTACAAAAAGGGACGGCAAAATTTCAGGAAATATTCCTCACACACAAATAAAGAAAAGATGTTATGTGGACATGTGTCCGGAAACGCTCAATTTCCATGTTAGAGCTCATTTTACTTTCGTCAGTATGTACTATACTTCCTCTGTTCACCTCCAGTTGGCAAAATAGAAGGAAGGTAATGTTGGCTTCGATGTTTGTGTTGACCTGCGACTCATTGCTCTACAGTACTAGCATCAAGCACATCAGTACGTAGCATCAACAGGTTAGTGTTCATCACGAACGTGGTTTTGCAGTCAGTGCAATGTTTACAAATGCGGAGTTGGCAGATGCCCATTTGATGTATGGATTAGCACGGGGTAGTAACCGTGGCGAGGTATGTTTGTATCGAGACAGATTTCCAGAACGAAGGTGTCCCGACAGGATGACGTTCGAAGCAATTGATCGGCGTCTTAGGGAGCACGGAACATTCCAGCCTATGACTCGCGACTGGTGAAGACCGAGAACGACGAGGACACCTGCAATGGACGAGACAATGCTTCCTGCAGTTGACAATAACCCTAATGTCAGAGTCAGAGAAGTTGCTGCTGTACAAGGTAACGTTGACCACGTCACTTTATTGAGAGTGCTGCGGGAGAACCAGTTGATTCCGTACCATATACAGCGTGTGCAGGCACTATCAGCAGCTGATTGGCCTCTACGGGTACACTTCTGCGAATGGTTCATCCAATAATGTGTCAATCCTCATTTTCGTGCAGATGTTCTCTTTACGGATGAGGCTTCATTCCAACGTGATCAAATTGTAAATTTTCAGAATCAACATGTGTGGGCTGACGAGAATCCGCACGCATTTGTGCAGTCACGTCATCACCACAGATTTCTGTGAACGTTTGGGCAGGCATTATTTGTCGGTGATGTCTTGATTGGGCCCCATGTTCTTCCACCAATGCTCAATGGAGCACGTAATTATGATTTCATACGGGATACCCTACCTGTGCTGCTAGAACATGTGTCTTTACAAGTACGATACAACATGTGGTTCATGCACGATGTAGCTCTTATACATTTCAGTCGAAGGGTTCGTATGCTTCTCAACAACAGATTCGGTGACCGATGGACAGGTAGAGGCGGACCAATTCCATGACCTCCACTCTCTACTGACCTGAACCCTCTTGACTTTCATTTATGGGGGCATTTCAAAGCTCTTGTCTACGCAACCCCGGTACCAAATGTAGAGACTCTTTGTGCTCGTATTGTGGACGGATGTGATACAATACACCATCCTCCAGGGCTGCATCAGCGCATCAGGGATTCCATGCGACAGAGGGTGGATGCATGTATCCTCGCTAACGGAGGACATTTTGAACATTTCCTGTAACAAAGTGTTTGAAGTCACGCTGGTACGTTCTGTTGATTTGTGTTTCCATTCCATGATTAATTTGATTTGAAGAGAAGTAATAAAATGAGCTCTAACATGGAGTTAAGCGTTTCCGGACCCATGTCCACATAACATCTTTTCTTTATTTGTGTGAGGAATGTTTCCTGAAAGTTTGCCGTACCTTTTTGCAACACCCTGTTTGTCGAGGAAGAGAGCACCAGTGACGTCACAGCTAGCAGTGCGGCTGTATAACGACGCGGCCACGTCGACACAGCAGTCAGTCTTACCACTTGACAATGACCGGGGAGAGCTCGGTCGGAAGCTCGTGCGATTTTAACCGCTGGAAGCCTGAGAACATTTTATTAATTCATATCGCCGAGAAACCATGCATTCATACAAGATCGATGGTGTTGTCATGGGACGCCCCCTCTACCCTCTGGTAGCTAATTTATTCATGGAAGACTTCGAGGACAAGGCACTGGACTCAGCAAGTTTTAAACCAACGGTCTTCTGGAGGTACGTGGACGACACATTTGTGGTATCGCCGCACGGGACGAATGAATTACATCGATTTCTTGAGCATTAGAATTCCATCCATTCTAGTATCAAATTTACTATGGAAATATAAAAAGACGTTTACCTCCCATTTTTGGATGTTGTCGCTCGCCGTAAAGTTGATGGCACATTAGGACACGCCGTATACCGGAAACCAACGTATACAAATGTATATGTTCATGTCAGTAGCTGCCATCACCCTTCACAGACCGTATGTGTTCTTAAGACCTTAGTGCATAGGGCACACTCTATTTCCGATAAAGACAATTTGCAACAAGAGCTTACATACCTTAAGAGCATTTTTAATTCGAATGGATTTTCCCCGCAACAAATTTGTAGAGCATTCAATGTAAAACCTAGGAAGAAGATATTAATTCTTTCAAATCTAGTACTTTTTTGTCGATGTGGGTGTATTCTTGAGAAACTCTGTGTTGTGGTGGTCTTTCACCCCCCCCCCCCCCCCCCCCCCCCAACGAAGACTGCTGCAGCTATACTCTGTGAAGGACGATTTACAGCTTCGTAAAGCGGGTGTGTATCAGATTTATAGCGGAAATTGTGAGAAATCGTACAGAGATCAAACACGCACCGTTCATGAGAGATGTGTAGAGCATCGAAGATACAAACGCTTATTACAGCCAGACAAGTCAGCTGTGGCCGAACATTGTCTTGGTACAGGTCATTCCATGAATTACAGTGATGTGAATATTTTAACATCCACGTCTTCCTTTTGGGAATCTGTCTTCAAGGTATAGAGATTAGAGCAGCTAATAATTTAATTAACAGAGATAATGGTTTTAATTTGGACAAAGCATGGAATCCGGCTCTTGGGGTAATTGAACTGCAGAGAAGTCGTCACGGTGTCACCGCCGCCGATCATACATCGATAAGCGAATCGAATGTCTGTACGCCTTCGCCACACGCGGTGCATGTATAAGCGTATTTCTTTGCCGCCGACCAACATCTCTGACTCGCATGCGCAGTACCGCCGCGGTGGAGCATCTAAGGCCGCGCTTGGCATCTTGTCGTCAGTCTTATGACTCACTCTAAGGATGGCCGGACGATACGCGGCCGAAATATCAGTGGAGAAAATTTTATTTGCGCGCCTGCGTGCCCAAAATTTAATGGACTGTTCATTACGCCGCGAGAAATTGAAAATCGACAGTGGTTATGAAGTTTTTTAAGTAAGAAACTGAGGAAAAATAGGGAGGAAACGTTTATGAAAAAGCACATCGCCGATACAAAAATGAGCTTGTAATGTCTTCACTTACGTTGTACTATATCCCACAGTATGTATCGTTTCACCAGCTATCGATGCCCCTTAATAATTACATTGTTTCATCGTATAATGCGGTCAATAATTAAGTTTTGCATGTTAACCATACGGCAAAGCACTCTTCTCTTTGCGTGCTGTCATTTGCCAAAATCTTGTTTCCATATCTCAAACCGTTTGAGATGTGAGGAATGTTGAGAATATCTCATTCTGGCTTTTTCGCTGGCTCGGACGGTTGCAGATGAGTGCGCTACATAAGGTTAATTTTTCCGTCATTGGTGACTGAGACTTCCACCAAAGTCTATAAAGAAAAATTCATTATCTCAGCTGAATTTTATACGCGGCAACATATTATGTAATGTGTACCAAACGCAAAATCTTAGCAACCCCTATTTTCTATTTTAAACTTTTTCATATTTCATGCAGTGTCTTACTTAAATCGAAGTACCATAATAACTGTCACCATTAACGAAATGATGGGCACGTCACACGAAGCTGGCATATAAAGCTATAAGTAGGGAAAAATGATTTTTTTTTTTTTTTACGGAATAGTATCTGTAAAATCGTTTGAGGAAGAACGCTGGGCGTGTGGCTCGCTTCTGCCATCGCAGTGTGTCGCCAGCCGGCTGGAAGTGACCAGACAAGGTCGGCCCCGCCTAAAGAACCAAATGAACTCGCTCAGTAACTTTTCCCTGCGCATCGGCCACTGTATCCAGCACGGACTCCACCATCTGCCACATCATATTACACGGCTTGCAGGGTATAGGGTAGATGTGGACATTGATTTTCCAAAGCTGCCACTATGCTCTGTATGTAAGTAAAGATTTTACAGCGGGTTTGTCGTTCAGAAATCGCATTTGAGTGTTGTTTGTTTGTGGGAAGACTGTGTGACACCTTGTGTACGAAGGGGAAACGTCTACCAGCACGTACCAAAGTCCGAGACTGCAGTTTGTCGTTACGCTGCTCGCGCTGTCACGTGTATACGGTGCCTATCGGTTCGCGAGCGTCACGTAGGCTGTTAATGGCCCTACGTGACTAGCGCCTGAGAGGCTCGACGTGCTGTTTGGTTGGCTGTGCAGGAGCACACAGACACACCAGGTCCCCTGTGTCTAGGAACACAGCGAGCTCACTGGTGGCCAGAAGAGCGCCCTCACGGACAGTGCGGCGACGTCCAGCGACAACTGCTGTCGAAGCCCACATCGACGCGACAGCAGACCGAGGCGGCCGACAGTGGAACTCCCAACAAGGAGACTGGACATACCAAAGTGGCACTATGTCGTCTTTGCAGACGAGTCCCAGTCCTGTGTACAACATCACATTTGACGTATCCGTGCATGCAAGCTCTGAGGAGGACGAACTTTGCCAGACTGCTTTCGTCATCTTCTCATGGGCTCATCATCTGACTTGTTGGTATGGGGTACCACTGGGTAAATAAGATGATCGCGTCTTGTCCACACAGATGGTAATTTGGACTGTACCTATCACATTTCTGGCGCCTTAAGGACGGTGGCTATGACCCTTCTTCGAGATGTTCCTGACATTATCTTTCAACACATTACAGCAACATCGCATGTTGCCCTTGCTGTGCTGAACTGTGCCTCACACCGGAGCATATTTACCGAAATTATGGCCAAAATGGCAAAAATGGACGTTTGGTCAACTATTGTAGCAAGTACATGAAAGATTCTCGGTTCACTTGCCTCGTCAAATTTTCAGAAAATTCCACGCTTTCGATGATACCCTCCACCATCGTCGTCAGGGACTAAAACTGACTGTCGTGAACTGGCAAGGTTCCCTCTTTCATACTCATAGGAAGGCATCTAATTTGCTGGATTACGTCACGGTGAAGCGTGCAGATGTGTTGCCCCCCTACGTCGATAGATTTTGCTTGCAATCTAGCGCTGCATGCAGCACCATCTATCGCATCAGGCTGTGAACTGCGAGAAGTTAGAAAGTAAACCAACGTGCAATTGAAAAGAACTTTGCGACAGGCCTGGGACAATCACCTGCTGTGATCGGTAACATTAGACAAATAAACGTAGCAGAACCAACCTAGATTACACACACTAACATACACTTCTCAATACGCACATATATAACACAGTACATAGCTATAATTAGTTTGAAGGCGCATTTAAAAATTGCGAGAAAAGTATGGCAAACTAACTACATATGGAACAATCATACACGTGACGAGCAATTCGGTGCCCTAGTAGAAGCAGTCCTGTCATCACGTCACCAGTAAAATCGTTACAGCAAATTAAGGGTATCACACGAATCTACTTTGAAATTTTCAAGTACAAAAGGTTAAGAACTTGTGGTAAGTGGCATGGTACAAACTGAAAGACAGGCACACAAACTAACAAATGCATGCCGATTCATCCCAGGCACCTCTCTATGGACGGCAGTGGAGTAGTTTAGGGGTATTCACAACTACAGTTAACCTAGTAGTGAAAGGGAGTGCTTTAAAGGTTTGAAACTATCAAAAATAATTTTGGCCAGGATTTCGGTACATGTAATCCACTGTTGGTTGGTTGAATTGTTGGAGGGCACCAAACACCAAGGTCATCGGTCCCTCACATTAGGGAAGGATGGGGAAGAAAGGTGGCTATGCCCTTTCAGAGGAACCATCCCGGCATTTGCCTGAAGCGATTTGGGGAAATCACGGAAAACCTTAATCAGGATGGCGGAATGGGTTTGAACCGTCGTTCTCCCTAACTAGAGTCCAGTGTGGTAACCACTGCGCCACCATGCTCAGTATATAATCCTCTTTGCGTCGATACAGAGCGTTCCAGACTGTTGCTTTAAACAGACACCAGAAACACTGGCTACGAACTGTGCAGAGACAGCCACAACAGGGGGTGAAACCCGTGTAGGGGCTACACGTAACACGACTTCGGTTCGCTGTCAGGCCACTTGCAGTGCTGCAAGTTTATTAATGCATCATGTCGCTTTCTTATTGGATGATCGTTAGGTTCTGTGTTTGTTTTCGTTCCGTAGTGAACGGAACTTAACAGATGCTCGTTTCAAATCATTGTGCATCTTATTCCTTATTGTGTGCTTTGCACTCTTTGAGTTACGTTGTAAGTATGTTGCTCATATTCTGATTGAGCTCTGTTGACATCAGTAATACTGGGTCGGGTAAATGATTCCATATTTGGTTGTTGTTCAAATAAAACAGAAGTTGGTTTCTTCACATGATGTTCTGAGATTTATGATTTTTGTTACCACTTACGAATCTGTGTGTTAACTACGCGATTTAGACAATTGTTAAGAACGCTGCTTTTATTATATTTTATGTGGTGTCACCGCCAGACACCACACTTGCTAGGTGGTAGCCTTTAAATCGGCCGCGGTCCATTAGTATACGTCGGACACGCGTGTCGCCACTATCAGTGATTGCTTACCGAGCGCCGCCACACGGCAGGTATAGTCTAGAGACTCCCTAGCACTCGCCCCAGTTGTACAGCCGACTTTACTAGCGATGGTTCACTGTCTACATACGCTCTCATTTGCAGAGGCGACAATTTAGCATAGCCTTCAGCTACGTCATTTGGTACGACTTAGCAAGGCGCCATATTCAGTTAATATGAATGTATTCTGAACAGATAATATTGTGAATCATGTACCGTCAAGAGCGACGTTCATCATTAATGGATTAAAGTTAAGTATCAAAATAATTACGTCCGCTTTCTGAATTCTAATTCCTTGTCATGTTCCAGATCTGACGTCAGTATAGTACTTTCCTCCTCACGCCAGCCTGCGTGAGCTACAACGCGTGCATTTCGCCCACCTCTTGTAACACGGTGTTGGCTCTTCTGCCAACACAACACTTTACATCTGTTTACATACGTGTCCTGTACTTTCACGCTTTTAATGAAGAACTCCATCTTAGCGGGTGTCGACAGTATTGCTATTCCACATTATTACATCTGTTGCGGAACTAGTATCTAATTCTGCATTGAGTGCTGTTGCTTCTCGTCACTGGATGCCATGCGTTTCACAATGGCTCGAAGAGTGTCGATGTAGGTGTAGATGTCTGTTTCGTAGTCTCAGTAACTAGCAAATGTTTTCACACGTTATTAACAGGCAGTGCAGATAGTGCATTTTAGCAGAAGTCAATGAAAATTTTGGTGGAGTACGAAAAACGAATGGGAACAAAAATAACAAAGGATACGAAGAGTACACTAACAATGGATTTCAATCGAGGTTATTAAGCTGTAACAAAAATACGTGAGTCTGCAGAACACCGCGAGACAAAACCAGCGTCCTTTAGCATGCAACAAAAACAAATACAGAAGCATTTAGTTCACCCTATAATACGGATGTCAGCAAAAATTAAACAGAATACGAGCAACGTATTTGCAATGCAATTCAAAGACTGCAATACACACAGAGAGGTCCTCAAGTGGTTTGAATGGCTGTGAGCACTATGGGACTTAACATCTGAGGTCACCAGTCTCCTAAAACTACTTAAACCTAACCAACCTAAGGCCATCACACACATCCATGCCCGAGGCAGGATTCGAACCTGCCACCGTAGCGGTCTCGCGGTAGAGATGTCTTAATCGGGAACATAATTTCAACTCGATTACAGCCAAACGTTAGAAATTGCATTATTGGGTTTTAAAATAAATGCACTTTGGCACCAGACCCACTCATATAAATGAAAAATATTATCATATAGTACTCGCATTTTGCAGAGCAAGAATACAGATTATCACGTCATATTTCCCCGAATTCAAAGTTCACCGCCAGGCCATTTGGAGCGCTAGTGTCGGTCTCTGCGACAGTACCTTAACATAGTCGCTACTCTTGTGATATTTTGGTATTCTGTGTGGCGGATCACCACCCTCCATTCAGTACGATACAGAGTCGTATCAGCGTGGAATGCCTCGCGGCACCCCTGTCTGTCACACGAGCTTAGTTCGACTCGATGTGCTGCCGCTTGTCACTGCCTGATGTAGCTTCACTGTCTATTAATTTTCGAAGCCTGAATGAGCAAAAAATTAAGTACTCTAACTAGAAGAGAAACCAGGCATTGAGCAGGTATTTATTTCTTCTAGTCTTCTGTTATTCCATCTCTTCCTCCCGCTTCACTCTGTCCACCTCCTTCCCCCCTTTCTCTAGCCATCCTCTCTCTCTCTTTATCCACTCTTCTCTCCCGTCCCTCCTTTATCCACGGCCTCCACATCTCCCCTCTCTCTCTTGCCATCTCGTCCTCTCCCCTCTCTCTGTCCATTTCCTCTCTTCTGCTGTCCATGTCCTCCTCCTCCTCCTCCTCCTCCTCCCCTCGTCTCTCTCCACGCTATCACGCTCACCCCAGCAGGAAGCTGGTGGATTTTAGCTCTTCATTCTAGACAGGGACAAATATGTGTGCCAAATATGACTGAAGTCGTTTCAAGGATTAGGATGAGCATTTTACCGCTAGTTTGCTCGTATACGTACACGTCACCTAATTTCAGACAAATTTCGATCATATTTGTATACATATTTCACCTGTATGCCTAGCGAATTTTCACCCTGCTGTTGTGTTTTCATATAGCTAAATGTTTATGACGTCGTATATCCTGAAATATGTGTTGTACAATGAGATAATTTTCCAGGTAGATCCAGCAGTATACGTGGCCACTATCTGCGAAATGCGTTGTGAACACAGTTGGCAGTAAAGAAGTAATAAATTAAAACGTTACAGATCATCTGACAGTTTCTCGCGCATCTCACTGTTTATGACGTCATATCTTTTGAACTATTTGTTATAAAATTATATAATTTTGTAGGTACGTTGAGCGCCATATATGAATGATGTTTGCGACTAGAGTTGGTTTCTAATAAGTGATAAATTAAAATGTCATGCATAATCTGAACGTTTTTCACTCATGGTTCAGGAGACATGTCAAATACTGAGATGAGTTGTAGAATGATATATTGTAGGTACAAATGTAGATATTGTCTGCAAAAAATGTTGCGAATAGAATAAGTAGCAACTAAGTAATAGATTTAAACGTCTTGCATGATATGGTAGTTTTCCACGCAGTCAGTGTTTATGAAGTCTTGTCGCCTAAACTACACTCCTGGAAATGAAAAAAAGAACACATTGACACCGGTGTGTCAGACCCACCATACTTGCTCCGGACACTGCGAGAGGGCTGTACAAGCAATGATCACACGCACGGCACAGCGGACACACCAGGAACCGCGGTGTTGGCCGTCGAATGGCGCTAGCTGCGCAGCATTTGTGCACCGCCGCCGTCAGTGTCAGCCAGTTTTCCGTGGCATACGGAGCTCCATCGCAGTCTTTAACACTGGTAGCATGCCGCGACAGCGTGGACGTGAACCGTATGTGCAGTTGACGGACTTTGAGCGAGGGCGTATAGTGGGCATGCGGGAGGCCGGGTGGACGTACCGCCGAATTGCTCAACACGTTAGGCGTGACGTCTCCACAGTACATCGATGTTGTCGCCAGTGGTCGGCGGAAGGTGCACGTGCCCGTCGACCTGGGACCGGACCGCAGCGACGCACGGATGCACGCCAAGACCGTAGGATCCTACGCAGTGCCGTAGGGGACCGCACCGCCACTTCCCAACAAATTAGGGACACTGTTGCTCCTGGGGTATCGGCGAGCGAGGACCATTCGCAACCGTCTCCATGAAGCTGGGCTACGGTCCCGCACACCGTTAGGCCGTCTTCCGCTCACGCCCCAACATTGTGCAGCCCGCCTCCAGTGGTGTCGCGACAGGCGTGAATGGAGGGACGAATGGAGACGTGTCGTCTTCAGCGATGAGAGTCGCTTCTGCCTTGGTGCCAATGATGGTCGTATGCGTGTTTGGCGCCGTGCAGGTGAGCGCCACAATCAGGACTGCATACGACCGAGGCACACAGGGCCAACACCCGGCATCATGGTGTGGGGAGCGATCTCATACACTGGCCGTACACCCTCTGATCGTCGAGGGGACACTGAGTATTGCAAGGTACATGCAAACCGTCATCGAACCCATCATTCTACCATTCCTAGACCGGCGAGGGAACTTCCTGTTCCAACAGGACATTGCACGTCCGCATGTATCCCGTGTCATTCAACGTGCTCTAGAAGGTGTAAGTCAACTACCCTGGCCAGCAAGATCTCCGGATCTGTCCCCCATTGAGCATGTTTGGGACTGGATGAAGCGTCGTCTCACGTGGTTGCACGTCCAGCACGAACGCTGGTCCAACTGAGGCGCCAGGTGGAAATGGCATGGCAAGCCGTTCCACAGGACTACATCCAGCATCTCTACGATCGTCTCCATGGGAGAATAGCAGCCTGCATTGCTGCGAGAGGTGGATATACACTGTACTAGTGCCGACATTGTGCATGCTCTGTTGCCTGTGTCTATGTGCCTGTGGTTCTGTCAGTGTGATCATGTGATGTATCTGACCCCAGGAATGTGTCAATAAAGTTTCCCCTTCCTGGGACAATGAATTCACGGTGTTCTTATTTCTATTTCCAGGAGTGTAGATAGGAGCTGGCGTGTATAGCTTGCTGTCTAACTAGCAGGCGATAACCCTGATACTGGCGGAATGTGTGCGCCACTTAGAAAGCGAGTGTCGTAATGACTGCAAGTCTAGTATACAGGCACGTTAATGCAAGTGCTTTTTCCAAGGGAGGGTGGTCTTCCCTGGCCCTCGCGACGTGTGACGGTGCCTCACGCCGCAAATTCTGAGATCGCAAGCTATTAGGATGGTGCATAAGATCGCAGCGTTTTTTCTGTATATTAATATTGTTATAGGTTTTGGATTTTACAAGGAGTGTTATACGTCATTGGTCCCTTACCTGCATTTGTCGTAAATCCCTCGCCCAGCGTAAAGTTTCAAGCGACTGGAAAAAAAGCGCAGATGACTCCAGTATATAGAGAGGTAAAGAAACGGACCCGTAAAATTAGAGACCAATATCCAAAACTTCTGATTGCTGCAGACTCCCTGAACACATTCTCAGTTCGATTATAATAGACTTACTTGAGGCTAAGCAACTTACGTCGACGAATCAACATGGCTTTAGGAAGCATCGTAAGTGCGAAACTCAGCTTGCCCTTTCCTCACGTGACATACTGAGAACTATGTATGAAGGGCAAAAGGCAGATTCCATATTTCTAGATTTCCGGAAAGAATTTGACATCGTGCCCCATTGCAGATTGTTAAAGAAACTACGAGCATATCGAATAACTTCACAGATATGTGAATGGCTCGAAAACTTCTTGAATAATAGTACGCAGTATGTTGTCATCGACGGTGAGGGTTCATCAGAGACAACGAAATGTGATAGAACGGCTGTTGGTCTTTATACAGGGCGAGGCCATCTAAATGTTCAATACATTAGCTCTGAGGAACAAATGGCAGTTTACTGAAATGTCCAGTCCTAGTTGCTTTTGGTAAAATATGTCAAAAGCTGGGGATAGTGAATCTTACTGGTAATTAAGGAAAGTATTAAATTGATGGGGATGTTGAAGTAATGACAATTTAATAATTATACTTTGCTAACTTCCAGCATTCTGGAAGGCATTGTAGTGTCTCGAGAATTTCGGGGTACATCCTAGAGACCCTCGTATTTCCACCGTCTTGAACACGGGTTATTTTAGAGATGAGTGTGGTAAAGTAAAATGTATCTACTGCACCACAATTATGTGTGTGCAGGACGGACATGTATGGGACGGATGATAGGCGCGGGCAGGTAGTCGCCGATCCTGGCTAACAAGGGGAAGGCTTCAGACACAGCCAACCGATTCGGCTCAAATTTGGCAGGTTGCTTGTGTAGAACCTAAAATGAAATACTCCAAGATATTTTGGGTCAACACCCCTGCAATTTTGAGAAAATCAACCCTAAAAGTTTTGACGAGCAACGGACTCAATATTAGAGCGATCGATAGATAATTGTAAATAGAGCATTTTTCATCATCAGGTATGGGGTCCGCAAACGCAAACTTTTCCAAAAATCGAGGAAAGAAACTTTTACAATTGTCGCTCATGTACCCACATGGTAAACGCTTTTCGCCGACAGCGGCGATAGCGGAACAGCTAAGGTAACTAACTGGCTGGGAATCGGAGAACCCTAGTGGATGTTATTATTTTCGTTTGTATTTTTCCATATGTCAATTGATAGGGATAGGATGGTTAATAAGGTAAGTAAATTAATAAAGAATGATAATAATAAGGTAGGCAAACTAATTACCCCAACGCCGTTGGTTAGTAAAGTATTAAACTTTTAAGCCTTGTCACATGACCACAACTACGACTAACAAGGGGAGGCCGCCAATTGTGAAATTCAGATTCGATCCCTACTGCGCATAATAAAAGCTCATGGCCCGAGGTGTAATGTGGCAAAGCACCAAGATGCACTTCTCAGCCGTTGTCGAGAAAATCGACAGTTAAAAGAAACCGTTGCGGTGAAATACTCTCTACGATTGATAGTTTTCTACAGCGTCGTGGCGCAACGGTAAACGCTCGGGTTCGTAATCCGAAGGTGGCCGGATCGAACAGCCGGCACGGTAGCTTAGCGTGTTCGGTCAGTGTGTTAGCTGCCGTCTGTAATAAAAAAAAAAAAAAAAAAAAAAAAACTGAGTTAATGGATCAACGACGAACTGAAACGGGTGTCTTGCGACGTCCGCCCCGAGCAGATACAATGAACAAAAATTAAATATAAAAATAAACAAAATAAAAAAATCTATGGAACGCCTAACCAACTAACTAGCAGCACAAGCAGCGCAGGGTATATGAAGCGTGTCGGGAGAGGCGGAAAAATAAAAAAAAAATCTCGCGCCATGCTACATTTTTTATTATTAGTGCTTTGTAATTCATATATGAATTGCTTACACATGTTGGTGAAGGCGGATCGCTCTCCAATTGTACCGCCTCCATTTTTCCGTTTGTTTAACAGGGTGTACCAAAGCTCTCACGTCCGCACTGATTTTCGACGATGTTATAAGTTGCGCTAGGGACCGCACCTACCTTCTTTCGAAGTTGGCAGGCAACTACGCTGTTATGCGGCGGCTCGTTTCGGTCCATTCAACATCTGTCCTTCGAGTGTAACGAGTGAGTAACGGAGTTTATATTTCATACCTGCCACAGCAAATTTGTGTACGTGGGGTTTCTATTCTAATTCGAACGTTTGATTTACGCTATACGTATTCGTTTCGGAATATCGTTTCTACGTCTTCCGTTAACTATACTTGGTTAACATTATGAAGACAATTAATAACATTAATGAAATACAACTTTGTTTGCGGAAAACATAATGATGTTCGAAGTTGCCAGTTTTTCCACGACAAACGACTTTCAACAACTTATTATATGCATAATTGTTGCAACTGATTGCTGGGAATTATATATATATATATATTGTGTGTATGTACACACATTTGACTTACAAAAAACAAATACTAAAAAAAAATGGTTGCATGGCGCGAGATTCGATCCGGCGCACTTCGGAATTACGAACCCGAATCCGAGAGCTTACCGCTGCGCCACGACGCTGTAGAAAACTATTAATCGTAGTGAGTATTTCACCGCAACGGTTCCTTTTAACTGTCGATTTTCTCGACAACGGCTGAGAAGTACATCTTGGTGCTTTCCCACATAGCACCTCTGGCCATGAGCTTTTATTATGCGCAGTATGAATTGAATCTGAATTTCACAATTGGCGTCCTCCCCTTGTAAGAGTGCTTCCAATTCCTCACGAGGGATCACAGACAGCCAACCGCGCGACGCTTGTTTACAGCGAGGCACGGGACAGAATGCACGCGGGGAGAGTTATGTTGTCCCGGTTGCCTGTTCGTCATATCATAGTTGTGAATCTGGAAGAGAGAAGGTGTCCAGCACGAGCCTTATAGACGTAAATCGGAAAGAGTTGTTTTCCGTCATTTGGCTGCCGCGATCCTGGCGGATACAGTAGTGATTTTTCCATCATTAATGTGCCGAATGAAATAAGTTTCGTGAATGAATACAGTGTTATTCTGTAAGTAACATATGACGAGTGCTGTATGTACTTTGTAGAAATTAGCTCGTCTGTTTATGCCGTAGTAACTAGTTATTATTTGTTGTCATATCTTTCAGGTGCATAATCTGAGTAACGGAGGATGTACACCCTTCGACTAGCGTTGTAATATATAGTTGGGAGCCTGTCACAGACGATGGCAAGCGGGAAGTTACCGTCGCTGTGTTTTGGTTTGCCAAATACAGATGCATTATCAACGCACTACTGGAAGCAGCCAGGTCTGTTTCTCGGCGTTCCAGGTTGATAGGAACGGCTATGGTCGAGAGATTTTTGTGGTGACGAACGAAATAACTTTTCTTGATACTGAGGTACTATACCATGAAGACGAAGCAGAAGGTGATTCAGTGGAAGATATCCCGACTAGTGAATCGCTAAATTGTCATAACATTTCAGAAATCTCCACGTCACTGGGAATATGTGCTTCATCCGTTCCCGATGAGTATCACGAACCGGTTACTAAACGACTTAACTACAGCTCTATACCCCTTGAAGTAAAAGTTAAGGCGGTAGCGCTAGCCAGGAATCGTCCAAATTGGAACTTACAAACACTGCAAAAGAATGGAGCAACAACAGCCCTGTCACAGAAGAAGGACTTGAAATTGTGGGAAAGTGATATCGTTAAAGGAGGGACAAGATACGACAAATACCAGGCGATAAATATGTGGACATACGACCGAATTGTCGAATCTTGTTGACGTAACGAGAATGTAACAGCGAGAATACTTCAGGAGTGGGCTGCAGCTGCAGCGCTTCAATATACTGCCAACAAGGATTCTACGTCTGCTGCATCATTATCTTGGGCAAAAAATTTCAGATCGGGGTATAAAATTCGTCAACGGCGAGTCACTAAATACGTCTCTCATAAGGAGGTACAAGATATAGAAGATATACAGAAAGTGGGAGCTCTTTTCAACAGGCAAACGGCGTCACTTATGACCGGTTGTAATAGTGATTACGTGATCAACACCGGTCATACAGGATGCGAGTATTGGGTGAACATTCGACGCACGTTATCGCATAAGGGAGAAAAACGAATCCTTGTGGCAGTTGGCAGTAAAAACCTACTAACACGTTCGTACACGGCGCAACATGCCACTACAGCCTCTGGAAAACTGTCACGTAAGGTTTTCCTATGTTTACAAGAAACGAATGTTACATTTGGTCCTCAGGTTATAGAAGAGGTCAACCGTTTAACCGACTCGTTGAAAAATGTTTACATTACCTTCTCCAAACTGACGAATGCGATTTACAGAACATTTCTTGAGAATGTTTTAAGACCATACGTTCCCGATAGCAAGTTTTTTCTAGTAGTGGATTCCTGGAGTGGACAAAGTAATGCTATACTATATGACACAATGATTATAAATGGCGAGGGTCAGCCGACGCGCACGGTAAAAGTAATACCGCCCAACTGTACACCTGTGTACCAGCCGTGTGATGTTGATTTCTATCGCCAGGTTAAAAACTTTATTTCCAGGCTTCAGGATTGCAGTGTGCTTCTGGAAACACAGCGGGAATTGGACAACCGCACGGATACAATAACTAATTACAACATAATTCATAACCAACTTTCAGCATCGATTTTTCACGCAATGATATCGTATGCGTGGTACGCATCAAAATTAATTCCCGAAAAAGACATTTTTAAATGTAAACCAAGTTTGTTTTCCGCCTACTCTTGGGAAGGAACAGTGTAGCTTTCGAAAGATTGCATTCATTAGATGTTCTTGGTGCCGTGAGTATATTTGTTTCAAATTTTTATGTGACAAGTACCACCCATCTAGTTGTTCGACGAAAAATGAGGACAAGTAACAGTGACTGGAAGAGCCATTCTAAAGTGACCTGGAGTAACATTTTAGTTGTTTACTACCCCAAGAAGTTTCAGAAATTTATTTGCCTACCTTATTTTTATCGTTCCTTATAGATTTACCTTATTAACCCTCCTATTCCTATGAAGTGAGATATGGAAAAATACAAACGAAAATAATAACATCCACTGGGTTTCCTCGCGATTCGAACACGGGTTCTCAGATTCCCAGCCAGTTACCTTTGCTGTTGCGCTATCAGTGCTGTCGGCAAAAACCGTTTAAAAAGTTGGAACAGAAGCGACAGTTGTAAAACTTTCTTTCCTCGGTTTCTGGAACAGTATGCGTTTTCGGATACCATAGCTGATACTGAAAAATGCTCTATTTACAATTATCTATCGATCCCACCAATTTTGAGTCGATTGCTCTTCATAACTTTTAGGGATGATTTTTTCAATAACGCGGCGGTGTTGACCTAAAATATCTTAGATTCCTCCGTTTTAGGTTGTACACAAGCGACCTGCCAAATTTGAGCCGAATCGGTTGGCCGTGTCTGAGGCCTTCGATTTGTAAGGAGTTACACGTCCAGCTCGAGGAACAAACGCGCCGTCTCAGTGCGACGTCAAACATTATTTGTGAATATTTGAATGTTGTTGAAAGAGAAGGAACAATTACTTATTCATTCTTTCTCTTACTTTTGTAAGGTCCAGAGGGTTGTCTTTTTAAATTTTGTGAGATTTGTAGACTGTATTTATGGAAAAATGAATGTGATAGTTTCTGATGGACCAGAAGGTTCCGAGCTTGCGAAAAATGTTTTGTTGTTGTTGTTGTTGTTGTGGTCTTCAGTCCTGAGATTGGTTTGCTGCAGCTCTCCATGCTACTCTGTCCTGTGCAAGCTTCTTCATCTCCCAGATCCTACTGAAACCTACATCCTTCTGAATCTGCTTAGTGTATTCACCTCTTGGTCTCCCTCTACGATTTTTACCATCCACGCTGCCCTCAAATGCTAAATTTGTGATCCGTTGATGCCTCAAAACATGTCCTACCAACGGATCCCTTCTTCTAGTCAAGTTGTGCTACAAATTGCTCTTTTCCCCAATTCTATTCAATACCTCCTCATTAGTAACGTGATCTATCCACCTTATTTTCAGCATTCTTCTGTAGCACCACATTTCGAAAGCTTGTATTCTATTCTTGTCCAAACTATTTATCGTACATGTTTCACTTCCATACATGACTACACTCCATACTTTCAGAAACGATTTCCTGATACATAAATCTATACTCGATGTTAACAAATTTCTCTTCTTCAGAAATGGTTACCTTGCCATTGCCAGTCTACATTTTATATCCTCTCTACTTCGAACATCATCTGTTATTTTACTTCCTAAATAGCAAAACTCCTTTACTACTTTAAGCGTCTCATTTCCTAATCTAATTCACTCAGCATCACCCAATTTAATTTGACTACATTCCATTATCCTCGTTTTGCTTTTGTTGGTGTTCATCTTATATCCTCCTTTCAAGACACTGTCCATTCCGTTCAAATGCTCTTCCAGGTCCTTTGCTGTCTCTGACAGAATTACAATGTCATCGGCGAACCTCAAAGTTTTTACTTCTTCTCCATGAATTTTAATACCTACTCCGAATTTTTCTTTTGTTTCCCTTACTGCTTGCTCAATATACAGATTAAATAACATCGGGGACAGGCTACAACCCTGTCTCACTCCTTTCCCAACCACTGCTTCCCTTTCATGCCCCTCGACTCTTATGACTGCCATCTAGTTTCTGTACAATTTGTAAATAGCCTCTCGCTCCCTGTATTTTACCCCTGCTACCTTCAGAATTTGAAAGAGAGTATTCCAGTCAACATTGTCAAAAGCTTTCTCCAAGTCTACAAATGCTAGAAACGTAGGTTTGCCTTTTCTTAATCTTTCTTCTAAGATAAGTCATAAGGTTAGTATTGCCTCACGTGTTCCAACATTTCTACAGAATCCAAACTGACCATCCCTGAAGTCAGCTTCTACTAGTTTTTCCATTCGTCTGTAAAGAATGTGCGTTAGTATTTTGCAGCTGTGACTTATTAAACTGATGGTTAGGTAATTTTCACATCTGTCAGCACCAGCTTTCTTTGGGATTGGAATTATTGTATTCTTCTTTTAGTCTGGGGGTATTTCGCCTGTCTCATACATCTTGCTCACCAGCTGGTAGAGTTTTGTCATGACTGGCTCTCCCAAGGCCGTCAGTAGTTCTAATGGAATGTTGTCTACTCCTGGGGCCTTGTTTCGACTCAGGTCTTTCAGTGCTCTGTCAAACTCTTCACGCAGTATCTTATCTCCGATTTCATCTTCATCTACATCCTCTTCCATTTCCATAATATTGTCCTCAAGTACATCGCCGTTGTATAGACCCTCTATATACTCCTTCCACCTTTCTGCCTTTCCTTCTTTGCTTAGAACTGGGTTTCCATCTGAGCTCTTGATATTCATACAAGTGGTTCTATTTTCTTCAAAGGTCTCTTTAATTTTCCTGTAGGCAGTATCTATCTTCCCCCAAGTGAGATAAGCCTCCACATCCTTACATTTGTCCTGTAGCCATCCCGTAGTGCTCAGAGGCATTTGAACAATTTCCTTCACTGACTCTCCACAGTTCCTGACTCTTTACCACAAAGTGCCATGGTTGTCACTATTGGTGCCACCTCCCTGTACACTAATATCCCTAATGCCCATGGCCTTCCTGCTATTGAACACTCCCTTTCCCAAAGATTGACAGATTCCAAACCAACAATCTAGTCACCATGACAAGTTTATCCTCACACACAATTTCTTCTGCTTTGAAGGCATTACCCACAAACAAATCCAGGGTATGGCTATGGGCACCCTCATAGCACCATCTAATGCCAACCTATTAATGGGCCATATAAACGAACCCTTCCTAAAAACAGAGAATCCTAAACCCCACTCCTGGTTCAGATTCAATGATTACATCTTTGCTATCTGGAGTGAGGATTAGGATACCCTATCCACATTCCTCCAGAACTTCAACTACTTCTCCCCCATTTGCTTCACAAGGTCCTACTCAACCCAACAATCTACCTTCCTAGATGTTGACCTCCACCTCAAATGTGGTTACATCAGTACCTCCGTCCATATCAAACCTACTAACCACCAGCAATACCTCCACTTCAACAATTGCCATCCATTCCATACCAAGAAGTCCCTTCCATATAGCCTATCCCCACTCGGTCACCGCATCTGCAGTGATGAGCAGCCCCAATCTAAATATCTCACTAAAGGCTTCACTGACCATAATTATCCTCCCAACCTTGTATAAAAACAAATCTTGCGTGCCTTATCTATTCAGTCTCCCACCACCTCCCAAAATCCCACTGTCTGACCACAGACGACCATGCCCCTCATAACTCAGCACCACTCAGGACCGGAGAAACTGAATTACACTCTCTGCAAGGGTTTCGATTACCTCTTGTCGTGGCCTGAAATGAGAAGTATCCAGACCACTATCCTTCCCATGCCTCACATGGTATTCTGTCATCCACCAAACGTACATAATGTACTCATTCTTACACAACCCCTGCTCCCAATCCCTTACCTCATGGCTCATGCCTCTGTAACACACCGACATCCATACATTCTCCTGCCACCACCTACTCCAGTTCAGGCACCATCACCACTAATCCCATCAAAGGCAGGCCTACCTGTGAAAATAGTCATGTGATTTACAAGCTAAGTTGCTACCACTGTGCTGCATTCTATGAAGGAATGAGAACCAACAAGCTGTCTGTCCACACAAATGGCCACCAACAAACTGCAACCAAGAAACAAATGGACCACCCTGTTGCTGAACATGCTGCCAAACATGATATTTCAATGACTGCTTCACAGTGTGAGGGCCAAAGGGCCAAAATGAACACCCTTGGCCTCTTTCAAAACAGAAAGAGCATATATTATTCAAAAAATTTCATGTAGAATACCCAAGTACAAGTAGACCCTAATATAAGTAAATCTATATTTTTATTTGAATGCTCCTGACAAAGTACCTGATCTGACTATTGTTGTAAGCATACCTGTATTCATTCCATCTATGCTGCGATCAAATGGTTAATTTTCCATACTTGTATGTGAAGTGTAAATATTCCATTGTACAATTTCCCTGTATAAAACTGATGTGCTCAATACTATGTGGAAAATGATTCAAAATCAGTCGCCAATAATTAATTAAATAAAAAAAAGTCCATTTGCAGTGTATATGTACAAATTGAGAAAGCTCATTTTTCTTAGTAAAGCCACATAGACAAGTTTTATGAAATTACACAAGTTTTTTGTACTCAAGTTGATAAGATACACTAATTACATACAGCACCAGCGTTTTTTCATCATAATGGCGCCGCTAGGCATTGGGGCTATGGTGTTCTTTGAGAAGGTACTCCACTATTCTCCATTTTTAGATCATGTACAATGCTCAAATATTTCAATATGTGTAAAACTCTAAAAACCATTAACAATACCCTCTAACACAACCGAAGGCCAGATAGAAGGTCAACTGTTACAGGAACTACAAGAAATGGAAAGAACAGAATCCCATTAGTTGTCAACTGCTGGACACTGGGGGTTCTAGATAGTTATTTCCATAGCGGTACAAAAATATTTTGCTCACTCCAGTAAATATTCTCTCCGGAAATGTCACTGGCTTACCTGTAGTGGTAGCCTGTTAAGTGTCAGAGAATGAAACTTAGAGAGAATAATAACAGCTAGAGAAAAATAACAACCTCTGACAGTTATTTCCATTGTCGCTCCAATTGCTTTATTTGTACTAACTGCCCAAACTAATGACGCAAGGGAACTCTAGTATATGTACAATGCCTTTAAGTTTGCTCCTATCAGCAACCACTCTGACATTAACTTTATTTAATTTTTGTGCTGAAAGTAGCGAGAGCGCACAAAGTAACACATAGTTGTATCAATAGATGGCGCGTAGTCTCTGTTATTTCCACGACATGTAGAACATCTTCCAGATGACATATCCCTCTCTATCATAGCCAGATCTCAGATTAGTTGACGTGAAAGCATAGTATGATCTTCTGTAAACAGGTGACGCAAAGCACTGTTATTTAAGTAACTGCTAGTATCAGATGAGCCCTTATCACAGTAACTGCTACTTCTCAATAACCAGTTATTTCTATCAGTTATGTTATTTTCTTGTCACCTCTAATGTACACCATTACGCCAGGAGATACTGATTTACTGAATACTGGGGAAAACATCTGCAGTAAAATTCATTTTTACAGCCTTATATACACTCCTGGAAATGGAAAAAAGAACACATTGACACCAATGTGTCAGACCAACCACACTTGCTCCGGACACGCACCAACATCGTGCATATTGCCTCCACTAGTGTCGCGACAGGCGTGAATGGAGGGACGAATGGAGACGTGTCGTCTTCAGCGATGAGAGTCGCTTCTGCCTTGGTGCCAATGATGGTCGTATGCGTGTTTGGCGCTATGCAGGTGAGTGCCACAATCAGGACTGCATACGACCGAGGCACACAGGGCCAACACCCTGCATCATGGTGTGGGGAGCGATCTCTTACACTGGCCGTACACCCCTGGTGATCGTCGAGGGGACACTGAATAGTGCACGGTACATCCAAACCGTCATCGAACCCATCGATCTACCATTCCTAGACCGGCAAGGGAACTTGCTGTTCCAACAGGACAAAGCACGTCCGCATGTATCCCGTGCCACCCAATGTGCTCTAGAAGGTGTAAGTCAACTACCCTGGCCAGCAAGATCTCCGGATCTGTCCGCCATTGAGCATGTTTGGGACTGGATGAAGTGTCGTCTCACGTGGTTACATGTCCAGCACGAACGCTGGTCCAACTGAGGCGCCAGGTGGAAATGGAATGGCAAGCCGTTCCACAGGACTACATCCAGCATCTCTACGATTGTCTCCATGGGAGAATAGCAGCCTGCATTGCTGCGAAAGGTGGATATACTCTGTACTAGTGCGGACTTGTGCATGCTCTGTTGCCTGTGTGTATGTGCCTGTGGTTCTGTCAGTGTGATCATGTGATGTACCTGACCCCAGGAATGTGTCAATAAAGTTTCCCCTTCCTGGGACAATGAATTCACGGTGTTTTTATTTCAATTTCCAGGAGTGTATATATCAAGATAGACGACAAACAATGTCATATAGTGATTAGCCATATCAAGCGAGAACAAATTCCCTCTCGGTCATGCCACTACACTTCATAACTGTATCAAGAAGAAGATTCCGTAACCTAAACGGCAGCAGATGTCCAGGGCTGTTAAAATGACAATTTTTGCTATGCCTAGGTTGTATAATCTGAGTTGACAAGTAGCATAAATAATAGTTGAAGGAGACCAAAAGAGTGTTACAATACAGTACAAACATGGACAAAGACAACAGTATGGAGATAGCTACACATTGTATAAAAGTCTCATTCACAGTGATTATTAATTTTATAAAAATCATTCATGCACTGCAGCTTGTTTGATATTTCACTGTACACATATGGACCAAAAATTCACACAATTCAGAGCAATGATCAGTTAATGATTTCAGATTTCTAAAATCAAGGCTATGTTTTATACTTGTGGTGGTAGGCTGTTCTGTATCTTGGTTAAATGGTGCCATTGTTCATTGTTTGGACATGGAGTTTCCTATCTAATACAAAGTGTGTTGAAATGATGATAATGTAATAATAATCCTTTGAGTTATTTTCTCTTTGTCTTTTTATGTGTTTTTTCTGTGTTTCTTCGCTCTGTTTGTATTTTGTCTTCATTGTTGTCCCGTGGTTGTAATTGTAAATTGTGTGAAGTAACGAGTTGAAATTACTTATCCTAAATAACTGTTATTTTCTTAGCAACTGGTCATGGACCCAGGTGCCAGGTGTTGCAGTACAACAAATAAAGGTGGAAAAAATTAATCCAGTACCTAATTTAGAGTCATGGCTCAAGAGGAGGAGGAATACAAGGTACTGTTATTTAATGGGAAGAACTTTAGCAACTGAAAATTTAGGACTGAAATACTTCTATGTGAGCTGGAAGTGAGTTTTGTGTGAAAGAGATACATGGACATGGCTGAGACAGCTGTATAGTGTGCGTGGAAGCAAACTCTTCTGGGAGAGCTTGGCAAAACCGATAAGAAGTGTAAGTCTCAAGTAATCCAAAGAATTTCACAAAGTTGCTTGGAGTAGGCCTACACCAAAAATGAGAAATTCATTAATTCAAACATTTGAGCTGAAAGGTGTGGCTTTTATTAAGAATGACCTTTAAAGTTTAATGCAAATGACAGTAACTCTTGAAATTAATTTTTTGGAGTTTCGTAAGTTAATGGGTAATTTGAAAGATCGGATGATAATATTGGAGGAACTTATATAGTATGCGGTTTCTTACAAACAATTCCACCAGAATCCTAAGTAGTTGTTACTGCTCTGAATACCTTCTCAAGTGAGGAATTGGAACCGAATTTCTTAAAGGGTAGATTACTAGACAAAGAAGCAAAACTTAATAATTCTAAAGGCAACAACTGGACAGTAAATGAATTGCCATCGTCGACAGCATCTGACAGCAAGGTAAAAGGATGTATTCAGAGACAACCAAGTCTCAAGCTATGTATGATGCAGCCAAAGCTTTGTCTAAAAATAAGATTTTAGTTGATATTGTGGATGCTAGGAGTTGTCATTTTTTACTTTGTAATTTACTGTTGCTATATGAGTTCACATATTGTCATTTTGTTATATACAGATAATGAGTGGAGGTTTGGACACTAGAAAATGGAGTGCCTAGTGGAGAAATCTAAATATTTCTGATGTATTCTTCTATTACAGTTCAATAGGAATGACAGCTACGGAGGCAGTCAGAAACATTCACGCCACATGTGGGAGGGGGATAATTCCATGAGACAGATCATGGCAAGAATGCAGTTTTCTCGTTTTAAGAAGGATCATTTTGACATTAGTGATTCAGTACATTCAGGAAGACAGTCGAAGTTTCATAAAGATTGTTTAAACACATTAACCCACAATAATCAATGTCAGCAAACTCGAGAACTGGCAAATGTTATTAACTGTGATCATTCTACCATCGTGCGACATTTGCATGACATGGAGAAGGTTGAAAAAAGGTACCACATGCTCTAAGCTGAAATTACATAAATCAGCAGGTGGATGTATGTGCTTTTCTCATTGTTAGTGATCAGTTTGCTTGAAAGCAACGTTGACCATTCCTAACTTGTATCGTTATAGCCTTATAGGTGACAAGAAATGGTGTCTTTATCCTAAGATCATAAGGAAAAGAAAAGAATGGTTGCCCCCAAACAAAGCAGCAACTCCCCATATAAAAGCCTGCATGCATCCATAATATTATGCATCTAGTTGAACAGTGATGGTGTGGTGTAGTACAGATTGCTTCCCCGAGATGTAACCATCACTGATGATATTTATTGTCAGTAACTGAGACATCTTGTGGATGCAATTCGAGGACAACAACCAGGCAGACTGCAAAAAGTGATGCTACTCCACGATAACGCCCGCACCCATTCTGCTAGACTGACCAAAAACCTTATACTAGAGTTGGGTTGGGAGGTCATTCTGCACTCACCTTATTCAACTGATCTTGCACCCTCAGTTTTTCCTGCTCTCTATCGAACAAACTTCAAGCTAAGCTATGCCGGCTGCAAAAGGTGCTCCTACCATGGCTCGACGAGTTCTTCACCTCAAAACCACTCGAAGTCTACAGTCATGGAATCGAAAAGTTATCTCAGCATTGATAGACTGTTGTAAATAGTGAAGGAGAATATATTATGGATGAGTAGGGTGTGTATGTGTATCTGTTGTGTTTATCAAACATACAGAAAAACGCAACAAACTTATGTACCAACCCAATATATATGTTACAGATGTGGGAAACAATGCCATTATTGGGGAAAAATACAATGTTAGATTGCCACAAACGCATAGAAGTATAGTTCTGCAAATTTAGCTATATCTCTCCAAAAAATAAACAGAAATGAAAATAATTTTTCTTTCTCAGCTGTTACTGGAAGTTTTCCAGGTGGCAAAGTGGATTGGTTTCTGGATTTGAGGATAACAGGATATTTAGTTAATTAATCTGTTCTTTGATGGATGTGAATGAACTGGTGAATCAAATATGAATAAAGGTTGGAGAAATTTATGTTGAAAGCATAGTTTGTGGACTGGAATTTCAAATTAAAACTAAAAGGTGCTCTTCTAGTGTCAGGTTCACTAAATAATTGATTGTCAGTGCATAAACTATAAATGGCTGGCTGATGCTTGTTTTTAAAAATTCAGCGGGTTCAATTCAAAAGGGTGATAGCTACAGCTGCTGCTCACAGAAATGATTCAATCGTGTATACACACACACTAACAAGGGGAGTTCGGGGGTTGGGAAATGAAGTTAAGAGTGGGATGGCATGTGTTGGCAGCACTACCCCATAGAGTTACAATGCCCCAGCCATACGGCCAGATGGCTAGCCATTCACGAGAAAAACACTCCGAAACCTACAGTCCTACAGTATATAATACCCATGTGTCCGCTCACTGAACTGTATGGCATGGTGGTCGATACAATATTGGTAACAATTCTTGCTTCGTATTTCCAAAGTATGTATTTGCTGAAAATCAGGAGATTAAAAAGTGACAACGGTCATGAGTATATTTGCAAATTCAATTACGAAATGGAGTTGCAGAGCGACTAAATCATACTGTCATTGAAAAGGCTCATTGCACAATTCTTGGACGCGAAGTTTGAAAGCAATTTTAGTCAAAAGTTACTGGTAGATACTTTTATCATTAACCGTAGTTATACTTCAGTTTTAGATGCACAAATTCTAGAAACGCTATCGGCTGGAAGAAAGCCAAATTTGAACAAATATGACTTTGGGTGTGTTGCATAGTGGCACATTCCAAGGAAAGTATTGAAAAGGAACTATCCCATTAAAATGTTTCGTGACTGGAAACTGTCTAATTAGCCACAGAATATGGTGCACCAAGCAACACAAAGTTGTATTTAGGAGAGATGTAATTTTTGAAAAAGATAAGTTTCTATTTGAAGGTGAAAGCAGTGATGATTGGATCTTGAAGAAGACCATTCAAGTGAACAACGTAATTCAGAACATTCTTTAGTTTCCTCAAAGTTAGTTTTGTTTTGAAGTCCTTGATTTTGTGCAAACTGTTGAAGGTAACTCAAGGCCCACGATGTCAGAAGAAGTGGAAGCGAGCAGAAACTTTGTGGAAAAGCAATAGAATAACAAGAAAATTTAGGTTTTTCAAGGATTATGCAGTGTTTCCCTTGAATGCAAAAACATTCGTGGGAAAACTTACCTCAGAAGTCTGAAGACGTTCAGGTTAGGCATCATGAAGAAGAAGAAGAATGGAAAAAAGCAATAAAGGAAAAATTGGGCTCTCAGTCATCTAATGGAACTTTGACTTATGCACCACTTACAGCAAATAAAAGTATAACTGACAGTAAGAGGATGTTCAAAGTAAAAATAGACATGTCTGGAAATATTGAAAGAGATATGACTATACTCCACTTGCTCAATTCACAACACTAAGAATGCTCCTTAGTGTGGTGAAGGAACATAATTCATTTATGGAACAAACAGATGTACAAAATTGATTCCTGCATTGAGACCTGGTGTAAAGATTAAGAAAAGTCTTGTATGCAAACTAAAAAAAACTTTTGACAGTTTTATGAAGGAAATGACAGCTATGACCAGACGAACTGCATCACTTAACTATTTTAGTAGACAGCAAAGTAAACCAACAGAATTAGAGTAGAAATTTTTGAAATGAATTCTTTGATATATTAAAGGGAGACTTGATGTTGGTCTGTGTTACAAAAAAGGAAATTTTAAATGCTATTACTGTTATGTTGATTCTGACTGTGTTATGTTGTAGATCTTCTGTCTTCTTCACTTTCTTATAGTTTTTTGTTTGAAAAACTGTTTCTTGTGACAAGGAGACAGATGAGTTTCACTAGGAAATAGAAGCAGAATATCCAGCTTCGGCGACAGCTATGACAGACACCCCATGGCTTAAGCATCTTCTTGAAGAATCTGTCAATTATGGAAATGAGAACATAGATGACTGAAGCATGTGGATGTGAAATCCGTTCTACACAAGAGCTGTACAACAAAGGCCATCTGAATGTTCAATACATTAGCTCCGAGGAACAAATGGCACATATTTTACCAAAATTAGCTAAGAGTGCACGTTTCAATAGACTGTGTCAAAAGCTGGGGATAGTGAATTTTATGGGCAATTTAGGAAATTATTAAATTGATTGGGGGGGGGGGGTGTTGAAGTAATGACAATTTGATAATTATACTTTTCTAACTTCCAGAATTCTGGAAGGCATTGTAATGCCTAAAGAATTTCGGAGTAAATCCTAGAGACCCTCGTATTTCCACCGTCTTGAACACGTATTATTTCAGAGATGAGTAGAACTGTGTCTACTGCACCACAGTTATGTGTGTGCAGGACGGACGTGTATGGGACGGATGATCAGCGTGGGCAGGTAGTCACCTGGAGTTACACGTCCAGCTCAACGAATAAACGCGCCGTACTCCGTGCGACGTGAAACATTACTGTGTGAACATTTGAAAGTTGTTGAAAGAAGAGAAGGGACAATTACGAATGTAAGAGAAAGAATCAATAATTAAGGTCCAGACAGTTGTCTTGTTAAACTTTGTGAGATTTGTAGACTGTATTTATGGAAAAATGAATGTGATAGTTTTCATACAACTAAAACATTTTTTGTAAGCTTGGAACCTTCCGGTCTGTCAGAAACTGTTGTGTGTCATGAAAATACAGTGAGATTGAGTTTTAAAATAACTCCGTACACTCAAGAATATTTTAAAGTATAAAAAATTTCCTCCTTGTAGCATCCTATATTCAGAGAAGAAGTCATGCAGGACATCACAGGTGGCTATCCTGAAAAGATGATCAGCGAAGCAACTCCAAGTAAGTTTGATAGCCAAGAGGGAGTGTGAGTCTTGCACACCAGTACCACACTGACACCGTTAATCACCGGAAACCACCAGAGCATGTCAGAAAAAACAGTATGGTTTACCAAATTATGCAATAAATTGCAGAGAACTGTCAAAGTAGAAATATTAATTTGTTTTACTTCATTACTATGCACCAATTAATGCAAAGTAATGTCAGAGGCAGCCACTTCCAGGTACATTGGAAATGTGAGATGGTCTATGGACAGCTGATTCTAAGTGAGAAATGACAACCATGGCAGACAAAGCCCTGAATTCAAATTTGTGTCCTAAGCTAACCACAACCCCATGATGTGAAATGCATCAGAGAGAATAGCAATCAACAATCTGTGCAGATTTAAAAATCGCACTTGCTTTGTTTATGGTGGTTAAAGCTAACCTCTATGAAGCAACTCGAGACGGACACACACACACATTAACAATTATTTCCACATTATAGGTGACACAGGCAGATTCCAGGAGAAAAAAGAATGACAGAAAGAAAAATAGGGTAAATAAAACAAACAATAATATCAAAAATTACATGTAAACGAATTAATTGAATAAAAATAATAATCACATTCTTTTGATCGGATTTATAAATTGAAAAAAGTTTCATTTGTCGTTTTTTGATCCAACAACCTTCTACGTCATGTTTATATGATAACCATTGCGCTAGGCCCCAACGCAGGTACGTAGCTGGTGCATTAGTTTGTATACTTTTTCTATAGGTTTAATAAACATAACAGAGACTTCAGCGTACAATAATATATCATCCTTCAGTGCTTACAATAGACAGCAAACATTGGGGAAATTTTCGATTCTGCGAAATAGAAATGGCATGGTTTTCTGGTGAAGAATTCATTGAGTCATGTTCAGAACACTTTTTTAATCCGAAAGGGAAGTTCCATGAAGGTTATTTGATAGAGAGTGGAAAAGGCTCAAATCTGAGGCACAAGATCATGTGAATAAGGTGGGTGTGACATGACTTCCCAACCCAACTTTTGGTAGACTGACAAAAAAATACTGTACTGAATGCAGGCAGGCTCTTTCATGGATCAGTATTGCTTTACGTGGACTTCCTGGTTGCTGTTCTTAGACTGTATATGCAAGACATCTTTCCTGTTGAGAGAAAATGTCAGCAACGACGGTTACATCTTGCGGAAGCAATTCATAATATACACCACCATCGTCGTCCCACTAGATGCATAACATTATCTTTTGTGAAAGCATGCTGATTTTTGTATGGGATGTTGCTCCTTTGTTTGGCCTCAACCAATCCTTTCTTTTCCTTATGTTAGAATACAGACACAATTTTTCATCACCAGGATAGTGCTGCACTAGTGTCAGTCTAGTCAAGGGAAAGGGAAATTTTTTCGAAATTCAATGAAGGCGCTGTTGGGGGATGAAATCTGGGGCCGCTGGCAGAGTCCCGTAACGGACGACAGCCAGCAGGCCAGGCAAGGTAAACATGGCATCTGCCGGCGCATAGCTGCGACAGCGGTATTGCATGCATGATTTGTTTTGAGTGGAGCAACAACAAGGTAGGAAACTGCAGCGTTGCTCTTAGTTAGTGGATGTATGAGGTGGGGCACTAGGCCAGAGCCAGGAGTGGATATTTGTAAATGGCTGACCTGTAGGAATTTATCCCTACAATTGTTCCTGTCTCTCTCTGACACTATGTCAGAAGCAAGGGAGAAACCAATATAAATAGATGGGCAAGTTTAGCTTGACAGGGTCTGCCAGGTCAGTGGAGCGTCGGGACAGACCTGTGCTGCTCTATGCTTATAGTGGCCAGTCTGGCAGCAATATTATAAGCATTCTGTATAAATTTGTACTTTGTTTCTATGTTGTTGCTCGGGCTATATTCTGCATAGGGGGACACAACGCCAGGGGAGGGTGGAATGGCATCCTTCCACTTGGAGATAGCACGGTCTGCCTGAAAAACGGCAGTGAGAGAGGTCTGCAGCAGGTCCAGGAGGGACTCAGTTCCAATCTAGTGTAGTGGCCAAGTTTGCTTCCCACCTGGCATACTGGGACTAGGCGAGGCGTACCCTGAGGGTAGCAGAGCAGCGCTACGACAGCACCAGAGATGGCAGTGGGTGTTGCCATCCGGCAAGCACCATTAGCGGAAAATTTCAGCACAGAATCCAGGTGCGCGTGGGTTTGAGTCAGGTCACGTGTTGGGAGCAGCGGTGGCCTGAGGGCTACGGGTGACCAGTACATCCACCTTCATCCCTTGGTCAGACAGAGCAGGCCTAATGGGGCGGAGAAAGTCGCAAGGTGCTACGCATCGCTGGGTGGTGACCGGGAGAGCGGCGGCCAAGTTCCGTTGGCAGGCAGCCTTGATAACAACAGCAGCGGCATCGGCATACCAGGAGTCTGCTGAGCCGGCTGGACTTGCAGGACATTGGGCGGGCAGCACGCTGACACTACGCTTCACCATCAAATACTGTAAATTAGCTGAATAAAGCAATGTTACTGAATACCACTGTATCACTCTGCACTGCCTCTCAAAATTCTTGAACTTGCTCGTTCTCCTGACGAAATACGGTGTGGTGGGTCCCAGCTTCAGGTCTGCCATGTGGAGTCCCGGGTTTGACCCCTAACCCCACAACAATTGTAATGTTCAGTATTTCATGAGCCACTTGATGATGAGCAAATAGAGATAGATATGACCACCAAATGATTTTCGCTGTTTTCACTTCGGACATGCGGTACTCATACACCTCATTTTGTAACCTTTCTGTTGCATGCAAAATTTGCACAGTGGTGGAATGATCATGATCATCAATGACCCAGATCTTGAATACACTGGCATGTATCACTGTGGATTAATCTTTCCATGATCTTCAGGAAGGCCTTCGCATTTTTATGAACTTAGTGGGTCACTAATGTGAAAATGGTCCTCCTTTAAACGAGAAAACCATATTCTTGCTGTGCTCTGATGAACAGCATTATCCCCACATATGGTGCAGATGTTTCTGGCTGCCTTCACTGCTGTCACCCCTCTACTGAACTCAAGAAGAAAATGTTCAGATTATTCCATTTGGCACTCCACTTTCTAGTGTCCACAGCTCCACTCACTATCTCCAAATGGAAAAATGTAAACTGAGATAGCAACAGTGAACTACAAATTAAAATGGCAATTGATAAAGAAACCCGTAGCAACATGCAAAACGAAAATGCTAGTAACTTGTGTGTGAACCTTATACGTGTCAAAGTGTATGAAAAAGCTGATAGTTATACATATGTTACATAATTGGGCATAAAGTGTTTGACACACAATAAATAAAGGTTTTGAGTTTGATAATTTAATGTTTTTTTCAATTGGGATTAACAAAAAGATAGATGTGTTCTCAGTGGAAAGTGAAAAGCTGCTGTATCACATATATACCTAGTATATGACAAAGTAGTTGAGAGGAAAAGTAACAAATTAAAGGAAACTTCTGTATTCTCAGTACTACTTCATGATTTCAAAATGAGTGGTGCACAACTCTATTGATAAGAACAAACTGGATAACAACATTTCCATGTGTAACAGCAAATGAGGTCGTAATGAACAGTCTGTAGTTAATCTTAAGTTTGTATCAGAGAAAGCATGTTATTAAATGTTAATATAACATAGAGGGAAGGTATGACTCAGTGAAAGGCACAGTAAGAGTGACAGAATGGAAAGTAGTAGGAAACCCATGTACCAAGTAAAACTTAAATATGCTATGTAGACACTTTTGACACAGAAAGAGATATAGTTTCAATTTTTAAGTTCAGTGAACCCCATTTTATGTATGGAAGTGAGGGGGACATAGACGGACCCATAGGAGGGATGGTGTTACCTGGGGTCAGGCGGATACATAGAGGAAATTACCTAAACTATTTTTGAATGGAGGTATAAAAGAAGGGACAATATCATCTCAAAAATAATATATGTACACAGTGTCTGTCCTAAAATTGAGTTGTAAATGTTGGTGCTACAAATATTTTAAGCTGCAATGTGATGTTGTGTCACAATAATGACATAGTCTCCAAAATAGTCAAAAGTAAAGAGACTTAGCTGGAAAATGACAAGTCAACCTGTACAGAGACACCATTTAATATTTGTCACAAATCAGATTTGAAGTAACGTAGTGCAGTACAGAACCCAGCATCAGCATGTGACTCCCTATGGTAAAGAACAGTTAAACTATTTCCACCAAAACATGGTTATAAACTATGTCCTTACGAATTAATTACATACTATTACCCTTAACTGGAAATGTTATAAGTGTGATCAATCTTAACAAGAACTTGAAATGCATTTATTATCTCTCACGCCGAGGAACGACATTCGTAATTGTTAAAAACATATTTTAAGTAATCAGTAAGTGTGGGCCAACCAACCGTGTGTGCCCTTTGTCGTGTATGTATAGATTTGTGAAAAGTGGAGTTAACTCATTAAGATCAGCAAGGCACAGCAGTGCTTGTGCTTCCACCCTGCTGTGGAGGTCCACCTGTGGGTTGAAGTCATGGCTTGGCAGTGTCTTTGAACTCGTGGAGAAAATGGACACTGGTGACAATGATCCAGAAAATTTTCTGTCACAGCAAGATTGAATGACAGCTCCTGTTATGAGCCTGGCCACACCTACATACATATTCCACCAGCAGCTGTAGTGTGCGTGTACCCTGTACCACTACTAGTCATTCCCTTTCCTCTTCCACTCGCATAAAGAGTGAGGGAGAAATGAATATCTATATGCGTCTGTGTAAGCCCCAGTATCTTATAGCTTATCTTTACAATTCATATGCAAAATGTATGCTGCTGGCAGTAGAATTATTCTGCAATCAGCTTTAGATGCCAGTTCTCTAAATTTCTCTATACAGTGTTCCTTAAAGAGAATATTTCTCTCCAGGGATTCCCGTACGAGTTCCCAAAGCATCTATGTACAACTTACATGTCATTTGAACATACCGTTAACACATCCTTCTCTCTCTCTCTCTCTCTCTCTCTCTCTCTCTCTCTCTCTCTCTCTCTCTCTCTCTCTCTCTCTCACTTCCCTAGGGGCATTCCTGACAATACCATTGTTGAATCTTCCTGGCAGATTAAAACTGTGTGCCCGACCGAGACTCAAACTCGGGACCTTTGCCTTTCGCGGGCAAGTGCTCTACCATCTGAGCTACCGAAGCACGACTCACGCCCGGTACTCACAGCTTTACTTCTGCCAATATCCGTCTCCTACCTTCCTTCAGTTTTAATCTGCCAGGAAGATTCATATCAGCGCACACTCCGCTGCAGAGTGAAAATCTCATTCTGAATACTATTGTTTCCGTTGAACACTCGTCTCATTAGAGGAGTTTGTTAAGAGTGGTTACATTACTTTATCGTGAGTCTGAGTAGATATGTGCTTTCTTACGGTCCTCAATCATCTGCAAACAGAAATAAAATTACATGGCCAGAAGTATTGGAACTGCACAGCAGGTCCACTGCATCAAGAAAGTACAAAGTGCAGCAGCAAATTTAAAGATCTATTCACAGCAAATGAGAGACAAGAGTGTTACTATGGAACGGTGGGTTTCCTACGGATTTCCATGAATACTACTACAGGTTGTTGAATGGAGATGAGGATCGTGCGCTGCCTATACCAGACATAACTACAGAGAGATGACAAACCAAAGATTCTGTGTGAGAGCTCCCACAGTTGTTTCTATAGGTATTTTGAAGCAATAATTTGCAACGGGCACCAGTATATTTGATTTACCTGTTGCACCAATCTGAAAAATCCAATGAATATTTCTCACTGTGGAACAATGAATGGTAAATGGTTATCAATCTCATCCCCTAATATTTGTGTTTTGGAACAGATGAGACAGTATGCCATGCACTTGTGACCACCCACTTTCTGGGAGGGCACGGTGAAAGCATCATTAAGAATGGGAGGTTAAACCCTAGTATACCTTTCTGTTTACATCATTAGGCCTTAACAGTTTTCCTGTCGATGGCATGGAATAAACTGCAAGTTCCTCTTTTTCAGTTTGCAAAAGCCACAAGATTTTACATACCACTTAAAATTTGGAAAATGGTGCCTTAACATGATAAAGAGTCACTCCCTAAACGAATGTGATAATTAGCGTACCCTAAATATGAGTGTAAATTTATTTACCAAAACAGGGCTTATTTATTGCGTCCGAGTGTTACTTAGGAATAACAATTGTTTCTACACAATGAAATTTTTAGATATGTTTTTCAGATTTACTTGCCCCTTAAGGTTTTAGAGAGAAATCAAGCTTTCAACAGCTTCTCTGTTATTGACAGGACCTGCCTGTTGAACCGCACACTGTCATCCTCTGTATGTAAAAAACTGTCACAGTGTTACTGGCAGAGCAAACTCTCTTAACTGAGTATGGAAGAAGCTCCCAAATGCTCAAGCTATCTGTGCACCCTCATGTGGGAATAGGAGAAAATTATCCCATAATGCTGTCACAAAAGAAATTTTGATTATTGGAAAATTCTGTTCTAATGTAGTGTATAACCACTCAAATACAACCATTTCAGTGTTGTGTATTTGATAACAGCACGTGCCACCATTATCTTTCTTCCCAATTCCAAATTTTATGGACAAAAACGTTGCAAGAGTTTGTTTTACATCTTGAGGTTGCTTCCTGACTACCACATCAAATTAATAAACACTGCCAGAGGTGAAATAAGTTATATGTGAGATATCCTTAGGGAGGTGAATTAAAATACCTATACATGTCAAACATATTTTTATTTCTTTCTGGATTAAGGCATAGCCGCTTACACTATAATTCAACAACATTGTTAACATCCACTTTCCGCAGCAGGCAATAAAGATATAAAAATAGATGATGTATGTAAATCAAGAATATGCTTTTATAAGAGATCAGTAACAAAATAATGGTAAGTGGCCATAAAAGTGTAAATCAGCATCAACATATTACAATGACTTACAAAACACTGCGAGTGACAGTAGGGGATAACTTTAATAATGTATTTCAGGATAGTTAGTAATATTCTTTAATGTTCAGAACATACTAACAGTGAAACATCATACTAAACTTAAATAACATATTAAACACAAACAACTTTTTTTTTTACAATTATAGCTTTGAAAACTAAATTACAAACAAGTGTTAGGCAATGCTATACATAAATTCGAGATAAAAATGGCAATAGTGACAAGGATTCAGATGAGGCATTAAAGAAATGATACACTGGTGTATTTAACATCCAAATGAATACAGAATTCCATCAAATGAACAATTCAATCATATCATTTAATTTTACTTTATTGTTGCAGCAACATATGTGCACACGAAAAATTTATTGAATAAAGCAGAAATTTGTATTAAGCAGTCTTGCTTCAGGTGGTAATGCAGTCATCATTGCACTGATTAACAATCAACTCATCTAACAGAATAAATAAATAATTACAAATTTACTGTCCAGTGAATAGACTATTATAATTGTTGTTCATGTCATCGACATTGTTATCATTGCCATTAATACTGTTCACCCTGCTGTGTGTTATTTATATAATGTTATAACTTAACTGGGTCAAAGAGCACTTCGTGACACATTCAATGCTGTAGAATTAAATACTCTGAAACCCTTGATGGATGTTCTCAAAAAGAAGTACATGCCACATATGCACAGCCTTTATTGCCACTACTTTAGAGGCAGTCTTGGATAAGGTAGTGGTAAGCTGTCAAGTTACAGTTCACAGTGCCGCAAACGTATGTTGGCTACCCATGTCTTGTGCTGCATAAGAAGGGCTTTGATGTACATACAGATTCATATCCATATAAAATTTGAGAACTGTTGTTCATGGGTGGAGTGAGGATGGGTCTGTGTAGGACCAATTTTCTCTTGGAAAGGAAACTGTAGCCTCTTCACAAGTGTCATGTTACCCACTGCACCTGCAGAGGGAGGTACAAAGAACAGGGTGTGGTAGACAGCATGATAGCAGTACAGATTGATCCAGGAGTCTAAGAAATATGGAATGTCCAATACAGCTGTGAACAGAGCGTAATCCTGGTGGCTGCACACCTATCAAGAGAAATTCTTGCACCCCAGAGAGGGTTATCCACTCAAGAACGTTTTCATCTTCACGCCAGTCCCATTGTAGCACTAGTCCCATCGTCAAATCAGCCCGATTGCAGCACTAGTTTTGCTGTTACATCCAGAAACATCATAGAAATGACGTTTCTGATGATCACAGAATGTCATCACCTCTGATAGTATTGTTAACATGCGAATACAGAGCTCATTTGTTTTACACAAAAGTAGTATTGTTTTGACTTGTCCCATATGATGCATACAAATATAAAGTAACCAAGCAAAACTGAAGCTGACATAGCTAACATTTACAGCATTAAGTACCAGGTACCAGCAAGGCATCTTTACACTCAAAAATGCCTGCAGAAATCAGTGTACAGTAAGAAAGGAAAGAATGTCTTTAAGCATTAATCTGATTGTTACTAAGTTTACATTTAATTTTTGAATATTTTAAGATAATTGTGCATAAACTATTTTAATTATTAACATAAATTATAACTGTCTGTTGGGAATTCTGTTGACCCAAACTTAAGTTTCCTAGCGAACAATAAACATTAACATACATAATGTATAAACAGGTTACTATATAACATGAATAAAAGTACTTACGTAACTAGAAACATTCTAGATTAAGGAATAATCATTATGTCAACATGACAAATAACTATCAAACAGTTACAACTTTTACAAGCAGCGCAATGGCAGATTTCTGTAGTGATGTTTGCTACATACAGAATGTAAACATCAAAGGTAATTATAAGTCTAAGGTAGAAGATCGATTTTCAACATTTGTTAAATACAACTTCAGTTATAGCTGAGCAGTCTAAATCTGCACATAGTGCAAACTTCACATCATCCCCTGTAAGTCATTCATTTAACATTATTGTTAGCACAACATACTAATATGTAGCATCTCTGTCCCAAATAATCCCACCACAAACCTCATAGTTTGGGCAATTACATAATATCAGACTGAATAACAATATTTTTGGCTTATACAGAACAAAGCAGTTATCTCACAAACAGCAGTATTCACATGATCTGAGTAAATGTCAGTTTTGTCCGACTCATGTTTCAAGATAATCAAAACAGCAGCCAGTATTTTCTACAAAGGAATAAAACTGCACCATAAATTTTTTGAATGAATTAATACCCTGATATTAAAAAAAAATGAAGCATACCTCTCAAATAGTTAATACTAAAAAGTCCATGATTATTTATGTAACATCAAGCAGGCATTGAAAAAATTATTATTATTTAATTAGAAATAATGTGAAATTCTACACGCAGTGTCTGTGATGGATAATTTCCATACTTAATACAATTTTGTCATCTTAACATTGTTGTGAGCTAATGACTCTGCTTTTTCAAATGGGCTAAAGAGACAATACAAAGAATACAAGGGGATGCTAAAAGTATTGTCAAGGTACTTAAGACAGCTGAAAGGCAGTGCCCAAACTACAAATATTCGCTCACCCAGTGTGTAGTTATGTGACACAAACTGTATTTTTTTTTACATAAATTGTAAACTTGTTTGGCAATGTGTATAAAAAATTGTACAAAACACTTCAAAATTAACAGCAGATCATCATCATCTACAACTGTAAAAGATGTTATTGCTGTATGTATGGATTAGTTAATTAAAAAACTCTTTCCTCTTTCAATTAACATGACATATGTAATATTTCATAAACATTCTATGGTTGAATCTGGTAACTTACTAATATTTTCTGCACAATTTCGACTTTAAGCCTATAGATGCACACTAAATGCTGCAACATAACATAGTACATAAAACCAAAAGCATTGGGCTGGGTCTCTAAAAACTGAGGAATACACAGTACTGATTGTAACAATTGCATCAGGTTTTATCTTGGCCTGACTGGCAGCAACTTCAAGATATCATAAATAAAAGGATGCTTTTAGACTAAAAACATTTAACTACATATGCAACTGCCAATCACATGCCTCAATATAGATACAGCATTTCAAACACTAAAGGTAATCTACAAACAAAATATACAACTAACTTATGGAGGAAAATGGGCATCTTAAAATAAATAGAAATATGCATTCACACCTTCAGTTCACCTCAGCAAATTCTAAATGAGCAACTACAGCTGGCTAACAAACAATCCTGAAAATGTTCATTGCACTTTTCACACAAATTAAACATGATTGGTCTGTGTTAGGACTCTGAACAAGGGTATCCTCATTATACTAGCTGCCCAACTTAACATCAATTGAAGGATATTGTCAGGGACCAAAATCAAAACACATGCCATTGCTTCTCCAGAGTAGCCTGATAAATCTTCTTGTTAATTTCTCCTATGACATGCTACAATTAGAGTTCCTCACTTGTAAGAAGTGTAGATTTGTATCGTCCACACATTCTTTACTTAACATACAGTAGATGAGATGTTTCCTTGTTGAGAAATGAGTGATATCTTTGGTCAGTGGATAGACTTTTCACTGTAAGCAAAATCATTACATGTGAAGTACTTGTCAAAGGCTGCAACTGATGAAAAATACTGTGAAGTGTGTGCACAACACAGTGGATTGTTTAGAAGAAGTGCATTGTCTATCATTCTTAACTCTTCGTGTGTCATGCTGAAAATGCTTAAGGACCAAAGAAAGCCTAAATGATACCGACAAAACAAATCGAGGGTATGTAAGTATTTCATTTTATATTTTATCAAATACATGTATATTAGCACATTGTTGCAATTACTTAAAAAAAGTAAGTAAATAAAATAAAAACCTGTAGACAGCCATAATAGCTTGAGACTGGTAATGGCATTTAAATTAATACTCTTAGAAGTACTCATGGTTGGTTGCATTCTTAATCAACATTTGTTCACAGCTGTTGAGTTCAGAAAGATCCAGAATGGATAAAAGACCATTAAAATTATATGCTAAGCTGACAACAGCCAATGATCCAACATTACATATTTATAAAAGCATTTCAACCCTCAGAGAAATTTTGAAGTGAAATTATCTATAAAACATGATAAAGTGAACTGTACATTTAACTATGTGGGCCCGAATAGTATGGAAACAAATGTGTACCCAGTAACTCAGATCCATAAGGGAATGCATCACATATCCTGTGACTATCTACATACTGCAAATAATAATGGTGTACAGGCATTTTTCCATATTATAAAAAGTTTTTACATCTATTTATCATGTTTTATGTTATTTAATTACAGGAGAATTGAAAATAACTCTGTGGGCAGCTACTGACAGGTTATGTATAAAGAGTTGCATGCTGAACTGATTACAAAAAAATGCAATATTAAATACTTTTTATTGTATGCAGGCCTGCAAGGTACTGCAAGTGCTTTATGTGGATCAACTCAGTTTCATATAAGCATCATTTCATTATACTGGAAGAAAAAAACATCGGGACAGTGGAAGTTTTATAAAACTAAACAAAACAAACCGGGACCAGAAATGAGAAAAATCAGTAAAAAGTAGTAAATAGTATTATGATGATGAAACTTTCCAAAATCTTACTAATGTTAATAGTTTAATTCCATTACCCACAGACATTCTTGAATTCATTCACAAATTACTTTAACTATTGTCACTGGTAAGCTTATTAAGCAAACGACTTCATTGACATGAATGTTCATAAATATCCTGAAGCTTATTAGCAAGAAAACAGATATAAAAGACTGAAGGTGACACTGTCAAAAGGGTGCAACAGTAAAGAACTGACTTATTTGTAACTACAGATTCTTTAATTTTTTGTATTTTCATTAAAAACGCCACTAGCTTGTTCCCCTATCCAGGCGTTTTGCTATTTCATACTTCAAATATCTGTATCTGTGCTTACAAACATATCAATTCTTTACCATTGCATCGTTTTGACAACTTCACTTTCAGTTCTTTATATCCATTTTTCCCATGGATAATAAGCTTCAGGGTTACTCAAAATTCATGCAGGTTCAAGATCCGTGCCAACATAGTTGAGGGCAGAAGCTAGTGGATATTAAGAGAAGAATTGGAATGCCCAAGCCTCCAGAAATAAGAGTAAATTATTTACAGACAGACACCTTAGTATACAAAGAAGGACAGTGACTTGGATCATTTTAATTATAGTTGCCAGGAATGGACTTTGTAGAAACAGGAAAAAATATACAGAAGCATTAGGAATGTGAAGTTGCAGAAAATCTGCTACAACATCCTGAGCCGGAAGAAGATAATTTTCCCATTTGGTTGCAGTTGCTGCTCACTGTTAACCCATTGTGATACAGATTTTCTGGACACACAACTTGGTGTTTTTTCAGGCTTTTCACTTTAAATATGTTTTTAGTGACACTTTTACATTTAATTACGTCTCTAATAGTTTTACGTCTCTATATCATGCTAATTTTCTTTCAGCCCAAGATGTTCATAAACACTGCCCAGCTAAGAAATTGAAATTCACAGAAAGAAAAGAAATGCCATGGGTTCAGACGGTATGTGATGTTACTTTAGTGATTACAAAATTGACTCAGATTTACAAAGAACTTGGCAGTATGAGCTCACTTATCAATATGACATGCACCCAATTGCCCTTCTTGCATACACTTGTTTGTTTGGGAGGGTGTCATAAGGCCACTAGATTCCTTCCTCGGGCAAGCTGGCCTCAAACAGTTGTAATGGTCCACAATATTCTGGATACTGACACTGGGGCAGAGTTTACGTCCAAGCTCGTGCCACATATGCTCTGCAGGGAACATATCTAAGGATATTGCTGACTATGGGAGCAGCTAATACCATGCATACAATTGATACATACACATGCCACTGTGTGGATGAGCACTGTTGTGTTGGAAATAACATCACGATACTGTCATACAAGATGTAACACGAGGATTATCGACATCTGAAAGGTTGTTGTTCCGTCACAGTTCCCTCAATCACTATCAACTGCAACCTACAGTCATAACCATTTTCTGGCCATACTGTGCCTTTCCAGAACACTGGAAGAGTGGAATGTCCCCCAAGCTGCCACCACACGTGCTGACAGTGGTCATCGGGGATAGTGCAGAACCGTGATTCAACACTCAACTCTCAACTGCTTCAATCCTGTATATGAACATGAGGACTTAGAGCACAGCAGAAAGGCCTTTTGAAGTACATTGCTTGACACACATTTCCTCAGACAGGTCCAATAATAATTTAAGTTAAATAGTGAAAACAGTTGGAGACTGTGGCTGAAATTCATGACATTATAGTTCAATCCCAAGGAAACATGTACGCCAGGATAGTGCTGTTTCCTCTAAATACACGAGCTACAACAAAAAACTTTGTCGATGACTAATATTGTGTTTTATCAAGAATGAAAACACGTATTACGTGAAGGATAGATAATACTGCGAAGCTACTCACACCACGAGCTTTAACCCACCTCCTACTCCTCCTTTCACCAGGTACACTTCAGGAGACAAGCACACATTTACACAACATAGGCTTTCACAGCGACTGTTCACATTAGTCAAAACTTCTGGACTGGCTTGTGGGAGGACGGCATGGTTGATGAATAAAATTATTTCTGACATTTCATCTCCAACTGAGGTAGACATCTTAAGATTGGTTGGTTTGTGGGGGTTAAAGAGACTAGACTGCTACGGTCATCGGTCCCTTTTTCTAATACTAAAAACACCCACAGAGAATAAGAACAATCAACAAACGAGAGGACAGATGACACAGAACGAGAGAAACTGAGACAAAGACCAGACAAGACGAACTAAAATTGCACGGAGTGTGACGGTGGGTGGCCGACCATAGAAACAGAAAAGGAAAAGCCAACCACCGAGAAACACATTAAAAAAAGCAGACTAAAATCGTAGCCCATAGGCCAGAATCAACACAAAAACACACACATTTACATTAAGCGATAAAATCCCCCTGCCCGAATAAAACGCAAAACAAAGTCCGCTAAGGAACAGTCATCAGTTAAAAGCGCAGAGAGCATTTCAGCCAGCGCAAAAGTCTGCCTGAGCACAGTTAAAAGGGCGCACTCCAACAGAATATGGACCACTGTCAAGGACGCCCCACAATGACAAAGAGGTTGATCCTCACGACACAGGAAATAACTGTGCATCAGTCAGGTGTGGCCAATGCGGAGACAGCAAAGGATGACTGAGTCCCTGCGGTGGATCGCATGGATGACCACCACACAGTCATCGTCTCCTTGTTATGACGGAGATTCTTTGGCATGGGCAGGTTGCGCCAATCACTGTCCCATAAATCTAAAACTTCGTGGCATAATAGTGCCCGCAAATCAGTCGCCGGGAGGCTAATCTCCAGAGATGCTTTACTGGTGGTCTCTTTCGCCAGGCAGTCAACAGTTTCATTGCAAGGTATCCCAAAATGGCCTGGGTTCCAAACAAAGACAACAGATCTGCCGCAACGGGCAAGATTATGCAGGGACAACTGGATAGGAATCACCAGACGAGAACGAGGGAAACACTGGTCGAGAGCTGGTAATCCGCTCGGGTAATCACCACTGATAATGAAGGACTCACCTGAGCAGGAGCGGAGATACTCTAGAGCTCGAAAGATGGTGACCACGTCAGCAGTGTAAAAGCTGAGCCAACCGGCGATGAAAGTTGTTCACAATGGTCCCCTAGAGTTAGGGCATAAAAGACACGACCAGCAACCATCGAACCGTCAGTGTAGACAATGCCAGAGCCGTGATACGTGGCTAAGATGGAATAACAGTGGTGGCGCAAGGCCTCCGGAGGGACTGAGCCCTTCGGGCACTGTGCCAATTACAGCCGAAGGCAAGGGCGAGGCACACACCACGGCAGCATACACTATGTGGTACGATTAGTACACAGACACAATCATTACATTTCATCCATTACCTGATGTGAATTATTTCTGAGGGAAGCTGCAGAAAGCTAATCCCTCAATTGAACCCTTTGTTTGGTATGATTAGTACAGAGACACAATCATTACATTTCTTTTATGGATTTTGTTTGTTGGTATGGTTACTCCAAAGCCTAAATCATTGCATTTCATCCATTACCCTATGTATGGTTACTACAATCATTACATTTCATCCATTACCTGATGTGACATATTTCTGAGGGAAGCTACAGAAAGCTCCTCCCTCATTTGGTTTGTTTGTTGGTATGGTTCCTACAAAATCAGAATCATGGCATTTCATCTATCACCCTATGTGAAATGTTTCTGAGAAAAGCTACTGAAAGGTGCTCACTCATTGGCGTTTGTTTGTGGGTATGGTTACTACAAAGCCAGAATCATCGCATTTCATCTATTACAACATGTTATGTATTTAAGAGAGAAGGTGCAGAAAGCTCCTCCCTCACTTGCATCTGTTTGTTGGAATGATTAGTACAAAGACACAATCCTTATATTTCATCCATTACCTGATGTGAAGTATTTCTGAGGTAAGCTACAGAAAGCTCCTCCCTCATTTGCGTTTGATTGTTGGTATGGTTACTACAAAGATAGAATCATTGCATTTAATCTATTACCCTATGTGAAATATTTCTCAGAAGAGGTACAGAAAGCTCCTCCCTGATTGGTGTTTGTTTGTTGGTATGGTTACTACAAAGCACGAATAATTGCATTTCAGCTATTGTCCTATGTGAAGTATTTCCGAAAGAAGCTGCAAAAAGCTCCTCCCTCACTTGCATCTGTTTGTTGGTATGATTAGTAAACAGACACAATCATTACACTTCATCCATTACCTGATGTGAAGTATGTCTGATCGAAGCTACAGAAAGATTCTCCCTCATTTGCATAAGTTTGTTGGTATGGTTACTTCAAAGCCTGTATCATTGCATTTCATCTATTACACTATAAAACGTATTTCAGAGAGAAGCTTCAGAAAGCTCTTCCCTCACCTGCATCTGTTTGTTGGTATGGTTACTACAAAGCCAGATTCATTGCATTCCACCAATTACAATATGTGATGTATTTCAGAGAGAAGCTGCAGAAAGCTCCTCCCTCACTTGCACCTGTTTGTTGGTATGATTAGTACACAGACACAATCATTACATTTCATCCATTACCTGATGTGAATTATTTCTGAGGGAAGCTGCAGAAAGCTAATCCCTCAATTGAATCCCTTTGTTCGGTATGATTAGTACAGAGACACAATCATTACGTTTCCTTTATGGATTTTGTTTGTTGGTATGGTTACCCCAAAGCCTAAATCATAGCATTTCATCCATTACCCTATGTATGGTTACTACAGTCATTACATTTCAACCATTATCTGATGTGAAATATTTCTGAGGTAAGTTACAGAAAGCTCCTCCCTCATTTGCGTTTGTTTGTTGGTATGGTTACTACAAAACCTGAATCATCGCATTTCATCTATTACCCTATGTGAAGTATTTCTGAGGAGAGCTACAGAAAGCTCCTCCCTCATTTGTGTTGTTTGTTGGTATGGGTACTACAAATTCAGAATCAATGTATTTCATCCATTACCCTATGTGATGTATTTCAGAGTGAAGCTGCAGAAAGCAACTCCCTCAACTGCATCTGATTTTTTGTATGATTAGTACACAGACACAATCATTACATTTCATCCATTTCCTGATGTTAAGTATTTCTGTGGGAAGCTACAGAAAGCTCCTTCCTCATTTGCATTTGCTTGTTGGTATGGTTACTACAAAGTAATAATCATTGCATTTCACCCATTACCCTATGTGATGTGTTTCACAGAGAAGCTGCAGAAAGCTCTTCCCTCACCTGCATCAGTTTGTTGGTATGATTAGTACACAGACACGATTATTACATTTCATCCATTACCTGATGTGAAGTATTTCTGAGGGAAGCTACAGAAAGTTGCCCCATAATTTGCGTTTGTTTGTTAGTATTGTTACTACAAAGCCAGAATAAACACACTTCATCTATTACCCTATGTGAAGTATTTCTGAGAAAAGCTACAGAAAGCTTCTCCCTCATTTGCCTTAGTTTGTTGGGATGGTTATTACAAAGCCAAAATCATTGTATTTCATTATTTACCCGATGTGGTGTATTTCGGATAGAAGCTACGGAGAGCTCCTCCCTCACTTGCATCTGTTTATTGATATGATTGGTACACCATCACAGTCTTTATATTTAATCCATCACCTGATGTGAAGTATTTCTGAGGGAAGCTACTGAAAGCTCCTCCCTCATTGGCGTGCATTTGTTGGTAAGTTTACTACTAAGCCAGAATCATTGCATTTTACCTATTACCCAATGTGATGTATTACAGAGAGAAGCTGCAGAAAGCTCCTCCCTCACATGCATTTGTTTGTTGGTATGATTAGTACACTGACACAATCCTTACATTTCATCCATTAGCTGATGTTGAGTTCTTCTGAGGGAAGCTACAGAAAGGTCCTCCCTCATTTAGGTTTGTTTGTTGGTATGGTTACTACAAAACCAGAATCAACGCGTTTCATCTATTTCCCTATGTGATGTATTTCAGAGAGAAGCTGCTGAAAGCTCCTTCCTCACTTACATCTGTTTGTTGCTATGATTAGTACATAGACACAATCATTACATTTCATCCATTACCTGATGTGAATTATTTCTGACGGAAGCTACAAAAAGCTCCTCCCTTATTTGCGTTTGTTTGTTGGTATGGTTCTACAATGCCGAACCGTCACATTTCATCTATTACCCCATGAGATGTATTTCATAGAGAAGCTGCAGAAACGTAGTGCCTCATTTGCGTTTGTTTGTTGTTATGGTTACTACAAAGCCATAATCATCACATTTCATCTATTACTCTATGTGAAGTATTTCTGAGAAAAGCTACAGAAAGCTCCCCCTCGTTTTGGTTTGATTGTTGGTATGGTTACTACAAAGCCAGAATAATTGCATTTCATGCATTACCCTTTGGGATTTATTTCAGACACAGGCTGCAGGAAGCTCCGCCCTCATTTGTGTTTGACTGTTGGTATGGTTACTACAAAGCCAGAATCATTGCATTTCATCCATTACCCTCTGAAATGTATTTCAGAGAAAAGGTACGGGAAACTCCTCCTTCACTTGCATCTGTTTGTTGGTATGATTAGTACACAGACACAATCATTACATTTCCTCCATTACCTGATGTGAAGTAGTTCTGAGGGAAGCTACAGTAAGCTCTTCTCTCATTTGCATTGTTTGTTGCTATGGTTACTACAAAGCCAGAATCATTAAAATTACCCTACCCGAAGTATTTCAGAGAGAACCTGCGGAAAGCTCCTCAGTCACCTGCATCTGCTTTGTGGTATGATTAGTACACAGACACAATCATTACATTTCATCCATTGCCTAATGTGAAGTATTTAAGAGAGAAGCCACCGAAAGCTACTCCCCCATTTGCGTCACTTTGTTGGTATGGTTACTTCAAAGCCAGAATCATTGAATTTCTTCCACTACACTATGTGAAGTATTTCTGAGAGAAGCTGCAGAACACTCCTCCGTCACTTGCATCTGTTTCTTGGTATGATTAATACACAGTCACAATCATTAGATTTCATCCATTACCTGATGTGAAATATTTCTGAGAGAATCTACAGAAAGTTCCTCCCTCATTTGCATTTGTTTGCTAATATGGTTACTTCAAAGCCAGAATAACCGCATTTTATCTAATGCTCTATGTGAACTTATTCTGAGGGAAGCTGCAGATCGCTGTTCCATCACTTGCATCTGATTCTTGGTAAGATTAGTGCACAGACACATTCAGTACATTTCATCCATTACCTAATGTGAATTATTTCTGTTGGTAGGTACAGAAAGCTCCTCCCTCATTTGTGTCTTTTGTTGGTATGGTTACTACAAAACCAGAATCATCCCATTTCATTTTTACCCTATGTGAAGTATTTCAGAGAGAAGCTGCAGAAAGCTCCTCCCTCACTTGCATATGTTTGTTGGTATGATTAGTACACAGACACAATCATTACATTTCATCCATTACCTGATGTGAAGTATTTCTGAGGGAAACTACAGAAAGCTCCTCCCTCATTTGCGTTTCTTTGTTGGTATGGTTACTAGAAAGCCAGGATCATCACATTTCATCCGTTACCTTAAGTGAAGTATTTCTGAGAGAAAGCTGCTGGAAGATCCTCCAAAACTTGCATCTCTGTTTTGGTATGATTAGTACACAGAAACGATCATTATATTTCATCCATTAACTGATGTGAGGTATTTATTATAGAAGCCACTGAAAGCTCCTCCCTTAATTGCGTCTCTTTTTTGGTATGGTTACTGCAAAGCCAGAATAATCACATTTCATTCATTACCCTATGTGGAGTTTTTCAGAGAGAAGCTGCAGGAAGCTCCTCCCTTACTTGCTTTTGTTTGTTGGTATGATTAGTACACAGACACAATCATTACATTTCATCCATTACCTGATGTGAAGTTTTTATGGGAGAAGCCAAAGAAAGCTCCTCCCTCACTTGCGTCTCTTTGTTGGTATGGTTACTAGAAAGTCAGAATAATCTTTTTCATCCATTACCCTATGTTAAGTATTTCAGAGGGAAGCTGCAGAAAGGTCCTCCCTCACTTGCATCTCTTTGTTGGAATGATTAGTACACAGACACAATCATTGCATTTCATCCATTACCCGATGTGAAGCATAAAAGAGAAGCTGCAGGAAGCTCCTCCCTCATAGGCATCTCTCTGATGTTAGGGTTCCTACAAAGCCAGAATCATCGTATTTCATCCATACCCGATGTGAAACATTTCTGAGAGAAGCTACAGAAAGTTCCTCTCTCCTTTGCATGTCTTTCTTGGTATAGTTACTATGAAGCCAGAATCATTGCACTTCACCCTTCACCCTATAGGCAGTATTTCTGAGAGAAGCTGAAGAAAGCTTTTCACTCATTTGCATCTCTTTGTTGGTATGGTTACTACAAAGCCAGAATCATCGTGTTTCATCAATTTCCCTATTTGAAGTATTTCTGAGAGATGCTGCAGTAAGCTCCTCCCTCATAGGCATATCTTTGTTGGTAAGGTTATTACAAAGTCAGATTCATCGCAATTCGTCCATTACACTGTTGTTGTTGTGGTCTTCCGTCCTGAGACTGGTTTGATGCACCTCTCCCTGCTACTCTATCATGTGCAAGCTTCTTCATCTCCCAGTACCTACTGCAACCTACATCCTTCTGAGTCTGCTTGGTGTATTCATCTCTTGGTCTCCCTCTACGATTTTTACCCTCCACACTGGCCTCCAATACTAAATTGACGATCTCTTGATGCCTCAGAACATGTCCTACCAACCGATTCCTTCTTCTGGTCAAGTTGTGCCACAAACTTTTCTTCTCCCCACACCTATTCAATATCTCCTCATTAGTTATATGATCTACATATCTAATCTTCAGCATTCTTCTTTAGCACCGCATTTAGAAAACTTGCATCCTCTTCTTGTTCAAACAAGTTATCGTCCATGTTTCACTTCCATACATGGCTACACTCCATACAAATACTTTCAGAAATGACTTCCTGTCACTTAAATCTATACTCAATGCTAACAAATTTATCTTCTTCAGAAATGCCTTCCTTACCATTGCCAGTCTACATATTATATCCTCTCTACTTTGACCATCATCAGTTATTTTGCTTCCAAATAGCAAAACACCTTTACTACTTTAAGTGTCTCATTTCCTAATCTAATTGCCTCAGCATCACCCAACTTAATTCGAGTACATTTCCTTTTCCTCATTTTGCTTTTGTTGATGTTCATCTTATATACTCCTTTCAAGACACTCTCCATTCCATTCAACTGCTCTTCCAAGTCCTTTGCTGTCTCTGACAGAATTACAATGTCATCGGCAAATCTCAAAGTTTTTATTTCTTCCTCATGGATTTTAATACCTACTCTGAATTTTTATTTTGTTTCCTTTACTGCCTGCTTAATATACAGATTGAATAACATCAGTGAGAGGCTACAACCCTGTCTCACTCCCTTCCCAACCACTGCTACTATTTCATGCCCCTCGACTCTTATGGCTGCCATCTGGTTTCTGTACAAATCGCAAATAGCCTTTCGCTCCCTGCCACCTTTAGAATTTGAAAGAGAGTGTTCCAATCAACATTGTCAAAAGCTTTCTCTAAGTCTACAACTGCGAGAAACATAGGTTTGCCTTTCCTTAATCTTTCTTCTAAGATAAGTCGTAAGGTCAGTATTGCCTCATGTGTTCCAGTATTTCTACAGAATCCAAACTGATCATCCCTGAAGTCAGCTTCTACTATTTTTTCCATTCGTCTGTAAAGAAATCGTGTTAGTATTTTGCAGCTGTTGCTTATTAAAGTGATTGTTCAGTAATTTTCACATCTGTCAACACCTGGTTTCTTTGGGATTGGAATTATTATATTCTTCTTGAAGTCTGAGGGTATTTCGCCTGTTTCATATATCTTGCTCACCAGATGGTAAGAGTTTTGTCAGGACTGGCTCTCCCGAGGCTGTCAGTAGTTCCAATGGAATGTTGTCTACTCTGGGGGCCTCGTTTCGACCCAGGTCTTTCAATGCTCTGTCAAACTCTTCACACAGTATCCTATCTCCCATTTTATCTTCATCTACATCCTCTTCCATTTCCATAATATTGTCCCCAAGTGCATCACCCTTGTATAGACTCTCTATATACTCATTCTACCTTTCTGCTTTCCCTTCTTTGCTTAGAACTGGGTCTCCATCTGAGCTCTTGATGTTCATACAAGTCGTTCTCTTATCTCCAAAGGTCTCTTTAATTTTCCTGTAGGCAGTATCTATCTTACCCCTAGTGAGATAAGCTTCTATATCCTTACATTTGTCCTCTAGCCATCCCTGCTTAGCCATTTTGTACTTCCTGTCGATCTGTTTGTTGAGATGTTTGATTTCCTTTTTGCCTGCTTCAGTTATTGCATTTTTATATTTTCTCCTTTCATCAATTAAATTTAATATTTCTTCTGTCACCCAAGGATTTCTAGCAGCCCTCGTATTTTTACCTACTTGATCCTCTGCTGCCTTCACTACTTAATCTCTCAAAGCTAGCCATTCTTCTTCTACTGTATTTCTTTCCCCCTTTCCTGTCAATTGTTCCCTTATGCTCTCCGTGAAACTCTTTACAACCTCTGGTTCTTTCAGTTTATCCAGGTCCCATCTCCATAAATTCGCAACTTTTTGCAGTTTCTTCAGTTTTAATCTACAGGTCATAACCATTAGATTGTGGTCAGAGTCCACCTCTGCCCCTGGAAATGTCTTACAATTTAAAACCTGGTTCCAAAATGTCTGTCTTACCATTATATAATCTATCTGATACCTTTTAGTATCTCCAGGGTTCTTCCATGTATACAACCTTCTTTCATGATTCTTAAACCAAGTGTTAGCTATGATTAAGTTGGACTCTGTGCAAAATTCTACCAAGCCCCAATCCATATCCACTTACTATGTTTCCTTCTCTCCCTTTACCTACACTCGAATTCCAGTCACCCATGACTATTAAATTTTCACCTCTCTTCACTATCTGAATAACTTCTTTTATCTCATCATACATTTCTTCAATTTAGTCATCATCTGCAGAGCTAGTTGGCCTATAAACTTGTACTACTGTAGTAGCTGTGGGATTCGCATCTATCTTGGCCACAATAATGCTATCACTATGCAGTTTGTAGTAGCCTAACCGCATTTATATTTTCCTACTCATTATTAAACCTACTCCTGCATTACCTCTATTTGATTTTGTGTTTATAGCCCTGTAGTCACCTGACCAAAAGTCTTGTTCCTCCTGCCACCGAACTTCACCAATTTTCTAACCTACCTGCTAGATTAAGGGATCTGACATTCCATGCTCCGATCCGTAGAACACCAGTTTTCTTTCTCCTGATAACGACATCCTCTTCAGTAGTCCCCGTCCGGAGATCCAATTGGTTGACTATTTTACCTCTGGAATATTTTACCCAAGAGGACCCCATCATCATTTAATCAATCAGTAAAGCTGCATGCCGTCAGGAAGTTTTCCCTTGCTTTCAGCCGTTCACAGTGCCAGCACAGCAAGGCCGTTTTGGTTATTGTTACAAGGCCAGATCAGTCAATCATCCAGACTGTTGCCCTTGCAGCTACTGAAAAGGCTGCTGCCCCTCTTCAGAAACCACACATTTGTCTGGCCTCTCAACAAATACCCCTTCGTTGTGGTTGCACCTACGGTATGCCTATCTGTATCACAGAGACACGCAAGTCTCCCCACGATTGGCAAGGTCCATTGTTCATGGGGTGTCCATTAAACAATGTGTAGTATTTCTGAAAGAAGGTAAAGAAAGCTTTTCCCTCATTTGTGACTGTTTGTTGGTATAATTACTACAGAGGCCAGAATATTCGCATTTCATCTATTACCCCAATTGAAGTATTTCAGAGAGAAGCTGCAGGAAGCTCTCCCCTCATACGCGTACATTTGTTGGTAATGTTACTACAAAGCCAGGATCATCGCAATTCATCCATTACCTTATGTGAAGTAATTCTGAGAGAAGCTACAGAAAGCCCTTCTCTTATTTGCAATTCTTTGTTTGTATGATTACTACACAGACAGCATCATCACATTTCATTTATTACCTGATGTGGTGTATATAAGAGAAGCTACAGAAAGCTCCTCCCTCATTTACATCTGTTTGTTGGTATGATTACTACACAGACAGAATCATCACATTTCATCCATTACCTGATGTGAGGTATATAAAAGAAATTACAGAAAGCTCGTCCCTCACTTCTGTTTCTTTGTTGGTATGGTTACTACAAAGCCAGAATCATCGCATTTCATCCCTTACCCTATGTGAACTATTTCTGAGAGGAGCTGCAGAAAGCTCCTCCCTCAAAGGCGTGTCGTTGTTGGTAAGGTTATTACAAAGTCAGAATGATCGCATTTTATCCATTACACTTCGTAAAGTATTTCTGAGAGGAGCTGCAGAATGCGCTTGCCTCATAGGTGTCTCTTTATTGGAGAAGTTACTACAAAGCCAGAATCATCACATTTTGTCCTTTACCCTATGTGAAATTTTTTAAGGGAAGCTACAGAAAGCTCCTCCCTCATTTGCCTCTCTCTGTTGGTCCGGTTACTACAAAGCCAGAATCAATGCATTCCATCCATTACCCTATGTGAAGCATTTCTGTGAGAAACTGCAGAAGGCTCATCCCCCATTGGCGTCTGTTTGTTGGTATGGTTACTACAAAGCCAGATTCATCGCATTTCATCCATCACACTATGTGAAGTATTTCTGAGAGGAGCTACAGAAAGCTAATCTCTCATTCTTCTCTTTGTTAGTAATTTTACTACAAAGCCAGAATCATTGAATTTTATCCATTACTTTAAGTGAAGTATTTCTGAAAGAAGTTACACGGCATCTAAGTGTGAACCCATGTCTATGGTCCACTGAGTCTTATGGATGATTAGCAAGAGCTGGGTTTCACATGGCCATCTTTTTCAAAACAAATGCTGATTCCTACAGAGTAGGTTGGTAGTCTCCAGAAAACTCATTATACTATAACATAATTCATGTTCCAAAGTTCTACAACTAATCAACATTAGAGATATAGGTCTATAGTTCTGCACATCTGTTTGAAGTCCCTTCTTGAAAATGGGGAAGACCATGCCATTTTCCAATCCTTTGGAATGCTATGCTCTTCTAGAGACCTACGGTACACTGCTACAAGAAGAGGGCTATGTTCCATAGTGTGCTCTGTGTAAAATCGAACTGGTATCCCTTCAGGTCCAGTGGGCTTTCCTCTTTTGAGTGATTTTAATTTTTTCTCTATCACTCTGTCGTCTATTTCGGTATCTACCCTTTTGTCATCTGTGGTGTCAGGACATTTTGTTTTGATCCACCTATCGCTTTGACATAAGACCAAAATTTCTTAAATTTTCTGCCAAGTCAGTACATAGAACATTACTTTTGAATTCATTAAGTGCCTCTCACATAGCCCTCCTCACACTACATTTCACTTCGCATAATTTTTGTTTGTCTGCAAGGCTTTGGATATGTTTATGTTTGTTGTGAAGTTCCCTTTGCTTCCGCAGCAGTTTTCTAACTCGGTTGATGTACCATGGTGGCTCTTTTCCATCTCTTACGATCTTGCTTGGCACACACTCATCTAACGCATATTGTACGATGGTTTTGACCTTGTCCACTGATCCTCAACACTATCTGTACTTGAGACAAAACTTTTGTGTTGAGCTGTCAGGTACTCTGTAATCTGCTTTTTGTCACTTTTGCTAAACAGAAAAATCTTCCTCCCTTTTTTAATTTTTCTATTTATGGCTGAAATCATCGATGCAGTAACTGCTTTATGATTGCTGATTCCCTGTTCTGGATTCACTGTTTCAAATAGTTCAGGTAATTTTGTCACCAGAAGGTCTAATATGTTATCGCCACGAGTTGGTTCTCTGTTTAACTGCTCAAGGTATTTTTCAGATAAAGCACTTAAAAAAAAAAATTCACTGGATTCTTTGTCCTTGCCACCCGTTGTGAACGTTTGAGTCTCCCAGTCTATATCTGGCAAATTAAAATCTCCACCGTGAACTATAACATGGTGGAGAAATCTGCTCAAAATATTTTCCAAATTATCCTTCAGGTGCTCAGCGACAGCAGCTGATGAGCCAGGGGGCCTATAGAGACATCCATAGGACTGTTGCTATACACAATATACATAAATGACCTTGTGGATGACATCAGAAGTTAACTGAGGCTTTTTGCAGATGATGCTGTGGTGTATTGAGAGGTTGTAACAACGGAAAATTGTACTGAACTGCAGGAGGATCTGCAGCGAATTAACGCATGGTGCAGGAAATGGCAATTCAGTCTCAATGTAGACAAGTGTAATGTGCTGTGAATTCACTGAAAGATAGATCCCTTATCATTTATCTACAAAATAGCAGGTCAGCAACTGGAAGCAGTTAATTCCATAAATTATCTGGGAGTACGCAGTAGGAGTGATTTAAAATGGAATGATCATATAAAGTTGATCGTCAGTAAAGCATATGCCAGACTGAGATACGTTGGAAGAATCCTAAGGAAATGCAATCCGAAAACAAAGGAAGTAGGTTACAGTACACTTGTTCGCCCACTGCTTGAATACTGCTCAGCAGCGTGGGATCCGTACCAGATAGGGTTGATAGAAGAGATAGGGAAGATCCAACGGAGAGCAGCGCACTTCGTTACAGGATGATTTAGTAATCTCGAAAGGTTTACGGAGATGATAGACTAACTCTAGTGGAAGACTCTGCAGGAGAGTACTCGGTACGGGCTTTTGTTAAAGTTTCGAGAACATACCTTCACTGAAGAGTCAAGCATTATATTGCTACTTCCTACATGTACCTCGCAGAGAGACCATGGCTACAAAATCAGAGATTAGAGCAAACACAGAAGCATACCGACAATACATCTTTCAATGAACAATACGAGACTGGAATAGAAGGGAGAACCGATAGAGGTACTCAGGGTACCCTCCAAAAACACACAGTCAGGTCTCTTGCGGAGTATGGATGTAGATGTAGATGCAGATGTAGAAGCTGCAGAAAGCTCCTCCATCATTTGCGTCTCTTTGTTGGTATGATTACTACAAAGCCAGAATCATCGCATTTGATCCATTACCATATGTGAATTATTTCTGAAAGAAGCTGCAGAAAGCCCCTCCTGCAGCAGCATATCTATATTGGTATGATTATTACAAAGCAAGAATTATTGCATTTCATCCATTACCCTATGTGAATTATTTCTGAAAGGAGTTCCATAAAGCTCCTGCTACATCAGTGTCTTTATGGTCGTATATTTAATACAAAGCTAGAATCATCCCATTTCATTCATCACACTATGTGAAATATTTCTGAAAGAAGTTGCAGAAAGCTCCTCCCACAGCAGCATCTCTTTGTTGGTATGATTACCACAAAGCCAGAATCAACACATTTCATACATTATCCTATGTGAATTATTGCTGAAAGAAGATGCAGAAGGCTTCACTCGCAGCACCACCTGTTTCTTGGTATGGTTACTACAAAGCTAGAAACATCGCATTTCATCCATTACACTAAGTGAATTATTTATGAATGAAGCAGCAGAAAGTTCCTTCCACAGTAGCGTCTCCTTGCTTGTATGATTCCTACAAAGCCAGATTCATGGCATTTAATCCATTAGCATATGTGATTTATTTTTGAAAGGAGCTGCAAAAAGCTCCTCACATAGCAGCTTCTTTTTGTTCATATGATTACTACAAAGCCAGAATCATTCCATTTCATTCATTACCATATGTGTATTATTTCTGAAAAGAGGTGCAGAAATATCCTTCCACAGCAGTTTCTCTTTTTTCATCAGATTACTACAAAGCCAGAATCATCAAATTTCATCCATTACACTATGTGAATTATTTCTGAAAGGAGCTGCAGAAAAGCTCCTAGCACAGCAGCGTCTCTTTCTTCGTCTGATTACTACAAAGCCACAATCATCGAATTTCATCCATTACCCTATGTGAATTATTTCTGAAAGGAGCTGCAGAAAAGCTCCTAGCACAGCAGCATCTTTTTGTTCATATGATTACTACAAAGCCAGAATCACGCATTTCTTCCAGTACCCTATGTGAATTATTTCTGAAAGAAGCTGCTGTCCCTCCTCCGGCAGCAGTGTCTATTTGTTGGTATGATTACCACAAAGCCAGAATCATCACATTTCATCCCTTATCCTATGTGAATTATTTCTGAAAGAAGCTGCAGAAGGCTTCTCCCACCTCACCACCTCTCTGTTGTTATGATTACTACAAAGCTAGAATCATCCTATTTCATCTATTACCCTAAGTGAATTATTTCTGAATGATGCTGCAGAAATCTCCTCCTGCAGCAGCATCTCTTTGTTGCTATGATTACTACAATGCCAGAATCATCGCATTTCATCCATTACCCTATGTGAATTATTTCTCAAAGAAGTTACAGAAAGCGTCTCCCACAGCTGCGTCTTTTTCTCCGTATGATTATTACAAAGCCAAAATCATCCAATTTCATCCATTACTGTATGTGGTTATTTTATGAAAGAAGCTGCAGAAAGCTCCTCTGGCAGCAGCATCTGTTTGTTGGTATCATTACAACAAAGCCAGAATTGTCACATTTCATCCATAACCGTATCTGATCTATTTCTAAAAGAAGCTGCAGAAAGCTCCTCAGGCTGCAGCGTCACATTGTTCTTATGATTACTGCAAAGTGAGAAACATCCCATTTCATCCATCATGCTGTGTGAATTATTTCTGAAAGAAGTTGCAGAAATCTCCTCCCACAGCACCGTGTCTTTGTTGGTATGATTACTACGAAGCCATAATCATCTCATTTCATCCATAAGACTATGTGAATTATTTCTCACAGGCAGTGCCAAAAGAACCTCCCACTGCAGCGTCACATTGTTGGTATGATTACTCCAAAACCAGAATCAAAACATTTCATCCATTACACTACGTGCATTTTCTCTGAAAGAAGCTACAGAAAGCTCCACCCATATTTGCGTTACTTTGTTGGTGTCATTACTACAAAGTCAGAATCATCAATTTTTATCTATTACACTATGTGAATTACTTCTGAAAAAAGCTGCAAAATGTTCCACCCAGAACGGCGTCACTCTGTTGGTATGATTAATACAAATCCTCAATTACAACATTTCATCTGTTACCCTATTTGAATTTTTTCCGGAAGAAGCTCCAGAAAACGCCTCTCACATTTGCATTGTTTCTTGGTATGATTACTACAAAGTGAGAATCATTGCATTTCTTTGATTACCCTATGTGAATTATTTCTGAAAGGAGCTGCAGAAAGGTCCTGCCGCAATTGTGTCACTTTGTTGCTATGATTACAACAATGCCAGAATCATTTCATTTCATCCATTACCCTATGAGAATTATTTCTAAATTATGCTACAAAGAGCTCCTCCCACACTTGCGTAACACTACAAAGCCAGAATCATTACATTTCATCAATTACACCATGCGAATTACTTCTGAAAGAAGCTGCAGAAAGCTCCTCCCACATTCGCATCACTTTGTTGGTACGATTACTACAAAGCCAGAGTCATTGAATTTCATGAATAACCCTATGCGAATTATTTCTGAATGATGCTGCAGAAAGCTAATCCCACATTTGTGTCACATTGTTGACTTGAGTACTACACAGAAATTATCATTGCAGTTTAATCCTTTACCCTATGTGAATTAATTCTGAAAGAAGCTGCAGAAAGCTCCTCCCACAGCAGACACACTTTTGTTGGTATCTTTACTACAAAGCTAGAATCATCGCATTCCACCCATTACACTGTGAGAATTATTTCTGAAAGAAGCTGCAGAAAGCTCTTCCCACATTTGCATCACTTTGTTGGTATGATTACTACAAAGCCAGAATCATCGCATTTCATGCATTGCCATATGTGATTTTTTTTTTTTTTTTTTTTTTTTTTTTCAAGAGAATCAGCAGAACGCTCATACCACAGCAGCTTCACATTGTTGGTATGATTCCAAAAAAGCCAGAATCATTGCATATTATCCATTACACTACCTGAAATATTTCTGAGAGGAGCTGCAGAAAGCTCCATTCACACTACTACACTTTGATCCTACAGTTACTACAAAGACAGAATCATCACATTTCATCCATTACCCTATGAGTATTATTTCTGAAAGGAACTGCAGGGAGCTCCTACCACACTGCTATCACTTTCATGGTATAGTTACCACAAGGCCAGAATCTTCCGATTTCATCCACTACCATACGTTAATTATTGCTGAAACGAATTGCTTGTAGCTCTGCTCACAGTACTGTCACTTTGTTGGTACAGTTTCTACAAGGCCACATTCATCGCATTTCATCCATAACCCTGTGGAAATTATTTCTGAAAGAAGCTGCAGAAAGATTCTCTCACATTACTATCACATTGGTGGTTCAGTTGTGATCTATTTCTGAAGGAAGCTGCAAAAGCACCTCTCTCAGTACTGTTACTTTGTTTGAAATTTTACACAAAGCAATACTACTACTACTACTACTACTACTACTACTACTACTACTGCGTGATCAGGCCCAGTAGACCACACACATCTACAAGTTTCCTCCTCCACTGTATTCTGTCCAATGCTGCTATCTGCCATTCGTCCACATCTATTGACACTTGGATTAAATCTTCATGGGGTCCACCCCTCCAATTGTTCTTGGGTCTCCCTGGCAGTCTCTTTCCTGTAGGTGTGATCCTCCATCCAAGCTACAATGTCGGCCCACTGCATTTGTTTGGCTTTCAGGGTACCTGCTATGTTGGGCCGCTGGTATAGTTCCTCAAGCTCTTCGTTGTATCTGATCCTCCATTCCCCAGTATCTGCATCCAGAACTGTACCAAAAATCTTCCGAAGCACTTTTCTCTCAAAAACAAGGAGCTTATGGAAGCCCTGTTTCCGGATACTCCATGTCTCACAGCCATATAGAACAAGAGGCTGGATAAATGTTTTGTACGGTTGAATCTTGAACTGTCTGGAGAGATATTTCTACCAAAGCAGTTGTGCTAGGCTGTGGAAAGATCGGTTTCCTGCTTGTATTCTGGCATTGATCTCTACATCACATGATGAGTTCACAGTGGAAAGTGCCCCTAGCTATTTGAATTCTTGCACTCTCTTGTAGGAAAGGTCCGCAACAAGCAACAAGCATTGCATTCTATCGATAACCCTATGAAGATTATTTCTGAAAGAAGCTGACAAAAGCTCCTCTCAAATTACTATCCCTTTGTTGGTATAGTTACAAAAAAGCCACAATCATCGCATTTCATCTTTAACACTATGATAATTATTTCTGGAAGAAGCTCCAGAAAGCTCCTCTCACACTACAATCACTTTCATGGTTAGTTACTACAAAGCCACAGTCGTCTCATTTCAGCCATAACACTATGTGAATTATTTCTGGATGAAACTGCAGAAAGCTCCTCTCACACTACAATCACTTTCTTGGTGTAGTTACCATAAAGCCAGAATCATCACATTTCATTCATAATACTTTGTGAATTATTTCTGAAAGAATCTGCAGTAAGATCCTCTTCCTTAACAATCAATCTGTTCATATAGCTACTACAAAGCAACAATCATTGCATTTAATTTGTAACGTCATGTGAATTATTTCTGAAAGAAGCCACAGAACGCTCCCCTCAAAATACTATAAACCTTGATGGTGTAGTTACTACAAAGCCACAATTATTGCATTTGATTCATAGCATGCTGTGAAATATGTCTGAAAGAATCTGCAAAAAGTTCCATTCACTCTAGAACCAAAGTGTTGGTATAGTTATTAAAAAGTGACAATCATTGCACTACACTCATAATGGTATGTGAATTATTTCTGAAAGAAGCTGCAGAAAGCTCACAATACTATCATCTTGTCGGTATAGTAACTACAAAGTCATATCCATAGCATTTTATGCATAACCCTATGTGAATTATTTCTGAAAGACGCTGCACAAAGGTACTCTCACTGTAGAATCATTTTGTTGCTATAGCTACAACAAAACCACATACAGGGCATCTCACCCATAACACTATGAGATTTATTTCTTAAAGAAGCTGCAGGAAGATTCCCTCACAATACTATCACTTTGTTGTTATAGTTACTGAAGACATACAACCATTGCATTTTATCCATAACCATATGTGTATTATTTCTGAAAGAAGGTGCAGCAAGCTCCTCTCACTCAAGTATCAATCTGTTGGTATAGCTATTACAAAGCCACAATCCTAGCATTTCATCCATAAGCCTATGTGATTTATTCCTGAAAGAAGCCGCAGAAAGCTCCCCTCACAATACTATCACTTTTCCAGTATAATTACTAATGAGCCACAATCATCTCATCTCATTCGTAGTCCTATGTGAATTATTTCCAAAAGAAACTGTAAAAAGCTTTCCGACCAATACCACGAGTTTTGGTACAGTTACTAAAAAGCCACAATCATTGCATTTCATTCATAGTCATATGTGAATTATTTCTGAAAGGAGCTTGAGAAAACTCCCCTCACAATACTATGATCCTGTTGGTATAGTTACTACAAAGCCACAATCATCACACTTCATCCAAAACCCTATGTGAATTATTTCTGAAAAAAGCTCCAGCAAGCTCCTCTCACTCTATTACATTGTGTTGGTATGGTTACTACAAAGCAACAGTCATCCCATTTCATCCATAATCCTAAGTGCTTTATGCTACAGAAGCTGCACAAAGCCCCCTCACAATACAATCATTTTGTTGGTTTCCTGAATGAGATTTTCACTCTGCAGCAGTGTGTGCATTGATATGAAACTTCCTGGCAGATTAAAACTGTTCTGGAAACATCCCCCAGGCTGTGGCTAAGCCATATCTCCGCAGTATCCTTTCTTTCAGGAGTGCTAGTTCTGCAAGGTTCACAGGAGAGCTTCTGTAAAGTTTGGAAGATAGGAGACGAGATACTGGCAGAAGTAAAGCTGTGAGGACCTGTATCTTCATTAGGGTGATCCCCATATGCATCTGCTTCCCACTTACTTACTGTTTTTAGAGTGTCATATGCCTGTAACGCTACCAGGTGGCATCCGACATCACAGTTGGCAGTGGTCATAATGTTTTGGCTCCTCGGTGTATAGGGGATCTATACAAGGGAGATATAACTGAGGGCAACATCATACAAATAGTAGAAGAGACAGATGAAGATAACAAGGGAGATATACTGTGAGAAGCATTTGACTGAGCACTGAAGACTCACACTGAAACAAGGAAACAAGTACCCAGGGGTAGACAACATTCTGTCAAAACTACCGATAGCATTGGGAGAGACAACAATGACAAAATTATTCCATTTGCTGTGCTAGATGTACGAAACTGGTGAAATATCCACAAATTTCACTAAGAATGTATTAATTTCACTTCCAAAGAAATAAGGTGCTGAGAAGTGTGAATATTCCCAAACTGCCAGTTTAGGAATTTGTCGTTGCAGAATACAAACACAAATTCTTTATAAAAGGACCAAAAAGCAGCAGATACTGACTTCATAGAAGATAACTTTGGATTCTGGAGTAATGTAGGACCACATGTGACAATACTGACCCTACAACTTATCTTAGAAGATGCATTAAGGAAAGGCAAACCTATGTTTCTACCATTTGTAGACTTAGAGAAAGCTTTTGACAATGTTGACTGGAATACTCTCCTTCAAATTATGAAGCAGGGATCAAATACAGGAAGTGAAACACTATTTAAAATTTTTACAGAACCAGATGGCAGCTATAACAGTTGAGGGGCATGAAAGGGAAGAAGTGGTTGGGGAGCAAGTGACACAGGGTTGTAGCCTATACGTGACGTTATTCAAACTGTATATTGGGCAACCAGTAAAAGAAACAAAAGAAAAGTTCAGAATAGGAATTAAAATACATGGAGAAGAAATAAAAACATTGAGGTTTGCTGACAACATTGTAATTCTGTCAGAGACAGCAAAGGACCTGCAAGAGCAGTTGCACGGAATGGACAGTTCTTGAAAGGAAGATATGATATGAACATAAACAAAAGCAAAAGAAGATAATGGAATGTAGTCAAATTAAATCAGGTGATGTGAGGGAATTAGATTAATGAATGAGACACTTAAAGATGATGATTTTTGCTATTTGGGCAGCAAAATCGCTAATGATGTTCAAGGTAGAGATGATATAAAATCTAGGCAGACAATGGAGAGGAAAGTGTTTCTGAAGAAGAGAAATTTTGGAGCATTGAATATAAACTTAGGTTGTAGAGTAATTGCACTTTATGCAAGACACCTTTGTAGCTTTGTTTTCAGTGAGACATTTTTCAGCACTTTTTTTTGCTATCTTCAGATGGTACAGAAAATGCTGAAACAGGTTTGTGTGAAAACACAGCTATGAACATGCCCGAAAAAAAGAGAGGGGAAATTTCTCTCTAATTTTCTTAGACACAGAAATAGAGACAACTGAAATATTCACAACATGGAACTGCAATATTCACAACATGTTTGTAGATTTAGGTGTTACAAAGATTTTTCTGGAAACATTTGTATTGATTGTTGGCTTATACGAAGTGAAACATGGATATCAAACAGCTTAGACAGGATGAGAATAGAAGCTTCTGAAATGTGGTGCTACAGATGTATGCTGAACATAAGATGGGTGAATGGACTTGGAGAGAAAAGAAATTTCCTACACAAGCTGACTAAAAGAAAGGATTAGTGGACAGGATGCATTCTAAGATGTTAACGGATCACTAGTTTAGCACTGGAGAGAAGTGTGGAGCAGTGGCACCACACCAGTATCGTATATTAAGATCCACATAAGACTTTTGGTAACTTTATTTACAAAATTCTGACGATTAAGTTCATACTTTATGCAAAGTCTTACGAGTTAATAGGTATATTTTGAAGGAAAGATCACTTTCAAATTAAAGGGCTATTTTTCCTCTTTTCAGTAAACTTAACTATCTTAATAGATATCCAATATAATAGAGGGAAACATTCCACATGGTAAAAATATACATAAAAAACAAAGATGCTGTGACTCACCAAATGATAAAACACTGGTAGACAGACGTTGCTTCATCTATGGGTTGTGAAAGTTTGAAATTTGTGTGTGTGTTTGTGTATTTTTTATTGTGTCTATCTACCAGCACTTCCTCATTTGGTAAGTCACAGCAACTTTCTTTGTTATATGCATTAAAAGATATTGATAATTGTTAGTTTAACTTTATCCAGATTTGTAGTGCCAGTTATGGACATATTGCTGTGAATTTCCAGGATCTGTTGATACACTTTTGATCATCTGATTTTTGTAATTTCTATTGACACCAGTACTAATGAGCAAGAGTCCTGAATTAAAAATTACAGATTTTTCAGTAACTACATTTTAATAAGCAAGTTGGGTCCCATAATAATAATAAGCCCTTGATTTCCAATGCATAGGCATAAATTAGAATTGAACTTTTGAATAGACGCTGCTCATGCGAAGTAACATACTGCTACAAACAAAATATAATGACATTATCCACAGCCAATAAAACTTAGCCTTCTGGCTCACAGGTTTTGTAAACAATAATAAATTAACACAGTTCATTAATACCATAGAACAAATCTGTTTACGGCCTACATTCACTCCACTCTCTTGATTCTGCTGTTAATCTTCTTCAGGTATGGCTTCAGTTTAGCTAGGCTGCATTCTAGACCACTCTTGGGAATTATTTGTGTTGCCTCTCCATTCATTTAAGTCAGGCTGAGAGAACTTATTTTACAATTATGAGCAATAAATATCATTATGTGTGTGTTTCAGTTTTATTTAATGATATTTGTGTTTACAACAACCATTCTTTGCCATGTTTTACTTAACTGTATGTGAAACAACTTTTGATCACTTCATCTGTATTGTGTGCACATTTACTTTCTGAAGACATAATAAGTATTGTGCTCCACGGATGTCCATACTAAGTACCTGTCTGCATACATCATTAGAAACTGTAAGAGATCTGGTCATCCCCAATAGGATCTTAAAGACATGATTAAAGATTGATGAGCTCATAATTTTGACCTTATAAAAGAAACTTCTGGCTATCCATTTTAAGGACGGAACTATCAACAGCAATTTCAGGTGCTGATCCTCTGAAACTGTACAGCTTCTGAACGGCTTGTATCACAACTATTGATGTAACATAACATCTATGGTATATTTTCTATTGTCTTCTGCAATGAAGTTCCCATTCTATCCATTACATGGTTTAACCTTACTTGAACCATCATCATGATGATGAACATCTGAATAATTTAGTGGGTTCTGAACCTGAAACATGAAACAGTAGAGGACTACAAATACGACAGTGGGAACTCATCTTCAGTGCTGTGTGAAAGATCATGCACAAAAATCCTTGTGGGATAGTGTTGCTAACAACTATTGTTTTGTTTTAGTTAACTTCAGTGCTAGTAAACAGTCACTATTGCTCAATAGATATTAAAACTGAAAAGAAGTAAATTTTTGGAAATTTGTAGAATCTGATCGCAGATGAAAGGAAATAGAAATAATCTTAAATATATGTTCTTGATTATTAGCATTATTTTCAGAGAGAGATAACAGAAATAAGATTGAGCCCACAGTGTTATAAATGTTTCAAAGCCAGAAGCTTCTTCAAGGAAATGCACCCAACTGTAGAGCTTTTCTTTGACGGTAGACAATGATAATCCCATTCCTTAATAGAATGTTGATACCTTGCATATTGGCTGCATATTAATAATCATAACAAATCTTCATCAGAGCAAGGAAAACAAACACAAAAGCACACAAGCTCTGGCACCCAAGACCAGACTGCAAGCAGAAGCACATGGTGGGAGAAGCAAACAGGTGGTGGGGAAGGAGGAGAATGGGGCAGGGAGAGATAGCAGGGTAGGGGGACAGTTATGTGCTGCTTGTGGACGGTTACATGGACAAAGCGGGGAGAGGGTACGGCAGTTAGTTGGAGTCAGGAGATTAGACAGATGTCGGCAGGGGGGGGCGGGAGGGCCATCAGAAAAGGAGGTAGCTATAAAAACTGTGGGTGCATTACTGGAATTGTGTTCTGGAATGGGAACAAGGAATGGTATAGTTTGGTGGTAGACAGTGACTAATGAAGGTTGAGGGTTACTTAAATGTAGGCTATACTGTAGGGAGAGTTTCCACTAGTGCAATTCAGAAAAGTTGGTGTTGGTGGGAAGAATCCAGAGGGCACAGGCTGTGACGCAGTCACTGAAATGACAAATATCATGCTGCGCAACATGCTCAGCAATTGATTGGCCCAACTGTTTCTTCATCACAGGATTTTGGTTGTCATTCATGTGAACATACATTTCGTCAGTTGCCGTGTCGACGTAAAATACAGCTCAGTGGTTGCAGCTTAGCTTTTAGATCACATGACTGGTTTCACAGGTAGCATTGTCTTTGATTGGACAAGTGACAATTGTGAGTGGACTGGAGTAGGTGGTGGAGGGAGGATGTATGGGACAAGTCTTGCATCTATGTCTATTACAGGGGCATGAGCCATGAGGTAAAGGGCAGCGAGCAGGGGTTGTGTAGTAGTGATAATATCTAGGTTCAGTGGTCAGTGGAATATTATTGTGGAAGGGATGTAAAAGATAGTGCTTAATACATTCCCCATTCCAGGGTACTGTGATATATATTTTTGGTTTGTAAATAAAGCTTCCTTTTCCTTCTGCTAGTTACTTTATTTATCCCATATGTGTTTCGCCTTCTCCTGTTCTAAGGCATCATCAGTGGGATATATTATGATACAATTTTGTTACTTTTAGATTATTAAACAGTTCACTTTGTAAAAAAAAGTAATTACTTATGATTTGCTAATTTGCTTATCCTCACATCTGGTCTGAAGGTCACACTACCACTTTTATCACTGCCATATAATCACATCTTTGTGTTCTCACCTTCCATACACCATTCACCATATTTCTCACCTTTTTGTGGTCGACTATTGTTCTTTTGTCACTCGATACAACTATTTCGTCGTACACTGTTTTTCTCAACGTAAATATTGCAACTACATTATTTGTTTCATCTTCTTTGAGAAGTTTACCTATTTGTTGCAAATGTAACGAAGTATATGTTTGAGACTAACTTCTATTTCTAATGTTTATACTGCGTGTGAGTATGATTGAGAGAGAGGGAGGGAGGGGGATAGAGCTGATGAGTTTTAATTTGGGTGGGGGGGGGGGGGGCAGTGGAGGCAGGAGTACAAGCTATTAGTGAGTGGTTGAAAACTTTGGTGACAGCGACAGCTGATTTGACTTTTCCTTTCAATATTCTGTGGAGGGGTTCATGGATTTTTTGGATTCTATTATTATTATATTGGACTGTATTATTCTATTAATCCTTTTTGCAGATGGTATTCTATTATTTTAAATAATGAATGGCTTGGCATATGTACTTGGTCATTCAACAGGATTTTCCCTTCTGCTTTGGTTTTCTGTATGTGGTAATTTTCTTGGATTATTAGGAGGTGTTGTTTTACTGTCGATTCTAATTACTTTATGTCATTGTCTCTAGTGGTTGGTTTGTGGTCATTTTCTCTTAGGCATTCTGCAAATGTGATGTGGTTTGTCCCATATTTCCAAACTCTCATGTGTTTTTTGTATCTGACATCAAATGTTCCCCTGTTTGCTCTATGTAACTGCCTTCACAAGTGTTACACTGTAGCTGGTATATACCTGCTTTCTGGTATATGTCTCTGTTATTTGTCAGTTTTGGGGTGTATTTTTGAATAGAACTGTATATTGTGTCTGCTATGTTTATTCCTTATCTCTTGAAAATGTTGGTGATTTGATAGGTGAGTTTGCGTTTGTATGTCATTGTGTATCATCTACTGTTTTCTTTCAACTTTTTCTGATTATCCTGTGCAGTTGTTATGAGACTGCATGTTTGTGTTTGGTTCTGTTGTGTTGTTGTCTGTGGTTTGGAGCTTTCTGCTTTTATTTTACTTTTAATTTTGTTGTTAAGCTTGGTTACTGTGTTACTGTTGTAACCATTATTTTGTGCCTCCTGCATCATTATGTCCAATTCTTTTTGGTAGCCTTCTTTGGCAAGTGGTACTGTGTTGAGTCTGTGGAGCATGTGTTGAAGTGCTGTTTGCTTTTGTGTGAGCGGGTGGTTAGAGGATTGAGGAATCATATTGTCTGTTGCTGTGGGTTTACGGTAAATTTCAAACATATGCTTATGGTTCTGTTTTTTTATTGTTATATCCAGGAAGTTAATTTGGTTGTTCTGTACTCTTTCAATTGTGAATTTTATATTTTTATGGATCTTGCTGAAGTCAGTATGTAGTTTTTCAATTTTTCTTTGTGGTACATCTGTTAAGCAAAGGATGTCATCCATGTATCTGAACCACTATAATATGTTGTATTCTTTTGCAAATATTTTTGTGAAAATGATCTGTTAAATGTGGTTTACAAAAATATCTGCTAAGGCTTCTGAAACTGGGGACCCAGTTGGTAATCCATCTTCTTCTAAATAAAATTCATTACTGAATTTGAAGTAATTTCGTTGTGTTATGAGCTTTATTACTGTGCATATTTCCTTAATCTGTTCATCAGGAAGGTGACTATAAGTTTTCAGGTACTTATGTATAATTTCTATTACTTCTGGTACTCCTGGCCGGTGTGACCAAGCAATTCTAGGCGCATCAGTCAGGAACCACGCAGCCACTAAGGTTGCAGTTTCGAATCCTGCCTCAGGCATGACTGTGTGTGTGTTGTCCTTAGGTTAGTTAGGTTAAAGTAGCTCTAAGATCTAGGGGATTGATGACTTCAGATGTTAAGTCCCATAGTGCTCAGAGCCATTTGAACCATTTCTGGTACTGGTATATTGCAATACATGTTTTCTATAACAAATGAAAGGAGGGTTATATCTTTTGTTCGTTGTATTTGCTGTGTAGTGTTTTTAATAGTTCTGTCTTCTTGTAATTTGAAATTTTCAGACAGAAATTTTAACATGTATCCTGCAAGCTTTAATGTGGGGGGATTTTCTAAAATCCAGTATTGGCCTCACAGAAGATTCAGTTTGTGGATTTTTGGTTGGCTTCGGAGAACCAGCGCAGTGGGACTGATCTATGACAACTTTCTTTTCTCTATGTTATCCAGTATGATGTCAATATTTTTCAGGGTTTTTTTTTTTTTTTTTTTTTTTTTTTTTTTTTTTTTTTTACTTTTGTCTTTAATCTGAATGTCATGTCTGATTTTAAATTTGTAATGCTATTTTGTAAAATGATTTCTTGTGTTTTGTCAATGTATTGTTCTTGGTGTATCAGTAATATTGTGGCCCCCTTGTCTCCTTTTAAAATGTTGTTGTTGTTGTTGTTGTTGTGGTCTTCAGTCCTGAGACTGGTTTGATGCAGCTCTCCATGCTACTCTATCCTGTGCAAGCTTCTCCATCTCCCAGTACCTACTGCAACCTACATCCTTCTGAATCTGCTGAGTGTATTCTTCTCTTGGTCTCCCTCTATGATTTTTACCCTCCACGCTGCCCTCCAATACTACATTGGTGATCCCTTGATGCCTCAGAACATGTCCTACCAACGGATCCCTTCTTCTAGTCAAGTTGTGCCATAAACTTCTCTTCTCCCCAATCCTATTCAATACCTCCTCATTAGTTATGTGATCTACCCATCTAATCTTCTGCATTCTTCTGTAGCACCACATTTCGAAAGCTTCTATTCTCTTCTTGTCCAAACTAGTTATCATCCATGTTTCACTTCCATACATGGCTACACTTTATACAAATACTTTCGGGAAAGAGTTCCTGACACTTAAATCTATACTCGATGTTAACAAATTTCTCTTCTTTATAAATGCTTTCCTTGCCATTGCCAGTCGACATTTTATATCCTCTCTACTTCAACCATCATCAGTTATTTTGCTCCCCAAATAGCAAAACTCATTTACTACTTTAAGTGTCTCATTTCCTAATCTAATTCCCTCAGCATCACCCGACTTTATTCGACTACATTCCTTTATCCTCATTTTGCTTTTGTTGATGTTCATCTTATATCCTCGTTTCAGGACACTGTCCATTCCATTCAACTGCTCTTCCAAGTCCTTCGCTGACTCTGACAGAATTACAATGTCATCGGCGTACCTCAAAGTTTTTATTACTTTTCCATGGATTTTAATACCTACTCTGAATTTTTCTTTTGTTTCCTTTACTTCTTGCTCAATATACAGATTGAATAACATCAGTGAGAGGCTACAACCCTGTCTCACTCCCTTCCCAACCACTGCTTCCCTTTTATGCCCCTCGACTCTTATGACTGCCATCTGGTTTCTGTACAAATTGCAAATAACCTTTCGCTCCCTGTATTTTACCCCTGCTACCTTCAGAATTTGAAAGAGAGTATTCCAGTCAACATTGTCAAAAGCTTTCTCTAAGTCTACAAATGCTAGAAACATAGGTTTGCCTTTCCTTAATCTTTCTTCTAAGATAAGTCGTAAGGTCAGTATTGCCTCATGTGTTCCAGTATTTCTACGGAATCCAAACTGATCTTCCCCGAGGTCGGCTTCTACTAGTTTTTCCATTCGTCTGTAAATCTTTCGTGTTAGTATTTTGCAGCTGTCACATATTAAACTGATTTATTGGTAATTTTCTCATCTGTCAACACCTGCTTTCTTTGGGATTGGAATTATTATTTTAAAAAGATAACATTTTGTTTTTGTAGTTTTTTCCTAATTTATCCTAGTGTTGCAGATCTGAGTTTTTGTTGTTTTTGTGTTGTTGCATTTTGATGCTGGTTATTATATTCTGGATTTCTTTTTTTACTGGTTCTCTAGTTAATCCAATGCTGACACTGCTATTTTCATTCCTATCATCCCTTGTCAAAACACTTTATGCTTCTATAATTAGATTTCCTAAGGAACCTTCATCTTTTTCTAAATTTACATTGTATTTTCATCCTTTCTCCAACAGCTGTCTTTCTTTACTGTTTAACTGTGTGTCCGTAAGGTTCACTAATCTTGGGTAGAATTTGTGTGTGTGAGTAAAGGTAATATGTTGTAACTGGAGTTTTTTGAGTAGGTTGATCTTTCTTCTATTAACTGTTTCTATTCTTTGTGCACCAGTTTTGAAGCTTTTCGACCCTGTTGACCAGATGGGAGAAAACTTTCATATGATTTATGGTGTCTGCGAGTTGTAAATATGTCTTATACAACTCATAATTTAACTCTTGTTTTTTAGAGTCTTAGGGATTTTATCTCGTATTTTAACCATATTTTCTGAGAAGAATGCATTGGTTTTTGCGTGGTGGTTGAACTGTTTTTAATTTTTACATTGAATATTTAGGTACCAGATTGTTACATTTGCATATGTTGTTGAATTTTGTGCGTTGTATGGTTTTATGGATGTTCAGATGAATCTTCTGAATTTCTGGTATGGGCCATGTGGAAATGCCTGGCATGGCATGAATAACAAGTCTGTTTGTGTGGCCATCCTCTGCAGCAAGCATATAAAAATTTGTTTTGTAAATAAAGCTGCCTTATCCTGCTGCTAGTTACTTTATTTATCCCATACACTTTTCACATTCTCCTGTTCTAAGGTATCATCAGTGGGATTTATAACGATACAGTTGTGTTAGTTTTATATTATTAAACAGTTAAATTCAAATTTTTTTTTAAAAAGAGTAACTACTTACATTTTGGTGATTTGCGTTTTCTCACATGTGCCTATCAGCAAGTTCATGGCCAGGGATAATGACGTGTCCTGGGGTCCACTGAAAAACCACGGAATGGCTCCCAAACAGGCGACGTGGAAACTGCTTCTGGAGATAGGCATTCTCTGAAGCTGACCTACATTCTGTCTTACACCATGGGGTTTTCTGGCTTTGGGAGATGGAATGGCATAACAGCACACGCAACAAACTGCATGTCATTAAGGAGGCTATGAATGTGTGGAAGTCTTCCAGGCAGGCCTCTCCCAGGGAACCAATCATCCTCTGCCGGCTCTGCATTGACTATATGAGACTAATGCATGGTTAACTACTCTGTTGCGAGAAGCCACCTAAGTGTCGCTGTGGCTTCCAAATGACAGTTGTCCACCTCTTCCTGGACTACTCACATTTAGCCGCTCTGTGACCGACTGTCAACTTTCCCACCAACCTGCCTTCGGTGTTGGACACAGTGACTCCACAGCAGTTTTAGTTTTACATTTTATCCGTGAGAGTGGGTTTTATACTTATATGTAGGGTTTAGTGTATCCTTTGACCCTCTGTGTCCTCCAGCCTAGTGCTGTACGGTTGAGATTTTAATGTGTTGCAGAGTCACTGGCTTTGCCTTTCTATCCTCGTGGTTGCCAGCCACTGTAATCTGCTTTCATGTTTTACTCTCTTCTGTTGTTTTCTTGTCCTCTTTTGTTCCTTTTAGTGTTCATAGTGTGCCCTTCATTCTTGTGGCTTTTCCTTTCTTTCTGTTTTGTGTTACACATTTCATCCGTTTTATTCTCACTCTTGTGGCATTGCTTTTTAGGAACATTGGTGAGGCAGATGGGGTGATAGCTGTCAACATCAAGTGAGTTTTTAGAGAATCTCACCATAGCCGGTTGAAGATGATGATTATATGTCACTTTCAGTCAGATGAGATATGTTTAATCACCTGGCTGTGGGTGCGGTCAGGCCCAGGAACTGTGTCGGTGCAATGTGCAAGAGCACTGAAGAGCTTCCACTTTGTAAATGGGGCATTATAGGATTCACCACAGCATGTAGTGCATTAGAGTACATTACCTTTCAGCCACCATTCCAGTGTGCGAAACCTTGGGGGGTGATTATCCAATGCAGTGCCCGGCAAAGTGCCCGGCAATCACATTTGTGTCGGTACATAACTCGCCATTTATGGTAACACCAGGGACAGCCATTGGGGCTTGGTACCCAAAGAGACATTTCATCTTTTTCCAGACTTTGGAAGACATGTGGCCTCCAATGGTGGAGACTTATCTCTCCCAACACCACTCCTTCTGTTGTTCGATAAGGTAGCGAACACTGGCACGGAACCATTTAAAGACTATGATGTGCTCCAGGGAAGGGTGCCACTTACGGGCTGTAAAGCCTGCAGACACTCCTCAATTGCCTGAATGATTTGCGGCGACCACCAAGTGACTGCCTTACTCCTTGGGCACCCTAAAGAGCGAGGGATTCCGTTTCCTGTGACAGAAACAATTGTGCTAGTCATCTGCTCAACCATCACATCGATGTTACAATGTGGGGGAGATTCAACGGTGACAGCTAAGGTGAAAGTTACTCAGTTAGCCTTGTTCAAAGCCCATCTGGGCAGGCATCTGTGTGCCTGATGCTGGGGCACTGCCAGGAAGATGGGGAACTGCTCACTACCACACAGGTAGTCATGTGCCATTCAGTGGATAGATGGGAGATGTCCTGGGCTGCAGATTGATACGTCAATGGCTGAGTAACTCCCATGAGCCACACTGAAGCATGTGGTGGCCCCAGTATTTAAGAGTCAGAGGTCAAATTGCAACAGTAAATTTCGACAACTCTGCCTCGCCCAGTAACTATGGTACCACCCCACAAGGGGTTATGGGCATTAAAATCTCCCGAGAAAGGAAAGGTTTAGGCAGTTTAATAATTAGTGCAGCTAATACATTCAGGGGTACTGCACCATCTAGATGAAGATACACATTGCAGACAGTTATTTCGTGCATCATCTTTATTCTGACAGCCACAGCTTCAAGAGAGTTTTGAAGGGGCACATGTTCACTGCAGACTGAGTTTAGAACATAAACGCAAACTCCACCTGTCAATCGATTATAGTCACTGTGGTTGCTGTAATATGCCTTATAGTGACGGAGGGCAGGGAACCAGGTTTCCTGGAGGGCAATGCAGATAGCAGGTTTAAACCTCAACAGTTGCTGTAGCTCAGCCAGGCAGTGGATAAAACCACCACAGTTCCACTGGACGATGACATCGTGAGACTGGGAAGGCACGGAAAATTCAGTGAAGCACTGTACAGCTCACAGTCACCTGCTTCCACTGATTTATTGCCTGAATAGTTTATATCCATCATGTGAGAGGGTCTGGCGAGATCTACACTCCTGGAAATGGAAAAAAGAACACATTGACACCGGTGTGTAGGACGCACCATACTTGCTCCGGAAACTTCGAGAGGGCTGTACAAGCAATGATCACACGCACGGCACAGTGGACACACCAGGAACCGTGGTGTTAGCCGTCGAATGGCGCTAGCTGCGCAGCATTTGTGCATCGCCGCCGTCAGTGTCAACCAGTTTGCCGTGGCATACGGAGCTCCATTGCAGTCTTTAACACTGGTAGCATGCCGCGACAGCATGGATGTGAACCGTATGTGCAGTTGACGGACGTTGAGCGAGGGCGTATAGTGGGCACGCGGGAGGCCGGGTGGACATACCGCCGAATTGCTCAACACGTGGGGCGTGAGGTCTCCACAGTACATTGATGTTGTCGCCAGTGGTCGGCAGAAGGTGCACATGCCCGTCAACCTGGGACCGGACCGCAGCGATGCACGGATGCACGCCAAGACCGTAGGATCCTACGCACTGCCGTAGGGGACCGCACCGCCACTTCCATCAAATTAGGGACATTGTTGCTCCTGGGGTATCGGCGAGGACCATTCGCAACCGTCTCCATGAAGCTGGGCTACGGTCCCGCACACCGTTAGGCCGTCTTCCGCTCACGCCCCAACATCGTGCTGCCAGCCTCCAGAGGTGTCGCGACAGGCGTGAATGGAGGGACAAAAGGAGATGTGTCGTCTTCAGCGATGAGAGTTGCTTCTGCCATGGTGCCAATGATGGTCGTATGCGTGTTTGGTGCCGTGCAGGTGAGCGCCACAATCAGGACTGCATACGACCGAGGCACACAGGGCCAACACCCAGCATCATGGTGTGGGGAGCAATCTCTTACACTGGCTGTACACCTCTGGTGATCGTCAAGGGAACACTGAATAGTGCACGGTACATCCAAACCGTCGTCAAACCCATCGATCTACCATTCCTAGACCAGCAAGGGAACTTGCTGTTCCAACAGGACAATGCACGTCCGCATGTATCCCCTGCCACCCAACGTGCTCTAGAAGGTGTAAGTCAACTACCCTGGCCAGCATGTATCCCACTAGAAGATACCTAGGAATGGAGTGACCCAAGGGACCACCTCCTAGGGAGAGAAGCTGAAGAACACTTACGCTTCTCCAGCTCCAGCCTTGATTGTTGCGCAATGATGGTGGCGGTGGGGGCGGGGGGGGGGTGGGGGTGGGGGAGCGTGTTGCTCCTCAAGTAGGTGGTGCAGGATCAACAGGGATGGAAATGCTCTCCAACATCAAGGGGGCAGGTGAGTCTACCAGCTCTGAGAGGTGACCTGGTTTGGAACAGCTCATGGTGTCAGAACTGTTGTAGGGATGGTGCAAGACTATGTCATACACACAGGATGCATGTGTTCAAATTTTCTCTTAGCCTCAGTGTAGGTCATTCAGTCCAGGGTCTTGTACTCCATGATTCTCCTTTCTTTCTGGAGAATCCTGCTGTCAGGTGAGCAAGGTGAGTGGTGCTCTCTGCAGTTGACACACGTGGAAGGCAGTGCACATGGAGTATTGTGATGTGGTGGGCAACCACAATCTTGGCTTGTGACACTGGAAGTAGTGCGGGAAAACATATTGCTGAACTTCCAGCACTTAAAGCACCGAGTTGGGGGATGGATACAGGTCTTTACATCACACCAGTAGACCATCACCTTGACCTTCTTGAACAATGTATCACCCTCAAAGGCCAATATGAAGGCACCGCTGGCAACCTCATTATCCTTCCGACCCCGGTGGACATGCTGGATGAAATTTACAGCTCGTCACTCTAAATTGGCATGCAGCTCAATTTCGGACTGCAAAAGAATGTCTCTGTGAAATGTGATACCCTGGACCACATTTAAGCTCTTACTTGTACTTTTGTGTGTTGAATTGTGCTTGTGATAGCTTAGAAACTGCTGGTGTTTCACCACCAGCAAGAGATGATGGACTGCGCTTCATCGTTTGTCATCCACCCTGATGCCGTCCACTCTGACCAGGAGCCCTCCCAACAGGCGCCACCTGATAGGATGGCCTTTGCTGGGAGTCCCGGTGCCCCAGGAGGATGGGCATCTACCCCTTGGCATATGCAGGGAGTTAACAGTGCAGGCATCAGCAGCACAATGCCTGTGTGGTCACGGGTCTAAAGATCGTAATTCACGAAGGACACAATGGACCTTTTAAGGCTCCCTTCTCCAATTGGCTCATTCTTTCGGAAAAGTTTGAAGAATGGAAGTCAAACCCTACAGGAGGCCATCACATAAGGGCTGAAACATGTGAAACTCCTTTTAGTCACCTTGTACGACAGGCAGGAATACCCCGGACCTGCAGGGGAGAAGGAGAATATGATATGGTTGCTCCAGTCCTGATTGTACTACCATGTCATGAGTGGAATGCTGTATCTTTGCGAGGTGGTGGGTGACTGGAGCAATAAGGCACGGGGATGTGTTGTTGTACAAAGCTGGGAAGGTAATAACAGTCTGTGAAGGCCTCAGTGAGATCCTCAGCATATTTTCAGAGGAACTGCTCATCACTACTGATGCAACAGCCATGGATGACTAGGCTGTATGGAAGAGACTTCTTGGTATAGAAAGTGTGGCAGCTGTGAAAGTGTTCTAGAAACAAGATCTGTGATCCAGACATTTTTATAAATTAGACTGAGCATCTTATGTGGTGAGAAAAAGTCAATAATTGTATCTTGGGACTTTATAATGTCAATATGTTGGTACACAGTGCAATTAAAATTCCGTTCCTTAATTTTCTATGTAGTTTCAACTTTTATTCTAATACACACATCAAAAAAGTTTTGCATAACCTCATTCCCTAGAGTTGGAGAGTAGAGAACCTGTACAGAAAATTGGAATAGAAATCAACATAAACAACATTTATGCCCTTTTTATTGCTCATAAAAACCACACTCTGCATGTTTTACCACTATAAAGTGATACCTTCACAGGTGGGGGTCCATATTTCTGTATACACTGGTACCTCTAATACCCAATAGCACATCCACTTGCATTGATGCATGCCTGTATTTGTCATGGCATACCATCCACAAGTTCATCAAGGCACTGTTGGTCCAGATTGTCACAGTCCTCAACGGCGATTTGGCATAGATCCCCAAGAGTGGTTGGCGGGTCATGTTATCCATAAACAGCCATTTTCAATAAATCCCAGACAAGTTTGATGGGTTCTGTCTGGAGAGCATGCTGGCCACTCTAGTTAAACAATATAATTATCCCGAAGGAAGTCATTCATGGGGGTATGAATTCTCGTCCACAACAATTAATGCCTCACGAATATGCTGCCGATATCATTGCGCTATTGGTTGGAGAATGGCATTCATGTATCATGCAGCCATTATGATGCCTTCCATGACCAGCAGCAACATACATCAGCCCCACATAATGAAACTACACCTGCTGTACAGTGTGTCTTAGGTGTTCAGCTTCACCGTGTTGCCTCTAAACACGCCTCCAACGATTGTGTGGTTGAAGGCATATATGATACTCATTAGTGAAGAGAATGTGATGCCAATCCTGAGTGGCCTGTTCAGCATGTTGTTGGACCCATCTGTAAGACACTGCATGTTGTCATGGTTGCAAAAATTAACCTCACCATGGATGTCAGGAGTGGAGTTGCCCATCATGCAGCCTGTTGTGCACAGTTTGAGTCATAACACAACATCCTGTGGCTGCACAAAAAGCATTATTCTGGCATTGCTGTCAGGGTTCCTATGAGCCACAAGCCATAGCTAGCAGTCATCCACTGCAGTAGTAGCCCTTGGGTGGCTTGAGTGGGGATTGTCATCAGTAGTTCCTGTATCTCTGTATGTCCTCTATATTTGAACACTTTCACTTTGGTTCACTTCGAGATGCCTGGACACTTCCCCTGTTGAGAGCCCTTCCTAGCACAAAGTAACTAAGTGGATGTGATCAAACCACAGTATTGGCCATCTAGGCATGGCTGAACTTCAGACAACATGAGCTGTCTACCTCCTTCCAGGTGGAATGACTCGAACTTATTGGCTGTCGGAGCCCCTCCGTCTAAGAGGTGCTGCTCATGCATGGTTGTATACATCTTTGGGTGGGTTTAGTGACATCTCTTAACAGTCAAAGGGACTGTGTCTGTAATACAATATCCACAGTCAACATCTATCTTCAGGAGTTCTTGGAACTGGGATGATGCAAAACTTTTCCGGCATGTGTGTAAATATCCCAGCTATGCTAACAAACTCTTCAAAAAGTTTCATAGACAATACATCTTCAAATCTAGAAACCTCAGATATAGAAGTAAGGAACATTGACCTAGGCTTATCTGACCACAATGCACTCATTACAGTTCTCACACTTCCCGTAAATACAACAATAGTACATCATAGGTACAAAAGAATTTTCTCCCCTGAAAACTGCCACCAGTTTACTACCACACTGACTGACCAATCCTCAGCATACGTATTGTCACAAACAAATACAAATGACATGTTCTCTCTTTCCATGATAGATCTGGAAATGTGCTGTCTATAAAGATTCATGAAAGTCAACTCACATACACTTACAAACACACACTGAGAAATTTCTACACTGAAGTGAAAAATTTTTCTGACACTAAAAAGGAAAAAAAGTATGAAACTGCAAATGTAAGTGTATAAAAAGGATAATTAATGTAGCATACATATTACATAATTATAGATTGGTAAGGGAGTCAGACAATGAATCAAGCAGAACATGGTAAATTGTTAAAGAGAACTGGGAAAAGCAGTAAGGAACAGGAGACTATACTTATATCTGGAGATAACAATCAACTAAAAAAAGAAGCATTGCTCAATTACATTATTAACTACTTTCTAAGTGTACTTGAGAAACTAAGCATGAACTTTAACAAACAAAAGTAAAAACCAGCACCAAAGTAGGCATCAGTAGGAGAATAAGTTCCAAGTTCCACTAATGAATATGAAATGTGGAAGTAATTAATAGTCTGAGGCCAGAAATGTCTGCAGAAATGGATAAAGTGCAAGTGTCACAAATAAAAAAAGTTGCTCCACAAATTTTGTAGCCACTGGTACATACTGCCAATTTCTCATTCAGTGAAGGTGTGTTCACACAGAGGATGAAAATTTCTAAGGTTAGAACTCTGTTCAAAAATGGGTATTCATGCTAGGTAGAAAACTGCAGACGTATGTCCCTCCTTCAATCTCTTTCATAAATCTTTAGGAAGTTGATGAAAATCAGGATCATAAGCTATCTCGACACCTCCAATCTTCTGAATTGTAATCAACACAGCTTTCATACAGGTTATAACACAGGAGCCATACAAGTCTCATGAAGGAGCCAGAAGGAATTTAGACCATAACAAAAGGGTTGTAGGAATCAACCAAGATCTTATCAATGCCTTTGATACAGTGAACCACTAAATACTCCATTAGAAACTGGAAGCTATAGCATCAAAGATATTGGCAAGGAACTAACTTAATCCTATCTACAACATAGAACACAGGTTTTGGAACTCACAGGGTCTCAAAACAGGCAAAAAATAAAGTGGCTATCAGATGCTAAGAGGGTGGCAACAGGTGTCCTGTAGGGTACTGTTCATGGCCCCACCTATAATTTCTGATCTATATAATTGACATTAAAAGCCCAAACGGTTTGTCAAAAATGATGTTATTTGCAGACCATACAACCATAATTTGGTGATGATGGAAAATCCTTATCTATTACTGCTAAAAAAGTTGTGAAATGCGTGCTGCAGCAGTTTCTTCCTAATAAGTTAACATTTAATTTAAATAAAATAAATTACCTACAGTACAGTAAAGGAAATGAGAAGTATATCCTCCAGTTTTTATTGAGTGACCATGAAATAGAGAAAGTAAAGTTTACAGAATTATTGGGCATGCACACTGACCATGTCTTCAGCTGGAAAAGCCATTGCATTTACATATCCAAAAAACTCAATTCTGCATGTTTTGCACCGAGCATAATTTATGGAATTTGTTGCAAACAATGTACACCGTTAGTGTATTTTGCTTATTTCCAGTCTGCTGCATCTTATAGAAGAATGTTCTGAGGTGTCAAAAAACCTCACTTCCAGATACTTTGAAATGACAGGAGAATGTCATTAAAATTATTAAATACAGCTCTCCACAAACACACTGCAAGCCCTTATTCATGCAGTTAATAATACTTACAGTACCATTGTTGTTCATATTCAAAAGTATGTCTGATAGAAGTACACACACAAGTAATTGACATATGAATTCAGATTTACAGAAGTACAACACACATCAGGAAGAATCTGCATGTAGAAAAATAAAAACAAAAACTCAAAACAGGTTGAGCCATTATGGAATAAAGCTGTATAACACACTGTCAATTTAGATCAAGGGAATTATGGATGACAAAAAATTTAAGTCAGAAATAAAACTTAAGTATTAAATTAATGTTTCTATATCATGGATGAGAATTCTGAATTCCTTGATGACTAATAACCTCTTGTTTTCTTTTCAGTGTCATTCAAACATGCTGTTCTCATTGTAAATATTAAATATTGTTTGTATATTCTTGTTTCTTGAAGTGTACTGCTTGTATGTCAGAATTGTTATAGGGCACATCTAATACCAATCCATTAGTCCATTATGAAATTTTTTAAACACATTGTATAATGTTAATTTCATATTAGTTATATTAACATCTAGAATTGTGATGTATGTATGCTGTATCTTATTATGACAATACCTACATCATGTATGTGATGCAAAGGATACTGTGGTGAACAGGAATTACTAACTTAAATCTGAACACACTTTTCTTTTTGTAAATAATAAAGAAAAAACACAAACTAGGAAATGATCAGAAAGTAATTATATGTACAAATTAACTTGGAATGTCAATGTAAAATGACTTTCTCCACATCATTACAATCTGTCATGCAAAATTGTCCGTGGAATGAGCAACTAACTAACTTTATAATGGGTTACTGATGAAGACGGAGTAGTTTCTTCTTTTATTTCTTTGATACACTAATAATAACACACAAATGGGAAAAACATTAAGCCGTTTCCAAGATTTTTAGTGTTGTTGTTGTTGTTGTTGTTGTTGTTGTTGTTGTTGTGATCTTCAGTCCTGAGATTGGTTTGATGCAGCTCTCCATGCTACTCTATCCTGTGCAAGCTTCTTCATCTCCCAGTACATATTGTAGCCTACATCCTTTTGAATCTGCTGAGTGTATTCTTCTCTTGGTCTCCCTCTATGATTTTTACCCTCCACGCTGCCCTCCAATACTAAATTGGTGATCCCTTGATGCCTAAGTACATGTCCTACCAACCAATCCCTACTTCTAGTCAAGCTGTGCCACAAACTCCTCTTCTCTCCAATTGTATGCAATACCTTCGCATTAGTAATGTGATCTACCCATCTAATCTTCAGCATTCTTCTGTAGCACCACATTTCGAAAGCTTCTATTCTCTTCTTGTCCAAACTAGTTATCATCCATGTTTCACTTCCATACATGGCTACACTTTATACAAATACTTTCAGAAACGACTCCCTGTATTCCAGCCAACATTGTCAAAAGCTTTTTCCAAGTCTAGAAATGCTATAAACACAGGTTTGCCTTTTCTTAATGTAGCTTCTAAGTTAAGTCATAGGGTCAGTGTTGCTGCACGTGTTCCAATATTTCTACGGAATCCGAACTGATCTTCCCCGAGGTCAGCTTCTACCAGTTTTTCCATTCATCCGTAAAGAATTCTCGTTAGTATTTTGCAGCTGTGACTTATTGAACTTATAGTTGGGTAATTTTCACATCTGTCAACACCTGTTCTCTTTGGGATTGGAATTATTATATTCTTCTTGAAGTCTGAGGGTATTTCACCTGTATCATACATTTTGCTCACCAGATGGTAGAGTTTTGTCAGGACTGGCTCTCCTAAGGCTGTCAGTAGTTGTAATGCAATGTTGCCAACTCCCAGGGACTTGTTTCAACTTAGGTCTTTCAGTGCTCTGTCAAACTCTTTGCACAGGATCATATCTCCCACTTCATCTCAGCATTTTAAGTGTTACATAGGGAGAAAATGGAAGAACCTGATGACTTGCTTCAGTTACACGTAATATTTTTTGAGTGTTTCATCTACCAATGGGAAAATGCTCCTCTCTAAGCACAAATAAGTGTGTATGCTCCTTTATAAATAATTGACTGAAGAATCTGATTCCAGCTACCTCATCCTACTTTACCCAGCACCTTCCCAAAAATTTCCCAACACTTTTGGTACACAAATATACTTGTTCTCTTCTCACTAATATATCACTCATACCCCTCGCCCCGGCTTGCCCATTCTCACTCACTCACTACTACTACTACAACTACTACTACTACTACTACTACTACTAGTAGTAGTAGTAGTAGTAGTAGTATTTCCTCTTGCTGTCACTGTCTCTGCCTTGCTCTATCTTACTGCTACTATCTGTTTCACTCCTTCCTACTACTGCTGTATCTTCTCACTGACACACCGTCTCTCTTCTTTTTTGCCATTGTCACAGACACTGTGTTGCATTATCATTGGTTCTCACCTACTTCTACTTCCCAATTTTCTTCATTCCTCTCCAACCATGGTGAAAAGTCCGCATGGTGCCTGTTGTATTCAATCCCGATGCAATTTCTATCTTTCATCAACACTCTGAAGGTCCACAGATTACAGAATGCCTCCAGATGTGCTTCGGAAACTACTACTGGTCTTCCAGGGAACGATCAAAACGTATACAGTTTGAGACATTACTCCCATCGAGAAAAGTCCGCATAGTGCCTGTTGTATTCAATCCCGATGCACTTTCTGTGTTTCATCAACACACTGAAGGTCCACTGATTACATAATGCCTCCAGATGTGGTTCGGAAACTAGTGTTGGTTGTCCAGGGAACGATTAAAGCGTAGACAGTTTGAGACATTACTCCCATGGAAAAAATTCCGCATGGTGAATGTTGTATTCCATCACGATGCAATTTCTGTGTTGCACCAACACTCTGAAGGTCCACAGATTGTAGAATGCCACCAGATGTATTTCGGAAACTACTACTGGTCCTACAGGGAAATATCTAAGCGTAGACAGCTTCAGACCTTCCATCCATGGAGAAACATCTGCATGGTGCCTGTTGTATTCAATCCCGATGCAATTTCTGTGTTTCATCAACACATTGAAGGTCCACTGATTACAGAATGCCTCCAGATGTGGTTCGGAAACTACTACTGGTCTTCAAGGGAACGATCAAAGCGTAGACAGTTTGAGACATTACTCCCATGGAGAAAAGTCCGCATGGCGCCTGTTGTATTCATTCCCGATGCTATTTCTGTGTTTCATGAACACTGTGAAGGTCCACAGATTACAGAATGCCTGCACATGTGCTTCGGAATCTACGACATGTCTCCCAGGAGTCGATCAAAGCGTAGACAGTTTGAGACATTACTCCCATGGAGAAAAGTCCGCATGGTGCCTGTTATATTCAATCCCGATGCAATTTCTTTGTTTCATCAAAACTCTGAATGTCCAAAGATTACTGAATGCCTACAGATGTGCTTCGGACAATACTACTGGTCTTCATGAGAACGATCAAAGCATAGAAAGTTTGAGACATTACTCCCATCGAGAAAATTCCGCATGGTGCCTGTTATATTCAATCCCGATGCAATTTCTGTGTTTCATCAACACTCTGAAGGTCCACAGATTACAGAGTGCCTCCAAATGAGCTTCAGAAATTACTACTAGTCCTATAGGGAAATATCTAAGCGTAGAAAGTTTGAGACATTCCTCCCATGGAGAAAAGTCCACATGGTGAATGTTGTATACCATCTAGATGCAATTTCTGTGTTTCATCAACACTCTGAAGGTCCAAGGATTACAGAATGCCTCCAGATGTGGTTCGGAAACTACTACTGGTCTGCCAGGAACATATCAAAGTGTAGACAGTTTGAGACATTACTCCCATGAAGAAACGTGCGCATGGAGGCTTTTGTATTCAATCCCGATGCAATTTCTGTGTTTCATCAACACACTGAAGGTCCAGAGATTACAGAATTAGTCCATATGTGCTTCGGAAACTACTACTAGTATTCCAGGGAACGATCAAAGCATAGATAGTTTGAGACATTTCTCCCATGGAGAAAAGTGTGCATGGTGAATGTTGTATTCAATCTCGATGCAACATTTGTGTTTCACCAACACTCTGAAGGACCAGAGATTACGAACTGCCTCCATATGTGCTTCGGAAACTACTACTGGTCTTCCAGGGAACTATGAAAACATATACTGTTTGAGACATTACTGCCATAGAGAAAAGTCCGCATGGTGCCGTTGTATTCCATCCCGACGTAATTTCTGTGTTTCATCAACACTCTGAAGGTCCAAAGATTACTGAATGCCTCCAAATGTGCTTTCGGGAACTACTACTGCTCTTCCAGGGACCGATCAAAGCGTAGACAGTTTGAGAAATTACTCCCATGGAGAAAATTCCGTATGGTGAATGTTGTATTCCATCACGATGCTATTTCTGTGTCTAACCAACACTCTGAAAGTCCACAGATTATAGAATGCCTCCAGATGTGCTTCGGAAACTAGTACTGGTCCTCCAGGGAAATATTTAATCGTAGACAGCTTCAGACATTCCTCCCATGGAGAAACGTCCGCATGGTGCCTGTTGTATTCAATCCCGATTCAATTTCTGTGTTTCATCAAAGCTCTGAAGGTCCAACGATTACTGAATGCCTCCAGATGTACTTTGGAAACTACTACTGGTTCTTCCAGGGAACGATCAAAACGTAGACAGTTTGAGATATTACTCCCATGGAGAAAAGTCCGCATGGCGCCTGTTGTACTCAATCCCGATGCAATTTCTGTGTTTCATCAACACTCTGAAGGTCCACAGATTAATGAATGCCTCGACATGTGCTTCGGAATCTACGACTCGTCTCCCAGGAATCGATCAAAGCGTAGACACTATGAGACATTACTCCCATGGAGTAAAGTCCGCATAGTGCCTGTTGTATTCTATCCCGATGCAATTTCTATCTTTCATCAACACTCTGAAGGTCCACAGATTACAGAATGCCTCCAGATGTGCTTCGGAAACTACTACTGGTTTTCCAGGGAACGATCAAAGCGTAGACAGTTTGAGACAATACTCCCATGGAGAAAAGTCCGCATGGTGCCTGTTGTATTCAATGCCGATGCAATTTCTGTGTTTCATCAACACTCTGAAGGTCCAAAGAATACTGAATGCCTCCAGATGTGCTTCGGTAACTACTACTAGTCTTCCAGGGAACGATCAAAGCGTGGACAGTTTGAGACATTACTCCCATGGAGAAAAGTCCGCATGGTGAATGTTGTATTCCATCTCGATGCAATTTCTGTGTTTCATCAAACTCTGAAGGTCCACAGATATTAGAATGGGTCCAGATTTGATTTGGAAACTACTACTGGTCTTCCAGGGAACGATCCAAGCGGAGACAGTTCCAGACATTACTCCCATGGAGAAAAGTCCTCATGGGGAGTGTTGTATACAATCCCGAAGCAATTTATTTGTTTCATCATCACTCTGAATGTCCACAGATTACATAATGCCTACAGATGAGCTTAGGAAACTACTACTGCTCCTCCAGGGAATGATCAAAGCGTAGAGAGTTTGAGACATTACTCCCATGGAGAAAAGTCCACATTGGTGCATGTTGTATTCAATCTCGATGCAATTTCTGTGTTTCATCACCACTCTGAAGGTCGGAAGATTACAGCATGCCCCAGATGTGCTTCGGAAACTACTACTGGTCTCCCAGGAATCAATCAAAGCGTAGACAGTTTGAGACATTACTCCCATGGGGAAAAGTCCGCATGATGAATGTTGTATTCAATCCCGATGCAATTTCTGTGTTTCATCAACACACTGAAGGCGTACACATTACAGAATGAGTATAGATATGCTTCGGAAACTACTACTAGTCTTTCAGGGAACGATCAAAGCATAGACAGTTTGAGACATTACTCCCATGGAGAAAAGTCCGCATGGTGAATGTTGTAATGAATCCCGATGCAATTTCTGTGTTTCATCAACACTCTGAAGATCCACCGATTACAGAATGCCTCGAGATGTGCCTTGGAAACTACTACAGGTCTTCCAGGGACCGATCAAAGCGTAGACAGTTTGAGAAATTACTTATATGGAGAAAATTCCGCATGGTGAATGTTGTATTCCATCACGATGCTATATCTGTGTCTCACCAACACTCTGAATGTCCACAGATTATAGAATGCCTCCAGATGTGCTTCGGAAACTAGTACTGGTCCTCCAGGGAAATATCTAATCGTAGACAGCTTCAGACATTCCTCCCATAGAGAAACGTCCGCATGGTGCCTGTTGTATTCAATCCCGATGCAATTTCTGTGTTTCATCAAAACTCTGAAGGTCCAACGATTACTGAATGCCTCCAGATGTGCTTTGGAAACTACTACTGGTTCTTCCAGGGAACGATCAAAGCGTGGACAGTTTGAGACATTTCTCCCATGGAGAAAAGTCTGCATGGCGCCAATTGTATTCAATCCCGAAGCAATTTCTGTGTTTCATCAACACTCTGAAGGTCCACAGATTAATGAATGCCTCGACATGTGTTTCGGAATCTACGACTGGTCTCCCAGGAATCGATCAAAGCGTAGACAGTTTGAAACATTACTCCCATGGAGTAAAGTCCGCATGGTGCCTGTTGTATTCTATCCCAATGCAATTTCTATCTTTCATCAACACTCTGAAGGTCCACAGATTACAGAATGCCTCCAGATGTGCTTCGGAAACTACTATTGGTTTTCCAGGGAACGATCAAAGCGTAGACAGTTTGAGACAATACTCCCATGGAGAGAAGTCCACATGGTGCCTGTTGTATTTAATGCCGATGCAATTTCTGTGTTTCGTCAACACTCTGAATGTCCTAAGATTACTGAATGCCTCCAGATGTGCTTCGGAAACTACTACTGGTCTTCCAGGGAACGATAGAATCGTAGACAGTTTGATACATTACGCCCATGGAGAAATGGCAGCATGGGCCCTGTTGTATTCAATGCCGATGCAATTTCTGATTTTCATCGACACTCTGAAGGTCCAAAGATTACTGAATGTCTCCAGATGTGCTGAGGTAACTACTACTAGTCTTCCAGGGAACGATCAAAACGTAGACAGAGTTGAGACATTACTCCCATGAAGAAACGTGGGTATGGAGGCTTTTGTATTCAATCCCAATGCAATTTCTGTGTGTCATCAGAACACTGAAGATCAACAGATTACAGAATGAGTCCAGTTGTGCTTCGGAAACTACTACTGGTCTTCCAGGGAACGATCAAAACGTAGACAGTTTGAGACATTACTCCCATGGAGATAAGTCCGCATGGTGAATGTTGTACTCCATCTCGATGCAATTTCTGTGTTTCATCAACACTCTGAAGTTCCACAGATTACATAATGACTACAGATGTGCTTCGGAAACTACTACTGGTCTCCCAGGAATCAATCAAAGCGTAGACAGTTTGAGACACTACTCCCATGGGGAAAAGTCCGCATGATTAATGTTGTATTCAATCCCGTTGCAATTTCTGTGTTTCATCAACACACTGAAGGTCTACAGATTACATAATGAGTATAGATGTGCTTCGGAAACTACTATTAGTCTTCCAGGGATCGATCAAAGGATAGACAGTTTGAGATATTACTCCCATGGAGAAAAGTCCGCATGGTGAATGTTGTATCCCATCACGATGCTATTTCTGTGTCTCACCAACACTCTGAAGGTCCACAGATTATATAATGCCTCCAGATGTGCTTCGGAAACTAGTACTGGTCCTCCAGGGAAATATCTATTCGTAGACAGCTTTAGACATTCCTCCCATGGAGAAACGTCCGCATGGTGCCTGTTGTATTCAATCCCGATGCAATTTCTGTGTTTCATCAAAACTCTGAAGGTCCAACGATTACTGAATGCCTCCAGATGTGCTTTGGAAACTACTACTGGTTCTTCCAGGGAACGATCAAAGCGTAGACAGTTTGAGACATCACTCCCATGGAGAAACGTCCGCATGGTGCCTGTTGTATTCAATCCCGATGCAATTTCTGTGTTTCATCAAAACTCTGAAGGTCCACCGATTACTGAATGCCTCCAGATGTGCTTTGGAAACTACTACTGGTTCTTCCTGGAATCGATCAAAGCGTAGACAGTTTGAGACATTACTCCCATGGAGTAAAGTCCGCATGGTGCCTGTTGTATTCTATCCCGATGCTATTTCTATCTTTCATCAACACTCTGAAGCTCAACAGATTACAGAATACCTCCAGATGTGCTTCGGAAACTACTATTGGTTTTCCAGTCAACGATCAAAGCGTAGACAGTTTGAGACAATACTCCCACGGAGAAAAGTCCGCATGGTGCCTGTTGTATTCAATGCAGATGCAATTTCTGTGTTTAATCAACACTCTGAATGTCCTAAGATTACTGAATGCCTCCAGATGTGCTTCGGAAACTACTACTGGTCTTCCAGGGAACGATCAAAGCGTAGACAGTTTGAGACATTACTCCCATGGAGAAATGTTAGCATGGGCCCTGTTGTATTCAATGCCGATGCAATTTCTGTGTTTCATCAACACTCTGAAGGTCCAAAGATTACTGAATGCATCCAAATGTGCTTCGGTAACTACTACTAGTCTTCCAGGGAACGATCAAAGCGTAGACAGTTTGAGACATTACTCCTATGGAGAAAAGTAAGCATGGTGGCTGTTGTATTTAATCACAATGCAATTTCTATGTTTCACCAACACTCTGAAGGTCCACAGATAATAGAATGCCTCCAGATGTATTTCGGAAACTACTACTGATCCTACAGGGAAATATCTAAGCGTAGACAGAGTTGAGACATTACTCCCATGAAGAAACGTGGGTATGGAGGCTTTTGTATTCAATCCCGATGCAATTTCTGTGTTTCATCAGAACACTGAAGATCAACAGGGTACAGAATGAGTCCAGATGTGCTTAGGAAACTACTACTGGTCTTCCAGGGAACGATCAAAACATAGACAGTTTGGGACATTACTCCCATGGAGAAAAGTCCGATGCAATTTCTGTGTTTCATCAAACTCTGAAGGTCCACAGATAATAGAATGCCTCCAGATTTGCTTGGGAAACTACTACTGGTCTTCCAGGGAACGATCCAAGCGGAGACAGTTTCAGACATTACTCCCAATGATAAAAGTCGTCATGGGGAATGTTGTATTCAATCCCGAAGCAATTTATTTGTTTCATCAACACTCTGAAGTTCCACAGATTACATAATGACTACAGATGTGCTTCGGAAACTACTACTGGTCTTCCAGGAATCAATCAAAGCGTAGACAGTTTGAGACACTACTCCCATGGGGAAAAGTCCGCATGATTAATGTTGTATTCAATTCCAATGCAATTTCTGTGTTTCATCAACACACTGAAGGTCTACAGATTACAGAATGAGTATAGATGTGCTTCGGAAACTACTACTAGTCTTCCAGGGATCGACCAAAGCATAGACAGTTTGAGACATTACTCCCATGGTGAAAAGTCCGCATGGTGCCTGTTGTATTCAATGCCGATGCAATTTCTGTGTTTCATCAACACTCTGAATGTCCTAGGATTACTGAATGCCTCCAGATGTGCTTCGGAAACTACTACTGGTCCTCCAGGGAACGATCAAAGCGTAGACAGTTTGAGACATTACTCCCATCGAGAAAAGTCCTCATGGATAATGTTGTATTCAATCCCGAAGCAATTTATTTGTTTCATCAACACTCTGAAGGTCGGAAGATTACAGCATGCCTCCAGATGTGCTTCGTAAACTATTACTGGTCTCCCAGGAATCAAAGAAAGCGTAGACAATTTGAGTCATTACTCCCATGGAGAGGAGACCGCATGATGAATGTTGTATTCCATCTCGATGCAATTTCTGTGTTACATCAACACTCTGAAGGTCCAAAGATTACTGAATGCCTCCAGATGTGGTTCGGAAACTACTACCAGTCTTCCAGGGAACGATCAAGTCGTAGACAGTTTGAGACATTACTCCCATGGAGAAAAGTCCGCATGGTGCCTGTTGTATTCAATCCCGATGCAATTTATTTGTTTCATAAACCTTCTGATAGTCCACAGATTACATAATGCCTCCAGATGTGCTTCGGAAACTACTACTGGTCCTCCAGGGAATGATCAAAGCGTAGACAGTTTGAGACATTACTCCCATGGTGAAAAGTCCGCATGGTGCCTGTTGAATTCGATCTCGATGCAATTTCTGTGTTTCATCAACGCTCTGAATGTCCAAAGATTACTGAATGCCTCCAGATGTGTTTCGGAAACTACTACGAGTCTTCCAGGGAACGATCAAAGCGTATCCAGTTTGAGACATTACTCCCATGAAGAAACGTGCGTATGGTGGCTTTTTTATTCAATCCCTATGCAAATTCTGTGTTTCATCAACACACTGAAGTTCAACAGCTTACAGAATGAGTCCAGATGTGCTTCGGAAACTACTACTGGTCTTCCAGGGAACAATCCAAGCGGAGACAGTTTGAGACATTACTCCCATGCAGAAAAGTCCGCATGGTGACTGTTGTATTCAATCTCGATGCAATTTCTTTGTTTCATTAACACTCTGAAGGTCCACAGATTACAGAATGCCTCCAGATGGGCCTCGGAAACCTCTACTGGTCTCCCAGGAATCGATCAAAGCGTAGACAATTTGAGACATTACTCCCATGCAGAAACGTTCGCATGGTGCCTGTTGTATTCAATCATGATGCAATTTATTTAATTCATAAACCTTCTGATAGACCACAGATTACATAATGCCTCCAGATGTGCTTCGGAAACTACTACTGGTCCTCCAGGGAATGATCAAAGCGTAGACAGTTTGAGACATTACTCCCATGGTGAAAAGTCCGCATGGTGCCTGTTGAATTCGATCTCGATGCAATTTCTGTGTTTCATCAACACTCTGAAGGTCCACAGATTACATAATGCCTCCAGATGTGCTTCGGAAACTACTAATGGTCCTCCAGATAATTATCAAAGCGTAGACAGTTTGAGACGTTACTCCCATGGAGAAATGTCCGCATGGTGAATGTTATATTCAATCCCGATGCAATTCCTGTGTTTCATCAACACTCTGAAGGTCCACTGATTACAGAATGCCTCAAGTTGTGCTTTGCAAACTACTACTGGATTTCCAGGGAACGATCAAAGAGTAGACAATTTCAGTATTACTGCATGGAGAAAAGTCTGCATGGTGAACGTTGTATTCAAGGTCGATGCAATTTCTGCGTTTCATCAACACTCTGAAGGAACACAGATTACATAATGCCTCCAGATGTTATTCGGAAACTACTACTAGTCCTCCAGGGAATGATCAACGAGTAGACAATTTGAGAGATTATTCCAATGGAGAAAAGTCCGCATGGTGCCTGTTGTATTCAATCCCGAAGCGATTTATTTGTTTCATAAACACTCTGAAGGTCCACGGATTACATAATGCCTCCAGATGTGCATCGGAAACTACTACTGGTCCTCCAGGGAACGATCCAAGCGGAGACAGTTTGAGACATTACTCCCATCGAGAAAAGTCCTCATGGATAATGTTGTATTCAATCCCGAAGCAATTTATTTGTTTCATCAACACTCTGAAGGTCGGAAGATTACAGCATGCCTCCAGATGTGCTTCGTAAACTATTACTGGTCTCCCAGGAATCAAAGAAAGCGTAGACAATTTGAGTCATTACTCCCATGGAGAGGAGTCCGCATGATGAATGTTGTATTCCATCTCGATGCAATTTCTGTGTTACATCAACACTCTGAAGGTCCTAAGATTACTGAATGCGTCCAAATGTGCTTCGGAAACTACTACTGGCCTTCCAGGGAACGATTAAAGCGTAGACAGTTTGAGACATTACTCCCATGGAGAAAAGTCCGCATGGCGCCTGATGTATTCAATCTCGATGCAATTTCTGCGCTTCATCAACACTCTGAAGGTCCAAAGATTACTGAATGCCTCCAGATGTGGTTCGGAAACTACTACTAGTCTTCCAGGGAACGATCAAGTCGCTGACAGTTTGAGACATTACTCCCATGGAGAAAAGTCCGCATGGTGCCTGTTGTATTCAATCTCGATGCAATTTATTTGTTTCATTAACCTTCTGATAGTCCACAGATTACATAATGCCTCCAGATGTGCTTCGGAAACTACTACTGGTCCTCCAGGGAATGATCAAAGCGTAGACAGTTTGAGACATTACTCTCATGGAGAAAAGAGCGCATGGTGCCTGTTGAATTCAATCTCGATGCAATTTCAATGTTTCATCAACGCTCTGAAGGTCCAAAGATAACTGAATGCCTCCAGATGTGCTCCGGAAACTACTACTAGTCTTCCAGGGAACGATCAAAACATAGACAGTTTGGGACATTACTCGCATGGAGAAAAGTCCGCATGGTGAATTTTGTATTCCATCTTGATGCGATTTCTGTGTTTCATGAACACTCTAAAGGTCCACAGATAATAGAATGCCTCCAGATTTGCTTGGGAAACTACTACTGGTCTTCCAGGGAACGATCCAAGCGGAGACAGTTTGAGACATTACTCCCATGGAGAAAAGTCCTCATGAGGAATGTTGTATTCAATCCCGAAGCAATTAATTTTTTTCATCAACACTCTGAAGGTCCACAGATTACATAATGCCTACAGATGTTCTTCGGAAACTACTACTGGTCCTCCAGGGAATGATCAAAGCGTAGACAGTTTGAGACATTACTCCCATGGAGAAAAGTCCGCATGGTGCCTGTTGTATTCAATCTCGATGCAATTTCTGTGTTTCATCAAAACTCTGAAGGTCCAAAGATAACTGAATGCCTCCAGATGTGCTTCTGAAACTACTACTGTTCCTACAGGGAAATATCAAAGCGTAGACAGTTTGAGACATTACTCCCATAGAGAAAAGTCCTCATGGATAATGTTGTATTCAATCCCGAAGCAATTTATTTGTTTCATCAACACACTGAAGGTCCACAGATTACATAATGCCTCCAGATGTTATTCGGAAACTACTACTGGTCCTCCAGAGAATGATAAACGAGTAGACAGTTTGAGACATTACTCCCATAGAGAAAAGTCCTCATGGATAATGTTGTATTCAATCCCGAAGCAATTTATTTGTTTTATCAACACTCCGAAGGTCCACAGATTACATAATGCCTCCAGATGTGCTTCGGAAACTACTACTGGTCCTCCAGGGAACGATCCAAGAGGGAACAGTTTGAGACATTACTCCCATAGAGAAAAGTCCTCATGGATAATGTTGTATTCAATCCCGAAGCAATTTATTTGTTTCATAAACCTTCTCATAGTCCACAGATTACATAATGCCTCCAGATGTGCTTTGGAAACTACTACTGGTCCTCCAGGGAATGATCAAAGCGTAGACAGTTTGAGACATTACTCCCATGGAGAAAAGTCCGCATGGTGCCTGTTGTATTCAATCCCGATGCAATTTATTTGTTTCATAAACCTTCTGATAGTCCACAGATTACATAATGCCTCCAGATGTGCTTCGGAAACTACTACTGGTCCTCCAGGGAATGATCAAAGCGTAGACAGTTTGAGACATTACTCCCATGGAGAAAAGTCCGCATGCTGCCTGTTGAATTCAATCTCGATGCAATTTCTGTGTTTCATCAACGCTCTGAAGGTCCAAAGATAACTGAATGCCTCCAGATGTGCTCCGGAAACTACTACTAGTCCTAACTGGAAATATCTAAGCGTATCCAGTTTGAGACATTACTCCCATGGAGAAAAGTAAGCATGGTGCCTGTTGTATTCAAACCCGATGCAACTTCTGTGTTTCATCAACACTCTGAAGATCCACAGATTACATAATGCCTCCAGATGTGCTTCGGAAACTACTAATGGTCCTCCAGGAAATTATCAAAGCGTAGACAGTTTGAGACATGACTCCAATGGGGAAAAGTCGGCATGGTGCCTGTTGCATTCAATCATGATGCAATTTATTTGTTTCATCAACACTCTGAAGGTCCACAGATAACATAATGCCTCCAGATGTGCTTCGTAAACTACTAATGGTCCTCTAGGAAATTATCTAAGCGTAGACAGTTTAAAACATTACTCCCATGGAGAAATGTCCGCATGGTGACTGTTGTATTCAATCTCGATGCAATTTCTGTGTTTCATCATCACTCTGAAGATCCACAGATTACAGAGTGCCTCCAGATGTGCTTCGGAAACTACTACTGGTCCTACAGGGAAATATCTAAGCGTAGACAGTTTGATACATTACTCCCATGAAGAAACGTGCGTATGGAGACTTTTGTATTCAATCCCGATGCAATTTCTTTGTTTCATCAACACACTGTATCCACAGATTACATAATGCCTACAGATGTTCTTCGGAAACTACCACTGGTCCTCCAGGGAATGATCAAAGCGTAGACAGTTTGAGACATTACTCCCATGGAGAAAAGTCCGCACGGTGAATGTTGTATTCCCTTACGATGCAATATCTGTGTTCCATCAACACTCTGAAGGTGCACTGATTACAGAATCTCCAGATCTGCTTCGGAAATTGCTACTAGTCTTCCAGGGAACAATCAAAGCGTAGACAGTTTGAGACATTACTCCCAGGGAGAAAAGTCCGCATGGTGAATGTTGATTCCATCACGATGCAATTTTTGTGTTTCATCAACACTCTGAAGGTCGAAAGCTTACAGAATTCCTCTAGCTGGGCTTCGGAAACCACGACTAGTCTCCCAGGAATCGATCAAAGCGTAGACAGTTTGAGACATTATTCCCATGGAGAAGATTCCGCATGGTGCCTGTTGTATTCAATCTCGATGTAATTTCAGTGTTTCATCAACACTCTGAAGGTCCAAAGGCTACTGAATGCCTCCAGATGTTCTTTGGAAACTACTACTCGTTCTTCCACGGAACGATCAAAGCGTAGACAGTTTGAGACATTACTCCCATGGAGAAAAGTCCTCATGGGGAATGTTGTATTCAATCCCGAAGCAATTTATTTTTTTCATCAACACTCTGAAGGTCCACAGATTACATAATGCCTACAGATGTTCTTCGGAAACTACTACTGGTCCTCCAGGGAATGATCAAAGCGTAGACAGTTTAAAACATTACTCCCATGGAGAAATGTCCGCATGGTGACTGTTGTATTCAATCTCGATGCAATTTCTGTGTTTCATCATCACTCTGAAGATCCACAGATTACAGAGTGCCTCAAGATGTGCTTCGGAAACTACTACTGGTCCTACAGGGAAATATCTAAGCGTAGACAGTTTGATACATTACTCCCATGAAGAAACGTGCGTATGGAGACTCTTGTATTCAATCACGATGCAATTTCTTTGTTTCATCAACACCCTGAAGGTCAACAGATTACAGAATGGGTCCAGATGTGCTTCGGAAACTACTACTGGTCTTCCAGGGAACGATCAAAGCATAGACAGTTTAAGACATTACTCCTATGGAGAAACGTCCGCATGGTGAATGTTATATTCAATCCCGATGCAATTCCTGTGTTTTATCAACACTCTGAAGGTCCACTGATTACAGAATGCCTCAAGTTGTTCTTTGGAAACTACTACTGGACTTCCAGGGAACGATCAAAGAGTAGACAATTTCAGTATTACTGCATGGAGAAAGGTCTGCATGGTGAATGTTCTATTCAAGGTCGATGCAATTTCTGCGTTTCATCAACACTCTGAAGGTCAACAGATTACATAATGCCTCCAGATGTTATTCGCAAACTACTACTGGTCCTCCAGGGAATGATCAACGAGTAGACAATTTGAGAGATTATTCCAATGGAGAAAAGTCCGAATGGTGCCTGTTGTATTCAATCTCAATGCAATTTCTGCTTTTCATCAACACTCTGAAGGTCCAAAGATTACTGAATGCCTCCAGATGTGCTTCGGAAACTACTACTGGTCCTCCAGGCAATGATCAAAGCGTAGACAGTTTGAGACATTACTCCCATGGAGAAAAGTCCGCATTGGTGCCTGTTGATTTCAATCTCGATGCAATTTCTGTGTTTCATCAACACTCTGAAGGTCGGAAGATTACAGCATGCCTCCAGATGTGCTTCGGAAACTACTACGAGTCTTCCAGGGAACGATCAAAGCGTAGACATGTTGAGACATTACTTCCATGGAGAAAAGTAAGCATGGTGGCTGTTGTTTTCTAACCCGATGCAACTTCTGTGTTTCATCAACACTCTGAAGGTCCACTGATTACAGAATGCCTCAAGTTGTGCTTTGGAAACTACTACTGGACTTCCAGGGAACGATCAAAGAATAGACAATTTCAGTATTACTGCATGGAGAAAGGTCTGCATGGTGAATGTTGTATTCAAGGTCGATGCAATTTCTGCCTTTCATCAACACTCTGAAGGTCCACAGATTACATAATGCCTCCAGATGTTATTCGGAAACTACTACTGGTCCTCCAGAGAATGATAAACGAGTAGACAATTTGAGAGATTATTCCAATGGAGAAAAGTCCGCATGGTGCCTGTTGTATTCAATCCCGATGCGATTTATTTGCATCATAAACACTCCGAAGGTCCACAGATTACATAATGCCTCCAGATGTGCTTCGGAAACTACTACTGTTCCTACAGGGAAATATCAAAGCGTAGACAGTTTGAGACATTACTCCCATAGAGAAAAGTCCTCATGGATAATGTTGTATTCAATCCCGAAGCAATTTATTTGTTTCATCAACACTCTGAAGGTCGGAAGATTACAGCATGCCTCCAGATGTGCTTCGTAAACTATTACTGGTCTCCCAGGATCAAAGAAAGCGTAGACAATTTGAGTCATTACTCCCATGGAGAGGAGTCCGCATGATGAATGTTGTATTCCATCTCTATGCAATTTCTGTGTTACATCAACACTCTGAAGGTCCTAAGATTACTGAATGCGTCCAAATGTGCTTCGGAAACTACTACTGGCCTTCCAGGGAACGATTAAAGCGTAGACAGTTTGAGACATTACTCCCATGGAGAAAAGTCCTCATGGCGCCTGATGTATTCAATCTTGATGCAATTTCTGCGTTTCATCAACACTCTGAAGGTCCAAAGATTACTGAATGCCTCCAGATGTGGTTCGGAAACTACTACTAGTCTTCCAGGGAACGATCAAGTCGTAGACAGTTTGAGACATTACTCCCATGGAGAAAAGTCCGCATGGTGCCTGTTGTATTCAATCCCGATGCAATTTATTTAATTCATAAACCTTCTGATAGACCACAGATTACATAATGCCTCCAAATGTGCTTCGGAAACTACTACTGGTCCTCCAGGGAATGATCAAAGCGTAGACAGTTTGAGACATTACTCCCATGGAGAAAAGAGCGCATGGTGCTGTTGAATTCAATCTCGATGCAATTTCTGTGTTTCATCAACGCTCTGAAGGTCCAAAGATAACTGAATGACTCCAGATGTGCTCCGGAAACTACTACTAGTCCTAACTGGAAATATCTAAGCGTATCCAGTTTGAGACATTACTCCCATGAAGAAACGTGCGTATGGTGGCTTTTTTATTCAATCCCTATGCAATTTCTGTGTTTCATCAACACACTGAAGGTCAACAGTTTACAGAATGAGTCCAGATGTGCTTCGGAAACTACTACTGGTCTTCCAGGGAACGATCAAAACATAGACAGTTTGGGACATTACTCCCATGGAGTAAAGTCCGCATGGTGCCTGTTGTATTCTATCCCGATGCTATTTCTATCTTTCATCAACACTCTGAAGCTCAACAGATTACAGAATACCTCCAGATGTGCTTCGGAAACTACTATTGGTTTTCCAGTCAACGATCAAAGCGTAGACAGTTTGAGACAATACTCCCACGGAGAAAAGTCCGCATGGTGCCTGTTGTATTCAATGCAGATGCAATTTCTGTGTTTAATCAACACTCTGAATGTCCTAAGATTACTGAATGCCTCCAGATGTGCTTCGGAAACTACTACTGGTCTTCCAGGGAACGATCAAAGCGTAGACAGTTTGAGACATTACTCCCATGGAGAAATGTTAGCATGGGCCCTGTTGTATTCAATGCCGATGCAATTTCTGTGTTTCATCAACACTCTGAAGGTCCAAAGATTACTGAATGCATCCAGATGTGCTTCGGTAACTACTACTAGTCTTCCAGGGAACGATCAAAGCGTAGACAGTTTGAGACATTACTCCTATGGAGAAAAGTAAGCATGGTGGCTGTTGTTTTTAATCACAATGCAATTTCTATGTTTCACCAACACTCTGAAGGTCCACAGATAATAGAATGCCTCCAGATGTATTTCGGAAACTACTACTGATCCTACAGGGAAATATCTAAGCGTAGACAGAGTTGAGACATTACTCCCATGAAGAAACGTGGGTATGGAGGCTTTTGTATTCAGTCCCGATGCAATTTCTGTGTTTCATCAGAACACTGAAGATCAACAGGGTACAGAATGAGTCCAGATGTGCTTCGGAAACTACTACTGGTCTTCCAGGGAACGCTCAAAACATAGACAGTTTGGGACATTACTCCCATGGAGAAAAGTCCGATGCAATTTCTGTGTTTCATCAAACTCTGAAGGTCCACAGATAATAGAATGCCTCCAGATTTGCTTGGGAAACTACTACTGGTCTTCCAGGGAACGATCCAAGCGGAGACAGTTTCAGACATTACTCCCAATGATAAAAGTCGTCATGGGGAATGTTGTATTCAATCCCGAAGCAATTTATTTGTTTCATCAACACTCTGAAGTTCCACAGATTACATAATGACTACAGATGTGCTTCGGAAACTACTACTGGTCTACCAGGAATCAATCAAAGCGTAGACAGTTTGAGACACTACTCCCATGGGGAAAAGTCCGCATGATTAATGTTGTATTCAATTCCAATGCAATTTCTGTGTTTCATCAACACACTGAAGGTCTACAGATTACAGAATGAGTATAGATGTGCTTCGGAAACTACTACTAGTCTTCCAGGGATCGACCAAAGCATAGACAGTTTGAGACATTACTCCCATGGTGAAAAGTCCGCATGGTGCCTGTCGTATTCAATGCCGATTCAATTTCTGTGTTTCATCAACACTCTGAATGTCCTAGGATTACTGAATGCCTCCAGATGTGCTTCGGAAACTACTACTGGTCCTCCAGGGAACGATCAAAGCGTAGACAGTTTGAGACATTACTCCCATCGAGAAAAGTCCTCATGGATAATGTTGTATTCTATCCCGAAGCAATTTATTTGTTTCATCAACACTCTGAAGGTCGGAAGATTACAGCATGCCTCCAGATGTGCTTCGTAAACTATTACTGGTCTCCCAGGAATCAAAGAAAGCGTAGACAATTTGAGTCATTACTCCCATGGAGAGGAGACCGCATGATGAATGTTGTATTCCATCTCGATGCAATTTCTGTGTTACATCAACACTCTGAAGGTCCAAAGATTACTGAATGCCTCCAGATGTGGTTCGGAAACTACTACCAGTCTTCCAGGGAACGATCAAGTCGTAGACAGTTTGAGACATTACTCCCATGGAGAAAAGTCCGCATGGTGCCTGTTGTATTCAATCCCGATGCAATTTATTTGTTTCATAAACCTTCTGATAGTCCACAGATTACATAATGCCTCCAGATGTGCTTCGGAAACTACTACTGGTCCTCCAGGGAATGATCAAAGCGTAGACAGTTTGAGACATTACTCCCATGGAGAAAAGTCCGCATGGTGCCTGTTGAATTCGATCTCGATGCAATTTCTGTGTTTCATCAACGCTCTGAATGTCCAAAGATTACTGAATGCCTCCAGATGTGTTTCGGAAACTACTATGAGTCTTCCAGGGAACGATCAAAGCGTATCCAGTTTCAGACATTACTCCCATGAAGAAACGTGCGTATGGTGGCTTTTTTATTCAATCCCTATGCAATTTCTGTGTTTCATCAACACACTGAAGGTCAACAGTTTACAGAATGAGTCCAGATGTGCTTCGGAAACTACTACTAGTCTTCCAGGGAACGATCAAGTCGTAGACAGTTTGAGACATTACTCCCATGGAGAAATGTACTCATGGTGAATTTTGTATTCAATCCCAATGCAATTTAATTTGTTTCACCAACACTCTGAAGGTCCACAGATTTCATAATTCCTCCAGATGTGCTTTGGAAACTACTACTGGTCCTCCAGGGAACTATTAAAGCGTAGACAGTTTGATACATTTCTCCCATGGAGAAAAGTCCGCATGGTGCCTGTTGTATTCAATCCCGATGAAATTTATTTGTTTCATAAACACTCTGAAGGTCCACAGATTACAGAATGCCTCCAGATGGGCCTCGGAAACCTCTACTGGGCTCCCAGGAGTCGATCAAAGCGTAGACAGGTTGAGACATTACTCCCATGCAGAAACGTTCGCATGGTGCCTGTTGTATTCAGTCCCGATGCAATGTATTTGTTTCATCAACACTGAAGGTCCACCGATTACAGAATGCCTCCAGTTGTGCTTTGGAAACTACTACTAGTCTTCCAGGGAACGATCAAATCGTAGACAGTTTGAGACATTACTCCCATGGGGAAAAGTCCGCATGGTGCCTGTTGTATTCAATCCCGAAGCAATTTATTTGTTTTATCAACACTCTGAAGGTCCACAGATTACAGAGTGCCTACATATGTGTTTCGGAAACTACTACTGGTCCTCCAGGGAATAATCAAAGCGTAGACAGTATGAGACTTTACTCCCATGGGGAAAAGTCCGCATGATGAATGTTGTATTCCATCTCGATGCAATTTCTGTGTTTCATCAACACTCTGAAGGTCCACCGATTACGGAATGCCTCCAGTTGTGCTTCGGAAACTACTACTGGTCCTCCAGGGAACGATCCAAGCGTAGGCACTTTGAGACATTACTCCCATGGAGAAAAGTCCTCATGGATTATGTTGTATTCAATCCCGAAGAAATTTATTTGTTTCATCAACACTCTGAAGGTCGGAAGTTTAAAGCATGCCTCCAAATGTGCTTCGTAAACTACTACTGGTCTCCCAGGTATCAATGAAAGCGTAGACAATTTGAGAAATTACTCCCATGGAGAAGAGTCCGCATGATGAATGTTGTATTCCATCTCGATGCAATTTCTGTGTTACATCAACACTCTGAAGGTCCTAAGATTACTGATTGCATCGAAATGTGCTTCGGAAACTACTACTGGCCTTCCAGGGAACGATTAAAGCGTAGACAGTTTGAGACATTACTCCCATGGAGAAAAGTCCGCATGGCGCCTGTTGTATTCAATCCCGATGCAATTTCTGTGTTTCATCAACACTCTGAAGGTCCACAGATTAATGAATGCCTCGACATGTGCTTCGGAATCTACGACTGGTCTCCCAGGAATCGATCAAAGCGTAGACAGTTTGAGACATTACTCCCCTGGCGTAAAGTCCGCATGGTGCCTGTTGTATTCTATCACGATGCAATTTCTGTGTTTCATAAGCACTCTGAATGTCCAAAGATTACCGAATGCCTCCAGATGTGCTTCGGAAACTACTACGAGTCTTCCAGGGAACGATCAAAGCGTAGACAGTTTGAGACATTACTCCCATGGAGAAAAGTAAGCATGGTGCCTGTTGTTTTCTAACCCGAAGCAACTTCTGTGTTTCATCAACACTCTGAAGGTCCACGTGTTACAGAATGCCTCCAGTTGTGCTTTGGAAACTACTACTAGTCTTCTAGGGAACGATCAAAGCGTAGACAGTTTGAGACATTACTCCCATGGAGAAAAGTCCGCATGGTGCCTGTAGTATTCAGTCTCGATGCAATTTCTGCGTTTCATCAACACTCTGAAGGTCCAAAGATTACTGAATGCCTCCAGATGTGTTTCGGACACTACTACGAGTCTTCCAGGGAACGATCAAAGTGTATCCAATTTGAGACATTACTCCCATGAAGAAACGTGCGTATGGTGGCTTTTTTATTCAATCCCTATGCAAATTCTGTGTTTCATCAACACACTGAAGTTCAACAGTTTACAGAATGAGTCCAGATGTCCTTCGGAAACTACTACTGGTCTTCCAGGGAACAATCCAAGCGGAGACAGTTTGAGACATTACTCCCATGCAGAAAAGTCCGCATGGTGACTGTTGTATTCAATCTCGATGCAATTTATTTGTTTCATAAACCTTCTGATAGTCCACAGATTACATAATGCCTCCAGATGTGCTTCGGAAACTACTACTGGTCCTCCAGGGAATGATCAAAGCGTAGACAGTTTGAGACATTACTCCCATGGTGAAAAGTCCGCATGGTGCCTGTTGAATTCGATCTCGATGCAATTTCTGTGTTTCATCAACGCTCTGAATGTCCAAAGATTACTGAATGCCTCCAGATGTGTTTCGGACACTACTACGAGTCTTCCAGGGAACGATCAAAGCGTATCCAGTTTGAGACATTACTCCCATGAAGAAACGTGCGTATGGTGGCTTTTTTATTCAATCCCTATGCAAATTCTGTGTTTCATCAACACACTGAAGTTCAACAGTTTACAGAATGAGTCCAGATGTGCTTCGGAAACTACTACTGGTCTTCCAGGGAACAATCCAAGCGGAGACAGTTTGAGACATTACTCCCATGCAGAAAAGTCCGCATGGTGACTGTTGTATTCAATCTCGATGCAATTTCTTTGTTTCATTAACACTCTGAAGGTCCACAGATTACAGAATGCCTCCAGATGGGCCTCGGAAACCTCTACTGGTCTCCCAGGAATCGATCAAAGCGTAGACAATTTGAGACATTACTCCCATGCAGAAACGTTCGCATGGTGCCTGTTGTATTCAATCATGATGCAATTTATTTGTTTCATCAACACTCTGAAGGTCCACAGATTACATAATGCCTCCAGATGTGCTTCGGAAACTACTAATGGTCCTCCAGATAATTATCAAAGCGTAGACAGTTTGAGACGTTACTCCCATGGAGAAATGTCCGCATGGTAAATGTTATATTCAATCCCGATGCAATTCCTGTGTTTCATCAACACTCTGAAGGTCCACTGATTACAGAATGCCTCAAGTTGTGCTTTGCAAACTACTACTGGACTTCCAGGGAACGATCAAAGAGTAGACAATTTCAGTATTACTGCATGCAGAAAAGTCTGCATGGTGAACGTTGTATTCAAGGTCGATGCAATTTCTGCGTTTCATCAACACTCTGAAGGAACACAGATTACATAATGCCTCCAGATGTTATTCGGAAACTACTACTAGTCCTCCAGGGAATGATCAACGAGTAGACAATTTGAGAGATTATTCCAATGGAGAAAAGTCCGCATGGTGCCTGTTGTATTCAATCCCGAAGCGATTTATTTGTTTCATAAACACTCTGAAGGTCGGAAGATTACAGCATGCCTCCAGATGTGCTTCGTAAACTATTACTGGTCTCCCAGGAATCAAAGAAAGCGTAGACAATTTGAGTCATTACTCCCATGGAGAGGAGTCCGCATGATGAATGTTGTATTCCATCTCGATGCAATTTCTGTGTTACATCAACACTCTGAAGGTCCTAAGATTACTGAATGCGTCCAAATGTGCTTCGGAAACTACTACTGGCCTTCCAGGGAACGATTAAAGCGTAGACAGTTTGAGACATTACTCCCATGGAGAAAAGTCCGCATGGCGCCTGATGTATTCAATCTCGATGCAATTTCTGCGCTTCATCAACACTCTGAAGGTCCAAAGATTACTGAATGCCTCCAGATGTGGTTCGGAAACTACTACTAGTCTTCCAGGGAACGATCAAGTCGCTGACAGTTTGAGACATTACTCCCATGGAGAAAAGTCCGCATGGTGCCTGTTGTATTCAATCCCGATGCAATTTATTTGTTTCATAAACCTTCTGATAGTCCACAGATTACATAATGCCTCCAGATGTGCTTCGGAAACTACTACTGGTCCTCCAGGGAATGATCAAAGCGTAGACAGTTTGAGACATTACTCCCATGGAGAAAAGTCCGCATGCTGCCTGTTGAATTCAATCTCGATGCAATTTCTGTGTTTCATCAACGCTCTGAAGGTCCAAAGATAACTGAATGCCTCCAGATGTGCTCCGGAAACTACTACTAGTCCTAACTGGAAATATCTAAGCGTATCCAGTTTGAGACACTACTCCCATGGAGAAAAGTAAGCATGGTGCCTGTTGTATTCAAACCCGATGCAACTTCTGTGTTTCATCAACACTCTGAAGATCCACAGATTACATAATGCCTCCAGATGTGCTTCGGAAACTACTAATGGTCCTCCAGGAAATTATCAAAGCGTAGACAGTTTGAGACATGACTCCAATGGGGAAAAGTCGGCATGGTGCCTGTTGTATTCAATCATGATGCAATTTATTTGTTTCATCAACACTCTGAAGGTCCACAGATAACATAATGCCTCCAGATGTGCTTCGTAAACTACTAATGGTCCTCTAGGAAATTATCTAAGCGTAGACAGTTTAAAACATTACTCCCATGGAGAAATGTCCGCATGGTGACTGTTGTATTCAATCTCGATGCAATTTCTGTGTTTCATCATCACTCTGAAGATCCACAGATTACAGAGTGCCTCCAGATGTGCTTCGGAAACTACTACTGGTCCTACAGGGAAATATCTAAGCGTAGACAGTTTGATACATTACTCCCATGAAGAAACGTGCGTATGGAGACTTTTGTATTCAATCCCGATGCAATTTCTTTGTTTCATCAACACACTGAAGGTCAACAGATTACAGAATGGGTCCAGATGTGCTTCGGAAACTACTACTTGTCTTCCAGGGAACGATCAAAGCATAGACAGTTTAAGACATTACTCCCATGGAGAAACGTCCGCATGGTGAATGTTATATTCAATCCCGATGCAATTCCTGTGTTTTATCAACACACTGGAGGTCCACTGATTACAGAATGCCTCAAGTTGTGCTTTGGAAACTACTACTGGACTTCCAGGGAACGATCAAAGAGTAGACAATTTCAGTATTACTACATGGAGAAAAGTCTGCATGGTGAATGTTGTATTCAAGGTCGATGCAATTTCTGCGTTTCATCAACACTCTGAAGGTCCACAGATTAAGTAATGCCTCCAGATGTTATTCGGAAACTACTACTGGTCCTCCAGGGAATGATCAACGAGTAGACAATTTGAGAGATTATTCCAATGGAGAAAAGTCCGAATGGTGCCTGTTGTATTCAATCTCAATGCAATTTCTGCTTTTCATCAACACTCTGAAGGTCCAAAGATTATTGAATGCCTCCAGATGTGCTTCGGAAACCACTACTAGTCTTCCAGGGAACGATCAAAGCGTAGACAGTTTGAGACATTATTCCAATGGAGAAAAGTCCGCATGGCGCCTGATGTATTCAATCCCGTAGCAATTTATTTGTTTCATAAACTTTCTGATAGTCCACAGATTACATAATGCCTACAGATGTTCTTCGGAAACTACCACTGGTCCTCCAGGGAATGATCAAAGCGTAGACAGTTTGAGACATTACTCCCATGGAGAAAAGTCCGCACGGTGAATGTTGTATTCCCTTACGATGCAAAATCTGTGTTCCATCAACACTCTGAAGGTGCACTGATTACAGAATGCCTCCAGATCTGCTTCGGAAATTGCTACTAGTCTTCCAGGGAACAATCAAAGCGTAGACAGTTTGAGACATTACTCCCAGGGAGAAAAGTCCGCATGGTGAATGTTGATTCCATCACGATGCAATTTTTGTGTTTCATCAACACTCTGAAGGTCGAAAGCTTACAGAATTCCTCTAGCTGGGCTTCGGAAACCACGACTAGTCTCCCAGGAATCGATCAAAGCGTAGACAGTTTGAGACATTATTCCCATGGAGAAGATTCCGCATGGTGCCTGTTGTATTCAATCTCGATGTAATTTCAGTGTTTCATCAACACTCTGAAGGTCCAAAGGCTACTGAATGCCTCCAGATGTTCTTTGGAAACTACTACTCGTTCTTCCACGGAACGATCAAAGCGTAGACAGTTTGAGACATTACTCCCATGGAGTTATGTCATCATGGCGCCTGTTGTATTCAATCCCGATGCAATTTCTGTGTTTCATCAACACTCTGAATGTCCACAGATTAATGAATGCCACGACATGTCCTTCAGAATCTACGGAGTCTACGACTGGTCTCCCAGGAATCGATCAAACCGTAGACAGTTTGAGACATCACTCCCATGGAGTAAAGTCCGCATGGTGCCTGTTGTACTCTATCCTGATGTAATTTCTATCTTTCTTCAACACTCTGAAGGCCCACAGATTACAGAATGCATCCAGATCTGCTTCGGAAACCACAATTGGTTTTCCAGGGAACGATCAAAGCGTAGACAGTTTGAGACATTACTCCCATGGAGAAAAGTCCTCATGGGGAATGTTGTATTCAATCCCGAAGCAATTTATTTTTTTCATCAACACTCTGAAGGTCCACAGATTACATAATGCCTACAGATGTTCTTCGGAAACTACTACTGGTCCTCCAGGGAATGATCAAAGCGTAGACAGTTTAAAACATTACTCCCATGGAGAAATGTCCGCATGGTGACTGTTGTATTCAATCTCGATGCAATTTCTGTGTTTCATCATCACTCTGAAGATCCACAGATTACAGAGTGCCTCAAGATGTGCTTCGGAAACTACTACTGGTCCTACAGGGAAATATCTAAGCGTAGACAGTTTGATACATTACTCCCATGAAGAAACGTGCGTATGGAGACTTTTGTATTCAATCCCGATGCAATTCCTGTGTTTTATCAACACTCTGAAGGTCCACTGATTACAGAATGCCTCAAGTTGTTCTTTGGAAACTACTACTGGACTTCCAGGGAACGATCAAAGAGTAGACAATTTCAGTATTACTGCATGGAGAAAGGTCTGCATGGTGAATGTTCTATTCAAGGTCGATGCAATTTCTGCGTTTCATCAACACTCTGAAGATCCACAGATTACATAATGCCTCCAGATGTTATTCGCAAACTACTACTGGTCCTCCAGGGAATGATCAACGAGTAGACAATTTGAGAGATTATTCCAATGGAGAAAAGTCCGAATGGTGCCTGTTGTATTCAATCTCAATGCAATTTCTGCTTTTCATCAACACTCTGAAGGTCCAAAGATTACTGAATGCCTCCAGATGTGCTTCGGAAACTACTACTGGTCCTCCAGGGAATGATCAAAGCGTAGACAGTTTGAGACATTACTCCCATGGAGAAAAGTCCGCATTGGTGCCTGTTGATTTCAATCTCGATGCAATTTCTGCGTTTCATCAACACTCTGAAGGTCCAAAGATTACTGAATGCCTCCAGATGTGGTTCGGAAACTACTACTAGTCTTCCAGGGAACGATCAAGTCGTAGACAGTTTTTGACATTACTCCCATGGAGAAAAGTCCGCATGGTGCCTGTTGTATTCAATCCCGATGCAATTTATTTAATTCATAAACCTTCTGATAGACCACAGATTACATAATGCCTCCATATGTGCTTCGGAAACTACTACTGGTCCTCCAGGGAATGATCAAAGCGTAGACAGTTTGAGACATTACTCCCATGGAGAAAAGAGCGCATGGTGCTGTTGAATTCAATCTCGATGCAATTTCTGTGTTTCATCAACGCTCTGAAGGTCCAAAGATAGCTGAATGACTCCAGATGTGCTCCGGAAACTACTACTAGTCCTAAATGGAAATATCTAAGCGTATCCAGTTTGAGACATTACTCCCATGAAGAAACGTGCGTATGGTGGCTTTTTTATTCAATCCCTATGCAATTTCTGTGTTTCATCAACACACTGAAGGTCAACAGTTTACAGAATGAGTCCAGATGTGCTTCGGAAACTACTACTGGTCTTCCAGGGAACGATCAAAACATAGACAGTTTGGGACATTACTCGCATGGAGAAAAGTCCGCATGGTGAATTTTGTATTCCATCTTGATGCGATTTCTGTGTTTCATGAACACTCTAAAGGTCCACAGATAATAGAATGCCTCCAGATTTGCTTGGGAAACTACTACTGGTCTTCCAGGGAACGATCCAAGCCGAGACAGTTTGAGACATTACTCCCATGGAGAAAAGTCCTCATGAGGAATGTTGTATTTAATCCCGAAGCAATTAATTTTTTTCATCAACACTCTGAAGGTCCACAGATTACATAATGCCTACAGATGTTCTTCGGAAACTACTACTGGTCCTCCAGGGAATGATCAAAGCGTAGACAGTTTGAGACATTACTCCCATGGAGAAAAGTCCGCATTGGTGCCTGTTGATTTCAATCTCGATGCAATTTCTGCTTTTCATCAACACTCTGAAGGTCCAAAGATTACTGAATGCCTCCAGATGTGCTTCGGAAACCACTACTAGTATTTCAGGGAACGATCAAAGCGTAGACAGTTTGAGACATTACTCCCATGGAGAAAAGTCCGCATGGTGCCTGTTGTATTCAATCTCGATGCAATTTCTGTGTTTCATCAAAACTCTGAAGGTCCAAAGATAACTGAATGCCTCCAGATGTGCTTCGGAAACTAATACTGTTCCTACAGGGAAATATCAAAGCGTAGACAGTTTGAGACATTACTCCCATAGAGAAAAGTCCTCATGGATAAAGTTGTATTCAATCCCGAAGCAATTTATTTGTTTCATCAACACACTGAAGGTCAACAGATTACAGAATGGGTCCAGATGTTTTATCAACACTCTGAAGGTCCACTGATTACAGAATGCCTCAAGTTGTGCTTTGGAAACTACTACTGGACTTCCAGGGAACGATCAAAGAGTAGACAATTTCAGTATTACTGCATGGAGAAAAGTCTGCATGGTGAATGTTGTATTCAAGGTCGATGCAATTTCTGCGTTTCATCAACACTCTGAAGGTCCACAGATTACATAATGCCTCCAGATGTTATTCGGAAACTACTACTGGTCCTCCAGAGAATGATAAACGAGTAGACAATTTGAGACATTACTCCCATAGAGAAAAGTCCGCATGGTGCCAGTTGTATTCAATCAGGATGCGATTTATTTGCATCATAAACACTCCGAAGGTCCACAGATTACATAATGCCTCCAGATGTGCTTCGGAAACTACTACTGGTCCTCCAGGGAACGATCCAAGCGGGAACAGTTTGAGACATTACTCCCATAGAGAAAAGTCCTCATGGATAATGTTGTATTCAATCCCGAAGCAATTTATTTGTTTCATAAACCTTCTGATAGTCCACAGATTACATAATTCCTCCAGATGTGCTTTGGAAACGACTACTAGTCTTCCAGGGAACGATCAAAGCGTAGACAGTTTGAGACATTACTCCCATGGAGAAAAGTCCGCATGGTGCCTGTAGTATTCAATCTCGATGCAATTTCTGCGTTTCATCAACCCTCTGAAGGTCCAAAGATTGCTGAATGCCTCCAGATGTGGTTCGGAAACTACTACTAGTCTTCCAGGGAACGATCAAGTCGTAGACCGTTTGAGACATTACTCCCATGGAGAAAAGTCCGCATGGTGCCTGTTGTATTCAATCCCGATGCAATTTATTTGTTTCATAAACCTTCTGATAGTCCACAGATTACATAATGCCTCCAGATGTGCTTCGGAAACTACTACTGGTCCTCCAGGGAATGATCAAAGCGTAGACAGTTTGAGACATTACTCCCATGGAGAAAAGTCCGCATGCTGCTTGTTGAATTCAATCTCGATGCAATTTCTGTGTTTCATCAACACTCTGAAGATCCACAGATTACAGAGTGTCTACAGATGTGCTTCGGAAACTACTACTGGTGCTACAGGGAAATATCTAAGCGTAGACAGTTTGATACATTACTCCCATGAAGAAACGTGCGTATGGAGACTTTTGTATTCAATCCCGATGCAATTTCTTTGTTTCATCAACACACTGAAGGTCAACAGATTACAGAATGGGTCCAGATGTGCTTCGGAAACTACTACTTGTCTTCCAGGGAACGATCAAAGCATAGACAGTTTAAGACATTACTCCCATGGAGAAACGTCCGCATGGTGAATGTTATATTCAATCCCGATGCAATTCCTGTGTTTTATCAACACTCTGGAGGTCCACTGATTACAGAATGCCTCAAGTTGTGCTTTGGAAACTACTACTGGACTTCCAGGGAACGATCAAAGAGTAGACAATTTCAGTATTACTACATGGAGAAAAGTCTGCATGGTGAATTTTGTATTCAAGGTCGATGCAATTTCTGCGTTTCATCAACACTCTGAAGGTCCACAGATTACATAATGCCTCCAGATGTTTTTCGGAAACTACTACTGGTCCTCCAGGGAATGATCAACGAGTAGACAATTTGAGAGATTATTCCAATGGAGAAAAGTCCGAATGGTGCCTGTTGTATTCAATCTCAATGCAATTTCTGCTTTTCATCAACACTCTGAAGGTCCAAAGATTACTGAATGCCTCCAGATGTGCTTCGGAAACCACTACTAGTCTTCCAGGGAACGATCAAAGCGTAGACAGTTTGAGATATTACTCCCATGGAGAAAAGTCCGCATGGTGCCTGTTGCATTCAATCTCGATGCAATTTTTGTGTTTCATCAAAACTCTGAAGGTCCAAAGATAACTGAATGCCTCCAGATGTGCTTCGGAAACTACTACTATTCCTACAGGGAAATATCAAAGCGTAGACAGTTTGAGACATTACTCCCATGGAGAAAAGTCCGCACGGTGAATGTTGTATTCCCTTACGATGCAATTTCTGTGTTCCATCAACACTCTGAAGGTGCACAGATTACAGAATGCCTCCAGATCTGCTTCGGAAATTGCTACTAGTCTTCCAGGGAACAATCAAAGCGTAGACAGTTTGAGACATTACTCCCAGGGAGAAAAGTCCGCATGGTGAATGTTGATTCCATCACGATGCACTTTTTGTGTTTCATCAACACTCTGAAGGTCGAAAGCTTACAGAATTCCTCTAGATGGGCTTCGGAAACCACGACTAGTCTCCCAGGAATCGATCAAAGCGTAGACAGTTTGAGACATTATTCCCATGGAGAAGATTCCGCATGGTGCCTGTTGTATTCAATCTCGATGTAATTTCAGTGTTTCATCAACACTCTGAAGGTCCAAAGGCTACTGAATGCCTCCAGATGTGCTTTGGAAACTACTACTCGTTCTTCCACGGAACGATCAAAGCGTAGACAGTTTGAGACATTACTCCCATGGAGTTATGTCATCATGGCGCCTGTTGTATTCAATCCCGATGCAATTTCTGTGTTTCATCAACACTCTGAATGTCCACAGATTAATGAATGCCACGAAATGTCCTTCAGAATCTACGGAGTCTACGACTGGTCTCCCAGGAATCGATCAAACCGTAGACAGTTTGAGACATCACTCCCATGGAGTAAAGTCCGCATGGTGCCTGTTGTACTCTATCCCGATGTAATTTCTATCTTTCTTCAACACTCTGAAGGCCCACAGATTACAGAATGCATCCAGATCGCCTTCGGAAACCACAATTGGTTTTCCAGGGAACGATCAAAGCGTAGACAGTTTGAGACATTACTCCCATGGAGAAAAGTCCTCATGGGGAATGTTGTATTCAATCGCGAAGCAATTTATTTTTTTCATCAACACTCTGAAGGTCCACAGATTACATAATGCCTACAGATGTTCTTCGGAAACTACTACTGGTCCTCCAGGGAATGATCAAAGCGTAGACAGTTTAAAACATTACTCCCATGGAGAAATGTCCGCATGGTGACTGTTGTATTCAATCTCGATGCAATTTCTGTGTTTCATCATCACTCTGAAGATCCACAGATTACAGAGTGCCTCAAGATGTGCTTCGGAAACTACTACAGGTCTTCCAGGGAACGATCCAAGCCGAGACAGTTTGAGACATTACTCCCATGGAGAAAAGTCCTCATGAGGAATGTTGTATTTAATCCCGAAGCAATTAATTTTTTTCATCAACACTCTGAAGGTCCACAGATTACATAATGCCTACAGATGTTCTTCGGAAACTACTACTGGTCCTCCAGGGAATGATCAAAGCGTAGACAGTTTGAGACATTACTCCCATGGAGAAAAGTCCGCATTGGTGCCTGTTGATTTCAATCTCGATGCAATTTCTGCTTTTCATCAACACTCTGAAGGTCCAAAGATTACTGAATGCCTCCAGATGTGCTTCGGAAACCACTACTAGTATTTCAGGGAACGATCAAAGCGTAGACAGTTTGAGACATTACTCCCATGGAGAAAAGTCCGCATGGTGCCTGTTGTATTCAATCTCGATGCAATTTCTGTGTTTCATCAAAACTCTGAAGGTCCAAAGATAACTGAATGCCTCCAGATGTGCTTCGGAAACTAATACTGTTCCTACAGGGAAATATCAAAGCGTAGACAGTTTGAGACATTACTCCCATAGAGAAAAGTCCTCATGGATAAAGTTGTATTCAATCCCGAAGCAATTTATTTGTTTCATCAACACACTGAAGGTCAACAGATTACAGAATGGGTCCAGATGTTTTATCAACACTCTGAAGGTCCACTGATTACAGAATGCCTCAAGTTGTGCTTTGGAAACTACTACTGGACTTCCAGGGAACGATCAAAGAGTAGACAATTTCAGTATTACTGCATGGAGAAAAGTCTGCATGGTGAATGTTGTATTCAAGGTCGATGCAATTTCTGCGTTTCATCAACACTCTGAAGGTCCACAGATTACATAATGCCTCCAGATGTTATTCGGAAACTACTACTGGTCCTCCAGAGAATGATAAACGAGTAGACAATTTGAGACATTACTCCCATAGAGAAAAGTCCGCATGGTGCCAGTTGTATTCAATCAGGATGCGATTTATTTGCATCATAAACACTCCGAAGGTCCACAGATTACATAATGCCTCCAGATGTGCTTCGGAAACTACTACTGGTCCTCCAGGGAACGATCCAAGCGGGAACAGTTTGAGACATTACTCCCATAGAGAAAAGTCCTCATGGATAATGTTGTATTCAATCCCGAAGCAATTTATTTGTTTCATAAACCTTCTGATAGTCCACAGATTACATAATTCCTCCAGATGTGCTTTGGAAACGACTACTAGTCTTCCAGGGAACGATCAAAGCGTAGACAGTTTGAGACATTACTCCCATGGAGAAAAGTCCGCATGGTGCCTGTAGTATTCAATCTCGATGCAATTTCTGCGTTTCATCAACCCTCTGAAGGTCCAAAGATTGCTGAATGCCTCCAGATGTGGTTCGGAAACTACTACTAGTCTTCCAGGGAACGATCAAGTCGTAGACCGTTTGAGACATTACTCCCATGGAGAAAAGTCCGCATGGTGCCTGTTGTATTCAATCCCGATGCAATTTATTTGTTTCATAAACCTTCTGATAGTCCACAGATTACATAATGCCTCCAGATGTGCTTCGGAAACTACTACTGGTCCTCCAGGGAATGATCAAAGCGTAGACAGTTTGAGACATTACTCCCATGGAGAAAAGTCCGCATGCTGCTTGTTGAATTCAATCTCGATGCAATTTCTGTGTTTCATCAACACTCTGAAGATCCACAGATTACAGAGTGTCTACAGATGTGCTTCGGAAACTACTACTGGTGCTACAGGGAAATATCTAAGCGTAGACAGTTTGATACATTACTCCCATGAAGAAACGTGCGTATGGAGACTTTTGTATTCAATCCCGATGCAATTTCTTTGTTTCATCAACACACTGAAGGTCAACAGATTACAGAATGGGTCCAGATGTGCTTCGGAAACTACTACTTGTCTTCCAGGGAACGATCAAAGCATAGACAGTTTAAGACATTACTCCCATGGAGAAACGTCCGCATGGTGAATGTTATATTCAATCCCGATGCAATTCCTGTGTTTTATCAACACTCTGGAGGTCCACTGATTACAGAATGCCTCAAGTTGTGCTTTGGAAACTACTACTGGACTTCCAGGGAACGATCAAAGAGTAGACAATTTCAGTATTACTACATGGAGAAAAGTCTGCATGGTGAATTTTGTATTCAGGGTCGATGCAATTTCTGCGTTTCATCAACACTCTGAAGGTCCACAGATTACATAATGCCTCCAGATGTTTTTCGGAAACTACTACTGGTCCTCCAGGGAATGATCAACGAGTAGACAATTTGAGAGATTATTCCAATGGAGAAAAGTCCGAATGGTGCCTGTTGTATTCAATCTCAATGCAATTTCTGCTTTTCATCAACACTCTGAAGGTCCAAAGATTACTGAATGCCTCCAGATGTGCTTCGGAAACCACTACTAGTCTTCCAGGGAACGATCAAAGCGTAGACAGTTTGAGATATTACTCCCATGGAGAAAAGTCCGCATGGTGCCTGTTGCATTCAATCTCGATGCAATTTTTGTGTTTCATCAAAACTCTGAAGGTCCAAAGATAACTGAATGCCTCCAGATGTGCTTCGGAAACTACTACTATTCCTACAGGGAAATATCAAAGCGTAGACAGTTTGAGACATTACTCCCATGGAGAAAAGTCCGCACGGTGAATGTTGTATTCCCTTACGATGCAATTTCTGTGTTCCATCAACACTCTGAAGGTGCACAGATTACAGAATGCCTCCAGATCTGCTTCGGAAATTGCTACTAGTCTTCCAGGGAACAATCAAAGCGTAGACAGTTTGAGACATTACTCCCAGGGAGAAAAGTCCGCATGGTGAATGTTGATTCCATCACGATGCACTTTTTGTGTTTCATCAACACTCTGAAGGTCGAAAGCTTACAGAATTCCTCTAGATGGGCTTCGGAAACCACGACTAGTCTCCCAGGAATCGATCAAAGCGTAGACAGTTTGAGACATTATTCCCATGGAGAAGATTCCGCATGGTGCCTGTTGTATTCAATCTCGATGTAATTTCAGTGTTTCATCAACACTCTGAAGGTCCAAAGGCTACTGAATGCCTCCAGATGTGCTTTGGAAACTACTACTCGTTCTTCCACGGAACGATCAAAGCGTAGACAGTTTGAGACATTACTCCCATGGAGTTATGTCATCATGGCGCCTGTTGTATTCAATCCCGATGCAATTTCTGTGTTTCATCAACACTCTGAATGTCCACAGATTAATGAATGCCACGAAATGTCCTTCAGAATCTACGGAGTCTACGACTGGTCTCCCAGGAATCGATCAAACCGTAGACAGTTTGAGACATCACTCCCATGGAGTAAAGTCCGCATGGTGCCTGTTGTACTCTATCCCGATGTAATTTCTATCTTTCTTCAACACTCTGAAGGCCCACAGATTACAGAATGCATCCAGATCGCCTTCGGAAACCACAATTGGTTTTCCAGGGAACGATCAAAGCGTAGACAGTTTGAGACATTACTCCCATGGAGAAAAGTCCTCATGGGGAATGTTGTATTCAATCGCGAAGCAATTTATTTTTTTCATCAACACTCTGAAGGTCCACAGATTACATAATGCCTACAGATGTTCTTCGGAAACTACTACTGGTCCTCCAGGGAATGATCAAAGCGTAGACAGTTTAAAACATTACTCCCATGGAGAAATGTCCGCATGGTGACTGTTGTATTCAATCTCGATGCAATTTCTGTGTTTCATCATCACTCTGAAGATCCACAGATTACAGAGTGCCTCAAGATGTGCTTCGGAAACTACTACAGGTCCTACAGGGAAATATCTAAGCGTAGACAGTTTGATACATTACTCCCATGAAGAAACGTGCGTATGGAGACTTTTGTATTCAATCACGATGCAATTTCTTTGTTTCATCAACACCCGGAAGGTCAACAGATTACAGAATGGGTCCAGATGTGCTTCGGAAACTACTACTGGTCTTCCAGGGAACGATCAAAGCATAGACAGTTTAAGACATTACTCCCATGGAGAAACGTCCGCATGGTGAATGTTATATTCAATCCCGATGCAATTCCTGTGTTTTATCAACACTCTGAAGGTCCACTGATTACAGAATGCCTTAAGTTGTTCTTTGGAAACTACTACTGGACTTCCAGGGAACGATCAAAGAGTAGACAATTTCAGTATTACTGCATGGAGAAAGGTCTGCATGGTGAATGTTCTATTCAAGGTCGATGCAATTTCTGCGTTTCATCAACACTCTGAAGGTCCACAGATTACATAATGCCTCCAGATGTTATTCGCAAACTACTACTGGTCCTCCAGGGAATGATCAACGAGTAGACAATTTGAGAGATTATTCCAATGGAGAAAAGTCCGAATGGTGCCTGTTGTATTCAATCTCAATGCAATTTCTGCTTTTCATCAACACTCTGAAGGTCCAAAGATTACTGAATGCCTCCAGATGTGCTTCGGAAACCACTACTAGTCTTCCAGGGAACGATCAAAGCGTAGACAGTTTGAGACATTACTCCCATGGAGAAAAGTCCGCATGGTGCCTGTTGTATTCAATCTCGATGCAATTTCTGTGTTTCATCAAAACTCTGAAGGTCCAAAGATAACTGAATGCCTCCAGATGTGCTTCGGAAACTACTACTTTTCCTACAGTGAAATATCAAAGCGTAGACAGTTTGAGACATTACTCCCATGAATAAACGTAAGTATGGAGGCTTTTGTATTCAATCCCTATGCAATTTCTGTGTTTCATCAACACACTGAATATCAACAGATTACAGAATGCCTCCAGATGTACTTCGGAAACTACTACTAGTCTTCCAGGGAACGATCAAAGCGTAGACAGTTTGAGACATTACTCCCTCGGAGAAAAGTAGGCATAGTGCCTGTTGTATTCAATCGCAATGCAATTTCTCTGTTTCGTCAACACTATGAAGGTCCACAGATTACAGAGTGCCTCCAGATGTGCTTCGGAAACTACTACTGGTCCTACAGGGAAATATCTAAGCGTAGACAGTTTGAGACATTACTCCCATGAAGAAACGTGGGTATGGAGGCTTTTGTATTCAATCCCGATTCAATTTCTGTGTTTCATCAACACACTGAAGGTCAACAGATTACAGAATGAGTCAAGATGTAATTGGGAAACTACTACTGGTCTTCCAGGGAACAATCAAAGCATAGACAGTTTAAGACATTACTCCCATCGAGAAAAGTCAGCATGGTGAATGTTGTATTCAATCTCGATGCAATTTCTGTGTTTCATCAACACTCTGAAGGTCCAAAGGTAACTGAATGCCTCCAGATGTGCTTCGGAAACTACTACTGGTCCTACAGGGAAATATCTAAGCGTAGACAGTTTGAGTCATTACTCCCATGAAGAAACGTGCGTATCTAGGCTTTTTTATTCAATCCCTATGCAATTTCTGTGTTTCATCAACACACTGAAGGTCAACAGATTACAGAATGAGTTCAGATGTGCTTCGGAAACTACTACTGGTCTTGCAGGGAACGATGAAAGCATAGACAGTTTGAGATTTTTCTCCCATGGAGAAAAGTCCGCATGGTGAATTTTGTATACCATCTCGATGCAATTTCTGTGTTTCACCAACACTCAGAAGGTCCACAGATTATGGAATGCCTCCAGATTTGCTTCGGAAACTACTACTTGTTTTCCAGGGAACGATCATTGCGTAGGCAGTTTGAGACATGACTACCATGTAGAAAAGTCCGCATGGTGACTGTTATATTCAATCCCGATGCAATTTCTGTGTTTCATCAACACTCTGAAGGTCCACAGATTACAGAATGCCTCCAAATGTGCTTCGGAAACTACTACTGGTCTTCCTGGAACATATCAAAGCGTAGATAGATTGAGACGTTACTCCCATGATGAAAAGTCCGCATTGTGCATGTTGTATTCAACCCCTATGCAATTTCTGTGTTTTATCAATACTCTGAAAGTCCACAGATAACAGAATGCCTCCAGATGTGCTTCGGAACCTACTACTGGTCTTCCAGGCATCGATCAAAGCGTAGAAAGTTTGAGACATTACTCCCATGGGGAAAAGTCTGCATGAATTCTCGGTTCCACAAAACCAATTACAGCAAAATAAGCATCTCCGGTTAAAAGACTATGAGACTAGCCGACAGGGATTTTCCAAGCCCTTTATAGCTCCTAGGTCTCCGTGAGACATCCTATTGTAGTGCAGAAATGAAACAGTTGCTGAAGTGAAGCACATCCTGTTCATCAAAGGGAACTACTGACGGATGTGTTATGGAAAAATGTTCTTCTCCCCGTGTCCAGTGAAACTCTGTTGCGATCATGAGTAGCTGCCATCTACGATCACTGTTTGTAGGTAATGTCTAGTAAAGTCATCAGAAGATCGAAATCAGTTGCAAAACAATTTAGTAAAGATATCTGTATGGTTCGAAAGTTGGCAGTTGGCAATTAGCGCAAAGCTATGAAAAGTGTGGGGTTATCCGCAAGAGTGCTACTAGGAATCCGTTAAACATCGGCTACACGATAAATCAAATCTAAAAGCCGTAATTTTAAATTAATACCTAAAAATTACAGTTACGAACTACTTAAGTGGAAAGAAGAGAGAGAAAATGATGCGGGGAAGACAAACCAAAGACTGCGTTTATTTGGCGGAACAGTTAGAATATGTAACAGATCTACTGATGAGTCTAGCTACACTGTGCTTGTCCGTCTCCTTTCGAAGTACTGCTGCGCGGTGTGGGATTGTTACCAGATGGAATTAACGGAGTACATCGAGAAACTTCAAAGAAGCGCTGCTCGTTTTGTATTAATATAGAATAGGGGAGAGAGTGTCACTGCATGATACACAGTTAGGGGAGGACGTCATCAAAACGAAGGCGTTTTTCGTTGCGGCGGAATCTTCTCACGGAATTTCAGTCATTAACTTTCTTCTCCGAACGTGAAAATATTTTGTTAACGCTGACCTACATAGGGAGAAACGATCATCATAATAAAATAAGGGAAATAAGAGCACGCACTGACAGATATACGTGTTAGTTATTCCACCACGCTGTTCGAGATTGGAATAATAGAGAATTATTGTGAAGGTGGTTCGATAAACCCTCTGCCAAGCACTTAAGTGTGATGTGCAGTCTACCCATGTACATATAGATGTAGACAGTGGACGCTCATATCATTAAAAGTACCCCGTAACTCAACAGGAGGAAACGCATAAATCACTGCATGAAGGATTATAATTAGTGTGTTTATGAAACGTTGAAATGTCTGTGTACAGTCGCTTGATAAGACTGTTGCCCTGTTTGATTCTGTTTGTCTGCAGTTGGTTCTACTAACTGTCCCAGAAGGACTGAGAAGTTTCAGTGATAATCTGACGTTAAGTGCAAGCAACTCGTTCTGCGCATCAGTATGTCAGTACCTTAATTGATCCATTTATATATCATGTGTAATCGAGACCCATATTTATAAAGTTCGTCCATTAGCCTATCTTGTGTGACCAGGTCTTTTTATGTGTCTTTTCAGGTTTGTCTTGCATTTGGTACTTGAGCTGCTTTTCGTCTGCTAGAAGCACAGGATAACCAATTTTGTACCTCTTACGTGGGCAAAGAGTTCTATCGGTGCTGTTCGACAGCTTCGTGGTTGTCAAGTTGGTATTGTCCGTTTCCCGTGTGGGCTTCCCATGCGCTCCGAGCCGAGCGGTGGCTGTCGGTGGATGTATGGCTCTGAGCGCTATGGGACGTAACTTCTGAGGTCATCAGTCCCCAAGAACTTAGAATTACTTAAACCTAACTAACCTAAGGACATCACACACATCCATGCCCGAGGCAGGATTCGAACCTGCAACCGTAGCAGTCGCGCGGTTCCGGACTGAACTCGGTGGATGTAGCTGTGCTCTTAAGTGAGCCCTCTCCTGCCAGTGATGAGATAGGTCGTAGCTTCAAACGCGGCCTTCATGCGTGGAGCCGTTCGGAAAAGCTCTTGGCCTGAATGAAGTGTTTCGATTACTTCTTGCTTTATATTGCTCTTAATAGGATGCTTGAGTCTATGATTTTGTCAGTGTCCGGAGTTTGCTTTGTTCCTTTCTACTATTGTTGTGTCAATGCGCTCTACGGGATATGGTTAGCCTGAGTTAATGTGCTTTAAAGCTTTGTGAATATGACAGAACTTGTGTTTTCGTGTATGTGCGATATTTCTTTTTATGTATTGTAGTTTATCGCATGTTCTATTTTCTGCTGTGATCTCGAGTTGTCTTTATTCTGTGAGCGTTGCGCTCTATTACTGAATCTCAATAGTTGTTCCGTGTAATTTTAACTGATAAGTTATGGGTGAATATTTGCGTTACTGCATTTCCGTGTTTTGTGGGAACGTGTAGCAGCTGCCTTTGTTTAATGGGGGCCATATGTTTCTCGAATCATTGGGGCCTTCCGCCTTGATGGTCTTATTATGAATTCGGTGTGATTCATGATCTATTCGTTGTTACAGTGGTGTACTCTCATTGATTTATACATTTAGCGATTTTCACTCACATCTGTTTGAAACAGTTGGATGTGCAACTCAGGTGACTTCTTTTCATGATGCTTGCGTGAATTCTCAGGTGGTGTATTTGCTGTAACAAGATGTTTCAATCGGTGTAAACCCCTTTGATGTTAGTGAATGCAGGCAATGCAGGTATTGTTCCTCTGAATTTCGTCGTTTTCGTGTGAAGCTTGATTGGATAACTGAAGTCATATGTTTCTGTTCCCTTTCCTCTCTTTTCCCTCACGTATGCATAGTTAAATTGCGCTATGTAATTTCTTCTTGCCAGATCAGATTAGTTTATTTCGTGTTCAGGCACAACTTAAGTATATCTTCAGAATGTCCACCCATAATTCTTTGTGGCTATTTTTGAATAAATGTGTTTCATGAAAACTCAAATCGTGTGTCCTCTAACTACTTCACAACGCACCAAATAGCTGCCAGACTTGCAACTCGATGCTCTTAACTGCTTCTTTCTTTGAAATATTAGCCTGATTTTTATATGCTGCACAAAAAGACAGTGATAACGAAGTACCCAGAGAGCGGAATGAGTAGAACTAATGTGCCAAATTCACAATCCATTGATTAATTATATAGGTTCATTTAACGATGTTATGTACTATGGTTAGATTTAGTATTGCATTAACTGCATGCAAATTTTTTTTTCCGCTGTTCTCAAACAACCTCTGTGCCGGTTGGTGAACTCACGAAGGGACTGAAGAGAAATTTAATGAGCCGAGGAAAGTGAATGAAAAGCTATTTGATGACTTAGAAGCTGCGAATCTTAAGCTCGAACGGAACGTGGAAAGTAAAGCGAATGACTTTAGAAGATGCTACGGGATGAAATAGCGATCGAGTTAGCGAAAACGTCGAGGGTCGTCGAGAAGCGTCTGTGAAGCTGAAAGCGAGCAGTTGCCGCTAAACAGAGTGCTCGAAGAACAGGAGAACAGGGTTATGGCGACGTTCGTGGCTGTCCCAAAGTGAACGCGTAGAGCTACTGTCCCGAGCTGAGAGAGCGGCTGCCGGGCGTTTGGAAGCCACGAAGGGTCAGGCAGAGCAGAGAATCAGCGCGATACGTACTTTGTCTTTTGCTGCGCCCGAGTTCCTGTTCCTAAGAGCTGCCGAGAGCCGGGAGTTAACGTCGCAGAGACAGCGAGCACCAGTTCGGCCGCAGGCGGTGGCGATAAAGCAACAGACTGCCGGCTACTGTGAGCAACACCCAGGTCTGGTCCAGAGGGGACGATACGTAGCTCGTGACTTGAAGAAACGTGTGGCTCACCTCAAAGCAGGTTGTCCCGAAATTGAAGTAGACAGTTCCTGCGAATTAGTATGCACAGAGGACATTCTTGGCAACCGGAATCAAATAATAACTGTATCCTTTTACCGACCTCCAAATTCAGATGATGTTGTTGTTGTCTTCAGTCCTGAGACTGGTTTGATGCAGCTCTCCATGCTACTCTATCCTGTGCAAGCTGCTTCATCTCCCAGTACCTACTGCAACCTACATCCTTCTGAATCTGCTTAGTGTACTCATCTCTCGGTCTCCCTCTACGATTTTTACCCTCCACGCTGCCCTCCAATGCTAAATTTGTGATCCCTTGATGCCTCAAAACATGTCCTACCAACCGATCCCTTCTTCTAGTCAAGTTGTGAAACAAACTTCTCTTCTCCCCAATCCTATTCAATACCTCCTCATTAGTTACGTGATCTATCCACCTTATCTTCAGTATTCTTCTGTAGCACCACATTTCGAAAGCTTCTATTCTCTTCTTGTCCAAACTAGTAATCGTCCATGTTTCACTTCCATACATGGCTACACTCCAAACAAATACTTTCAGAAACGACTTCCTGATACATAAATCTATATTCGATGTTAACAAATTTCTCTTCTTCAGAAACGCTTTCCTTGCCATTGCCAGTCTACATTTTATATCCTCTCTACTTCGACCATCATCAGTTATTTTACTTCCTAAATAGCAAAACTCCTTTACTACTTTAAGTGTCTCATTTCCTAATCTAATTCCCTCAGCATCACCCGATTTAATTTGACTACATTCCATTATCCTCGTTTTGCTTTTGTTAATGTTCATCTTATATCCTCCTTTCAAGACACTGTCCATTCCGTTCAACTGCTCTTCCAAGTCCTTTGCCGTATCTGACAGAATCACAATGTCATCGGCGAACATCATAGTTTTTACTTCGTCTACATGAATTTTAATACCTACTCCAAATTTTTCTTTTGTTTCCTTTACTGCTTGCTCAATATACAGATTGAATAACATCGGGGAGAGGCTACAACCCTGTCTCACTCCTTTCCCAACCACTGCTTCCCTTTCATGCCCCTCGACTCTTATTACTGCCATCTGGTTTCTGTACAAATTATAAATAGCCTTTCGCTCCCTGTATTTTACCCCTGCCACCTTTAGAATTTGAAAAAGAGTATTCCAGTCAACATTGTCAAAGCTTTCTCTAAGTCTACAAATGCTAGAAACGTAGGTTTGCCTTTTCTTAATCTTTCTTCTAAGATAAGTCGTAAGGTCAGTATTGCCTCACGTGTTCCAACATACAGTAGCTGAAAGGTTGAAAGACGAGTTGAGTTTAATTTCAAACGCGTACCCGACTCATACAAATATAGTTCGTGGTGCCTTTAATCTATCCTCGATATGTTAGTGAAAATACATGTTTAATTCCGGAGGTACGCATAAAACATCATCCGAAATTTTGCTAAACGCTTTCTCCGACAACTATTTCGAGCAGTTACTTCATGAATAGTAAAAGGTTGTGAAAACCGCGCTTTACCTGTTAACATGGAATAATCCTCAACTAGTAACGTGGATTAAAACGGATACTGGTATTATTGAACGTACCCAGACCCCCAAGTCCTCCACAAATAAACGAAATATATACCTGTTCAAAATAGCACATAAAAATTCACATAACATCTTCCTCCACTCCTTCCACATTAATAATGTCACTGCAGACCAGATGTGACTTGAATGCAAAGAAATAGTATCAGCGGCAATTCAGAGATTTACACCAAATAAATTAACAAACGACGCAGTTCATCCTCATTGGTACGCAAAACTCGTCAAAACACTGTTGCAGAAACAACGAAACAAACATACCAAATTTAAACGGAAACAAAATCTCCAACATTGGCGATCTTTTAAAGAGACTCGAAATTTAGCGCTGACTTCAATGCGACATGCTTATAATAGTTTTCACAACGAAACTTTATCTCCAAACCTGGCAGAAAATTCAGACAGATTCTGTTCGTATGTGAAGTATGCTAGCGGCAAGACACAATCAATGCCTTCTCTGCGCGATAGCAATGGAGATACTATCGAAGACAGTGCTGCCAAAACAGAGCAACTAAACACAGTTATCCGAAATGCCTTCACAAAGGAACACGAAGTAAATATTCAAGAATTCGAAACAAGATCAGGTGTCAACATGAGTAACGTCGAAGTAGATATCCTTGGAGTAGTGAAGCAACTTGAATTACTTAATAAACGCATGTCTTCTGGCCCAGAGTGTATACCAATTAGGTTCCTATCAGAGTTTGGAGGTGCAAGTCATCGAGTAAAACAGAAGTGATTCCTGGCGTTCTCCAGGGTCCTTTGCTGTTCCTCATCTCTATAAACGATTTGGGAGACAATCTGAGCATCCGTCTTTGATTGTTTGCAGATGACCCTGTCGTTTATCGGCTAATAAAGTCATCAGAAGATCAAAACAAATTGCAAAGCCATTTAGAAAAGGTATCTGGATGGTGCGAAAATTGGCAATTGACCCTAAATAACGGAAAGTGTGAGGTCATCCACATGAGTGCTAAACGTAATCCGTTAAACTTCGGTTACACAAAAAATCAGAAACATCTAAAGGTCGTAAATACCTAGGAATTATTATTACGAACAACTTAAATTGTAAGTCACACACAGAGTATGTTCTGGGGAAGGCTAACCCAAGACTGCATTTTACTGGCAGGAGACTTAGGAAGTGTAATACATTTGCTAAGGAGACTGCCTACACTATGCTTGTCCGTTATCTTTTAGAATACTGCTGTGCGGTGTGGGATCCTTACCACATAGGACTGACGGGGTGCATCGAAAAAGTGTATTATCACGATATAGGGGAGAGAGTGTGACTGAAATGTTGGAGGCTTTGGAATGGAGATCATTAAAACAAAGGCGTTTTTCGTTGCAGAGGAAGCTTCCTACGAAATTTCAATCACCAACGTCCTCCTCCGAATGCTAAAATATTCTGCTGACGGAGACCAACATAGGGAGAAACGATCAGCATAATAAAATAAGGGAAACCAGACCTCGCATTGAAAGATATATATGTTCGTTTCTTCTGCGCTCTATACGAGATTGGAATAATAGGGAATTGTGAAGGTTGTTCGATGAAATGGCTCAAATGGCTCTGAGCACTATGGGACTCAACTTCTGAGGTCATCAGCCCCCTAGAACTTAGAACTACTTAAACCTAACTAACCTAAGGACATCGCACACATCCATGCCCGAGGCAGGATTCGAACCTGCAACCGTAACGGTCGAGCGGGGTTCGATGAACCCTCTGCCAGCCACTTAAATATAATTTGCAGAGTATCCATGTACATGTAGATGTATAGGGGCTGATGGAGTTGGAGCCTCAGGGAATAAAGTGCAAAGAGGGACTCGGAACGCGAGGATAAGTGCGATTACAGGGAAAGCAATGTTGCGGGAGGCTTTCGCGGCGGAGGACAGACCTTCGCGAGAGAAAGGCAAAGTTTCTGTTTTAAGCATTTCCTTTCACTACGTGAGTTTGAGTTGTTCCTGAACTCGGTTAACTGAATTCACCCTATGCCTGGTCGGAACTGTTCGAATTTGTGCTTTCCCCAGTGTGGCCCAGCACACACTACTGGATTCGTGCGTTGTTTCTTAGCAGGGGAACCTGCCATGCCAATGAGGACCAGATCGCGGCGTTGTGCGACAGTAAGGGAATTTCGGCAGGCTTTCCTTTCAGCGCCGGGCGGAGTAGCCATGAGGTTTGAGGCGCATTTCACTGATTGAGAGTCCTTCCTGCCGGAGATTCGAGTCCTGTCTCTTGCATGGGTTGTGTGTTGCTCTTAGTTGGGGTTAGTGTAAGTGATGATCTCTGCAATTTGATACTTTAGGAATTCACTCACACACATTCCTTTCAGCCTACTGGTCGGAGGCTGCACGAGCCCACACATCATTATCGTAATACTCTTCTTTAAATATTCTGGATTTACGAGCGCCGCCCGTTTGCTCGAACACATGGTACAGGCTAATCAATTTTTGTTTTATACGTTCGGAGAAACAGAGCTGATCAGTATTTGCCTGACTATAATGCCAACCCAACTGTGTCACATCATCCCAGCTGCCAAATGCAGCCGGCCGGTGTGGCCATGAGGTTCTAGGCGCTTCAGTGTGATGTCATTTGGTTAGTTAGGTTGAAGTAGTTCTAAGTTATAGGGGACTGATATCTCATCGTTTTGCAAAATGAAAGGATGATTTGGAAGCATTTAAAGCGGTGCAATAAGAGTTCGAGTACGATTTGGGGGAGTATGTGTCTAAGTATACGATCTAGTCACTCGGTGCGCAAACGCACGATTCCAGTTGCGGGCGCAGTCGAAAACCTAGACCAGAGTGACTGACCGTACGCGGCCACCCTAGTTCCTTTGGGAACAACTGGGGAATAGAAAAACGTAGTGTAAATCAGTACAGGAATCAAGGGGCACACGTACGCGGTCACGAGAACCCTGGAAGCAGTGGGATCAAAAACCATTTTTATGCGTTTCTGTCTGTAAAATATCTGGGAGTGTGCGTGCGGAACGATTTGAAGTGGAATGATCATATAAAATTAATTGTTGGTAAGGCGGGCACCAGGTTGAGATTCATTGGGAGAGTCCTTAGAAAATGTAGTCCATCAACAAAGGAGGTGGCTTACAAAACACTCGTTCGACCTATACTTGAGTATTGCTCATCAGTGTGGGATCCGTACCAGATTGGGTTGACGGAGGAGATAGAGAAGATCCGAAGAAGAGCGGCGCGTTTCGTCACAGGGTTATTAAGCGTGATAGCGTTATGGAGATGTTTAGCAAACTCAAGTGGCAGACTCTGCAAGAGAGGCGCTGTGCATCACGGTGTAGCTTGCTGTCCAGGTTTTGAGAGGGTGTGTTTCTGGATGAGGTATCGAATATATTGCTTCCCCCCGCTTATACCTCCCGAGGAGATCACGAATGTAAAATTAGATTCGAGCGCACACGGAGGCTTTCCGGCAGTCTTTCTTCCCGCGAACCGTACGCGACTGGAACAGAAAAGGGAGGTAATGAGAGTGGCACGTAAAGTGCCCTCCGCCACACACCGTTGGGTGGCTTGTGCAGTATAAATGTAGATGTAGTAGCGACAACAACGGGCGGTCGTAGTGAGACCGATTACAGGGGCTGGGATCAGCTGAGTGGTGATAGCAATAACGGGTGGCGGTGATTTGGGAACAACTGGGGAATAGAAAAAAATAGGGCAAATCAGTACAGGAATGAAGAGACACGCGAACGCAATCACAAAACCCTGGAAGCAGTGGGATCAGAAACCACTTTAATGCCTTTCTGTCTGTTTTAATTATTCGGGAGCTGACCGTTTGGTTTTAAACTTTGTTTTCTGCGTTTAATTTGATTGGGAAACCGTTGAGATTGAACTTAACATATACATGGATGGACATGAGAAATGAAAGGTGTAAGTAGGCTGTTTAGGTTTTTATGTTGGTAACGCCACATAGCGCTCTGTATGAAAATCACTGATTATGCTGTGTGCAGTCTGTGGCTGGTTGGCATTGTTGAAATATTCGCTATTGTAGTGTTGGGCAGTTGGATGTGAACAGCGCTTAGCGTAGCGCAGTTGGAGGTGAGCCGCCAGCAGTGTTGGATGTGGGGAGAGAGATGACAGAGTTTTGAGAGCGGATGATCTGGACGTGTGTTCATCAGAGTAAATTTGTAGGACTTGATATCTAGTTAGTGCCTTCAATAGTTAGAATCTTTTATGTAGCTGGCAGTACTGGCGCTCGCTATATTGCAGTAGTTCGAGTAAGGAAGATTTTTATGAGGTTAGTGATTCATGAAAGGTATAGGTTATTGTTAGTCGGGGCCATTCTTTTGTAGGGATTTTATAAGTCAGATTGCGTTGCGCTAAAATATTGTGAGTCCGTTTAGTGATGATCAGAGTAAGTAAAGAGAAATGTCTGAGTACGTTGAGTTTTGCTCAGCTGTTTGAAAATCAAATAACATAAAGGAGATTATCAGCACAATCATTCATAAATTTTTCTAAAGGGAGTTTTCAAAGGTTGCAATAAATTTTTTATCTGTGATTATTACTTTAGGTATGAAATATTCTATTGCAGATTAATAAAGACGAATTTCTTTGAATGTTCCCAAAATAATGATTCAAGTTTAATTTTTATTCAAGGACTACTGCTGTTTGTACAAGAATGAAAATATTATTTTCCATCGAACTTAGCAAAGATTTTCACGTTGCACTGGATTTTTGTTTACTGGATATAGCCCGACTAGCTTTGAAGCATAAGACTATCTTTACTTTATGAATTCTTTTTTATATTTGTAAGCTCTCCTGAAGAATTATCCACTTTTAAATACACTTCACGATATGTTCCTAATTTTGAATGAAAATTTAAAAGAGCTGCAGCTTGTATCCACCTGTGAATGCACAAGATAAAATCTACTATCTCTTTGTATTCTGCGTATGGAATGCTGTGAAAAGAAACACTTTTTTATTTTCGTTCACCTCTACCTGTACCCTTTTTAGGATGTGGTCGTTATTGCGATGGTATATTTTAATCTGCCGCTGTTCCAGAATGCTCGCTCACGGCGCAGCTCCGTACTGCCAGCGATATCCAATAAAATGCTGGAAATTCTAAAATAAAATGGGTAATGTCCGGTGCGAACTTTGCAGTAATTGTGACAAACAGATTTTACTAGATAAATATATTTTAACAGAAACAATTAAAATCTTTACACACCGTTTACAATCCCAGCTACAAATGGCGTCGATCATCGACTTATGACAAATGAAGACTACGTAATAGCCTAATGCAACGTTGCGGGTTCCTCTCCCATTTAGTCTGTGCAGAAGGCAAGCGATTCTACTACAATAAATTGCCAATTTATATCTTACCTAATTTTTGTACAGTCTTTGTCGTTTTTGATAACATATCCTTTCTTCTGTAGCGGTTTTCACATCCTCCGCCACAGATAGTATTTAACAGTCTTTGAATAATCATTTATAATAGCAAAATTCATAATTATCTTTTAAATGTCCTTTTGAAATACAATTAACAGAAACACATATAAATTATTTGTTGCAATGAACATTATACATCGAAATGTTCTTTTAACTTTCAATTTGGATGCGTGCTGCCAGAAAACGTTACACCACGAAAGCAGAGACTGCTCATGAGGGGACCGTGAGCAGAATAGGAATGCCTTGGCGGGACCACCACAGTTGGAGAAAATCGAACCCGCTGATCCACAACATAATCCACTTAACGACAATGAGTGGCGGGAACTCTCGCGACAGAATGGTGCGGAACAGGACGGATCTCTGAGCAAGGTAAGTGCGAATGTTCTACACGTGGAAAAATCCAGCACACGGGACGATTTGTGACAGTAGACTGCAGGCAGTAAGGTTTCAGCTTTTATGCCAGATATCACCACCTCTATTAGAATATCAGCACCCAGAACGCACTTGAGCTGCATCTGCCTGTGTTCGATTACAGGTGAGGCAGCGTTTCGTAATTATGTGTGGCTACAGAGGCAGCGTGCAATATTTCTGCAAGGGACTTCTGTCGACTTTTTGAGTACACGCCACACGGAGATGATGCTCTGTACTGGGTGAAACGAGGTCCGACACGATGCTACGACGTGCTCCGTGACTTTTGCCACTTCAGTGTATAAATGTACCGGATGTCTCTCATAAAAGTCTTCAGGCACATTTCTTCTGGCTTTTCAGTAGATATTTTTAATGTGTAGATGCAGTCAGTCCAAACGTGTACTGGTCATCACGTCGAAGGAAAGCTTCGGTTTGTTTCCGTTACACGCGAAATGCTGTTTGAAGCGGAATTTTACATTCTCATTCGTTAGAGCTGCCCGAGATTAGTCCAGCTTGGTATTCGTTTTAGCGATACGTATTAGCAGGAAAACTGGAAAACGGAGAGTGGCGGTAGCTATCAATTTGGGCCAGGGCCTTGTTGTCGCTGTTAGAGTATCGGTTATTCTTAGAGTTTTCCCGCTCCTGTTAATACAAATGGATGAAGCGAAAAACGTTGTAGACTAGTTTGTGGCCCGTCCATCCGAATGGGTACGTGAAATTCCGCTTTGAAAATAAATTTTTTTTTTTTTTTTTTTTTACCGGGAACAAACCGACGCTTTGCGGCGACAGTGGCACATCATGACAGGCGTAATGAACAGTATTAATTTCGACTGACTCCACCTACACATTCCAAACACGAAATTGAAAATATCTGTCGGAACACCAGAGCAAATGCGCCTGAAGACTCTTGGGTGGAATACCTACACAGAATATTGGAGAAATAGTGGCAAATATTTTGATAGGTGATACCAACCACAAGAACAAGAAAAAAAAAACACCTTGAACGTGGGTCTGGAAATGCATACTTTGTGAGATCTCTACACTTGTCCATAGTGGCTGAAGACGTTCGGGTGTGAATATGTCCGCCTGACACGCAAGATAGATATTAAATAAACAAATGATGTATGGCCACAGGTGCTGTCCCCATGATCCGTGAACCGAGCGAGGTGACGCAGTGGCTTGCACACTGGACTCGCATTCGGGAGGACGACGGTTCAATCCCGCGTCCGTCCATCCTGATTTAGGTTTTCCGTGGTTTCCCTAAATCACTCCAGGCCAATTTCGGGATGGTTCCTTTGAAAGGCCACGGCCGATTTTCTTCCCCGTCCTTCCCTAATCCGATGAGACCGATGACCTCACTGTCAGCTCTCCTTCCCCAAACAACCGAACCCCAACCCATGATCCGTCAATAGCGTTCACTACTGTACGTGCCTTTCCGTATTGACGTACTCCAGTGTACACAAGTCTGAGCACTGGGTAATCTACAGGCAGTTGTGTTGCATGTACTATAGTTTTAGCGTTGTTAGTGTGTGTTATTTTGTAGTAAATTGCTTTTAACAATAAGTATGTATCGCATTTATTTATTTAGAGTATGGCATTTAAGTACATTTCAGAATTGCATCACTTTATTCTACATTACATGTGTTCACAAACAAACATCTAGTCCCTGTAAGTCATATCGCAATGTTTACTGTCACTGTGATATTTGTAATGCACTGTGCACGAATGGGTTGGTAAATTTTCCATTTCTCCTCTGCTTGTTAACAATGGAAGCGTACTACTCCTAAAGTGACATGGCGGATATAATTATCTGCTATGGGTTAGCAGTTGGAAATAGCCCGTAAGCACGTTCCCACTACGCAGAAAAATACCCATGTTGCAGAGTACCATGCGATAAGTTGTTGACCCAAAGTTTTCGGCTTCTTAAGGACACGGATTTTCTAGCTTCCAAAAGACGAATAGTGGACGGAATGAGTCAGTTCACACACCTCAGATGCAGGAGGACATACCAGATTTTCTGGACGAAAGACGTGCAACAGCAGTGTGGGTATTTGGCGATTGACACCAACAGAAGGCATAAGTCATCCTGTTGTCCGGCTGGTACTGCTTGAGCTATTGCTGTATCCGTAACACCTTCAACACATCCAGGCACTAATGCCAGAGGACCACGATAGCCTATCATAGTTGTGTCATTGGCCCATACAGAAGCGTGCTGCAGGTCCACTGTTTTCGACGAAGAATTTATTTCTCTGATCCTGTGCGGTTCACAAAGGGTCGTGCTGTGAACTTCCATACTCAGCACGTGTGGGCTTATGAAAACCCCTATGCTGCTGTACAAAGAGTACATCAACCTCATTTCTCCGTCAACTAATGGATAGACATTCTTGGTGATAAGTTACTAGGGCCATATATCCTACTCCAAACATTTAATGGAGCTCATTATCGTCAACTTCTTGTTAACATTTTGCTTACCTTGTCTGAGGAGGTACCACATCAGTAAAGACTACCGATGTGGTTTATGCATTATGTCACATTTCATCTGCAATGTGTGTGAATATCGGATGCTGACGCTTCATGTCTTTTGGAATGGTTGGGGCGGAGGGGGCACACCTTGGTCCCCTGTTCCCTCGACTTCAGTGCTCTGTAGTTTTGGTTATGGGAACAGTTCAAGGCGTTAGTCTTGCAGTACCACATGTATGTGAAATTAGAAATCGTTACCAGAGTCGGAGACTATTTAGACTCTGACAAATCCCTTTAGATACAGTTTTGATATACATAATACAATGGAAATATGCTACTTGAAATTTGGCCCTTACATGAGGTCCTAGGGTGAACAATTTGTATAAAATTACTTAATAACTGTATTTTAAAAACAATTAATAATGCAAATCAAATGAAAGGAACACTAAATTCTTTAAATGAAATTCAAGTAAAAAATGAACTGGTGATTTATTGCAAAAAGTCTTCTTAGTACACAAGAAAACCAATAGACTAACTGTCTATCATGTTAGACTAATATTGACAATCAGCAAAATCATAATGTCCAGGGAAGGATAATGTGTTCATGCTGCACATTCCCTCCACGATGTTGAGGCGAAATAAATAAAAAAATTAAATTTATTGGTTTTTTGTAAAGAGGAAAAATTGTGGACATGGAATTGTAACTTCAGAATTTTTGAAAGGCCTTTCTTTTTTTACGGGCTGTATTGACCAGCTTGAATGCGGACAAATTCAGTGCTGCGTGAAATATGCCTGTAATATAATTTACCATTCCGATTAATTACATTTTTGAATTCTACGTCACTGTTGATTTAATCAGAGTTCTCACCTTAGACGTAGAATTAGTCCTTCTGCCACAATATTAATTCATTAGTCGCCCTCGACGTTCTTCTCTTTGTTGACCGTGTGTACCTTCCTAAATCGGCATCGGTTCACTTCACGTAGACGGTGGAAACCAAGGAAATACAATGCTACGTCACTTTAAAAAATAGTGAGAAGTATCGAAGTGTTACGAAAATTATTTATTCACAAGACAATAAGACTTGCTCTGCTCGTCGCACAAATCATGATTACTAACAACATGGCTGCCTTTCCGCACAGTCCGAAATTACGTCCGTCCTCCACAAGGCAACAATCGAAAGTGTCTCTTAGCTCCTTCTTGGAGTATGAAACAAAAGCGAATCCAATATGAACATTACAGAGATTATATTCTACATCCCTCTCAATTTGATCTTTGACGCAGCCTTTAAGGTGTTGTATGTCTCTGCGTCGGAATGTGTCATTACAATGTGAATAAACCCTACGAATCTGAATTTTACTATGTAGTGGTTCCTTGTCGGGACTAAAATGAAAAGAACCTTTCTTCGTATCTGGAATCTTACGGTACTGCGGTGGTGTACAACTATAAAATGGTAAGCTCCCAGACGAATTGGTGCCGCTACAGTGTGCTCACCAATCACTAGCCATCTCGATCTACATCCAAATCTACATCGATACTCTGCTAATTACGTTGAAGTGCCTGGCAGAGGGTTCTTCGGACCACCTTCAAAATTCTCTATTCTCCAAATGTCGTATAGCGCGCGGAAATAACAAACACCTACATCTTTTTCGTACGAGCTCTTCAAATGGTTCAAATGGCTCTAAGCTCTATGGAACTTAACATCTGAGGTCATCAGTCCCCAAGACTTAGAATTACTTAAACATTAACGAACCTAACCACACACACATCCATGCCAACGGCAGAATTCGAACCTGCGACCGTAGCAGAAGCGCCGTTCCACACCGAAGCGCCTAGAACCGGTTGGCCACAACGACCGGCTGCACGAGCTCTGACTTCCCTTATTTTATCATAGTGATCGTTTCTTCCTATCTAAATCGGCGTCAACAAAATATTTTCAAATTCAGAGGAGAAAGCTGGTGACTGGAATTTCGTGAGAAGATTGCTCCGCTACGAAAAATGCCTGTGTTTTAATGATCTCCATCACAAATCCTCCATCATTTCAGTGACACTCTCCCCCCTATTTCGCGATGATGCAAAACATGCTACCATCTTTGCACTTTTTCGATGTACCTGCTAATAAAACGTAGTGTTGGGTTAGCCTTCCCCACATGATTTTCTGTGTGTTCCTTACAATTTAAGTTGTTCGTAATTGTAATTACTAGGTACTTAGTTGAATGTATGGCCTTTAGATTTGACTGATTTATCGTGTGACGGAAGTTTAACGGATTACTTTTAGCACTCATGTGGATGACCTCACACTTTTCGTTATTTATGGTCGTTGCAATTTGTTTGCCGGCCGGTGTGGCCGTGCAGTTCTAGGCGCTACAGTCTGGAACCACGTGACCGCTACGATCGCAGGTTCGAATCCTGCCTCGGGCATGGATATGTGTGATGTCCGTAAGATAGTTAGGTTTAAGTAGTTCTAAGTTATAGGGGACTGATGACCACAGATGTTAAGTCCCAGAGTGTTCAGAGCCATTTATCTATTTCTTTGCAATGTGTTTTGATCTTCTGATGACTTTATTAGTCGATAACCGACAGCGTCATCTGCAAACAACCTAAGCGACTGCTCAGATTGTCTCGCAAATCGTTTATACGGATAAGGAACAGCAAAGGGCCTGTAACACTAAGATGTGCGTCAACACGAGATCTGCGCCCCCAAGGAACTTGTGGACCGAGCTAAGTTGTCGGACGACTTCCCAGTGCAGAACACTAGAATGATCGCCCCCGCCCCCCGCCCCCCCTCAGCGATCGAGCACGAGAAGTCTCCTCTACGACGATCGACCCAAGAGTGTTCGATCATCCACATCCAACTCCTCAGTTTGGGCCGTCATGGCAACAAGCATATCAGGTAAAACGTTATGTACTTCTGTCCAATGACAGCAGACGAATCAGAGCCTTGTATAAACAACTCAGAATTTCCAACAAGCCAAGCAAACGCCGCTGGAACCCCACCAGGTCAGGTTCACACAGCAGCAGGCCGCTCCTCGTCAAGAACTGGTCAGTTCTCTCCAGATGTTACCGGGTAAGACACTGAGCGTCAAATTCTGAGCTTCCTGGGGTCGTGACTCGGGACGTCACTATGTGTGCCACTGGATGTCAGACTCGGAAAAACTTTCTTCTTCAAGGAGTGAAAATGACTGTAATGCGTGAGTTATTGCCGGATTTGTTATGCGCTCTGTATGTGCTTTCATCCTGCTCAGACAGCAGCTGGTATAGATTTTACGCTTGTGAGCGTATATATACGTTGTTATGTGGCTAGCGGAGCTTGTGGACTGGCCCTGTTCGATTTCCTTTACCTACATTTATGTAATTCGAAAATCTGTGCCCAGACATCAGTTTACTAAAACAACGTGACAATTTTAAAAAACTCAAAAACGTTAATTCTAAAAAAATGGAGATATTTTTCCGGCTCAGTTAAATACAAATCTATTCGTAAGTATTTGAGTTTCATATTGAAACAGTGTCGAGGTTAGAACCTCATTTTCAGCAGTTTCTTTAATTGTATTAATATTGTATTATTTTGTCAACTGGAAATACTGAATTATAATATTCTAATGAAAATACGATTTTATTTGAGTCAAATCAAATAAATTAAAATTTGATTCAGACATGTGAAATGACTTGTCTATACTAATAAAACTCCCAGAAAGAATTTCACTCTGCAGCAGAGAGTGCGCTGCGATGAAACGTCCTCTCAGAACTAGAATAATCTGCCAGAAGGTTCCATCAGTAATACTGGTGCGTTTTATATGTTCGTTTCTCCATGTAATGGAAAAAAAAGAAATACTCGACATTCACAGTGACTAGAGTATGTACAAAAAGGGCAATCAATACACATTTGCAGTTGACCAGCAGATCGTTCTGCAGATACAGTCTATCCTTTTGAATTTTTAAGTACAATAATCTATTTCTGTGAAGGATGCTTATCACGATATTTATTTGCTCTTTCACTTTATTCACATGAACTCTGAGAGTTTTATGTGACTATATTATTTTGTTTCTGCAAACATAATTCGTTCCACCAAAATAGCTGGAAACCCCACAGCAGATCAGTTCCAGTCATTCCACGAGTAAGGAGGTACAAGGCTTGTCTTGTCTGTAATTCTACCATGCCTAGACGGTCAATACCGTATTCTATCGCGTCTGCATTGTTACTTTGTGCCAAGAAGGACTCTCAGCAAGGGAAGGGTTCAGGCGTCTCGGAGTGAACCAAAGCTATGTTGTTCGGGTATGGAGGAGATACAGAGAGAGAGAGGAAATGTCGATGACATGCCTCGTTCAGACCGCTCAAGGACTACTACTGCAGTGGATGACCGCATCCTACGGATTATGGCTCGGAGGAACTCTGACAGCAACGCCACCATGTTGAATAATGCTTTTCGTGCAGCCACAGGACGTCTTGTTACGACTCAAACTTTGCGCAATAGGCTGCATAATGCGCAACTTCACTTCCGACGTCCATGGCGAGGTCGATCTTTGCAACCACGACATTTTGCAGCACCGTACACGTGGGCCCAACAACACGCAGAATGGACCGCTAAGGATTGGCATCACGTTCTATCCACCGATGAGTGTCGCATATGCCTTCAACCAGACAATCGTCGGAGACGTGTTTGGAGGCAACCCGGTCAGGATGAATGCCTCAAGATACACTGTCCAGCGAGTGCAGCAAGGTGGAGGTTCCCATCTCTTTTGGGATGGCATTATGGAGGGCGGACGTACGCCGCTGGTGGTCATGGAAGGCGCCGTAACGGCTGTACGATACGTGAATACCACCTTCCGACTGATAGTACAACCCTGTCGGCAGCATATTGGCGAGGCATTCGTCTTCATGGACGACAGTTCGCGCCCCCATCGTGCACATCCTGTGAATGACTTTCTTCAGAATAACGACATCGCTCGACTAGGGTGGCCAGCACCTTCTCCAGACTTGAACGCTATAGAACATGTCTGGGATAGATTGAAAAGGGCTGTTTATGGAAGACGTGACGCACCAACCCTCTCAGGGATCTACGCCCAATCGCCGTAGAGAAGTGGGACAATCTTGACCAACAGTGCCTTGATGAACTTATGGCTAAAATGCCACGACGAATACAGGCACGAATCAATGCAATAGGACGTGCTACTGGCTATTAGAGGGAGAGGTGTGTACAGCAATGTTGACCACCACCTCCGAAGGTGTCCCTGTATGGTGGTACAAGATGCAATGCCTGACTTTCATTAGCAATAAAAAGGGTGCAAAGGATATTCATGTTGATCTCAATTCCAATTTTGTGTACAGGTTCCGGAGCTCTTGGAGCCGAGGTGATGCGAAACTTTTTTGATGTATGTACATTTTTACTATGTCTGTACAGAACTGTATACACTGTTAGCGTAAATAGCTCTAGGGAGGTGCATTATAGAATCAGTAAGCGTACAATACTTCAAAACTCGTTTACTACCTCATTTTCCGCAATTTGATCTTACGTTCTTGCCTCAGTGTCAGAGGTACAACAACAGATTTTGCGCTTGGCTGTCATCAATTCGTATGTGCCGCTACATTTTTGGAGAGAAACCCGGTTGCCGCACAGTCGCGGCGTTGGCCTCCCTCTCTCTCTCTCTCTCCCTCTCTGGTGCCTACTCGCTGAGTGTGACACCTAGCGGCAGCACTGGGTACCTTTGGCGCGACGTCGCGAGTCACAATCCCAGAAAGCTAAGCAATTAACGCCGGGTCTTGAGACTCAGACCTGCTAGCCGCCAGTAGCGCACGCAACACCGAAGATCCCACCCTCCTCCAAACGGCGCGTGACCCCTGCGGGCTCCAATGTAGCTGCCCTGCCGCACTTATAACCGGGGACTCAATGCTTTGAGCGGTGAGCTGGCTGTCCCTCCCTTATTCCCATTGTTGTGTGCCTCGGACGTTCTACAACTCCTGGGGAAACCAACTCCGAGTTTCCCACGAATTCTCTCAGCTGAAGTGACGTAAGTTAAGACACACAACCTCTGGAATTTTTATCAGGCACAATAGTGAAAATCAAGTATAGTAATGAGAGTTTAATAAAGTGATGAGAATCGTGTTCCAGCATTTCTCCGTCATAAGGAGCGGATGGTGTTAGTTTATCAATGGATGGAGGCAACCCAGATGGCTTGTAACATTTCAGCCGACGCCACGCCGGTCAACGATACCCAGACACTACAGGATCGCGTCTTCGACGCAACAACAAGCAAGCGTATTTCGGAGAGTGCGTGATCTCTTAAGCTGAGGATCAGAGCGATACATTGATATTGGAGGAACGTCACGTTGAGCACCTCATATGAGAAATGTCATTAACGGATATCAGGATGGACGGTTCCTATGGACAAGTGTGCAGATCACAGAAAGTATGCGTTTCCCGATCCACGTGTAATGGATTTTTTTCCCTTGTTTTGATGGACAGCCCCACCTCGAAATATTCGACACTTTGCGCTACAGGTTAAAAGAAGAGTGACGAATATAAGATGCCTTCAATATTTATTAACGTTGTCGGTGGTTCTCTTGATTTATGCTAACTTTTTTCCAGCCTACGTCTAGATCTGGTTTTGTTCCCTGCATATAAAATTATATGCAAGCGTTTCTATCGCACCAGAAAGGATGGAGGAGGTTTGATGTAAGATCTATTCGTGGTTTCTCCTTTATCGAAATCGTTTCCCATAAGAATACAAGCTACATCGTTAGCCTCGTGGCTATTGAGTTTGATCCTCAAAAAAACGTAGTACTAATAGTTCAATCCAGAACGGTTTAGGTAGCCTTTACGGTAGTTGGGTATAGCTGTGTGGTTAGTATTCGAACAGACATCCGAAGTAGTGTGGCGGTAATGCTTCAATCTGTCCGAAGAACAGTTCCAGCTTTATAAATGTAGCCAGAAGTGTATCGTGGCTAATGGAGTTGTTCATGAAGACCGATTAAAGTATTTTCCTAATATATTTTGTTGCCCTTATTTTATAAAATCATTTGGTGGCTTTCTAAGAGGTACTTTGTGTTAGGAGTACAAAACGTAAATAAAATTACATTTTCACACGTTTTACTTCAGGCAGAATTAGGTAATAAAGCCAGTCGATACCTTTCGTATAGTGCAACAACATAGTTGCTCACTGGCTGAGTATTTTTCAAGAGATCCTCTCACACAGACTGGTAATTTACACTGTTTTTAAGAGCCACTCCGAGTGCGCCGTATCAGTCACTCTTTAACCTGTTACGTAAGGCGATTCGTTCCTGCTGTTATCTTTTGCGTGTATTCAGTCCCGCAACCTATAACCGTGCATTCGGGCGGTAATCAGTTATCGGTGCGTTATTGTAGTCTAAAAACTGAATCCGTTATAGTAACTCTTTTGTTTACTCACTCGGGGTCTCACCGTTTTGTACACAACTGAGGTGAGAAGTAGTTGTGACGTTCTCTACGGCGACATCAAAAACCCATTCTGAGGTGGTGCCGTCGAAAGCGTAAACCGAAGCAATCGGTCTGGATTCGAATACATCTTTCGAAAGCGAGTACAAAAGAATATTATCACAGGACTTTACAAACAGGTTTTTCAGAAATTCCTACCAGTTCACTTACTTAACTTATTTAATATTGCAACGCGTTTCGAGCTATCACCTCTTTATCAGGCAAAATATGACAAAACAAGAAACATTCAAACCGAATGGACATATACCTTAATGCAAGTATTCTTTCAGTCTTGTTGTTTGTTGTGGCTTTCCTGCAGAGAAAGTCAAATAGAAGCCGTATGAGAGCGCGTTTACTTCGTTTTCTTGTCTGTAGATGAATACTGGAGCACTCCGTTCATCAGAAAAGGCTGCCGTCTTGTGGCCACTGTGGCTTTAAATTGTAAGCACACCACGTAGCTCACTCGGAAAACATGAATAACTGATCTGGCTACTTCAGTATTATTGGCTTAATTTGTATTATTAGTTCACTTTTCTCGGACATGAGCAGACATCCACAAGTAGCAAATAATGTGACCGTGGCTTCCAAGTTAAGGTTCTTCGGTTAATCACAAGGCGTCTACTTCGTTAATAATCTTGCTGGCATTTCGATGATCTTTCTTGGGATTTCTTCATGATTCATTACATTCTTGCACGTGCTACCTTTTTATAGTTTTATGCACAGTGAGATATAATATCGAGCGATTTTAAAAAGCGAGTGAATCAAGCTGCGTCGGATAGAGGTGGAGGGGATAGCTTCAGTTACGTTTGACGCGAAATAGCATTTAGTCATAATGGAGCGTACACTGTCAAAGCATTTTATCAAAACGGTAGTTCGTACCAGCTAGCACGTCGTGCAATCCGCAACCACTTCAGCGTTAATCGAAATCGGCCGGTGCACCTGCCTGGGCGATTAAAAAGTGGCTGGGGAACATTGAGGAGACGGCGCCAACTGGGAAACCAAAAACTGTGCGCTCGCCTGAAAAACATCGAACGTGTACGCCAAATGAAACGCGTATAGCACGTGTGCCTTGACACGACACTACAGCGCGACACGCACGTGCCGCACGAGTCGCGCGGCTGCAGTGCATATTGCGACACGTACACCGTACTTAGCACGCGCCGACTGGCGACGCTCTGCAATGACAGAACCGAAGCGCGCGCACCTTTTTATCTTTCTCTAATAATTTACAGAAACTATTCACTGAAAATATTTGATTTTTTTCCGTACTTGTAGCTTTATGTGTGAACGTCTTGGCCAAGTGCCCATCATCTCGCTAATGGTCATGCTTACTGGGATCTACACATTTTAGTAAGTCACTACGCAAAACTCAAAAAGTTTGCAATGAAAAATAGGGGACGCTATGATTTAGCGTTTGGTGCGTATTACACCATATGTTTCTGTGTATGAAATTCAGCTAACATATTAAATTTTTGTTTAGACTTAGGAGGAGGTCTCCATCTGTCTTCGATTTCGAGAAAATGGATCCCATGTAGCGCATTCACTCCCAATCTTACGCCACGGGAATGAAATATTCCTACATCACTGGTATTTCCTAAACCGCTCGAGACATCGAAACGAGATTTTGGCGAATGACGACACAAGGAGGAGAGTACTTTGCCACGCCGGCCGGTGTGGCCAAGTGGTTCTAGGCGCTTCAGTCTGGAACCGCGCGACAGCTACGATCGCAGGTTCGAATCCTGCCTCGGGCATGGATGTGTGTCATGCCCCTAGGTTAGTTAGGTTTAAGTAGTTCAAAGTTCTATGGGACTGATGACCTCAGATTTTAAGTCCCATAGTGCTCAGAGCCATTTGAACCACACTTTGCCACGTCGTAAACACACTGAGCTTTCTTATCTATCACGGTATATCAGTAGTTACACTTCCCTATTTATTTTTTTTCATTCCACTGACTAATTTTTTAAGAGTTATCGACAGCTAGTGAGACAAGAGTGTCCTAATATGAAAGTAAACATGAAATTTCTTCTCTTATGTTGCCACAAACCGTCACAATGAGTTTTTTGATAAGATATTCGGCTCTCTGAGCGCCAATTACTTGTTTAATGAGACAGATTTCTGAAACAGTGTGTCACAATAACTGCTGCAAAAATGAGTTTATGCAAATCATATTGTGTTTTGGCAAAGAAGTGCTCTCAAACCCTTCAACAAGAGAAGTGTGGCCGTTACTCGCAAATGGTGTTGCTTCTTCGAATGAGAAGAGGTTAACAACTCACACGAAAATAAATCGCTAATTCTGTTGGAATTTTGGTTGAATCCCACAACCCATTTTATTTTTAACACCAGCGACTGAAATGGAAACTTACCAAAGGAGTTTTATTCCTTTTCTTTATCTGAGCAATAGCAAAGTAATGAAGAGCGTGGTCTTCAGGCGGGATACCACGCACACTACTGATGCCGGTTCCTCACCAACGCCTTGCCAAACTGACAGTCCGTGGTTCGCGAATAAAATAGTTGTTACTGAGAAAAGTAAACAACTGATACGTGGCACAACCCAATGGCCAGTGTATCGTCAGCAGCTGGGAATAAATCGATCGACAAGAATGCGGAAGCCAGCAAGTGTGCTTTGTGAGAGGAAGAGTTCACATCGTTCCGAAAACATTGTCATGAAAGTAGATCTGCCTTTGTCACCATTACATTTCTACATATCACCACACTCTTTCAGGATATTCCTACTTTTATATTAGTACCGACACTAATTCCTTTGTGTAGCCTGTTGTGTAATTAGTTTATTAACGCTGATAGCGTGTATGCAACCACTGAAATACTTTTCCTCGTCACGACGAGCCGATTAAAACATCGTTATTTAAGATGGCTTCTCGACTATTTCGGGCTTGCAATGTACGAAGTATAACGTCTCTTATTAGACCCATACCCACATGATGATATGAAGTACGTAAGTTTTACTATCTCGGACGCTTTTTACCAGGAGCGCAAAGGGGTCATACCTGTGGAAATTATGACTTCCCGACTTTTTGTAACGGATCGCAGAGATACTTCAGCATAAGAGGCAGCAAGTAGGTAACCTTGTTTTACTTTCCTGTCTTGCTTCTAGATGACACGATTTTATAATATTCCTTACTTCCTTATTCACTACCCTCACGGTAAATCGTCTGTCCCTTCTTACGTTCTGAAAACATTGTGGAGGCAGACGATATACTTTCAGTGGCTAATTGCTCACCGGTTATTGAACTGTGCATTGGGTTTTTTGACAAAGAATAAACAAAACAAAAGAACTGTACATATGTATGTAAATGAAAACTATTACGTGCTAACGAAAATGGACGGAGCGCTTAAACAGCGAAAAAAAGAACACTGCTCACTGATAGAAAACTTCAGTTTACATTACAGGCCGTACTCTTCGGATGGACAATACTTCCACTGTCCGTATGCGCCATGCCGAAGTGAGTATATGGCAGAACTGCCCTCCCGCTCCCCGCCTCACACATCCGTCAGTACCCGCGTGACGCGCGGCGCGAGAAACTGCGCCGCTACCACAAAGCCGCGCGACCTGGCGCAGGCGCGTGTCGCGTCCCAGTCGCGTCGCGTCGCAGTTTGCGCGGTCCCATTTGAACCTGTGAAGTTGCAAAAACGCGCGCTGCGCTGCGCCTAGCCTTTAGAGTTGCCATTGAGAGACACACTCGTCGCTCAGTTCACCGGCACAGCGCTACACTTGGGATTTCAAAGAGAACGGTAGGACGGATTTTACCCCAGGATTTGCACTTTCACCCCTACAAAATCTAAACGGTACAGGTCCTTAAGGGAATAGATTATGTGATCCGCAGCCGCTTCTGATTAAAAGTTTTGGTCATGATTAGTCGGGACCAGGACATTGTAAACCGTTTGTGGATGAGGGATGAAGCTTACTTCCGTCTCTCCAGTTATGTGAACAAGCAGAACTTTCGATTTTGCAGTGACGTTAATACTAGAGAACTGCATCAGCAACCACTGCACTGGGCAATAGTTACTGCGTGGTTCGTAATGTCTTCAATTAGGGATCATAAGGCCAAACGATTTTTAAGTTGTAACAGTGACTTCGCAGAGATACGCAGACGTTTTAGAAAACTTATGTCTCATCGTTCACTTCATTGTGTGCAAGTTGTGGAGTAAATGTTTCCAGCAGGACGGAGCAACGTCCCACACTGCGCTAGTAAGCATGAATATTGTCAGTCGTTTGTTTCCAAATGATATGGCCTCCCGAAATGGGTACATTGCATGGCCCTCTCGTTCACTGGACGTCACATGTTTGTGACTTTTTCTTTGGGGTTATCTGAAGCGGAAAGTTTAGCAAGATAACCCACCTTGAACAACTGAAGCCCTGAAAGAGTGGATGCGACAGGAAGTGTGATGAGTCAGTACAAGGTCTGGCTGGAGGAATGCGTGCTTCTAAGCGGACGCCATAATAAGACATCTTGAAAAAGTAACTGAGGAGGAGGACATTAGTGTTTAACGTCCCTTCGACACGAGGTCATTAGAGACGGAGCGCCAGCTCGGGTGAGGGAAGGAGGGGGAAGGAAATCGGCCGTGCCCTTTCAGAGGAACCATCCCGACATTTGCCTGAAGCGATTTAGGGAAATCAGGGAAAACCTAAATCAGGACGGCCGGAGACGGGATTGAACCGTCGTCCTCCCGAATGCGAGTCCAGTGTGCTAACCACTGCGCCACCTCACTCGGTGAAAAAGTAACTGACGTTTTACTGTTACAGAAAACACTTTTTCGTATATTTTAAGATTATGAAACAGAAAAAGTGTCTTTATTTAACAGCTTTTAAAAAATCGCTCTTTATTATGCCTCACCCTGTAGTTGAAACTCTCTTCTTCATTTAGCTCATGAGGCCCTCAGCTTTAAAAGAATTTATTGTGTCGTAAACACAGTACTATTTCAATATGCTATACGAGCGTATTTTAGGAAAGACACACGGGAAATATGTAGTGGTAAATGCGAAAAACAAATACAGAACTAGTTCTCTCACAACTGTTATGACTACTCTTATTTTTTATTTGGGGGACTTACGAAATCTGAATATTTTCGTAGTCTCCATGAAATAGCTGTGTTAATCTTAGATAACGGTAGGTGTGATTAACGTCTCTGACTGGTGGTGTGGAACTGTCTCAAGTGAAGGACAGAAGGAATTGGGTTATTCAGATACACACAGTAGACGATTGTAACAGCACTGTTTACGTGGAAAGAACCCACACATATTACAAAAAATTGATGTATGTACGTATGTGGCACATCTCCCCCTAGACCACTGGACTGATATGGACCAAAGTTTGTGCACATACCCCTTACTGACAGGTAACAATCATAATTCAGGAGGTGCGGCATCATAAACGATGAGATGCATGAAAATCAGCCGCACCATGCCTGATGTTGAAATTTGCTTCTGTACTACTAACTCTATTCGTAACAAATTTCGCAGACATTCGCAGCGAAAGGCACATACAAAATTATATCATGATGCCACACATAATTCGGGAGATCCGACGTCATGAACACCAAGATGTGTGAAGAACTGCCGGAGTGTGCTTAATGTTTATATTTATCCTTGCTGCTCACTCTGTTAGCAACATATTTTGCTGACGGTATCGACATACGCCGCTGAATGCGCCTACATGAGTGCATCGTTGTAGGACTCTTTACTGCCGAGCCACTCGTGCAGTCGAGTGAAGTCGAGTGAAGTGACACCAGGCAGCGCTTTTGGCAGCTTTCAACTATGAGGCGCAAACGGTTGTAGGCCACGCCACAGAGGCGTGCAGATACTCGAAGCAGCTGTGCCAAGCGCATCATCCCACGCCGAGCCTACTGGCAGGTGTGCGTGCAAGGTTCCTCGTTGTGGAAAACTAGCAAAGTGAACACCCCGACCGACAGTGCCGGCTGTCAGCTAGTGTACAATAAAAACATTATGACAGGTGACAGACTTCCGTCATTCAACAGTCTCTGGTCAATGAATTAGTTCTTTCTTATGATCTTAATGAATTATTGTCAATGTAAACAACGAGACACCAACAGAGATAGTGATAAATGGTTCAAATGGCTCTGAGTACTATGGGACTTAACATCTGAGGTCATCAGTCCCCTAGACCAAGGGTAGTTAGGTTTAAGTAGTTCTAAGGACAGCACACACATCCATGCCCGAGACAGGATTCGAACCTGCGACCGTAGCAGCAGCGCGGTTCCGGACTGAAGCGCCTAGAAACGATCGGCCACAACGGCTGGCAAAAGCGATAAATGAGGTATTAGTGAAAGATACTGGCTTATTAACATGGCTTGCTTCAAATTTTCAGAAAATGTAACTGATTCGAATATTTGACTAACGTAAAGCCTACCAAAATCGGCTGTATAGTTACGTTCATAGTCTACACATAACTTTGCGGTGCACGGCCGTTGCCCCTGATAACAAAGTGCGAGTGCACCGCCCTCGTGGATAACATTGCGCCCCCTAGAGTGTGCAGCTGGAACACTGATAGAGGCAGAACATTCCCATTCGTCTGGTGCGCTCTCAAGTGTCATTGATACCTTCTCTGATAATGATCTCTTACCTTCGCCATCAAAATGGCCTACCTCACTGGGAACGCATTTCTGGCCATATGTCCGCATGACCTTTTTTCCTCCTTTTGCTGCGGAAGCTGTGATCTCTGTATCTTGAAACAATACAAACCAAGGGAAAATCGAAATCACTATCTCTCGCCAATAAATAAACGATCTCTATAATCATACAAGACGAGCGAATTGTGTTAAGTAACTGATCGTTCATTTTGGCCGCTGTGCACAACGAAAATACCGTCTCCTTGCGATGAACAGCTTACGAATAGAAGAGGTTATAGTTATTATTTGCGGGTCGTCTTGCTTCTCAAAAACATGAGGACAGTAAGTGATCTTGAAATTCGGCGACGTTCCTGGGTGCATTACGTGCTCCCACTTCTGGCCATATGAGGGTACGACGAGAATTCTCCATATAATCGTTCCGATGCGCTCACGTGTTATGTTTTGGAGAGGCATACCGTTGGTTGGGCAAATTGATCATGGTACACTCGCAGGTCAGCGGCATTGTGACACTGCATTCGTTTCCCATGCGTATCTTTTCAGGCTGTATGCGACCATCACTGTACTTTTAAGGACGACAATGCGTGATCGCATCGAAAGCACTGGTGTAGGAGGTCTTTGAATGAGTGCATGTTCGGCAAACTTAAACCCCGTGGGCCACGTAGTTATGCATTGGGGATGCATACCGCAGCTCACCTACATAGTCCAGCGACCATCCAGAGTTCTCAGTCAAACTTGTTGAGGAATGGAACGCTCTACCACATTTCCTTACCAACCTCGTGCCCAGCTTGGGAGCTGGTTACAGAGCACGCACAGCTGTGTTTGGTGATCACATGCTTTATGGAGAACACGTTCCGCCTTTTGCAATGTGACTACTGTCTTTGAACAAAAACGTCAGTTGTGTTCGTATCATTGCATGTTTCTTTGTTACCATCTGTACCATGCAGCAGCAATTATTTCTATTTTGCTTGACAGTGACACAACATGTGAAAGTTACTTTGGCCCGGAGTTTCGCAAAGCACTATAATCGAAAACGAAAAAGGTCTGACGGGGTCTATTGGGGTGAAGTGAGACCACGGGGACTGATTCCATACCACTGTGGCGGCTGCTTTATTGTATGAAGGACAGAATTTAGTTGAAAGTACTTGATCTTCATTTCTCGAGTATATGCTGAAGATTAAAGTTAATCGCATGTGAACCGGTACTTTCAGAGACTAAAATAAAGAGCTCCTGCAAACGCTATTTACTATTCTAAAGAAATGTGACTGGGATCCTAGAATACGAAACTGACTACAACTGTATGTAAGCAATATCGGTTTCTGGTGCTCCATTTATGACAATATGAGAATAGGGGGGGGGGGGGGGGGCATAGGATAGTGTACCTACAAACACATCTTCTTTCTTGGTCGGTGTTTCAGTTAGTCACCGATTTTAGAACTATATGAAGCAACGCGTACTAGAGGACGCGGTAAGTAGTTCCTGATATTTTCGACTGCTGCTGTTGTGGGGCCTGAGGTTTTGTTTTCTGCAGGGTTTGCAAATATAACGAGTTCTACATATTTAGTGTTGTGTAATATATTAAAGATATTTGAGGATACTGTCTGTTCTATGGTTAAAGAATTTTGTGGTGAATAAAATATTGTTAAATTTTGACTAGTTACATAACGTGTGGATGAATAAGTTATAGTTCGTGAGTCACAAACCATCTCGTACCTTCAAACGGAAGACCTTGCACCATGGAGTATATGAGATTTGCAAAAGAAGTATGTTTATGTAATGTATTAACGAAGTTACCAGTCTCGAAAAGGGAAATTTGTGATAGCTGCAACAGCTTCTATTTCAGATCGTTGTTAACTTCTAACTGGTTTTTGATAAAACGATTGATTTCGCTTGCTGATTATTCTTGTGTAGTAGAGTAATAACGTAAGACATTTCTCATAGAGAAATACACTACTGACAAAATTTTTTCTCGATTGCAACGATTTGAACTGATATTTGTACCTAGGTACATGACCATGTTGTATCTTGGAACAGTCTCTCATTTGTCAAAAATCTTACTTTTCCGGAGTAATTGTAATTTCAGAAAGAAAGTGCACCACTCCTAAAGTGAATGCTGTCATTTCAAAATAGAATAACAAAATGGAGTAAAGGTCTATTAAAGTGTGAAAGTCTGAAGTGTGTTCCACGGTAAAACACTTTTCGCTAATAATTGTCAAAACTAAGAACAAACACAAAACGCTGTCCAAGCATATAAACGATCGATTGTCGAACTAAAAATCTGAATGCCAGGTGTTCGGACAAACTTCTAGGACTTGTAGAAGGGAGACAGGAAAGAATATTTTGAGTACAAACCCATGCCCAGGAATGTACCGTTTCAGTTCTACAATGGTTTCAACTTAGATTTTTAACTCATCCACTTCTGTTTGAGGGATTAAATTACGCATAAGGCAATACAAAACAATTCGAAATGAAACATAACGGAACACCTGTTTATCACTTAAGCACATTTGTTTGTGTTAAGACTCCTCGCCCTGTCCATCTGTCACCATATCGTTTGTTCAGATGTCTGCGAACTGCACGATACAAGCGAGTTGGTGCATCATCATGCTGAAACCACATTTCCTGCTGGGCAATCAGAGGCACAGCTTTCAAGAACGGCCCCAATATCTTTTGTAGAAACATAAGATATGCAAGACCAGTTAGAGTGGAAGGAGGTACGGCCCAGTTACACGACAGTCTGGAATGCCTGCCAACAAACAAATATCCAACAGGCACCGAAGCCTCGGAATGTGCTTAGCATGAGGGTTTTTGGCTGCCAGACATGGCTGTTTAGCGAATTCAGAACACAGTCCCTCCCCAGTGAACTCACATTTGTCTGTGAACAGGAGTAGTTGGGTAAGGAAAGGATCAGCACATTTTGTTAGCGCAGGTTGCCTACATCAGGAGCAAGCATATATTCATTGGAAAACCTATTGTTCTCTTTTGATTGACGAGTCCTTAACTTACTATTATGCTAAGTGGATTATGACCATCTGAGGATAATCCGTCATTCCAAGAAACCCTCCACACTCCTCCCTTCCCTCTCCTTCTCCCCACTTCTCCTCCTTCTCCACCACCCCTCTGGAAATTGTCTCGCAATACAAGCACACTTATGATATGGACCCATTTGACTAATTAATTAAATCGACCAATTAATTAACCCCTCCCTATCTGGGACACCCCCAGCAGTTCCCCTCCCCTCCCCTCCCCCTCCAGGAATTTGTCTGGAAAAAGACCCAATTGATTGGCTAGCAGGTGGAAAATTGATTGCAGTGTATGGAATATTGTTTAACCCTTTATTTGGCAGTGTTGCTTTCAAGCAACATCACATTTACCTTGGCCTTATGGGACAACAAACTCTTCCCAGTGCATTTTACTGGCATTACTGCCTCCAGGCAACATTCCTTTACACACTGCCAACGCCAGTTTTTGTAATAGCTTAAGGTTTTCCACACGAGATAGCAGTTTGTGCAGTGGTGTTACAGAGATCTCCTCGTGTGAGCAACAGAGGTGTCTTATTTTGGTTCTAAAAGAGTGGATTTAAATAGATTGAAGAAAAACTGCTAAGATTACTGGCAAGATATACCCAGAGGTAAGTTTACAGCAGAAATATTTCAATCTTTGTTTGGAAATACGTAAGTAGTATAAAACTTTTATGTTGCCTGTGAGCAACATTGCCTATAGTTGGGACATGTGCCATTAGTATATTACACATGTTTACGGTGTGACAGAGAAGATATTTTTATTTTTAGGGGCTTTTTAGCAATGGATCCCAGAATACTTTATGGAATCGAAAAAGCGAGAGGAATAGTAGTTCCACTAGAAAACCCGGCTTTGTCTGATCTAAGTGAATCTGATGACACTGAACTCGAAGCTTTGGCAGGCTGTAGTGATTCCAGAGCGTCAATCTCAGTTCCATAACCAAGTTATACCAGACACTGATTCTGATTTAGGAAGTGAAATCTCAGAAGCTGAACATGTGCAAGGACCTTCTGCAGTGAATCCTTCTAGTGCAAGTGGCAGTCAAGTGAAAAAGTAAATTACAAAAGCAGTCACTTACATGTGGGTAAAGGAAGATACAACTGCTAGGGCAGAAAGTCTCTCTCCTGTGTTTTCTGATGAAGGCAATACACCACTGGGTTATTTCAGAAGATTCTTTGATTCAGAACTAATTGACAAAATTGTGCATGAAACGAACTTAAACTCTGACCAACGAACTACACGTCAGTAAACAGCAATATAAATTAAACAGAACAATTTTTCGGTGTTCTGATGTACATGGGTCTTGTTTCTATGTCTTAGTAGACTGACTATTGGTCTCAGTCAATGAACTGTGAAAAATTCACCAGCATTTTCAGTTTGAAGCGCTTTCAGAAACTCCGCCGATACCTGCATTTTAGGAGCAATGAGAATGCTGTGAACTGTACTGAAAGACTTTTGAAAATAAGACCTGTTCTTGAGTCAATTGTATAGAACTGCCGTGAGCAGAAACAAGAGTCCGCACTTTCTACAGATGAGAAGATGGTTGCATATAAAGATACAAGAGCAGGTAATTTGCGCCAATATATTCAAATAAGCCACACAAGTGGCGTTTTAAGATTTTTGTTCGTGCTGGTGTGTCTAGAGTTGTCTATGATTTTCTTCCCTATACTGGCAAGGGGATGATAACTGATCTTGCTGATGACGTGAAAATAATGGAATTGGAATACTTTTATTTTGACAATTTATTTTGCAGCCTTGAACTTAAAACATACTTAAAAAACATCAAAACATTGAGTCCATGGGCACCATAAGGAAGAACTGAATAAAGAACTGTCCTCTACATGACGAGAAGCGGTTACTGAATGACGAGTCAGCTATGACTACAGGAAGGACAGTCACTCAGACCTCATTTTAGTAAGGTGGGCAGGCTATAAAATCGTGGCACTTGCAAGCTCGTTTTTTGGTGTCCAACCACTCTCAACAGGAAAACGATGGGACAGCAATCAAAAAAGAATTGATGTGCCCTGTCCCAGTAATGTACGTCAGTACAACAAGCACATGGGAGGAGTTGATCTTGCTGGTATGCTGATAGAGCTCTACAGAGTACCAATGAAAACTAGGCGATGGTACATGAGATGGTTTGGATTTATTCTAGATCTGAGTGTTTTAAATGCTTGCCTGCATTTTTCGAAGAGAATCTCTGGACAAGAAGACCTCATCAAAGTCATTTAGGGCAGATACTGCCAATGGTTTGATATTTTCAGGTAAAAGTAAAGTAGGAAGACCTTCAACAGACAAACCACCACCATAAAAGAAGAGGAGGAAGGCAACAGCTCTGACTGTTACACAAGATGTCCGATTTGATAATATGGAGCATTGGCCTGTATACGGTCCCAAAGGTCGTTGTCGTTATTGTCCGTCTGAATATTCTACAGTCATGTGTTCCAATTGCAATCTAGTATTGTACTTCGATGCAAAGAGGAACTGTTTCCAAATATTCCTTTGCAAGAAGAACAAGAAGGGAAAATGAAACAGTTCTATTACACAGCAGGAATGCATAAATGTGTTTATAAATTAAATTATTCACGTACGGCAAACATTTTGCTTCAGGTTATCGGCAAACTCCTTTTTCCTATAATATGTATAAGTGTGATCTACTGCTGGCAATGTTGCTTGTAAGCAACGTTTCATAATTTTCATAATTTTTGTCAAAAATTTCTAAAACTGACTGAATTGTATTTCTTTAAGTATAATAAATAGATATAAGCACTTAATTTTTTTTTATTTTCACCATTTGCCAAATAAAGGGTTAAAAAGTTTCTCATACACAAGACAATGTGTGAAAGATTCTTTATTTAAACAATTTAAGGGATACAAGACAGTGTATATCATATAGTTCATTTATTTACTTTAAATATTTAAATAGACAAAATTCCATTCCCTACAAATTCTTTGAGGGTGAGAAGATACTTGGAATATTAAACAACTTCGAAATTTTTTTTTAGCCCACACGCCCAAACACTTCACTGGGCTTGTCATTCCACGTATTACTATATGTGGAGGCCACGCTACCCCTGCTCAGGTCCATGACTGGCCACTATGAGAACAGACGTTGCAGTAATCCCCAAACAAAAGAGCTTCTGATGGTGGCTGTCCTTTATTATTTGATTGCTGAGAAATTCCTGTTCAAGCACATGCTCTCTCTCTCTTTCCCCTATCCCCCTCTCTCTCCCTCCAACCCCCCTCCTCACAACCGGTCATGTCCTGTAGTGTAACCCTGCTAGGACTGCATGCACCATTGGCCATGGTCGGATCGAATCACACACAAAGCAGCATTTACCTAGTAAACCCCACCTGTGCATTTCTTAGAGTGAGGTAATATCTCCATCAGATTGATTGTCTAATTAATTAAATCGATGCCCTTCGTGTGGGACAGTTTTCCGTTGCTTTCTATTGGTGGATTACTAGGATTAGAATATTTGATGGGATTCGATCCTACAGCTTCCCAATTTCCGAATCCTACTGTTATTTTTTCCCGTTGCCTCCTATTGGTGTATACTGATACAGTTAAGTCATTTATAGAAAGTCCATTAAGCTGGAGGTAGCTGAAAATTTCAAATTTCAGCTCAGCTGCATGCTGTGTCCATAGAAAATCTGTGGAGATTTCGGACTGGTATGTGTGCTCGCAATAAAGCAACAACAATAAATTGATTAAACGGGGATTGGATATTGCGATGGGATTTTTAAACCTTTGTAGAATTCCTAAATTGGTTCTCTCCACTACATTCGGAAGGAGGAGGAGGAGGAGAAAGGATGTGTTAGGGGATAGGACAAAGATATCACAATCCAGGCCGTAGCAGTAGTTGTCATGGCCAGATGTTGGATATCGCTGAAATACATCCTGAATGCACATGCCCAGTGTCCACACGTCACTCGCCAATCTCCTCATGAGCAACCAGCGCCAACGCTCAGAGGTCGGACGGCCGTAGCCAGTTTGGTGGACGCGTGTGTCCGCCAGAGTGCACCACCCTGACGTGGTGGGGGTCTGGAAGTGATTGGAGTGGTAGGAATTAGGATGTTATCAACACGTTCATTGCCAACACTTGGCAGTTATCGATAGTGAATGACTCAATTTTCCAAGGGGAATACATGCAACACATGCGATCACAGAGACAGCCCAATGCACACTGTGTATTAGTTTGCTGTTTAGCTATCGAAAGGGCACTGTGGCTGGGACTTACTCCTGTAGCTGTGTGCAATAACAGACTAGCTAGCCTACTGGAACTTTTCGTTGTAACCACCGATTGCCAGAAAAGCCCATTTCTTCTGGCCACATGCCTCCTCTGGCACACGCCTCACATTCGAAACCGCGTCGTCCTAGGAAACCAGCAAAATTTATTTATCGCTGTAATTAGAATTAAATATTACACTTGCAGCCCTAATCTCATAACATTGGACACCGACTCTGGAAATATCCCCCTTATAACTGGGTACAGTTTAACACATAAAATGCTTCATCCTCCTTGGGGGTATTGGTGCATTAGTACAATGGACATCCAGCTCACAAAATAGTTTGATTGGGGTGATCATGTGCAATCACTGTGGATTTTTAGAGTATAAAAGGAGGTGTGATAGGAGCAATCGTACACCTTGCATGTTTATTATTACTGGAGAATCTAGACAATATTGGTTGTTGTTTTGGTCTTCAGTCCTGAGACTGGTCTGATGCAGCTCTCCATGCTACTCTATCCTGTGCAAGCTTCATCATCTGCCAGTACCTACTGCAACCTACATCCTTCTGAATCTGCTTAGTGTATTCATCTCTTGGTCTCCCTCGCCGTTTTTTACCCTCAAAGCTGCCCTCCGATACTAAATTGGTGATCCCTCGGTGTCTCAGAACATGTCCTACCAACCGATCCCTTCTTCTAGTCAAGTTGTGCCACAAGCTCCTCTTCTCCCCAATTCTATTCTATACCTCCTCATTAAGTATGTGATCTACCCATCTAATCTTCAGCACTCTTCTGTAGAACCACATTTCGAAAGCTTCTATTCTCTTCTTGTCTAAGCTATTTATCGTCCATGTTTCACTTCCATACATGGCTACACTCCAATACAAATATTTTCAGAAACCACTTCCTGACATTTAAATCTATACTCGATGTTAACAAAATTTTCTTCTTCACAAACGCTTTCCTTGCCATTGCCATTCTATATTTTATATCCTCTCTACTTCGGCCATCATCAGTTATTTTGCTCCCCAAATAGCAAAACTCCTTTACAACTTTAAGTGTGTCATTTCCTAATCAAAATCCCTCAGCATCACCCTCGTTTTGCTTTTGTTGATGTTCATCTTATACCCTCCTTTCAAGACACTGTCCATTTTGTTCAACTGCTATTCCAAGTCCTTTGCTGTCTCTGACGTTCGCCGATGACATTGTAATTCTGTCAGAGTTTTTATTTCTTCTCCATGGATTTTAATACCTACTCCGAACTTTTCTTTTGTTTCCTTCATTGCTTGCTCAATATATAGATTGAATAACAACGGGGACAGGCTACAAACTTGTCTCACTCCCTTCCCAACCACTGCATCCCTTTCATACCCCCCGACTCTTATAACTGCCATCTGCTTTCTGTACAGATTAGTCTGTACAGATTAGTCTACAAATGCTAGAATCGTAGATTTGCCTTTCCTTAATCTTTCTTCTAAGATACGTCGTAGGGTAGGTATTGCCTCACGTGTTCCAACATTACTATGGAATCCAAGGTGATCTTCCCCGAGGTCGGCTTCTATAAGTTTTATCCATTCGTCTGTAAAGAATGCGCGTTAGTATTTTACAGCTGTGACTTTCACATCTGTCCACGCCTGCTTTCTTTGTGATTGGAATTATTATATTCTTCTTGAAGTATGAGGGTATTTCGCCTGTCTCATACCAAATGGTAGAATTTTGTCAGAACTGACTCTCACAAGGCTGTCAGTAGTTCTAATGGAATCTTGTCTACTCCCGGGGCCTTGTTTCGACTCAGGTCTTTCAGTGCTCTGTCAAGCTCTACATGCAGTATCATATCTCCTATTTCACCTTCTCCTACATCCTCTTCGATTTCGATAATATTATCCTCAAGTACATTGTCCTTGTATAGACCCTCTATATACTCCTTCCACCTTTCTGCTTTCCCTTCTATGCTTAGAACTGGGTTTCCATCTGAGCTCTTGATATCCATGCAATTGGTTCTCCTTTCTCCAAAGGTCTCTTTAATCTTCCTGTAGGCAGTATCTATCATACCCCTAGTGAGATAAGCCTCTATATCCTTACATTTATCGTCTAGCCATCCCTGCTTAGTCATTTTCCACTTACTGTCGATCTCATTCTTGAGACGTTTGTATTCCTTTTTGCCTGCTTCATTTATTGCATTTTTATATTTTCTCCTTTCATCAGTTAAATTGAGTATTTCTTCTGTTGCCCAAGGATTTCTACTAGCCCTCGTGTTTTTACCTACTTGATCCTCTGCTGCCTTGACTATTTCATTCCTCAAAGCTACCCATTCTTCTTCTACTGTATTTCATTCCCCCATTCCTGTCAATTGTTCTGTTATGCTCTCCCTGAAACTCTGTACAACCTCTGGTTCTTTCAGTTTATCCATGTCTTATGTCCTTAAATTCCCTCCTTTTTGCTATTTCTTCAGCTTTGATCTTCATTTCATAACCAATAGATTGTGGCCAGAGTCCAAATCTGCCCCTGGAAATGTCTTGCACAAATATTGGTAATATAAATTATATCGAACGTTGTATGATCTTTAGCAGCACGAATTTAAGTGTTGTCGTGTCCTAACAGAGGATGAAGGGAAGACAGGGGTTTAAGGTCAGTCTACAAGTTATGAATGGTGAGAAGTAAATGCCGGCAGACAAATATCCAGTGAAGGGAGGTTGATGATTTGGATCAGCGTCAAACGGTGTCACAGGGCATATACAAGAGATGCAGATGTTGAGACTCGATACTTGCAGTAGGGGTCTGATTAGCACATTTGATTTGTGTTCAGACTATCTATTACACTGAATGCTAATTCTAAACATTAGAAAAAGCAAAGGAGGCGATTTGTTGCACAACACAAGTCAATATCTAAAGCCACAGGAGCTGCACTACATGAGTCTGCAGACAGCCTCTCTCATGGATCATATCAGCAAACGGAATTGTTTTTCAACGGCTGGCGCAGATGATGGACGTAGTGGAGTCTCATACAGGTACTAATCGACTGCTACTATATTTTTAATGATCGGCCTATCCAAAATTCATGCATGTGGACCATAAGGGAAAGGGCAAGTCTTGGGATTTTTAATAGTTTGGTGTACAATAAACTCAATATTCTTGTAGAATATCAGACAGTACATGGGATGTCAGCAATACGACCACACCTATGGGAAACTTTGCCGAAAAATTGAATAACGCATTATACGAGGTTTTTCTCGAATTTTACCGATTTCATCACGAGATACTGATGTGAAATACGTTGAAATTGAGGGAAATGCGATAAAATATGTAAAATCACGAAAAACTAAATATACAAAATTAGAGAAGAATGCCATGAGATATGAAGCTAGCGAAATCAATAGGACTGCATATTCTGGAGGAGGGTGGTAGAATGGCGCTACATAAAGACACCTTAATAGCGGAGATGGCAATATTATCGTGCACATGAGCAATACAACCTAAAATCGAACCATGACATCTGTGTGCAAGAGGAAGGTTACAAGGGGCTATGGTAAACTGTAGGACTGTTACACATTCTCTGGCACTGCCTGTAGTGCTTATTTCCTTGTAAGCTGTCGCTGTTCCTTCGTATGCATTTTTGCCTGCTGACGACCATTTTATGGGACTGTTGTGAAAAGATCACAATTTCTGAACTGTAATTGGCCTTCATACTTTTACAGAGGTGTATGACACCAGGTGTTTACAAAGTTGGAGTGTTTGTTTTACTAAGAATTAATGCCTTCTTTGGCGTGATAGGTAGTAGTTTTATCACCTTACAGTGCGTCACCATAGTTCACCATAAAGAAAGTCACAGGAAGAATGTATATCATGCGCTTTATTACACTGGAATATTAACAGCGTTGTATTCCACACGACTCAGAAGTCACAAGCAGCAAAGCTCTAGCATTATAGCGTGTTTAATGCAGGACCATGTAGCCCTTGGAATGTGTTTATGTTCCACGATCATTTCTCTCTTTCTGATACCTTACTTGTATGGGCGCAAAACACAGGACCAATAATTTGGAATATTTTATATGAATCTACTGTGCTACCAGTTCTAAACTACATTCGTCTGGAGCTCAATCATGCACAAATTTCTTCTTTACGATCATCTGTTATATCATCACAACACTTTCATATCTACCATACGCCGATAAGGGGTGCTAACCTCTTCCACATGTCTGCATCTGGAGATGCGCTGTGAGTACGATTGGTGTAGAATAGTCTCCCTGAACACCTGTTACGGATTCAGCTCTCTCTGTTCCTTCACGAGACCTGGGGTTTAATGGGTATAATAACCTCCTACTTCTAGTCAGTTGAAAATGAAATAGGAGACAGTTTTTAGGGAGGGTTGGTCAAAGACAGTGCAAGGAGACCTTTCAATATCCAACTTTATCTAATCAATGCAAGAATAGTCTGTGACCCACATCCACGCAGGGAAAGATGGGCAATCGTAATACTAAATTACGCAGTATGATCAAACTGCTAGCAATATGTAGATAACCTAACTTCATAAGTAGAGATGCTGTCTGGTCTACTTTGTGCAGTACATCCATTCATCGATAATTCTTGTACATATGCACCAGTCATCTATCTACATTCGCAATCGTACTCGCAAAGTAGAGGGGGGCAGTTTAGTGATGATGTAGAACCTGGGAAACATGCTATCATGTCACTGGTCAGCGTTGACATTATGGAAAAACTGATAATATTGCTGAAATTGATAGCACCATCAACTGTGGTGCTTATTACAGTGCATCGGTGGCATCTTTTCCATCTACTGGTACATGGTTGATTACCACATAATGATTGACCGACTCCACCTGTTTGAGGGGGAGAGAGTCTTTATCAGAGCAACACGTTCCAGGGATGACCAGCACTGCTTCCTTATATTGCAGCTATGTACGTGATATCTGTTTCAATCATAATGGAACACCAAGACGTCTGCTACCCCCATCACTATTGAAGATGAGATTAAATGTACAGGTCATCACCTCTGTATAGCTGTTTGGAAACGCTCCACAATGCCGCAAACTCTTCCAGTTTCCACATGTTGTGATGTTTTCCACATTTTTGTCAGTAAGAAACACCGCCTCTCTCTTATTTCAACCATCCTGTGTGCTGTGAGAACAGCATCATAGTTTACACCATGCAATGTCCAGCTTTCTGTGAGAGCCAATGGATCGAAATGTGTTTATGTCGGTTTAACACCTGACACAGACCTTGAAGTCATGGTGGATAAAAAAAAAAAAAAGGTATGGCGGTGTACAAAGCTGCAGACATATACTACTTCGATGTGTTACAGCGGAAAGCAACATATCAAACAAAGGCCCAATGACACTCTATTTTAATTGATAGTCTGTGGGATATGGTGGTCCTACAGTGCAGGTCCTGAAGCGACTTCGATCACTGGTTACCTGCTCCAGTCAAGCAGTACCTGTATATTTTCAGTAGGATCTCCACATAGCACACAGACGGTACCTGTTTTTGACATAACGGAAGAGAGGAACACAGTAACACCTTATCAAATTCTCTATTGGGTGAGAGTGAAGTTTTTATAGCTCATAGTTTCTTTCTATTGGATGGTACAAAATAACGAAGATAAGATAATGTTTTCGTGACAGATAGAAATGCACCCTGAGGGATGCTGTGCGCTAAGTCCGCCGCTGGCGGCCGGAGTGGCCGTGCGGTTCTAGGCGCTACAGTCTGGAGCCGAGAGACCGCTACCGTCGCAAGTTAGAATCCTGTCTCGGGCATGGATGTGTGTGTGATGTCCTTAAAACTAATTAAACCTAACTAACCTAAGTTCTAGGCGACTGATGAGCTCAGAAGTTAAGTCACATAGTGCTCAGAGCCATTTGAACCATTTGTAGTTTGAAAACATCCCTCAAAGCTGTAGCAAAATCATTGTCCATCTTCTAGTTCACATATTATGTGGAGTCTACCTAACTTTCCTCATAAACACTACTGTAACTGCTGGTACTGTCTTTCCTACTTGCTTGTGTCGCAGGAGAAAGCTTTGTTTGGCACTGGCTTTACACATTGCACCCGGTTAGCAGAGCTACGACAAAATGTTCCCATTTCCACCACACGGTAAAAAGATGGTCCCGTTGCATTAACTCAGCTCTCCTTGTTTGTCTCTCCAACTTCGGCTCAGTTACGACTCAAACTGTGATGACCACATGGACAAGGCTGCAGTGAGATCGTGGCAGAGACCGAGGGAGAGTTACAAGGTGCAGAGGGACTGATTAAAATCACGATGGAGTTTTGCTGTACAGGGTCCTTAGCAGACAGGATCGAAAGAGGTAACTAGTTTTGAGATAGGAGAGTGCCGTGAATATAATCTACCAGTGGCCGTAATCATGAAAATGTGAATCTCGTGTCACTGTGGCCTCCCGTCGGGTAGAGTGTTCGCCGGGTGCAAGTCTTTCTACATCTACATTCATACTCCGCAAGCCACCTGACGGTGTGTGGAGGAGGGTACCCTGAGTACCTCTATCGGTTCTCCCTTCTATTCCAGTCTCGTATTGTTCGTAGAAAGATGTATTGTCGGTATGCTTCTGTGGGGGTTCTAATCTCTCCGATTTTATCCTCATGGTCTCTTCGCGAGATATACGTAGGAGGGAGCAATATACTGCTTGACACTTCGGTGAAGGTATGTTCTCGAAACTTTAACAAAATCCCGTACCGAGCTACTGAGCGTCTCTCCTGCAGAGTCTTCCACTGGAGTTTATCTATCATCCCGTAACGCTTTCGCGATTACTAAATGATCCTGTAACGAAGCGCGCTGCTCTCCGTTGGATCTTCTCTGTCTCTTCTATCAAACCTATCTGGTGCGGATCCCACACTGCTGAGCAGTATTCAAGCAGTGGGCGAAGAAGCGTACTGCAGCCTACTTCCTTTTTTTTCGGATTGCATTTCCTTGGGATTCTTCCAACGTATCTCGGTCTGGCATCTGCTTTACCGACGATCAACTTTATATGATCATTCCATTTTAAATCACTCCTAATGCGTACTCCCAGATAATTTATGCAATTAACTGCTTCCAGTTGCTGACCTATTTTGTAGATAAATAAGGGATCTATCTTTCTATGTATTCGCAGCACATTACACTTGTCTACATTGAGATTCAATTGCCATTCCTTGCACCATGCGTCAATTCGCTGCAGATCCTCCTGCATTTCAGTACAATTTTCCATTGTTGCAACCTCTCGATACACCACAGTATCACCTGCAAAAAGCCTCAGTGAACTTCCGATGTCATCCACCAGGTCATTTATTGTGAAAAGCAACGGTCCTATGACACTCCCCAGCGGCACACCTGAAATCACTCTTACTTCGGAACACTTCTCTCCATTGAGAATGACATGTTGCGTTCTGTTATCTAGGAACTCCTCAATCCAATCACACAATTGGTCTGATAGTCCGTATGCTCTTACTTTGTTCGTTAAACGACTGTGGGGAACTGTGTCAAACGCCTTGCAGAAGTCAAGAAACAGGGCATCTACCTGTGAACCAGTGTCTGTGGCCCTCTGAGTCTCGTGGACGAATAGCGCGAGCTGGGTTTCAAACGACCGTCTTTTTCGAAACCATTGCTGATTCCCACAGAGTAGATTTCTAGTCTCCAGAAAATACATTGTACTCGAACATAATACGTGTTTCAATATTCTACAACTGATCGACGTTAGAGATATAGGTCTATAGTTCTACACATCTGTTCGATGTCCCTTCTTGAAAACGGGGAGGACCTGTGCCCTTTTCCAATCCTTTGGAACGCTTCGCTCTTCTAGAGACCTACGGTACACTGCTGCAAGAAGGGGGGCAAGTTCCTTCGCGTACTCTGTGTAAAATCAAACTGGTATCCCATCAGGTCCAGCGGCCTTTCCCCTTTTGAGCAATTTTAATTGTTTCTCTATCCCTCTGTCGTCTATTTCGATATCTACCATTTTGTCAACTGTGCGACAATCTAGAGAAGGAAGTACAGTGCAGTCTTCCTCTGTGAAACAGCTTTGGAAGAAGACATTTAGTATTTCGGCCTTTAGTCTGTCATCCTCTGTTTCAGTACCATTTTGATCACAGAGTGGACATTTTGTTTTGATCCACCTACCGCTTTGACATAGGACCAACATTTCTTAGGATTTCTGCCAAGTCAGTACATAGAACTTTACTTTCGAATTCATTGAACGCCTCTCGCATAGCCCTCCTCACACTACCTTTCGCTTCGCGTAATTTTTGTTTGTCTGGAAGGCTTTGGCTATGTTTATGTTTGCTGTGAAGTTCCCTTTGCTTCCGCAGCAGTTTTCTAACTCGGTTGTTGTACCACGATGGCTCTTTTCCATCGCTTACGATCTTGCTTGGCACATACTCATCTAACGCATAGTGTACGATGGTTTTCAACTTTGTCTACTGATTCTCAACACTATCTGTATTTGAGACAAAACTTTTATGTTGAGCCATCAGGTACTTTGTAATCTGCGTTTCGTCACTTTTGCTAAACAGAAAAATCTTCCTACCTTTTTTTAATATTTCTATTTACGGCTGAAATCATCGATGCAGTAACCGCTTTATGATCGCTGATTCCCTGTTCTGCATTAACTGATTCAAATAGTTCGGGTCTGTTTGTCACCAGAAGGTCTAATATGTTATCGCCACGAGTCGGTTCTCTGTTTAACTGCTCAAGGTAGTTTTCAGATAAAGCACTTAAAAAAATTTCACTGGATTCTTTGTCCCTGCCACGCGTTATGAACGTTTGAGTCACCCAGTCTGTATCCGGCAAATTAAAATCTCCACCCAGAACTCTAACATGGTGGGGAAATGTACTCGAAATGTTTTCCAAATTATTCTTCATGTGCTGAGCCCGGGGTCCTATAGAGACATCCAATTACGATGTCTGAGCCTGCTTTATCCTTGACCCTCACCCAAATCATTTGACAATTCGGATCTCCGTCAATTTCCTTCGATACTATTGCACTTCTTATCGCTATAAACACGCCTCCCCGTTCACTGTCCAGCCTGTCTCTGCGGTATACATTCCAATCTGAGTTTAGGATTTCATTACTGTTTACGTCTGGTTTCAGCCAACTTTCTGTCCCTAGTACTATATGGGCGCTGTGACCGTTTATTAATGAGAGCATTTCTGGGACCTTTCTATAGACGCTCTTGCAGTTTACTATTAGCACATTAATATTGTTATTCCCTGTTGCATTTTGCCTACTCCTACCTTGCCGCGTCTCAGGAGGCGTCTTGTCGGGCCTAGGGAGGGAATTCTCTAACCTAAAAACCCCCATGTGCACTCCACACGTACTCCGCTACCATTGTAGCCGCTTCCGGCCTGTAGTGCAGGCCTGACCTATTCAGGGGGACCCTACATTTCTGCATCCGATAGCGGAGGTCAAGAAACTTGCACCCCAGCTCTCCGCAGAATCGTCTGAGCCTCTGGTTTAAGCCTTCCACTCGGCTCCAAACCAGAGGACCGCGATCGGTTCTGGGAACGATACTACAAATAGTTAGCTCAGATTCCACCCCGCGAGCGAGGCTTTCCGCCTTCACCAATTCCGCCAACCGCCTGTACGAACTGAGGATGACCTCTCAACCCAGACGGCAGGAGTCATTCGTGCCGACATGAGCAACAATTTGCAGTCAGGTGCACCCAGTGCTCTCTATCGCCGCCGGTAGGGCCTCCTTCACATCTCGGATGAGACCCCCCGGCAAGCAGACAGAGTGAACACTGGTCTTCTTCCCCGACCTTTCCGCTATTTTCCTAAGGGGCTCCATCACCCCCCCCTAACGTTGGAGCTCCCAATAACTAATAAACCCCTCCCCCCGTGTGCCTGCTCGGACCTTGCTGAAGGAGCAGCCACATGTCCACTCACAGACAGAGCGGGTGATGCCACACGGCCAGCCTCCACATTGACCCTCCGCCTCGTGCGCCGCGAACGCCACTGAACCCGCCACTCCCCTTGCGGAGAGGGTGGCCCAACCGCGCCCGGTACCCGAGAAGATATCTTGACAGCAGGGACAGTGGGTGAAGCATGTAACACCTGGGGTGTACCTTGAGACGCTCCAGTCTCCCCACTGCCGCTACACTCCGAGGTAGCAGCCTGAAGACGGATGACCGCGGCCATCAACACGCTCAGCTGTTCGCGAAGAGTGGCCAGCTCCTCGTGCGTCCGTACACAGCAGTCACACATCCTATCCATCCTAAGGAATTAATTTACTGAAGAGACTTAATCAACTTTTAACTAGACTGCTAATTCACTAAAGGCGGCTGATTATTGACTAAACTGTGATTGCTAGCCACTTCTTGTAGAAAACAATGAAAATAGCACTACCCGTCTCTGGACTGTATTGAAAACAAACACTAGCACTACTGGCACTATGGCTCACTAAAGGGACTCTCTCTGACTGTATTCAAAACTAACACGAAATCTATGGAACACTATTAATAGCAGTCGACAATTAAAGCTTCCTAAAAGCAAAAACACACGGTAAAAGAAGTGACAAGTAAGAAAAATACAGTTAATACTTAAATAACGTAGCTCGCTGCACAGCAGACGTGAAGCAGACGGCGGTTAGGACGACATTTTCGGTTTGACGCCACTTCGACGAGTTGCGCGTCGATGGGGGATGAAATGATGATGGTTAGAACAACACAACATCTAGTCCCTGAGCGGAAAAAATCTCCAGTCCAGCCGGGAATCGAACCCGGTCGCTTAGGATTGACATTCTGTCGAGCTGACCACTCAGCTACCGGGACTGGACGCTGTAATCATTAAGACAACGCAATAGGATGCCCCCAAAATATGTGGCTGAATGGTACTAAATTCCAGACAGCATTTCTGGCTGAAAGCTTGACACTAAAGACCTGAGAAGTCATGGGATTTTATACATATTTTATGAGGTCCATCTAGTGATGCATTTTTAAGTGATTGCTCATATAACATACCATCCACTGTATGTGATCATTCTCAATCAACCATCAACCTCCCCTATAGCCACGTGGATATATCGCAGAACCTCTGTTACACTGTCTACATACTATCGATATAGAAGACGCTACAAATGCTGTTTGTCAGTGTGACAAATACGTAGCAGCTGCAAGAAGCAGTTGCAAATATTGGACTAGTACCATGTTTCTTAGCTGCATCACTTTCTAAATTCGGTGATAGTGTTGTTTTTATTACGGGCTTACATCGCTAGCAATGTGCACCTACACTTTCGGTCTGTTAATACAGAAACCGCAATCACTATCCACGTTCAATATCTTGGTATTTGTGCGGAAGACTACTTTATTCAGAAGCACTAGCATACCTCGATTTATAAGGAAGGTATACTTTTCAGCATGGATATCGTTGTTGATACTTGGGTGTCTGTAGAACGAAGACCGATTTTTATGCGGGGTTACAATAACACGGTTTTTGCGATCGTGTTTTTAATATCTGGTAGCTCATAAGACGATTATGCCTCTCTTCCTAAGACACACATGCAAGGTAAACAAATGAGGCATGTCGATCCATCGCGGTTTTCCACTGAATATTGCTTGGAGCCACCAGCATTCAGTTACTGGCGAAGTATTGTACTTAGTAGGCGGTGTGAATGGCAGGCTTATAAAGCTAGTTTTGGGGGTGTGAAGTGACTGTGGTTATTGTTTCAACATGTACAAAGAAAACGGCTGTGTCCAGTCATAAGGGAGATATGGGTTTGACATGGGGGACTGCAGTTCCAAGGCATCGATAGCCATAAGGAGGTGCCCAGTCATAAGAGGGTTATTGATATTTCCAGAGCCACAGTCCTCAGGAGGAGGTGTTTCTGTTACTTCGATCTCTGTTTAATGTTATCAGGTTGGGGCTGCAATCGAACTATGTGATTGTAATTACAGTGATAAATACGTCGCTGGTTTCCTAGGACGACAAAGTTCCTCATGAGGAGCACGTGGCAGAGGTAGACTGTGGCCAGAACAAATGGGTATGCTGGCTAAAAGCTCTTGCGAGTGGTAGAGACAAAGAAAAGTTCAGGCCAGCGGACTAGTCGTTTTTTGCGCACAGCTGCAGGACAACTCCCGGCGATTATGCCCTCTGGATAGCTGAATAGCGAACTGATACTCAGTACGAGTTGAGCTGTCTTTTCGATCGCGTGTGTTGCATGTATTCTCCATGGCCAATTGAGCAATTCAGTATTGATCACTGCCAAGTGTTGGTCCTGAAAACATTGATGAAATACGAAGTCCTACAACTCAATTATCCCTGGACTCCGCGCGTGGCTTGGATGGTGCATTCTGGTATACACGCACATCCATGGCTGCTACAGTTTTCTCTGGCCTCTGAGCGTTGGCAATGGCGGTTTACGAGGGGACAGGTGCGCTGTGTGTGGACGATCAGGAGGTGGTTTAAGTGTGTCAGGTTTAGTGCTTCTCAATACGTCACAGTGATCTGTCTTTCAGTGGTATTTGCTGTTGTCTCTATCATATCAGGCAGTAGACCCTTCCTTCTCGTTCTCCTCCATCTCCATCTCATTATAGCACCAGTACAAACCCTCCACAGATTGTTTATAGACATAGCGTGCAACTGAACTGAACTTCGAAATTTTCAGTTACCTTCAACTTAATGGACTTTCTACCAAATGACGTAACTGTACTAGTATCGACCGATAGGAGGCAAGTGAAAAAAATAACAGTAGGGTTTGCATACTGGGAGGTTGTAAAAATGGCTGTGAGCACTATGGGACTTAACAGCTCAGGACATCAGTCCCCTAGAATTTAGAACTACTTAAACCTAACTAACCTAAGGACATCACACACATCCATGCTCGAGGCAGGATTCGAACCTGCGGCCGTAGCAGTCGCGCGGTTCCAGACTGAAGCGCCTAGAAACGCTCGGTCACTCCGGCCGGCTTGGAGGTTGTAGGATAACATCCCATCAAATATTCCAGTTCTATTATCCACCAATAGGAAGCAAGGAAAAACTGTCCACAAAAAGGGTACCGATGTAATTAATTACTCAATCAGTCAGATAGAGTGCGGGAATATTTCCAAGACATCCACACCTGGGGTTTACCAGGTAAATGCTGCTTTGTTTGTGGTTTAAACCAACAATGACCAACGGTGCGTACAGTCCTGGCAGTGGCACACTACATGACGTGACTGCTTGAGAGAGAGAGAGAGAGAGAGAGAGAGAGAGAGAGAGAGAGAGAGAGAGAGAGAGAGAGCATGTGCTTCAACGGGAATTTCTCAGGTATCAAATATCGAAACTTTGCCACCAGCTGAAGCTTTTGTTTAGGGATTAGTGCAACTTCCGCTCTGCCAGTAGCCAGTCATGGACCTGAGTGGGAGTAGTGCAGCCTACGAATGAAGAAATAGGCGAAATGGCCAGCCTCGCGAACTGGTTGGAGGTGTGGTCGCACAGTGCTATGAGGTTGATGAAAAGGATTTTCAACAGTGTAATAACGCTTGGTGAGTTATGTTGATGGAATTCCTTGCACAATTGGGATAAAAAAGCGCCACAATTGTTTAAATATTCCGAACTACATTGTCACCATCAAAATTTTCCAGGCTCTCGTAAACGACGGCGAGAAATATTTACAGAAATTCTAAATAATTCTAATAATTCTAATATTTCAAATATTTCCCCCTATGAGGGAATATAACTTGGTTCAAGAATCATGAAAGAAGATTGTATACGTGGAAGAAGCTTAGAGATACTAGAAGGTATCAGATAGATTATATAATGGTAAGACAGAGATTTAGGAACCAGGTTTTAAATTTTAATGACAAAAAATAAGGTTCAAATGGCTCTGAGCACAATGGGACTTAAAATCTGAGGTCATCAGTCCCCTAGAAATCGGAAATAAATAAACCTAACTAACCTAAGGACATCACACACATCCATGCCCGAGCCAGGTTTCGAAACTGCGACAGTAGCGGTCGCGCGGTTCCAGACTGTAGCACCTAGAACCGCTCGGCCACTCAGGCCGACAAATTGTAAGGCATTTTCAGGGGTAGATGTGGACTCTGACCACAATCTATTGGTTATGAATTGCAGATTAAAACTGAAGAAACTGCGAAAAGGGGAGAATTTAAGGAGATGGGACCGTGGATAAACTGACTAAACCAGAGATTGTACAGAGTTTTAGGGAGAGCATAGGGGCACAATTGACAAGAATGGGGGAAAAGAAATACAGCAGAAGAAGAATGGGTAGCTCTGAGGGATGAAGAAGTCAAGGCAGCAGAGGATCAGGTAGGTAAAAAGACGAGAGATGCTAGAAATCTTTGGGTAACAGAAGAAATATTGAATTTAATTGATGAAAGGAGAAAATATAAAAATGCAGTAAATGAAGCGGGCAAAAAGGAATAGAAACGTCTCAAAAATGAGATCGGCAGGAAGTGCAAAATGGCTAAGCAGGGATGGCTAGACGACAAATGTAAGAATGTAGAGGGCTCATCTCACTAGGGGTAAGATAGATACTGCCTACAGGGAGAAAGGAGAACCACTTGCATGGATATCAAGAGCTCAGATGGAAACCCAGTTCTAAGCAAAGAAGGGAAAGCAGAAAGGTGGAAGGAGTATATAGAGGGTCTATACAAGGGCAATGTAATTGAGGACAATGATATGGAAATGAAAGAGGATGTAGATGAAGGTGAAATGGGAGATATGATACTGCATGAAGAGTTTGAAAGAGCACTGAAAGACCTGAGTCGAAACAAAGACCCGAGAGTGGACAACATTCCATTAGAACTACTGACAGCCTTGGGAGAGCCAGTCCTGACAAAACTCTACCATCTGGTCAGTAAGATATATGAGACAGGCGAAATACCCTCATACTTCAAGAAGAATATAATAATTCCAATTCCAAAGGAAGCAATTGTTGACAGATGTGAAAATTACCGAACTATCAGTTTAATAAGTCACGGCTGTAAAATACTAGCACGAATTCTTAACAGAAGAATGGAAAAACTGGTACAAGCCGAACTCAAGAAAGATCAGTTTGGATTCCGTAGAAATGCTGTAACACGTGAGGCAATACTGACCCTACGGCTTATCTTAGAAGAAAGATTAAGGAAAGGCAAACCTACATTCCTAGCATTTGTAGACTTAGAGAAAGCTTTTGACAGTGTTGACTGGAATACTCTCTTTCAAATTCTGAAGGGGGCAGGGGTAAAATACAGGGAGCGAAAGTCTATTTTCAATTTTAACAGAAACCAGATGGCAGTTATAAGAGTCAAGGGGCACGAAAGAGAAGCAGTGGTTGGAAAGGGATTGAGACGGGATTGTAGCCTCTCCCGGATGCTGTTGAATCTGTATATTGAGCAAGTAGTAAAGAAAACCAAATATAAATTCGGAGTAGGTATTAAAATTCATGGAGAAGAAATAAAAACTTTGACAGAGTTACAATGTCATTCGCGAACCTCAGAGACAGCAAAGGACTTGGAAGGGCAGTTGAACGGAATGGACAGTGTCTTGAAAGGAGGATATAAGATGAACATCAACAAAAGCAAAACGAGGATAATGGAATGTAGTCGAATTAAGGCCTGTGATGCTGAGGGAATTGGATTAGGAAATGAGACGTTTAATGTAGTAAAGGAGTTTTGCTATTTGGGGAAAAAAATAACTGATGATGTTCTAAGTAGAGAGGATATAAAATGTAGACCGAGAATGGCAAGGAAAGCGTTTCTGAAGAAGAGAAATTTGTTAAAACCGAGTATAGATTTAGAAGTATTTGTATGGAGTACGTGGACGATAAATAGTTTGGACAAGAAGAGAATAGAAGCTTTCGCAATGTGGTGCTATACAAAGATGCTGAAGATTAGTTGGGTGGATCACATATCTAATGAGAATGTATTGAATAGAATTGGGGAGAAGAGGTGTTTGTGGCACAACTTGACTAGAAGTAGGAATCGGTTGGTAGGACATGTTCTGAGGCATCAAGGAATCACCAATTTAGTACTGGAGGGCAGTGTGGAGGGTAAAAATCGTAGAGGGAGACCAAGAGGTGACTACACTAAGCAGATTCAGAAGGATGTAGGTTGGGGTAGGTGCTGGGAGATGAAGCAGCTTGCACAGGATGGAGTAGCATGGAGAGCTGCATCAAACCAGTCTCAGGACTGAAGACCAAAACAACAACAACAAAACGTGAGTGATTACAATGACTACTGTTAACCCGCTGCCCCACACTTTGTATAGACCCTCTACATACTCCTTCGACCTCCCACCTTTCCCATCTTTGCTGAAGACTGGTTCTCCATCTGAGATCTTTATATTCGTACAGCTGCTTCTCTTTGTTTCCCGAATACCTCCTTAACTTTCCTGTAGCCTAATTCACAGAACAATTTCGGTCGAGTGGTAAAAAGTGAAACAAATGCCTGAAATGGCATCGGCTTTTATTGAAATGGAAAAAGACAGTAAAACTGGGCAACAGACGGGCAACTTTGCAAACTGTCAGCGTGGCGGGTGCGAGGTAGGTCGATGTTACTAAATCGCATCGTCCCATGTCTGGCTAATAAACACTCTCCGAAAGGTACGACTTTCATCCAGGACGGCGCCCCACTCCGCACTGCTACACGTGTGCAAGATGTCTCGCGCACATTATTTAGTGAGGATCACGAGCTGAGCAGCCACTCCCGGCTCCCCAGACCTCAGTACGTGTGATTATTGGCTGTGGGCTTAGCTGAGGTCTCAAGTCACCCGCGATCGTCCGACCGCATTAACGATGCTAAAAGACAACACTCGACGGCAGTTTTTCACCATACCTACTGGTGAGTTGTACAGAGCATTTCACAACGTTGTCGCCTGACTACAGGCACTGTGGGTGAATGACGGCCGACATACTGAGCATTTGTTATAAGTAACATCTTCAAAACTCCATTGCTATGCTAAATATTGCTTTTGTATCATATAAAGAGCCATCTGTTGGTGTACATCTACATCTACATCTACATGGATACTCTGCAAATTACATTTAAGTGCCTGGCAGAGGGTTCATAGAAACACCTTCACAATTCTCTATTATTCCAATTTCGTATAGCGCGGGGAAAGAATGAAAACCTGTATCTTTCCGTACGAGCTCTGATTTCCCTTATTTTATGGTGGTGATCGTGCCTCCCTATATAGTTCGGTGTCAACAAAACATTTTCGCACCCGGAGGAGAAAGTTGGTGATTGGAATTTCGTGAGAAGATTCCGTCACTACGAAAAACGCCTTAAATGATGCCTAACCCACATCCGGTATCATTTCGGTGACACTCTCTCCCATATTTCGCGATAAAACAAAATGTGCTGCCTTTCTTTGAACTTTTTCGATGTACTCCGTCAGTCCTATCTGGTAGGTATCCCATACCGCGCAGCAGTATTCTAAAAGAGGACGGACAAGTGTAGTGTAGGCAGTCTCCTTAGAAAATATAACCGACCTACTAAGTGTCCTGAAAATAAAACGCAGCCTTTGGTGAGCCTTTCCCACAACATTTTCTATGTGTTCTGTCCAATTTAACTTGTTCGTAATTGTAATACCTAGATATATAGTTGAATTTACGGCTTTTCGATTAGACCTATTTATCGTGTAACCGAAGTTTAAAGAGTTCCTTTTAGTACTCTTGTGGATGATCTTACACTTTTCGTTATTTAGGGTCTGCTGCAACTTTTC